>NC_138986.1:37873270-39073270 GCF_964341445.2 Mesoplodon mirus | reverse complement strand
CACATTTTACATAGAAGATTCTAAGATTTAGAGGTGTCAAGTGATTGGCTTAAGGCCCCATAGGCCATTCCAAGATTGATGAAAATCAACACTTGGTCCAGATAGGAATATAAATAGCTGGAAACCTCTATGCAGTTAGCCTTTGGCTTCAGTCTTGCTATCCTTGAAAACAATAATTACAAGCTAGTTCTGGTTGTAGTGCTGACTCCAAGTAGTTTTGCATAATAGATTAGATAGAATTTATACAATTTGAATCAGACACTTTGAACACCACAGTATGCTTTTCTATTTCCTAGGCAAAGGTCTGGGTCACTCATATTTTCTAATGTTATTCTATATCTTCTAAATCTTACATTCCAGGCTGCAAGTGAGCCATGGAAATATTCCAACTTTTCTAATTTGTAGCCAACAGGAGGCAATTCACTTTAAGAAAGTGACATTTTTATCCTCTAATATTGTAAACATTTCAAAATTGTTGACACTGGCTCAAATATGTTTCTTCTGATATTTGTGGAATATTGTAGGTGGCAAATAATTGTGAATTACTTTGATTTGGTTTTCTTCCCTTCTCCGTTTTATATTTAGGTGCAAACGAGCCAATAATGATTTTCTTTTCCACAAAATGTCTCTAATCAGTACTTAAAGTTTTCAAAGAGTTTATTAATTACAATAAATATTAAAGATTATGTTCATAGAAAAAGAAAACACAGTAGTTTAAATTATTCCTGGAAAGTCTGGATTTTGTTGAGGTGAAGGGTGAATAGCAATAAGTCTGTAAATGTTAGCAAGGGAAAGTCAGTTTACTAATTTTTCCTATATAACAATGGTTCTCAAAGTGTGGTCCGAGGGCCAACAGTTTCTGCGTTACCTGGGAACTTGTTAGAAATACAAATTCTTAGCCTGAACCCCAGATCTACTGAGTGGAGCTGGGGAGGGGGGGAGAAGCAGCAGTCTGTTTTTTCAGAAGCCCTCCAGGTGATTCTGATATAGGTTAAAGCTTGAGGCACATTGGTATAAAGGAAGAAAGCATATGTTTCAGACTATGAAAGACATGGTTTCCATTCCAACCCCAGACATTTGATTTTAGACACATCATCTATTTCCTGGTGCCATCATCACATTATCTGGTTAATAACCCCATAGCTGGCCTCGTGAGTATTATAAGTGATACCTGATCATCTGTTATATTGACAGTCTTCTGCCTCCAAGAGATTTGTATACATGCTTAAGTTTGAGAACCACTGGTCTATAAGTGTAATATATTGGAAGCAGACCAGCTATGTAATTTGAGAGGCCCAAAGCAACTTGAAAATACAGGGTCCTTTGTTCAAAAACTAAGAATTTCAAGATGGCGACAGCAGAGCATTAAACCAAGTAAGAGGCCCTACTAAGCATAGGCTTACAACTACACAGGTTGAATGCCCAAAGAGGAGTTTTTGCTTGTATCTAAACACACCATTTTGTTTTGTTTTTAGATGGAAACAATACAATGCCATGAAAGTGTGCCACATTTTCTCCTCAGACACTACCTCCCGTGCTGTCAATCTCCAAAGGCAGACGGTACTCATTGGCCTCCCCATCTTTGCTCAGTGTTGTCTTCTTTTTAGCTAGCCAAATGCGTTTGTACTTCAAGACCCAACTTAAGGTCCCCATCCTCTGAGAATTCTTCCCTTACGACCTTAACTCACTCAACTCTGTCTTTCTAAATGTTTCAGTACTAGTTATATGACAAATTTAGCTATTTAAAAAATATTAATGATTGCTCATCATTGTGTTTGTCCTGTGTCTTAAGTCAGAGTATAAACATCTTAAGTATTGAGATGGTGTCATCATCATACAATGGAAAGAACATAGGCTTTCAAACTCAATAAAGCCTGAGTGTAAATACCCTCTCTTGTTTACTAGCTGTGATATAGGTAAACTCACTCTTGAGTCTCAGAATCTTCATTGGAAAAATGGGATAATAAGACCTACTGCACTGGGTTGTTGTGAGGATTAAATGATATAATATATGTAAAACCCTGGGCATATATAAGTGCTCATCAAATATTAGTTCATTTATTGGATGTCTCCCACCACACATCTGATTTTGTTTCAGCAAACAGATCATTGCTAGACACAAAGTCAAACACAAATTTCAATAAATATATGCTTGTTGGAAATTGTATGTATTTTATTTTTTATTGTATTAAATTACATGTACCCAGGAGATAAACCAATCCTATGTTGAATTTCTTATAAAATGTTAATTATTATCTCTGACTTGTTTGTACATTCTTATGTTTACATTCTGACTCATAAAAAATTTTAAATTTTGTACAATTCTTTATATTTTCAAACCTCCTATGTTATTAATATTATCTTAAGGGGTGAAAAGAGAGACAGTTTTATTCCCAATGGGGAGATGGGAAAGACCTGCACAGACAGATTAAGGGATAGCTCTAATTACACACACTACCAGTGTAATTAAATATCCACTAATGTGTCCTTGAAGCTGGGTCTAAACTCATATGCTGACGTGACTCCTTGTCCAATATTTTTTCCACTACACCAAATCTGTAAAGGACATACAGGGATAATTATCTTAAGAACATGCCTGTAAAGTACCTACAGGAACAATTATTTTAATTCATTAAAACAGAATAAATGATACTATTTCTTTTTATGCTGCGCACACAGTGCGCATTCCATGTCTGTTAAACAGCATGTAAGCTGCCTATTACAGTTCTTGGTTCAATGTAGTACGTGCTTAGTAAAGAGTGACATTTAAATTCCTCTATTTGATAAATGTGTTTTATACGAACGATTTTTTTCCTAATGAAAATTTAAGGACACGGTTCATTATTATTAACACAGTTTCAATTTGGGGCCTAGCAAATCATGCTTGAAAGCTGCTTTTTTTCCCCCCCGTGTGAACTATTACACTCCTTCCTCCTGCCTGACTGGCGCAACCCACACTTTGCCTACCAAACTTATGACTCAAATGCCCCTGAGGACTTTCTGTAGCCTTCCAGCCATAGCCCAAACATCCAAAGCTGCTTCCACGTGAAACAACCAAACACAGTCCCCCAAGCAGAAGATCCGCTACAGCGAGAGCTCCTATAGACAGGGCGAATGAGAAAGCAGCGTCCCCCTTTGCTCCCACCCCTCCCCTTCTGCAGCATCCAATTGCTTTCCTCTGTTGTGCGGTCGGCTCCTGCGATTGGTCGGCAACGGAACCGGCGCGGGACCAGTGAGCACAGGCAGAGCGGGGAGACTGGTCAGTCACGTGAGGCCGCCCGGTTACCCCGCCTCACTGCGCGCCTGGCGGGGCGGGGCGGGGCGAGGTGGGCGGGGCCCGGGAGCTGCTGCGCCTGCGTTGTGGGCGTTCTCTGGGAGCAGCTGCTGCCGCCGCCGCCGCCGCCTCCGCCTCCGCCTCCGCTGCCGCCGCCTCCGCCTCCGCCTCCGCCGCTACCGCCGCGTTTGGGTGTAGAATTAGGAATTCCTGCGCCTCGTTAACAATGAAGCAGAGTTCGAACGTGCCGGCTTTCCTCAGCAAGCTGTGGACGCTTGTGGAGGAAACGCACACGAACGAGTTCATCACCTGGAGTCAGGTAAGGGTGAGGGCACGGCGGCCTCCGAACCCCCTAACTAACGTCCTCCTCTCTCGCTCTCTCCCGCGGGGTTGTCTCTCGCGGCCTGCGGCTCGACGCCCTCTGTGAGGCCCGTGGCGCGGGGGTGGCGGGGTGGCACGGGCCTCGGCGTGCAGCCTCGCGGGGGACCCCGGTATTGTTCGCGCGGGGAGCCGCGGGGGTCCCGGCCGGTGCCGCTGGCTCAGGCCGCGGTGGGGGAGGGGCGGCCCGCGCGGGGCGCCGCGGCCCGGGAGACCCCGTAACGGTCCGACCCGGGCGGCGTTCGGAACCAGCCCGGCGGAACGAGGGCTGCCGACGAGCCGAGGGAGCGGGAGCCACGTTACTGCACACTCATCCTCCGTCCTCCCGCCGGGCTCGCGGGCTGCGGCTCGCTGGGGGCATGGGCAGCTCTGGCCGGGATCTTAAACGCGGGGTTTATGTGAGGCAGTCTTTACCTTCGCGACCTGATTCTCGCCCCTAAAACACACACAGTTCGCCTCGCATCTGAGATCTTTATGAGGACGGCAGTCAGGGAAGGAGGCACATGTTCAAACGCAGGTTACTGCTTATCAGGAAGCTTGAAAATATTATATAGAAAATGGTACGTTATTCTTTCGCGATTCTGAGCCATTTTTATAAACGGATTTTTATGATTATTTTAATAAAAGTGCCAATAGACAGGTGTTCAGTAACATAGGGAAGAGCAAAAACGAATCACTGAATTTCACTAAACAGTTGCCGGCAGTGTGGTGTATAGATAGATGTCTTGATTATTGGTTTGATCCCAATTCTGCCACTAAACAGGCTCCTTATCTCGTCTGACCCAAGTGTCGTCGTCCATAAGATGAATGGGTTACTTAGGTGATCCAAGACCCCCCTCTAGTTCCAAATACTGATTCTAATTAGAATGATTATTACATAAACAGCATTTGCGTTACAATACACTTAGGCTGTTGGAATCGTTTTGTGAAGGGGAGTGGAGTTCTCTTATTGTAGATGGTCATCTGTTTTGGATATTATCTTGTTTAGAGGCCTGGAAAAGAGTAAGTGAAAACTACCTGCACAGTGCCTGGCACCTGTTAAGTACTGAGTAAATGTTATCTCCCCTTTCTCACTTTCTTTTCTGTTCCTTTTCTGTTCTGTTTCCTATGCTAGGAACCCTCAGTTTTATTATTTTATCTTAACAGGGAGCACTATATTGAGTACGTGAAGTTTTGACTACTGTAACACCACAGTCTGCCTTATATTGCTGTCATTTGTTTATTTTTTTTTATCTCCCTCTAGGACTTAATTTTCCTGAAGGTCAGTAGCATCGAGTGGATGTTGTGCATTAGGCATTTGATGAATTCTGTACAGTTGTACAAAGAAGGGGTGAAAATAAGGAAGCCAGCCACCAGTATACACTTAAAAATAAACAGATGTCTCATGCTTTTCATCAGTCATAAGGATTAAAGGTTGACAAGGATGGATCAGCACAGACTGCAGTTACTCAGCCTTGTGCATGTGTAAGAGATTGGACCGAGAGTCTCCCCACTCCTAAGCTGACTTTATCACATCTGTTTGTCTTGGGTGGGCCTTCTTGTTTTTATTGCCTAGAAATGGTACCTAAATATATTGGAAATTAGTTTTACTTAAGGGGTATTCTGTCAGCAGGTCTAGTAAATTCTCATTAACCAACATATTTTAATAATACTTTAATTTTATGGGCCGTATCAAATGTGTAGAGTTTCATACTAATCCGTAAATGCATCATTTTATGAATTCTAAGCCAAACCACTTAAAAATCATTCTTATTTTTTTCCATTATTAAGTCTAAGCTTATGTTTTGGCTACTCATTTTTTAATACATAGTGGGACAATTAAAATATAAATTCAGGGCTTCCCTGGTGGCGCAGTGGTTGAGAGTACGCCTGCCGATGCAGGGGACACAGGTTTGTGCCCTGGTCCGGGAAGATCCCACATGCCGCGGAGCGGCTGGGCCCGTGAGCCATGGCCGCTGACCCTGCGTGTCCAGAGCCTGTGCTCCGCAACGGGAGAGGCCACAACAGTGAGAGGCCCACGTACTGAAGGAAAAAAAAAAATATATATATATATATATATAAATTCAGTGAGAACAGGGACAGTATCTGTGCCAAGGGACACAGTAGGTACTTAATAAATGTTTGATGAAGCAGTGAAATCCTTGGACTATGTAATGGAAATGGTAGAAATGATAAAAGTGGAATGATGCCTGAAAAGAATCTCAATGATCATCTGGTTTAGTCTCATTATGTAGATTTGAAGCTTAGGTTAGATTATTTATCTATAATTACAAAGCTAGCATTATTGGAGGTGGGGCTCTAACATAGATTTCTGAGCTCCCAGATCATTCTTCCATCAACGGCCCTACACTTAATACAGGTCGTCACAATATTTAGTTTTTATACCAAAATGTTACTCCTCCACACGTCAGTGGACAATTCGGGATTAATGTCTTGGACTATGCTTAGTTGCCTAAGGAAGTTGTCTTACATTCCCACAGATTTTTCCGAAAACAGTGTTAACAGTGAAAGGTAAAACTTTAATTGAACAATGATGTTAGATGGAAAAACCAAAATAATTTACTCTCATCTTTTAGAAGTTGCTATTTATGGTTGTTTCTGGTTTCCTTCAAACTTGTTTTGCTGGACTTCTGTTGAGGTAATTTAGCATTTGTACTCTCTGAGTGAAAATCATATTAAGACCTTTTAGAAGTAGCAGATGTTTTGGAAAGGAGGCAATCTTTTATGCAATTGTTTTCACTTGTGGAAAACAATTTACTCTAGCTAGAGTGTAAGGCAAGGGGAGAAAACACCAACTGCAGTTTGAAAAGCTTGGCTTAATAGTCCTGAAGACTTATATAACTTCAGTTTTCCTTGAAATTTGTAGTATGACAGAAATGAACTAATACCCCCATTGATGTCATTAATTTTAGAAATATAATATTCTGAACAATCAAAATTATACTGTTATAGACTCAAATAATAGAAATGTCTTTAGATTCTGAGTGTCTTTAAAACATACAGTACATCCCCCAAATTCCCCACTGATATTTCTTTTTCCTTTCTTTTTTTGTCTGTTTTTACATTTCCTATAGCTATTTTGGCTGTGGTAGGCAGTCTGTTACCAGAATCGAGAACAGGGATAGTACTGTTGAACAACCTAAAGCTGTTTTAAATGTAACAGAGTCCTAAACAGAGGGCACAGGTTTAGTTTGGTAGCAACTGGGGAAACTTGATCTTCAGGGACAAGAAGTTGTGGAAGTTGAATGGAAGTTCTTGCCATCGTAAGGAACAGCCTTTACTGTTACTGATAAATGATACTCAGTGTATGTTGAAGTGAAGCAATATTAAAAAAAGAAAGAACTGGAAAGTCACTGTTTTACCAGTGTTCCTGCCTTTGTCTCAGTTCTTCAGGTTGCTTGAGAATACCAAGAAGTGATTTCCACCAAGACTTCATAGCCATCTGTTGCACCTTTTTGTGCCCTATGGCAGTCTCTACTTCCCTATCCATCTCAAGTCAGCAGAGATAAATCAGGAAATAGGAGGGAAAGGGAGAAAAACCAGAATTTGTCCAGTGTTTTCTAGCTGTTTTGGATGAATTTGAACAGATCTTTAGACTTCCCAGTGTTATGGTATTGTTTTGAATTTCCCAGCAGTACTGTCAAGTGAAAACAAGAAAAGCCACAAATGTGGCAGAATAGGGGTTAAATCCACTTTAGATGGACCTACAGAAAAGTTGACTGATTCACAGACAAGTATTTTTTATTTGTATACGTAAGAGAAAGAGCTAGAGACTCACAAGGAATGGTTGGTACACATTAAGAAATTATAGACTGGTTGTTTAAAAAAGAGACTTCTATTCTGGAAACTTTTAAAGTAATGGGGCTGAAGTATTAGATTATTATTAAGAGTATTTGGGACGTTTATAATCAAGAGTACCAGTTTGAGCAGAAACAATTACTATTTGGAAGCTTGCATTTATGGGTTAGGCCTAAAGAGAAGCTACTATCCTTCTCACCCTACTGAGTAATAGTGGCTTTTTGTCCCTTATAAAATGCATAGGGAGGGTTCTGTGTTGCAGTGCTTAAGCTTCACAGGTTTAAACAGCAGTAAGGTAGAAATTTTGCACTCGAAGTTATTTATTAATTTTGAAGTAGAGACTGAAGGAATACCATAAGCAGAGACACAGAACAATATTAGTGAGTTAGGGTGGTGTGTGTTTGAGAGAGAGAGCAATATAAGCAAGGCGCATTAATCTCCTCATTTGATATATATAATCCAAGAGTTGAAATTCTACAAATACAATTTGGTCCACTATGATCAAAGACTCATTTATTGTCACTCACAAATAGTTGTGACTCTGTTACAACCAGACAGTGTGCTAGGTAGTAGGAATTCATTCAGTAGTTAACAAAATAGCTGCCTTCATAGATCTTACATTTTAGTGAAGGATACTGATAATTAAAAAGTAAGCAAACACAAATAATATAATTTCAGTTAGTGATAATTAACAAAATAAAGCAGGGTAAAGAGAGAGTGCAATTAGGAGACAGAAATCACACAGTATTTTGAACAGAGAAAGTTTAATAGGATAACTATATTAGGAGAATTGGGGTAAAGAAAACTCTAAAGAAGATAGGAATAGCAGTTATAAGAAGCAGCCATCACTGGTAGGCCTAAGTGCGAGTGCCCAAGTAAGAGCCCTTCCCTGAAGTCTAAGACCTTGTTGGAGAGAGAATGACCATATCTCACTGAATGGCAAAGACTTCACTGATGCCACACAAGTGGGACTTACTAGAAATCCATCCTTCAGAACTTGCCGGGAAATATGCTTTCTAGGGCAGGGGTTGGCAGATTATGGCCTGTGGGCCAACCATGTGTTTTAAAAGTAAAGTTTATTTGGAATATAGCCATGCTCAGTCTACTTACATATTGTCTGTAGTTGCTTTCTTGCTACAGGGGCAGAGTTATGACCTTATGACCTGCAAGCCTAAAATATTTATTGTCTAGCCCTTTAAGAACATGTTTATTAGCCTATGCTCTAGGATACCCTAGAAAGCTATTCATGGAGAGATGTCTGGCCAGAGATACTCTGATTTGAAGCCTCCCAAGGGAGAGGGAGTGTTGGGGGAAGCTCCTGGCCTTAGGGTGCTGCTGCCTTCTGTGCACTGCAAGAGCTAGGTGCTGGAGAACCTCCCTGCACAGCAGGAACCTGCCAAGGACACACTGGAACCAGGAAGGGTAATCCCTTCCTCTTGTAATATCTCTCTAGTGTCTTCTATGACAAAGCTTAACACCATGCTCGAAAAGAAAGATATTTAAGACTCAGCTCCATATTTGCAGAGCAGACATTGAAGAATGAATTTGGCGCAGTAAATTCATAACTAGCATGTAAAATGACTGGAATTTGTTGTATTTTAGGTAGAGTGACGATGAAACCTCTTTGGGGAGGTGATATGTGAGCAGAGATCTGAATGATTAGAAAAGATGGGTCTGGCAAAGGGGAATGGAAAATGTAAAGGCCTTGAGCATAGCATGTTCATATGATTTCAGAAGGCCCATGTAGTTGGATTATCTTTAGATAACATGAGAGTGAGGTCAGAGAGGTAGGCAGAAGCAAATGGTATAGGGCCTTAGGGCATGGTAAGGAGATTGGAAATGAGGGAACTAGTTAGAAGACTATCACAGTTTTCCACTATGGTATTGAAAATAGCATGGTTGAGACTAGGGTAATAGCAGTGGAGGTGGTGAGCCGCAGATGTAATATCTACTTTGAAGGCAAGGTCACAGATCTTAATGATAAATTTTCTGGAGTTGGAGGAGACATAGAAAAGAATTAGAATGACTCATGTATTTGGCCTGAGCAACAGATGGATGATGGTACCATTTGCTGAGATGCGGGAAGATTCGGCGAAGTGCAGGTGGGGATTCTGTTTGGCCATGTTAACTTTGAGATTACAAATGGATCGCTAGTATTACTTCAGACGTGTTTTGTTTTGCTTGCATTTCACTGACCACACTTGGTCATACGACCACACCTTATTTCAAAGGAGCTGGGGAAGTGCAGTGCTGGAAAGGAGAACAGCATGAATGACTTCTGTACTCCAAGACCTTCAAGTGGCAATGTTGAATAGGTTGTTTAGAATAGTGTAAGACTCTGGCATACAAGGTGGAGTTTGGAGCTTGTGAGTGGTAAAGCCATGGGACTGGATGAGATCATCCAGAGAGACAGATGAAGATAGAAGGACCTGCAAGATAGGGTATTCTAATATTTAGACAATATGAAGACAAGAAAAAGCCAGCAAGAGAGATTGAGAAGGAACAGTGAGAAAGGAGAAAACACAAGGGAGTGAGGTCATATAATTTAATGGAAGAAAATGGTTCAAGAAAGAGATGATCAACCATGTCAAATGCTGTTATGACTTTTCTTATACACCTCTTCTGGTGTATATAAGCACAAATTTCTGTAAGGTAGTTACACTTACATTGACGAGTAGAATTTCTGGAAAATAAGGTATGACATGCTCAACCTCAAGATCAAATTATTTTCCGAAAAAGTCAAATCAGCTTGTACTCCTTTTAGCCATGCATGAGATTTCCCATTAATTTGTCTCTTCAAAACTTGATATTCTCATTCTTCTGAGTTTTTACCAATCTAGTGGATATAAAATATTGTATCAATGAGGTCTTAATTTATATTTCCCTGATAATTAACGTGTTCAAACACCTTTTCATATTTACTGGCCATTTGTATTTCGTATTCTGTGACATGTTTGACGATTTTTCTATTGGGTGGTTTATCTTTTATTATTTGTAGGAATTCCTTGTAATTCTGCATCTTTTTGGATGTATGTGTTGCCTCTGTCTTCTCCTAGTTGTGGCTTATCTTTTTTACTTTCTTTTGATGAGTATAAGTTCTTAATTTTAGTATAATATATCAGCCTTTTTTGTGGTTCATGTTCTTTGTTTCTTCAGGATGCTTTTGCTTTCCTACCCCAAGGAGAGAAAAATACTTTTCCATCTCCTTTTTTTTTTTTCTGAAAACTTTAAAGGTTTGAATTTTATATCTAAATCTTTAATTCACTGGAATTGATTTTTGTGTGTGGTATAAGGGATCCTGTTTCATTGTTTTCCATATTTAGTTGTTTTAGCCCCTTTATTGAACAGTTTCTTCTTCCTCTAGTGATTGGTGTTGCTACCTCTGTCTTATAAGCAAAATTATATGTAGATTGTGTTTTTGTGTCTGGGTTCTCTATTTTGTTCCACTGGATAATTTATCCTTTTTCCTGTATCACATGTCTTAATTACTGTAGCTCTATAAAGCTTTTGGGAGGGCAACCTAGTCTTTAGGACTGCCTTGACTACTATTGGTCTTTGCTCTTCCATATATGTTTTAAAATCAAGTTCCATTAAAGAAAAAAACAAAGCAAACCTATTAGGATTTTTTTAATTGGAATTGTACTGAAACTGTAAATCAGATTAGGGAAAATAGGTATCTTTATGATATGATATATTCATGGGAACAAGGCATTTTTCTAAATTCATTTTGTTATTTAATAAAATTTTATATTTTTTGCAGTTAGATCTTGTACAGCTTTGTTAGATTTTATAGATATTTTAAGTGGTATCCTTTAATGAAAAATAATTGCTGTTGCTGGTAATTAGAAACACAAGTAACATTTGTATATTGATAATAAACCAGTGAGCTAATCATTTTACTGATTTGGATTCTCTAAGTGTACATCCATAGGTGTCTGGATATGACAGTTTTGTTCTTATTTTCAGAACCTTATACCTTCAGTTTCATTTTTTGCAGTGGCTAAGACACCTCAGGGTGTCAGATAGAAGCAGCGATCATGGGATCCCTTTCTCTTATTTTTAAAGGAAATGTTTTAAATATTTCCCCTTTAAGTTACTAGCTGTTAAAATTGAGAATTTTTAATTTGCCTTTTTGTTATTGATGACAAAATTAATTGGGTAGCTTAGAGGGGACAGGGCATGCCGGGATGGAGAATACAGGAAAAAGCTGACTTTGGAGGAGTAGGATGATGGGTTTGAAAGAGACAAGTGAGTAAGTCAAAGAACATTGTGTAAAAATGTTAATGTTTGAAAAATTCAAGTGGGAAATTTGAGATGGTCAGGGGCAGAGGCATAGTTGCGATAATCATTATACATAATAAAGTCAGTAATTAGAGAAATTGGTGTGGATGAGATTGCCTAAGGAAAGAGTATAAAAGGTATCATAATCAAGGATGGAAACTTAAAAAACTCACTACCTCTTGATAGCTGGAAGACAATTGAAAAGAAATATGAGAGATAGGAGACCCATTGTATAGTTTCAAAGCCATAAGAGCAGAGCATTTAAGAAGGGGAGTGTCAGTAGTGCCAAATGAAATGCCACAGGGAGGTGTAGGAAGATGAGGACTGAAAAGAGGGCATTGAATTTGGCATTTGACATTTTAGAAAAAAACAGTTTGAGTAGAGGCACAAAAACTGAAACCAAATTTTAGTGAGAGTAAGTAGATGGCCCTGAATTGGAGAAGGGGGCTTTAAAATATTTGTTTGTCAGATTTTGCAGTGAATGAAAAGACAGATGGGGTGGGTAGATTGAGAGGAAGTAAGGTAGAGGGAAAGTCCTTTTAAGATAGAAAAAGATGTATGCATTTTTAAATTTTAATAGCTACTACCGAATAACCAACAGTGGTTATTTTTAAACTTTAAAAATTTTGCCAGTCTAATAAGTGAAAATCATTATTTTGCTGTACATTTTATTATGAATGAGATCTGATCTTCTAAATTTCACATTGAGTGTTTCATCTTACTGATTTGTTAGAAAAATTTTAATTAATGCAGTTAATTGTTTGTTATAAATGTTGGATATATTTTTATGTTAGTAAGCTTTCAACTTTATTGTATTTTTTAAATGTCTGTTGTCAGTTAAGTTTAAGTTCAGACACAAGTAATAGAAATCCAGACAACAATGGCTTAAACAAAATAGAGATGTACTGTATTTTTCTCTTACATCTGAAGATACTGAGTCACCTTCTTAACCTTTCAGCCATACTTAGTTCCTCGACTTCAGTCATTATTGGAGCTCTAGCCGTTGGCTCCAGGTTCTGAGCAGGAATATGAGATGTAGGGCTTTGACACTTTGAGTCTTTTCCCTTTTAGAAGCTTTTGTGGAAGCTCCGCTCAATCCATTTTGCTTATATCTTGTTTGCCAGATGTGTTATTTGGCCACCTCTGTTTCTAAGAGGGACTGAGAAATGTATTTGTAGCATCAGACAAAATTGTGTCGTTAATAAGAAATTAGAGGATCATCCATGTTGTTGCAAGTGGCAGGATCTCTTTTTTTTTTTCCCGGTACGCGGGCCTCTCACTGTTGTGGCCTCTCCCATTGCGGAGCACAGGCTCCGGACGCGCAGGCTCAGCGGCCATGGCTCACAGGCCCAGCCGCTCCGTGGCATGTGGGATCTTCCCGGACCGGGGCACGAACCCGTGTCCCCTGCATCGGCAGAGCGGACTCTCAACCACTGCGCCACCAGGGAAGCCCCTCTTTCTTTTTTAAGGCTAAATAATGTTTCATTGTGTATGTATGTATAAAATATATCAATATATGTATAAAGTATGTATATATCTCACAATTTCGTTATCCATTCTTTCTTTGTTGGACATTTAGGTTGTTTCTGTGTCTTGGTTATTGTGAATAATGCTGTAGTGAACATGGGAGCATAGATATCTCTTAGAGATACTGGTTTCATTTCCTTTGGGTATATATATACCCAGAAGAGGGCTGCTGGATCATATGGTAGTTCTATTTTTAACTTTTTGAGGAACCTTCATACCATTTTCCATAATGACATTACCAATTTACATTCCCGCCGACAGTATACAAAGGTTCCCTTTTCTCTACATCCCTCACCAACACTTGTTGGTTTGTTTTTTTGTTTTTTTAGGAATAGCCATCCTAAAAAGTATGAGGTGATGTCTCATTGTGGTTTTGATTTGCATTTCCCTGATGATCAGTGATGTTGAGCACCTTTTCACATACTTGTTGCCCATTTGTATGTATTATTTGGGAAAATGTCTAATCAAATCCTTTGCCCATTTTTTAATTGGGTTGCATCTTTTTGTTGTTGAGTTGTGAGAGTTCCTTATATATTTTAGATATTAATCCTTTATTAGATATGTATTTGCAAATATTTTTATTCCATTAAGTTGTCTTTTCATTCTATTGATTATTCTTGGCTGTGCAGAAGCTTTTTAGTTTGGTGGATTAGCTTGTAGTAGTCATTTCACTGTGCATGTGTGAATATATGTTAAATCATCATGTACACCTTAAATATATACAATTTTAGCTTTTTTGTTTGTTTGTTTGTTTGTTTGAGGTACGCGGGCCTCTCACTGTTGTGGCCTCTCCCATTCTGGAGCACAGGCTCCGGACGCGCAGGCTCAGCGGCCATGGCTCACGGGCCCAGCCACTCCGTGGCATGTGGGATCTTCCTGGACCAGGGCACGAACCCATGTCCCCTGCATCGGCAGGCGGACTCTCAACCACTGCGCCACTAGGGAAGCCCCCAATTTTAGTTTTAAAAAATAAAAAAGAAAAAGAAATCAAGATAGAGTAGGCAGCTAGTAGTCTCCATAAATACATTTATTAATTTTTACCTATATGACTTCTGGGGTTTTTTATGTGATGCTTTCAAAAACTTGGTTATAAAGAGTGAGGTAACATTAAGTTAGCATTGAGCTTTTGTTTTTTCCTTCCAAATGGAAAATTTATTAACTAATCCTTTTCCCTCCTAATTTTTCCTCCTGATTTGAATGCTGCCTTCACTTATTACCTGTTAAATTCTCAAATAGATTTGCTTCTGCTTCTGTTCTCTCTAGTCTGTCCATTCAGCTATTTGAGTGTCCCTTCTTTAGTACCAAACTCTTGTAGACACTATAATTCTGTTGTCTGCGTAAGGTAGGGTTAACACCTCTCTCTTCATTGTTTTCAGTATTTTCTTGGCTATTTGTTACATAATTTTTATGAAATGAACTTTAGTACCTAATATTTGGTTGTGTTAGCATCTATTCACCTTGTCTCCAAAAACTTTTTTTTAATTGAGAGAGAAGTCAATGTACTGGTTAACTTAATTAGACTTGACATCTTTACAACACTGTCTCTCTGCAGTTTAATATTTCCTTAAAGGTCTTGTGTATTCTTAAAATTTATTTTTAGATACTTGATATTTTTCTATTGTTGGAGTTTTTTATTCCATTTTAGTTTTAGGTTTTTGTTGTAAAATACATATATTTTCAGATTAACCATTTTAACCATTTTTACGTGTGCAGTTCAGTGACCTTAATTAAGTACATTCACTTGTTATGCAGCTGTCACTACCATCCATCTCCAGAATGTTTTTCATTTTCCCAAACTGAAACTTCATAGTCATTAGACAGTAATTTCTAATCCCCTCCTCCTTAGCCCCTGGTAACCATTCTACTTTCTGTCTTTATGAAGTTGAGTATTCTAGATACCTCATATAAGTGGAATCATACAGTATTTGTCCTCTTGTGACTAGTCTAACTTAGCATAATGTCTTTAAGTTTCATCCACATTGTAGCATGTGTTCTTCCTTTTTAAGGGTGAATAATAGTCCCTTGTATGTATGTACCACATTTTGTTAATCCATTCATCTGTCCGTGGACGTTTGGGTTGCTTCCATCTTCTGGCTATTGTGAATAATGCTACTATGAACATAGGTGTACAAATATCTTTTTGAGCCCCTGCTTTTAATTCTTTTGGATATATATGTAGAATTTTAGGATCATTTAGTCATTATGTGTTTAATTTTTTGAGGAACCACTGTACTGTTTTCCATAGCAGCTGCACTATTTTATATTCCCACCAGCAGTGAAAAAGGGTTCCAGTTTCTCCACATTCTGACCAATACTTATTTTTTGGGTTTTTTTTTTTTTTTTTTGCGGTACGTGGACCTCTCACTGTTGTGGCCTCTCCCGTTGCGGAGCACAGGCTCCGGATGCGCAGGCTCAGCGGCCATGGCTCTCAGGCCCAGCTGCTCCGCGGCATGTGGGGTCCTCCCGGACTGGGGCACGAACCCATGTACCCTGCATCGGCAGGCGGACTCTCAACCACTGCGCCACCAGGGAAGCCCTATTTTTGTTTTTTAATAGCCATCTTAATGAGTGAGGTGATACCTCATTGTGGTTTTGCTTTTTATTTCCCTAATGATTAGTGATGCTAGGCATCTTATGTGTTTATTGGCCATTTGTGTATCTTTTTGGGGAAGAAATATCTATTCAAGTCCTTTGCCCTTTGCTAATCAGGTGGCTTGTTTTTCGTTGTTGTTGAGTTGAAGTTTTTTTTTAATGTATGTTGTGGGTATTAACCCCTTCAGATGTATGATTTGCAAATATTTTCTCCGATTTTGTGGGTTACTCTTTCACTCTCTAGATAGTGTTCTTTACGCAAAAGTTTTTTTTTTTTTTTTTTTTTTTCTCTTTTTTTTTGCGGTATGCGGGCCTCTCACTGTTGTGGCCTCTCCCGTTGCGGAGCACAGGCTCCGGACGCGCAGACCCAGCGGCCATGGCTCACGGGCCCAGCCGCTCCGCGGCATATGGGATCCTCCCAGACCGGGGCACGAACCCGCATCCCCTGCATCGGCAGGCGGACTCTCAACCACCGCGCCACCAGGGAGGCCCTACGCAAAAGTTTTTAAGTTTGAGGTAGCCTCATTTGTCTGTTTTTGCTTTTGTTGCCTGTGCTTTTGGTGTTATCCAAGAAATTTTTGCCAAATCCATTGTCATGAAGCTTTTCCCCCTTGTGTTTTCTTCTAAGATTTTTATAGTTTTAGCTGTCATGTTTAAGCTTTTGATCTGTTTTGAGATGATTTTTGTATATGATATAAGGTAAGGAGTCAACTTCATTCTTTTGCATGTGAGTATCCAGTTTTTACCAGCATTGTTTGTTGAAAAGGCTGTTCTTTTTCTGTTGAATTGTCTTTTTTTTTGGCTGAGTTGGGTCTTTGTTGCTGCGCGTGGGCCTTCTCTAGTTGCAGCGAGCAGGGGCTACTCTTCGTTGCAGTGCGCGGGCTTCTCATTGCAGAGCACAGGCTCTAGGTGTGCAGGCTTCGGTAGTTGTGGTACGCGGGCTCAGTAGTTGTGGCTCGTGGGCTCTAGAGCTCAGGCTCAGTAGTTGTGGCGTGTGGGCTTAGTTGCTCCACGGCATGTGGGATCTTCTGGACCAGGGCTCGAACCCGTGTCCCCTGCACTGGCAGGTGGATTCTTAACCACTGCACCACCAGGGAAGTCCCTCCATTGAATTATCTTGGCATCCTTGTCAAAAATTCTTGGACTGTATATATGAGGGTTCATTCCTGGGTTTTCTGTTCTGTTCCATTGATTGGTCTGTCTTTATGTCACTACCATATTATTTTGATTATTTTAGAAGGAAATTTCAAATTGTTTATTTTTTATATGGAAATACACTAGTGACTTTATTTTTTTATTTTTATTTTATATTGGAGCATAGTTGATTAACCATGTGTTAGTTTCAGGTGTACAGCAAAGTGATTCAGTTATACGTGTGTCTATTCTTCTTCAATTTCTTTTCCCATTAGGTTGTTACATAATATTGAGTATAGTTCTCTGTGCTATACAGTAGGTCCTTGCTGGTTATCTATTTTAAATATAGTAGTGTGTACACGTCAATCCCCAAATCCCAATCTATCCCTTGCCTCCCACCCTTCCCCGTGGTAACCATAAATTTGTTCCCTGAGTCTGTGAGTTTGTTTCTGTTTTGAAAATAAGTTCATTTGTATCTTTTTTTTGATTTTGCGTATAAGCAATATTGTATGATATTTGTCTGACTTACTTTACTTAGTATAATAATCTCAGGGTCCATCCATGTTGCTGCAAATGGCGTTATTTCTTTCTTTTTGATGGCTGAGTAATATTCCATTGGATATATGTACCACATCTTCTTTATCCATTCATCTGTCGATGGACATTTAGGTTGCTTCCATGTCTTGGCTATTGTAAACAGTGCTGCAGTGAACATTGGGGTGCATGTAATCCTTTCAAACCATGTTTTCTTCTGGATATATACCCAGGAGTGGGATTGTTGGATCATATTGTAGCTCTATTTTTAGTGTTTTAGGGAACCTTCATACTGTTTCCCATAGTGGGTGAACCAATTTACATTCCCACCAACAGTGTAGGAGGTTTCCTTTTGCTCCACACTCTCTCCAGCATTTATTGTTTGTAGGTTTTTTGATGATCATCATTCTGACTGGTGTGAGGTGATATCTCATTGTAGTTTTGATTTGCCTTTCTCTAATAATTAGAGATGTAGAGCATCTTTTCATTTGCCACTTGGCCATCTGTATGTCTTCTTCTGAGAAATGTCTGTATTTAGGTCGTCTGCCCATTTTTTGATCGGGTTGTTTGTTTTTTTGATATTGAGCCCCATGAGCTGTTTGCAAATTTTGGAGACTAATCCCTTGTCAGTCACATCTTTGCAAATATTTTCTCCCATTCTTTGGTTTGTCTTTTTGTTTTGTTTGTGGTTTTCTTTGCTGTGCAGAGGAATTTAATTAGGTCCCATTTGTTTATTTTTGGTTTTATTTCCATTACTCTAGGAGATGGCTTGAAAAAGATATTGTTGTGATTTATGTCAAGTGTTCTGCCTGTGTTTTCTCTAAGAGTTTTATAGTATTTGGTCTTACATTTAGGTCTTTAATCCATTTTGAGTTTATTTTTGTGTACGGTTTTAAAGAGTATACTAATTTCATTTTTTTTACATGTAGCTGTCCAGTTTTCCCAGCACCATTTATTGAAGAGACTGTCTTTCCTGTATTGTATAATCTTGTTTCCTATGTTGTACATTAATTGACCATAGGTGCATGGGTTTATTTCTGGGCTTTTCTATCCTGTTCCATTGATCTATATTTCTGTTATTTTGCCAGTACCATACCATTTTGATGACTGTAGCTCTGTAGTATAGTCTGAAATCAGGGAGCCTGATTCCTCCAGCTTCATTTTTTCTTTCTCAAGATTGCTTTGGTTATTCAGGGTCTTTTGGGTCTCCATACAGATTTTAAGATTTTTTTGTTCTAGTTCTGTGAATAATGCCATTGGTAATTTGATAGGGATTGCATTGAATCTGTAGATTGCCTTGGGTAGTATAGTCGTTTTGAAATATTGATTCTTCCAATTCAAGAATATGTTATACCTTTTCATCTGTGTCATCTTTGATTTCTTTCATCAGTGTCTTACAGTTTTCAGAGTACAGGTCTTTTGTCTCCTTAGGTAGGTTTATTCCTATGTATTTTATTCTTTTTGTTGCAGTGGTAAATGGGATTTTAAAAAATTTTTCTTTCTGACCTTTCGTTATTAGCGTGTTAATTAGTAGCTAGATATCTTACTGAATTCTCTTGTGGTTTTTCAGTTGATTGTACAAAGATATAATTATGTTTATTGATAAAATATGACTTTCTTTCAAATTTTGTCTTATTTTTGTCTTAATTGCTTTGGCTTTAAAACATTGTTAAGTAATTATACTAGCTACATACTGTATTTTATTTGTTTTTGATTAGAAGAATGGAAATCTTTCTAATATTTAACTATAAAGTTTGATGCAGCTTTTGGTTTGATACATACTCCTAAACTTTTGAGATTGACATCAAAAAGTTTAATTGCAGTTTGGAGCTTAATTGAAATTTGTAATTTAATTGCAGTTTGTTTTTGCTGATATTAACAGGAATAAAATGATGGTCTGAAGGTGTCATGGAAGGACTGCCAAGTTTTGGGGTTCATATGTATCACCTAATTTCAGAGGATCTTAACTAATTGACGTTTTCAATTTTTTTCAGAATGGCCAAAGTTTTCTGGTTTTGGATGAACAAAGATTTGCAAAAGAAATTCTTCCCAAATATTTCAAGCACAATAACATGGCAAGTTTTGTGAGGCAACTGAATATGTGTGAGTATGGATAGCAGTTTAATTGAAGTACTGTCATCAGTCACTGATTAAACCATTTCCCCCATTAGGATGATAAAGGAAAATATATATTCATAGAAGCACCATTGATTTTTAAAGTTTTTACTTTTGTCTATTTAAAATTTTATTCAAAATCTGAATTTTGAATCTTTTTCAGATGGTTTTCGTAAAGTAGTACATATTGACTCTGGAATTGTGAAGCAAGAACGAGATGGTCCTGTTGAATTTCAGCATCCTTACTTCAAACAAGGCCAGGATGACTTGTTGGAGAACATTAAAAGGAAGGTGAGCTATTGTTAACATGATTTAATTAGGGCATTAACCTGTAGTATACTTGGCCAAGACATATTTCATTTGTTGAAATTAAGAAGGTACTGAAATACACAGGTTTTCTTGTTGGGACAACTTAGACTAATAAAGCTTTCATTATTTTGCCCTTTACTTTTTTTTTCCTCTGTGCTCAACTGTATGGAGGGCTCAGTCTTTAAACACTTTTTAGAGGAAAGGAAATGTTTACATTCTGACTTAGGATAAGGAGTCATCTATATTGTGATGGCTCACTCCTTATAATTTAGCTTAAAAAACATAAGTTCCTACTAGAAAGTCAGCTGTCTGGAGGGCCTTTTTTCTTTAGTTCACTGCTGAATATCTAGTGCTCAGAATGAGTCCTTATATATAGTAGGAATTTAATAATACATTTTTGAATGGATGATATATTTTGCTGAAATAAGATATTTTGACTAAATTCACAAGGTGGGGTGAGGGGCGGTAAAAGGGTGGTGGGCCATGAAAGAACATGGTCTTAGCGTGCAACTATTCTGCATAAATTTAATTAAAAGTGGAATGCAATAATAAATAGGCTTGGGGAAATTACAGGGAATTTGACAGAAGGAAATGAAAACAAAAAAAAAAGCCCTTAAGTTGCTCCTGCTCATGGAAACTTTTCCACATTAAAAATAAATAAATAAACTGATTATTCCTTATTCTCTCTTTGAGCTATGAAGTCTGTTCTTTTCCTGGGCTTTTGGAACTAAATCTCACTTCCTGGACAGGCTACAAAAACGTCTTATAACAGGGAAGTTTTGAATTATAATCAAGGTGTTTAGTATTTGTTTAATTTCCTACATTTACTTTTTGAAAGGTTTCATCTGCGAAACCAGAAGAAAATAAAATTCGTCAGGAAGATTTAACAAAAATTATAAGTAGTGCTCAGAAGGTTCAAATAAAACAAGAAACTATTGAGTCCAGGCTTTCTGAATTAAAAAGGTAAAGTATTATTTCCAAATATAATCCTAATATGGGGGTTGGTGTGTATGTGTGTGTGTTGAGGTTTGGAGGTTGGTACTTTAAGTACCTAGATTACATTGTTGAAGCCAAGATCAAAAGCCTTTTTCTTAAGTATTGATTCCCTTTATTTTTAATTTGTAGTCATAAACTTTACCCCAATATTGTATTTTCATGATGGGGTCGAAAGAATATATAAACCTTGTCAGTCAAAACGATTTGATACACAAGTGTTACTGATGAAATAATAGATCATTAAGTTGGTGTAGGAAACTATGATTCTACTTAGGTTGACTTTCATATGTTTACACACACATGAGGACCACAAGCCATACTACAGGGACTTCTCTGGACCCAGTGGACCCAGTGGTTAAGACTTCACCTTCCAATGCCAGCGGTGTGGGTTTGATCCCTGGTTGGGGAGCTAAGATTCCACATGCCTCATGGCCAAAAAACATTAAAAAACAGAAGCAATATTGTAACAGATTCATAAAGACTTTAAAATTAGTCCACATAAAAAAATCTTAAAAAAAATACCACATACGTTACCTATCCTTTCTTTTATAGAAGTTTCTTAGGACATTTTCTATGTGGCCTATCTTTTAGCAAAAAATAGGACACAAAAAATAGGGAAAAAAGGACACTAGAGACTTGTCCTACTTGATACTTACTTTACATAGACTTGGGAAAGTGATATTCAAACCTTTTATCTACAGAAAAGTGCTGTATTTTGTATTACTGAATTTTTGGCACCTTTATCCTAATGCCACAGTAACAACTTGTGTATAGAGTAGACCTGTATTACTCTTCTTAGTAAGTAGTTGGAATTCTCTTATAGTAAATAGGCGCCAAGGGCTTAAGAGTAGTTATTTTATGTATTGTCTGTCCCATTTCAATTGTGGGACGTTAGTTTAGCTATTCTGAACTCAAGTATCTTCATTGAGAGTAACCTTGGACTTTGATTCTCTTTTTAAATAATCCTTAATTTGAAGCTTGCTCGTTTTGCATGTTTTATTTAAGCACTTATGTTGGTTTACTCTATGTACCTTGTGTCTGTTGAAGTGCCCTTTGACCCAGTTCCTTGAATCTCAGATTTAGCTTTTAAGGAGTGGGATCCCAAATTCATCCTGTAAGTCTTAGTGGTAACCATTCTCCTACTTATCTTTAGTAGGCAGATGACAGTATCTTTATATTTCTGAGTCAGAAAAAGTACAGTAGTTATTCAGTAAGTATCAAAATCTTATTTTCTGTGCCCTCTATATTTAAATTCAGTCCCTTTTGTAATAGTTTGGATTGAGGAAGATGGCTTTTGTGTAAATAAACAAAAGAGCAAAAATTAGAGCATTTAATAGAGGAATTATCTTTCAGGCCTTCTCAAAATTATCATTGCTGCTAACATTTAATAACTGCAATTTCAATGGAAGATGGTGAATGAAGAAAAAAAAACTATTACTGCTGGGCATATAATTGGTTTGTCATGTATTTAGATATATGCTTTTAAAAAAACACATTTTTTAATATGCTTTAAAAAAACCAAACATTTATATGCTTGTGTTTGAGACAGATCTTTAGACAGTTTTAGAGTCTTATAGACTTCAGCTCGACATCAATACTTATCAAATTGTATGTGTGATCTTGGGTAAGTCTTCTCAGTTCTCTGAGTCTCAGTCTCCTCATCTATAACATAGAGATAATTCCTTTCTTGAAAGATTTTTAGAGAAGTTTAAGTAATACACATAAAATGTTTAGAATAGTGCCTGGCATAGCAAGTGTTGGGTAAATGTCATTTCCCCTTTAAGAATTGTTTCCTAAGCACAAGTCCTGAATTCACATGGTAGCCGTAGTTGAAAAGTTAGCTTATTTTTTAAACAAGAAGTAATGAAGCAGATTGTCAGAGGAGTAAATGGCCTACTATGTATGGATGTAAGCATAAATCTTAAGTTTTCGTGCATACATTGCCATGAGTAGAAGATACTACAGTTATGAAGAAAGAGGTACTATAGTTATGAAGGAAGGATTCTGGAGTTGTGTCAAGATTAGTTGCCATTCTGTGTAATTGAACCAAAGTTTTCCTAGTCTCATAAAGATATATAGTAAAAATTATTTCAAGTCTGGTGTTTTTAATTAAAGATATTGAGGTCTGGCTTATCTGACTGAATTTTTTTATTTTTATTTTTCATAAATGATAACATAGTGAGAATGAGTCCCTTTGGAAGGAGGTGTCAGAATTACGAGCAAAACATGCACAACAGCAACAAGTTATTCGAAAGGTAAGCTTTTTTCTCTGTGACTGTAATCTGCATTTGTTTAATGAGTACCATTTGTGACCCCCCCAGGAATCTCTATTGAGTAGTCAGTAATTGATCTTTGTTTCTTATGTATTGGGTACACAGAAGTAAAACTATGAAATCAAACAAATTAAGCCAAGTGTTACATATTCTTTGTAATAAAAAAAATTTCTTATTAGCTAAATGTAGTCATTCCATACTTCCAGATAATGTTTCATTAGCTTTTAGTAAAATTTTTTTGCCTGATATAACAACTTTATTATACTTCATTCTTAGGAGTATAATCAATATACTACCAATTTCTTACCATTTTGTATAAAAGACATAGTAGCTTTACTGTGGGATTTTTTTTTGTTTTTTGTCTTACTATTTTTTATTCTAAAAGGCATAGATATGGTCTTGGAAGGTAAGTGACTAATATTTTCAAATCAGTCGGATCAAATTATGTGTTCAAAAAAATGAGTTATAAGTGTATGCCACTATTAGTATGTGCAGAAAAGCAGTTAATGTAGTGTTGTAAAATAAATCCTAGATTTTAGTATATGAGCTGAAAATTACTGGGGGAACAGAAAATCTCTCTGCTGCAATTGTGTCCTTGTGATTTAATCTTCTCATATCAGCTTTCATATGTTAATAAGAGGTGAAACATAAAAGTAATTAAGGCAGCTATTTTTTGCTCATGAGTAAACTGGACTAAGTTTAAGCAACAGGTTTTATCAGGGGAGGGAGGGTGGGAGAGCTTCAGTTTGTTCCTAGTCAGAGGCCGTTAGCTAAAAATAGTGTTATGACTGAAAGGATATGGGTGTAGTGGAGCAGACTTGGAACACAGAGATGAATGGTAGCTGTAGCCTTTGGCCCATAGTCAAAATAGGTATACTGATTTTTAGAAATAAGTATGCAAGTGAAGGTTGAATGTAGGATTCAACTTTAAGTGTTTAGTCCAAGTACACGTATTTTTAAAACTTCCATAGTTGATTCCAACTTGAAGCCCTGTTTAAGAATACCTGATTTTAAATGATAGGTGTACGTTAACCTGTGCTTTATTTTTAAAATCTGTTAATCTTTTTCAGAAAACAATGTTTTGGTTAAATACCAACTCACAATACTCCATAATTTGTTGGGGTTTTTTTCTTGAAAGCAAGGATAGTTGGTAAAATACTTATTTAACATTTCAGTTTTTCATGAAAGATAACGTTCTTTCTGCTCAAATTTGAGCTTGAATCTATGTGTTTTAGTGGGGTTAGGGAGTTTACGTAATGCATGATGACAGGTGATAATTTTTTCTCTATTCCTGGAATTTGTTTCTAATTCTGCCATTTACTGTTTGGCCTTGGATTAATTGGAATAATATATGGGAGGTGTCTGTTATAGAACTTGTCAGCTAAAGAAGTCCAATGATGAAAATGTTAAATGCCTCATCTTCTCCTTCAGGAAACGAACTCTACAACATAATGCCAAAGTGTCAAAAGAGAACTAAAATACACAGCAAATTTCAGGAGAAATTTAGCCAGAGATTCATGTTCTTGTAAATTCAGCCAACTAATGCTTTACGAATTTTCCCTAACACTTTTTTATAAATTAACGAAAGTAATTGGACTATTTCATAGATATCTTTAAGGTTAAATGTTGTCTTTTCATCAGCTGTCAGCATTTTCTTTTGAATAAGCAATTTAGTGGCTAACCTCCTTTTCATAGACTCTAATGCTGTCTAACTCTTCAACTAAAATGTCTATATTTTTCTCCATGGCAAAGTTAATACTGATTGTAAGGCAAACCATTTAGTAGCCTCATTTGGGGGGAGAATATACAATATTAAAACAGTACAGTGTGTATTTTCAATGGACAATTCTCTGTTTTAATTACGTAATTATATTTCATAAAGCTTGTACAAGGAACTCTTCTGTGGAGTCTAAATAGTCATCAGTCACTTGGCCTTTATTCATAACATCTCAGTGATATACTGCTGCTTTTTTTTTAAATAAATTTTTTTTTTAATATTTATATATCTTTGGGTGTTCATTGCTGCACGCGGCTTTCTCTAGTTGTGGCGAGCGGGGGCCACTCTTTGTTGTGGTGCTCAGGCTTCTCATTGCGGTGGCTTCTCTTGTTGTGGAGCACGGGCTCTAGGCACACAGGCTTCAGTAATTGTGGCATGTGGGCTCAGTAGTTGTGGCTCGTGGGCTCTAGAACGCAGGCTCGGTAGTTGCAGCGCACGGGCTTTGTTGCTCTGTGGCATGTGGGATCTTCCTGGACCAGGGCTCGAACCCGTGTCCCCTGCATTGGCAGGCGTATTCTTAATCACTGCGCCACCAGGGAAGCCCCTATACTGCTTTTAATAGTTTACTTTTTTAACTCCTTTAGGCAGTATAATTTCAAGACATACCCTAAACCAGTGGTTCTCGCATTCACATCAGTATCACCTGGAGGTCTTGCTAAACAACACACGTTGCTGGACCTCATCCTCAGAATTTAAGATTCAGCAGTTCTGGAGTGAGGCAGAGAACTTGCATGTCTAAAAAGCTCCTAGGCCAGTGCTGCTGGTCCATGGACCACACTTTAAGAAACACTATCATAAAATATGAAGGATTGTTTGCATGTCTTGATCTGTTTAATAGTCTTTTTCTAAATTTAATCAGACTTTGAAGATTAAATCAGCTTCCCGTGATTGTCAGCAGGAAGCTTTGACAGATGTTCAGTGTCTCAATAATAATTTTTCTAGAGTTAGCCAATAAACTTTTTCTAACTTGAAAATACTAAGATCTATTCTGAGAGAGTTGGCAGTTTCTTTTGCCTCTAATTGTATTACCTGGTATAAGAAAAATATCTGTCAAACATCAGTTTTCTTTTCTGCATCATAATCTTCTTGAAAGAATTTTAAGTAAAAATAGGGATCTGTATCCAGGCATGCTTGGTACTTATCATCAAGACAAATAATTGAACTGAATATCTGATAGATAAATAGGTGGATGGGTGGGTAGGAAGCTAGATATATAGATAGATATATGAGTAAATGGATGTCCTAGGTACCTCTACATCTTAGGTAGCAGCAACTTTATCACAGGTTGTTCTTCTGCCTGGATGCTGGTATATTTCTTTAAATATCATTGTAAGATGCATCCAAATTTAAAATGTTAATATGTGAGAAATTATGTGACTTAGAATAGAGGACATACAGTACCTGCATTAATTTTATAAGACTTGTAATATAGACTAAAGAATTAAGAATCTATGATGGAATATTTCTTATTTATATTTTCCTTTTAGATTGTCCAGTTTATTGTTACATTGGTTCAGAATAACCAACTTGTGAGTTTAAAACGTAAAAGGTAAGATTTTATGATAATACATTTTGACCTATCTATAGACAACCAAACATGTTAGAATTTAATCATGAATGGTCTACATTTGCTGAGTATATGCGTGTTGTCCCAGATGAACAGTCCTCCCTTGTTAAATTATACTTCTAACATTTCAAGAGTGGTGGTGTTTCCTACTATTGTCATGTTGCTGTTTTTGAGAGATTAGGATAGCCTAAATGGTCGTTTTACATACATACGGTTTATAAAGAGTTCATCTTTCATTCACATTAGCAAATTATTGTAGCATTAGAAGGCCTCAGTGAGAGAAACTCTTAAAAAGAGGATACATGCTGAAAAAAGCATAAAAATTTTTTACTTGATATCTCATGTTTAATCCACTCACAAGGGTCTTTAAAAACCTGTACATTGACCATGGGTTGTGATACCCATAAATGTCAGTAACGACCTTTGTCACAATTAAAACATAAGGAAAACAGTGGACAAAGGAATAGTTAGAAGGAGAAAAAGATTATCTTGTAAGGCAAAAGATTTTAGCAGAGCTTGGTTATACTTACAGCTTATGCTGTAGAATTAACTCTACTTCCACTGAGTCTTTGTGATATTACCTACTTTTTACTATGTAAGTACCATAAAGAGTTATATAGTTCAGTCAGCAATGAAGTATATTTGGGGAGAGTAATTTATAGTGTTTATTATAACAAAGATAACACAGAAGAATGGAGAAATAAAAGCCGTAGATACACTCATCCTGCATACCCCTCCAAAAAGGTAATCGTTTTTAAGAGTTTCTTGTGTACTGAAATTTTTTATTCATTATTAAAGTGAGTGTGTTTATATGTGGCTAAATTATTAGAAGCAATTTAAACTCCATGTATGTTTGCTCACTGAACTTCATGTATATCTTCTGATTTTCAGACCTCTACTGCTAAACACTAGTGGAGCTCAAAAGAAGAATTTGTTTCAGCACATAGTAAAAGAACCAGCTGATAATCACCATCATAAAGTAATTTTTAAAATTCTGTTTTATATTTATTATCTCAAACTAAATTTTATTACAGCATTATGTCATGCATTTGAAAAAGTTTAGTGAATAATCTAACTGTTCATCCTCCAGCTTTTAAAAATCATGACATTTTTTATCATTTGCTTTAGATTATTTTAAGAAATAAACTATTACAAATATAGTTGTCTCAGTTGCCTGTTCCCAAGTTCATTTTTCTCTCCCTCTCCAGTCTCCCCTGTCACCCAGAGATAAATCACTATCTTGAAGTAGTATATATCATTCCCATGGCTATTTGATGTGTGAATCCATGAATAGTATTTGGTATTATTTTGCATATGTCTAAGCTTTATATAAATGATATTATTTTGTACATATCATTTTGCAGTGTGGCCTCTTCCACTTGGTCTTGCTTTTGAGATTTATTAAACAGAGATTTAGTTGATCTTAACTACTATATGAGATTAATTGAATATTATGATAATGTAATTATGCACTTGTCCATTGGTTATTTTAAGTTGTTTCCAACTTTTATTATAAATGTGTATAGACCTAGACTCTTTTACTGTAGCAATTTCAAAAAATATTGTTGTTTACCTTCATTTTTTCACAAGCTCTCTGGGTAAATTGTCAGACTTATACCCAGAGGCAATTAGTTGATTCCAGACTTCTTTTAATATCTGATTATCATTGTTACTTTCAAATCTTAGAATTCTAAATACTGCTTTAGATTTATTATTAAAGTGTTGAGATTTTTGTTCTCAGGCAAGTCAGAGTTAACCTGACATCTGGTTCCTCTTCCCACTGTTTAAATAATCAAGCATACCTGTTTTTAGGATTGAAGACTCATGTAAATGGGTGAAGATTTCTTAATTTAACTTGATTTGCATCTTTTGCCTCTATATTATCTAGAGTTGAAATTGATAGAATTTTCTATTATAATAATGACTTTAGTTTGCTTTGGAGAATTGAATGTTTCTTTATTAGTGTATCCATGGTCTGAATATAGCTGTAGTTGAATTTAAAAAAATAATAATTGCTAAAATGCCAGACTGACATTTGGCTGTGGAATAGTTGAAGTGTTTTTTTCCCCCTATTAAAGAAACCATTTAATGAGTAAGAATAAAACATGGCGTCAAACAGAGTAGCTTGAGATGAAATAATCCCCATCAGCCCAGTGGCCATCTGGTTATGTTTGAGATTTCTGCTGAAGTCCTAAGACTTTTTTACTCTTTGGGTATAAAAAATGCTTTAAAATTTGAAGATCTTTCCATAGAAATATTCTGAGGCGTGTCATCTTTAAGGTCCCTTACAGTAAAAGAAATAGTTAAGTAGCATGCAGATAATACATCTCATACCTCTGTAAATTGGTACTTCTAATACCAATTTAGTGTATAAGTCCCATAAGGGCAGAAAACATATCTGTTTTGCTTACCATCGTATCTCAGTGCCCAGTTAACATTTTTTAAATGATACGTTGTTTGGTAGTCAAAATAATTTCAGTTTTTTGATATATTTTCTACCTGATTTTTTAGGTTCCACACAGTAGGACTGAAGGTTTAAAGCCAAGGGAGCGGATTTCAGATGATATCATTATTTATGACGTTACTGATGATAATGCAGAAGAAGAAAATATCCCAGTTATTCCAGAAACTAATGAGGATGTTATATCTGATCCCTCCAAGTAAGCAGATTGTGAAATAAAATTTTGAAAGTATTACTCTTTTTTTATCAGAGATCTAAATTTAAAACTACTTTATTCTTTGATAAACTAATATCTGACTCATATTTTAATTATTGAACTGAAAAATTAAGCCAAGTTATTCAAGCACATAACCCCCCTCCCTCCAGCGAAAAGACTCCCAGCAAAAAGTAATGAGAATTCATTCTTATTATTAAAGTTTGGAGTTAAAGACCTTTAATTGATTCTTTGTGGTCTTATATTGTATGAAGTATCAATATTTTTCATTAAACTACACACCCAAGAAAAGCCTTTTGACAGGCGGTTTGGGGAGAGAGTTTCCATGGAGAGTGACTGGATAGGGTGAATTTATTGAATTAGTCTGAGAATGTAATTGGTTACTTCTCATATTGCTGATCTAGCTGTAGCCAGTACCCTGATATTGTCATTGTTGAAGATGACAATGAAGATGAATATGCACCTGTCATTCAGAGTGGAGATCAGAGTGAACCAGCCAGAGAATCCCCAAGTTCAGGCAGTGATGGCACCAGCCCTCTCATGTCTAGTGCCGTCCAGCTAAATGGCTCATCTAGTCTGACCACAGAAGATCCTGTGACCATGATGGATTCCATTTTAAATGATAACATCAATCTTTTGGGAAAGTGAGTCTCATGTAAAGATTGTCTAAATTTATATGCTTTCTTTGTTTACTTCACATGTTCTTTTTCTCTTTGAATGATTTTCCTTTCAGGTTATGAACCTATGTAGTCAACCTTTCTGTTCTGGTTAGTGCTGAGCTCTGCAAATGGTATTTTGAGAAAGATTTAATTATCCTAAGAGCAGTCTTGGGATCTTCTTGTCAATTCCTCAGATTTCTGTAATGAAATACTTGTTTTTGAATGTCTTAAAAGTGTGTGTGATTGTGTGTATTTGTGTTTTTATCAGGACTGTGGAATAATACAATCTCTATGAAGGAACTTACTTTATAGCAAAAGAAAACTAGAAGTTAGTAGCAATAACCAATAGTAAGAGGTTAAACATTTTATAATTTATAGTATAGAGGAAAAAGATAAATCAGACTGGGTTATTGCAGAACCTTTTTTCTTTAAATACTAAAGTTTTGTATAAAGGCTGTGGGTTCTCAATTAACCAAGTTTTTTTGAATCCTAAATACTGAATAGGATCTCTGAAGGTTAAGAATTGTAAGGATTCAGCAATTGCTAGGAATGTTTTGCTTAGCTAGACTGCAGTGTGATTTTAAACATAAAAGCAAGGAAACCTAATATTTGATTTTTTTAAAATCTTTTTTCCTTAGGGTTGAGCTGTTGGATTATCTTGACAGTATTGATTGCAGTTTAGAGGACTTCCAAGCCATGCTGTCAGGAAGACAGTTTAGCATAGACCCAGATCTCCTGGTCGATGTAGGTACTTTGAATATTCTTTGTTGTACCGGCAGTTTGTGTATTTATGTATACTATTTATAAATCAATGCATCATATTCTTGAATTCTACACTGTTTTTGCAGTTTATTTTTTTAAATGAATGGTTTTGTTTATTAGAATGAACAGATGGGTTCAGGAAAGTGAAGGAGGGTGATCACTATTCGTCTCTGAGTAGAAGTTCAGTTAATCCCTGTGTAACAACATATCAACTCTGTTGAACAGTACTATTAAATCCAGGTCTTGTCTGGACTTGTTGCTGTGTTATGTTTTGCTCTAGAGTAAATTGTCATTGAATAGAAATCAGTGGAAATAGTATAAAAACAGCATGGAGGCACTTCTTAATACTTCGGGAATTAATGTTTTTCAGTCAAATGTATTATATGTTATCATATTTAAAAATTTTTTGTATTGAGTCCTAAGATTCCCCTATTCCAGTTCTCACCACCACCTATATGAACTTGATTCCTATGTTGTCTGGACTTTGAATCCTTGTCTATCGTTTCTGGTACTAACCTTGGTCTCTTTTCTCTTGTTCTTACCGCTCCTCTCTCTCTTACCTAAAGCTTTCTGTGTGGCCTGGTCTCATCCAGATGAATCTTGTTCTTTTCCCTATTTCCATTTCCTGTTGTGAACATTTTCTGTTGTGTTCTTTTACTTGAAAAGTTTTGTTCTTTGTTTTGCATTTTTTCCTTAAAATACAACTTCTCTCACATCAGAAGATTCTACAGTTTGTCAGTGTCACATGACTATTATTTTTCCTAAATCATCAGTGCCTCACAGGATGGATTTCACCTTCTTTGAAGATTTCCTTTCCATGTTACTCTCTTAAATGAATTCAACATCCATGTTAATGACCTATTTGGACTTGTTTAACAGTAACTTGACAGCCCTTCTTGATTCTATCAGTCTTTGTCCCCAATCTGAATCCAGAGACCTTTTAGAATATCTCTCCCTTAGATCAGTTACGAAGGAAATAAAATCCTGTAATTCTGACTCTACAAATCCTCACAGTCTTCAAGTAGGTCATTTTAATTTAACTTTGGAACAGTTATCACGTTCTTTTGTCCTCACGACCTTATCCAGCTAACACTTCCCTATTCGCAGAGCATAATTCACCTTGCCCTGGTACTCTCATCAGCTGTGGAATCTCATATCCTTTCTTCTTAGAGGAAGTACTTCCTTTTTAAAGCCAGTTTGTACACCTGCCCCCCCGCCTCTCTGTTTTTCTCTCTCTATCCTTGATCTTTTCCAACTGCCTTCAGTGGGTACAGATCATCTCCATTTTGATGTGTTGCTCTGCTCATTTACCATTCTGCTTCTCTAATCCTTTTACTACAAAACTGTAGAAATGAGTGGCTGTATTCATTACTTTTTTTTTCACTCTATATTTCTTTTGAAACCCTGGATTGTCTTGCTTGTTTAGCCTGTGCTAAATTTAGCCTGTGTCTTGGTATATCCACTGTAAGTAGCCTGCAGCTTTTTTTTTTTCTTCCTCCAAATTAGGCCACTGGGCTAGTGGAAGGAGGTTTGTTTTGAATCAGACAGATTTGGGTTCCATTTTTGGCTCATGTTACTTACTAGCTAAGTTATTAATTTGGGAAAGTTAACCTCTCTTACTCAGTTTCCCCATCTGTTAAATATGGCTGATGCCTGACATGAAGGGCTTTTGTAAGGATTATAAGTAATTAACACTATTACTATTTAACACTATTGATTTTCTACTGTAGAACTTTTCCTGTTGATTTTAAAGGTACTGGACCTCTTTGTTCTCTTCCTATCTCCCTAACCATTCTGTTTCCTCTAAGAGCTTTTCTTTTTCTTGCTGTCTTCTACTTGTGGATATTCCCCAAGGTTCCCAGACTTTTATCCTGTTTTTTCCTACCTCTCTTTTTTCTATCCTGCCTCTCTGGTGGGATTTTGGCTTGTAGGATTGCTCTCAAATGTATTTCTCCAGCTCTTAATATTTTTTAAAGTAACCTTTGCTTGAATTCTAATTCCATGCCTTTAGGATCATCAGTTAGATCTTGCCTTAAATTATTTGTGTTTAACACCAAACCTTTGTTTATTTTCTAAACTAGCTACCTTTTTAAGCTTTACTTTCTGTAGTGGTATCAGTATTCTGTTTACCCACACAGGATAGTAATCACAGTAATCTTGGTTTCTTTATCTCCTTGTTCACCAAGCCTGTGTATTTTCCAAAATAACATTCACAAACCATCCCTAGTTTCTGTTGGGTTGGCCAGAAAGTGCCTTCGGTTTTTAAGTAAAAATAAGACAATTTTTCATTTTCACCAAGAACTTTATTGAACAACGTATTCACCGTTTTGTTCCACTACCTTCTGCCATTTTTCATACACCTTCATAATTCCATCTTCCCAAAACTTTTTATCTTTTTGAGCAAAGAACTATTCCAGGTGCCTTTTACAGTCTTCCAGGGAATTGAATATTTTTCCATTAAGAGAATTCTGTAAAGATCAAAGTAAATGGAAATCTGAAGGTACAGTATCTGGTGAATATGGCTGATGAATCCGAACTTCCCAGCAAAGCTGTAACAGTTTTTGCCTGGATATCAAAGAAGCATGTGGTCTTGCATTATCCTGATGGAAAGATTATGAATTTTCTATTGACTAATTCCGGATGCTTTTTGTCAAGTGCTACTTTCAGTTGGTCTAATTGGGAGCAGTACTTGTTGGAATTAATCGTTTCGTTTTCCAGAAGGAGCTCATAACAGAGGACTCCCTTCCAATCCCACTACATACACATCACCTTTGGACGAAGACAGGCCTTTGGTGTGGTTGGTGGTGGTTCATTTCACTTGCCGCACGATCTCTTCTGTTCCACATTATTGTACAGTATCCACTTTTCGTTATTGTATGGTATCCACTTTTCATCACAATTTGTTTTAAAAAGGAATGTTTTCATTACATTTAAGTAGAGAATCGCATGTAGAAATATGTTCAAGAAGGTTTTTTCACTTAACATATGTGGAACCCAAACTTCTAAGCAATTAGCATATATATTAACATAACAAACTTCATAGTGACTTTCAGTGCTCAATTTGAGTATTTTGAATATGTCAGCTATCTGCCATGTGGTATAATGTTACTTGTTCTAATTAATGTCTCAATTTGATTGCTATCAACTTCAACTGGTCTACCCAACCGTGGGGCATCGTCCAGCGAGAAATCTCCAGCACGAAACTTTGCAAACTACCTTTGACACATTCAGTCAGTCACAGCACCTTCTCCATACACTGCACAGACCTTTTTGTGCGTTTCAGTTGCGTTTTTACCTTTCTTGAAATAGTGAAGCATAATATGCTGTAAATGTTGCTTTTTTTCTTCCATCTCCAATATTAAAATGACTATGTAAGAATTCACCAATTTTAATTTTTTTTTTAAATGCACGCTGATATGACAGCTGTCACAATACAGTCTAGCAAGATTGTTTCAAATGAAGTTAAAGACAACTAAGTGCTACTAGAGCCATCTTACAGAAAAACCAAACGAACTTCTGGGCCAACCCAATATTTTCACTGTTGTCTCTCATCTAAGACCTTCATTGTTTATTTCATCCTTGAATTATGGGGTATTGTTACAAATAAAAAATCTACCCATAGGTTGCCTTGTTCTCTGAGATGGCAAAGATGGTAAGAACATGTGTGAGTAATAAGTATGCTGAGAAGCTCATGGGTTCTTGCTGCAGAGTTCAGTACAAGTGACCCAGTGTGGAATCAGTAGGAGAGACTCGACCTTAGAATTCAGCCGTGTCAGCTCCTCATACATGATCTGTTTTCCTACTTCAGACCATGCGTCTGCTGGGAATACATGAAGGTATCCCTGAGTCAGTGGGTAGATGGATTGGGGCAAAGAAGGAGTGAGGAGTTTATACTGCTGGTCCTCCTCAGATGCCACTCTCAATAGGGACAAAATCTGGTCAGACCTCTGAGGCAAGTACAAGCTGAACTGGTAGAGATTGGCAGTGATGTATAGTTACCTACTCTTAAGAAACTGAGTCTCTTCCTCTTCATGGATCAGTAGGAGGAAGTGTTATGAAAGGAAGAAAAGTTAATGAAAGGAAGAGCTGGGGATATTTTTAGGGCTACAATGAATGTGGAACTTTAAGGAGAGGAATCAGTGTTTAGAGAGGGTAGAGGAGCCTCTCTGCATTTCATTCTATCCTGCAAACCATTTGGTGTGCTCATTCTCTTAAAACGCTTTAGTCAGTATATTTCATTACTCAGGCCACTCCCAAGTCTCTTATTGCTGACAGAATGTCCTGTCCATTCATTAGCCTTGCCTTACCTTTTGAACCTTATGTATATAACTTACTATTCAACCCAGAACTTCTGCATTATTTGGACTTGTCATCTTATTTGTAGAACTTACCTCACAACCATTTCTTCCTCTCTGTTGTTGCTAATGCTGTAACAATGTACTCCTTCATCCTCTCCTTTCTAAGTCTTAACCATTCTCCAGGAACTACATGTCACATAGTTTTATCAAGACTTTTTGTTTCATTTGAGGGACGGGGTGTGTGTGTGTTTGTCTGTTTTCCTTTCTCTTAGCTCCTTAGTACTTTTGAGCCCCACCATCCATTATTATTGTAATACTGGATTGTATCTGATCATATGTTGCTATTTTGATGTTATTCTTATTTTGCCTTTTAGATTGTAAGCTCCTGGAGAGCAGGAATAGTGTCTTCATCTTGTATTCTTCATGATGTCAATTATTTCTTAGATGCTCAATAAATCCCTGTGGACTGGATGACTTTGAAGCTTATGACATAAACAAAAGTTATGTTTGTAAAGTGGCTGGTCTGAGGAGTGCAGTAAGCAGTAGGCAGTGGTCTTTGCATTTATGGCTTCCCTTGCTAGGTGAGGTGAAAAGAACCAACACGGAGTTAAGCCATTTGGTCAGAGGGCTCTACTTGAGGTGTAATTTAGGAACCACTGTCATAGAGCAGATTCTATAAATTTATCACATAATTAGCAGGTAGTCAGTGAAGGCTCTTGTCAGGGCAAGGGACTCAGCCCTGGGTGCCACTTAAGGCCAGAGGCTTTTAGGGAGGAAAAAATAAAGGAAATGAAGGAGAGGGGAGGTGGGGAAAACCACTGTTTGTCTCAAGTGATTTACCCTACTACTTTATAGAATAGAAATTCTTAAAACAGCTAATGCATGGGCTAGCTTGCTCTGCTTTTGTTCATTTTTCTTTCCGCCTTCCTGCTTTTCTCTTCCAACCTTGTTTTACTATATGGAAACTTCCTAGTGCAGGAGCTACATCTCTTCACCCAACATGGCTGTATAGAAATTTTGAACACACAGTTAATTTTTTTAAAATATTTTTTAAACTTATCATCTTTCTTGTTTGGTCTTTCAGCTTTTCACTAGTTCTGTGCAGATGAATCCCACAGATTACATCAATAATACAAAAGTAAGTTTTAATTCGTGTTGCTCAGGACCCGTAGCTGTAAGAATTTGAAAAAGTCCTACTAAGGAGAGAGCAGTATCACTCCCAGTTACAAAAAGCATTTTATATTCTTACCTAATACATGTGATCAAGATAATAAAATTCTAGATGAAAAATTAGCTTTTGGTTATGGGGTGAATCATTGCCCAGTTCTTCTGTGCCTTGTGCTATTAAGTACCAGTGTGAAATCAGCCCTCAATGTGCTGGGAGATAAACTGAATAAATTTGGCATATTCAGGTATATCACTGAAAAAAAATATGATTATTAAAATATGATTTCTTCATGTTCTGTGTCTTCATTTTACATTCTTATTCCATCTATAAATAACTTCTCAGCATTTTTTATTGAAAATTTAAGGGTACCCATATTTTAAAATAAGTTCCTTCATTTTATTAGCGTACAGTAAAAGCACAGGGATTTATACTGTTTGTAGGTAAGGTGAGTTGAAACAGTGAAGTATGGATTTTGGATTTTTTTTTTTAAGTAATTGTTTTATTTTCTTAAATGTATAGTACCTGCAGTTGGGATTAGCAGATGTTAACAAATTCTTTAGAACTGGTTTTTAATGAGTAATAAGAACAATGTGAAGGTGTTAGAGCAGACATTTAGAAATCATTCTGTTTCATTGTATAGCTTATTGTCTTGAGTAGGTATATACTTCATTTATCTTGTATTTATACCAAATTGTTCTGTAATCCCTGTTTTTCGTTGAATAAAAAGGTAAATCAGCTCCCCTGAAATGTGTACAAATTCTAGATAATGGAATCAAAATTTAATTTTTATTCGTGTTCTTTATAGTAAAAAATGAACACATATTGAATAAATATGAGGTATTAGAGTGAGGAGGTGGAATTTTTCTGACCATTGTCATGTGTGAGGATGGCCTGACCACATTTTCTACATTTTCAAAGTTATAGCCTGGGTAACTTAAAGTTGAAGGAATTTGTGAATTTTTGAACTAGAAGGTTGATTATACATTCAGTATTTGGATGATTTATATCAGGGGTTGTCATACTTTTTCTGTGAAGACTAAATATTTTTGGTTTTGCATGAAGCCAGGTGTTCTCTGTCACAACTAGTCAACTGCAATTGTAGTGCGAAAGCAGCCGTAGACAATACATAAAAGAATGAGTATGGCTGTGCTTCTGTAAAACTTTACTTTCAGAAACAGGATGCTGAATTTGGCATTTGGACTATAGTTTGGCTAGGTTTATATTATAAAAATCTGTGGACCACATCAGTACTGTGTTTCAATAAATATATTATTGAATGTTAGACCTTAAGTTGAATGAACCCATATCATGCACTCATTTAGTGAATGTGCTGTACTGTTTGTTTATTGTTAGACATTGAGTCGTTGTCTATTCTTGAATCATCTCCTGTTCCCAAAAGCTTTTAGAAATAGTAGTTTAACAGCAAGTTTACATATTGCTCTATAGTAGTATAGAAAAATTAAAATTGAGAGTGATTTCTTTATCATAGTTTTAGAATCTAGATTGTTTTTAAATAATTGACACATCAGCTGTCATTCCCTTGCTCCTGACAGGCATTATATGACATGTATTACAGCACTCTTTACTAATGAGTCAGGATGCCTTATACTCCTCACTATAGCAGTCTAAGTGGTCACTACTAATAAGCAACAATTTGTATGGGAGATGAAATCCATTTGTCATCCTGGTTCTCATATGCTTTTAGAATAACAACAGTGGCATCCTTGGAAAATACCTATTTTAGGAAGTAGAAAAATACAGAAGGTATTATTTCATTAATGTTTATTTATTGTGAATGCTAAATGAGAAATATTTTAATGTAAATTTTGGGGGAAGTTTAAGTAGTTTTTATTATGTCTTGGAGTCATTATTATCTATGAAGCCTGGAAACTTGTACTGCTTAATTTTGTGATGAATATCAGGGAAATTATAGTAATTAGTATGCTTGTTACATCATATATAATTTACAAGTGTGCAGATATCTGGGACTTACAGCTATTCAGGAAAAATTGTGAACCTCAGCACCTCAGTTTGAACATCGTTGAAAAGAGCACTGAAGAACTTAACATTTAAAGATTAACCCCCTTACAATCAGATGTAAGGAGAGAAGACAGTGGTTGAAAGAAGCAATTTAAATGACAGAAAAGAATTGAAAGAGCCAAAAAAGGAAATGAAGAAACACCACCTCAACTTTGAGGCTTCCAAATATAGAGATAAATAGTTTGAAGGATGTTATCCTGAGCTACTGTAAACGTGTTCACTTAGGCTAAATATTCTGTTTGTGAGTGAAAAGAAATGTGTAATACGTTTTAAATCAAAGCTGTTTAAAATGAATTTGTTTAAAGAATTATCTCTTCATTAGCAATTAGAAACTAGCCATCTTTGATTCATTACCATCTTCTACTCTTGTCAAATTCTGTCTGTTCTACTGTTGAAATGCTCCCTCCTTTTCGTACTTAGTGTCATCCTAGTTCGGGTTCTTTGTTTCATCCACCTGATGACAGCAGTAGTTTTCTTAGCCAGTTTCACTACCTCTACTCAGATCTCTTTCTTTCCCTAGTTCATCTTTCCTGATGCTCCCCTTTCCCATATCTTTCAGAGAGTGTACCAATATTCTTATACTGTACCAATTTTTTGCTATTTTTCAGGAACATATAAAATATGAGACAAGTATTTCTATATTATTTTTTCTCTTTTAGTCCGAGAATAAAGGATTAGAAACCAAGAGCAATGTAGTTCAGCCAGTTTCAGAAGAGGGAAGAAAATCTAAACCCAAAACAGGTAGGTGTAAATGTAGTATTAGTTTTTTTAAATAAAGATTTCTATGTAGAAACTGGGGGCCAAGGAAGGTTTTGCCATGCTTAACAATTGAACACAGATTTGTATTCGTCTCAGTTCTATGCGTAACGTATCGAGGTTCCAGCATATAAAGGAAATTGAGTTGGTGAGGTAATAGTCCTTAAAGATTGTCATTTTCCCCCCTATTTAACTTCAAGAGAACTGAAAGAACCCTCAGTTCTTAATTGTTGAATAAAAGTATACATTTTCTGACTTGTACATTTTTAAATTTACTGACACAAAGTGTGATATTTCTTGTTTGGCTATATAAGGGTAATGATTGCACACATGCACATCTGCTTCTGTTTTTTCCACCATATAGCTTGAACTCTATATAAGCTGGTGTTAAAAGATCAGTCTTCTTATCTTTGTTATAGATAAGCAGCTTATACAGTACACTGCCTTTCCACTTCTTGCATTCCTCGATGGGAACCCTGCTTCTACTGTTGAACAGGGGAGTACGGCATCATCAGAAGTTATGTCCTCTGTAGATAAACCCATAGAAGTTGATGAGCTTCTGGACAGCAGCTTGGACCCAGAACCAACCCAAAGTAAGCTTGTTCGCCTGGAGCCATTGACTGAAGCTGAAGCTAGTGAAGCCACACTGTTCTATTTATGTGAACTTGCTCCTGCACCTCTGGATAGTGATATGCCACTTTTAGATAGCTAAATCCCCAAGAAGTGGACTCTACGTGTATATATTCATCAAAATGATGAACTATTTATTTTAAAGTATCATTTGGTACTTTTTTTTTGTAAATTGCTTTGTTTCGTTTAATCAGATACTGTGGAATCAAAAGCACCTTTTGCTTTTCTCACTAACCACACACTCTTGCAAAGCTTTCAAATGTTACTCAGCTACGTAGGTACATAAGATTTGATGCGTTAAATCACAGTATTGGCATATCTTTAAGTTGGATTCAAATGGCCATTTTTCTCCAATTACAGCAAATTGGATTTGTTTTTTACATGTATGTTCATTAACCCCAGTTAAACTTTTTGTTTGTTTGTTTTACTTGTTGACGCTGTCTTTGTTTGCATTGAGTGTAAGTCACTATAACTAATGGTAGAACTCCTAAAGCTTCCTCTGTTCCAGTTGCTTTTATTAAGTATTTTTCACTTGACTTCTTTATAAAACTGGGAACATAAAGTGCCTGTATCTTGTAAAACTTCATTTGTCTCTCTTGGTTCAGAGAAGCTCATTCATGTCCAACAGAAAAGGCAATGTGTACTTGAGTGCTTGCTGTCTGATGCAGTCGCAGCTCCATGTACATAGAAGGGGGGTGGGTGCCGTCAGCCCATCCACCTCGCTGGACTAGTTTTAAGTAAAAGTTTTCTGGTTTGTTTGTGTTTTTTTGAAGCATAATATTTAGTAAAATAAATATAATGAATGTTGCGTACTAGTGTCTGTTATGTGTCTTATTTGTAGGTGACGTCCATGTGACAGTTTCTCCTTTTCATAGGAAGTAGACAGACTTAAACTGTAAACTTTGTCTGTTGGCCATTATTCTTAATATGAGTCATACCAAGATCTTTGTGCCTCATCTCAGAAGATAGACTGTGTATTGCAACAAGGAAGAAATTTAATGCCTCCAAATTTAAAAATTATGCTGGCTTGCTTTCTATGTTGCTAATAAAGAACTGAGAAAAGTATGCTTCCAGTTGTCCCAAATTAGGTAAGAACATTATCACTGGATGCCAAGGGCCTATAATTTTTGCCCTGAGAGAAGATAAGAGAAACAGTTAAATCACTTCTTTCCTTTGGAACACTTGCTCAGAAGAATTAGAGAGACTTAATGCAAGGCCAGGGCACTATCACTTGAAGAATTGTACCTTCAAGCAGAGGACTGAAAGCAGTGAGCTAGTATCTGAATATTTTCTAGGGCAGTTGAATGAGGAATTGCCAAGATGGCCTTCCTGTTGGTTATAGTCTCAGTATCTTGGAACTTCTCTTACTGTGATGTAAAATTTCAAATAAAGCGTAGCACAGAGGGATAAGAAACCCTTCCTTAGCAGATCCTAAAATACTTGGCTCTGACAGTGGGATCTTGGTGAACTAATCTAAGAACCCAGAACAGTTTTCTGCATAAGCTTTAGAGGTCACTTTCTTAGAGATTGTTAAGGTGTGAAGAGCTTAGAGACTGAGGAGAAGATAGCTTCAGAGGCTTTTTCTTTTTCGCTTCCCTTCCTCACTGTGGGATATGATTAAGTTTCTTCTCCTTTGGGGATAACTCTAGAAGTATTTAAAAAATAATTTTGAAAACCTTATACCTCCTAGTACTTTTTAAGGTGATACTTAATTTTTTTCGTCTTAAGTATTCGGGAAGAATTTAGGATAGTGTTAAATACTGCCATTTTAAAAAATAGTTGTTATGTGCTTTTAAAATGTATCTGAAAGAATCTAAATACCATAGTGATTTGATGTTCTTCATCATTCATTCCACTTCCTCCAAAGAATGTTATTCTACTTTTATTATGCGTGACAGTCATACATTGAAGATAATTGTTGCACTTCTCTGCAACTAAATTTGAAACTGCGTCCTGTAACCTTAAGATTCTAGGCATTAAAGTTTGTCTCCAATTATAAATACACAGTTGATCACAACAGTACAAACGTATGTGGCCGAGACTGTTAACTGATTGCTGAACCATTTCCTATCATGCAGTTAGATTATTTCCACCTTTGTAAACAGGGTAGCTATGTAATTGAATTCTAATAAATCAGGAAAAGTGATGTTCAGAACTTGCAGGTCTGGTCTGTGAACATCTCCCCCATGCAACCCTCCTCACCTTTTACCCATCTACTAGCTTGATGCAGAGGAAGGAGTATGTGGCTTCTGAGTATACACACAAGAAGGAAGAAACCTGGCTTCCTGAATCGCTGCTTAGAGGAGAGGCACCCATCAATCCTGGATATTCATTTAGACTTCAGGTGGGGCCGGGGTGGACAAACCTTCATTATATTCTGTCTCTGAATTTTGGAGGACTGATCTGAGGTTTTAGTGTTTGCTAATAGAATATAGTCCAAATTTTGATGAACTGTTAAACATACAAAGTAAAATTTTACCAGAAATACATCTTTTTGTGGGGTGAACAGATCTCAGGGATTTTCTTTTTCCCCAGATGTTTTATTATCTGGGGGTAAGTTTATATCAATATAATAAGAGCATCATTTTTTTTTGTTTTTATAGAGTCCTAAGAAACTTTTATAATATAAAAAAGAATAGAAGGGATTTTGTTACAGCAGTGTCACTCAATTATTTGAAGTCCTTCAGAATTCACTAAGTATTTTAAAATTTATTAGCTGGTAGTTTCATTAGATCATCCTGATTCAATTTCATTGAAAGAAAAGAAATGATCACCTAAGGAATTTTTAAACCAGTGTTGCTCTCTTACCAATATTTAAAATTGTCTCTACTTTTGTGTTTAGCGGTTTTATCCAAAGTGCCTTGGTATTAAGATTCAGAATGAATTAAGAGGTATTATATATCCTTTGTTTTGTCAGATGTGAAAAAATTGTTAAGAGGGATGATGCCTTGTCCTGAGGCATCTTTTCAGGCACATCAACTTTAGGAAAATGTACGCATGGAAACTGAAGATCTGGAAACTGATTCCTTTAAAAGTAACCTAACTTGTGTTTACTGCAGGAAGTCTGTGTGCTGTTTGGAAAACAAATAGCATAGTATGAATACTTTAGAGGGTACCCCTCATCTTCATCCCACCTCGAAGCTTCTTTTGCCTCAGTGGGATACAAGTAGGCCCACAGGAGAGCCTGTGACTTAGAGCTAAGTGTTCTTTTAGGGTGTGTCACTGTGTGTTTCATAGGGATGGTGTATACTCAGGAACTTAGAGGCTGAAGTGTGAAAACAAAAGGTCCATAGACTGGGAAAATGACACATGATGAACATACATAAAATGCTACATTTGAGAATTAGAGCCCAATTGGATTATCAAGCATACATGAAATATTTTGAGAATCAGTTGCATATTAGGCCATAAAACAAGTCAATTTTCAGGGAATTGGTTTCAAACAGACTAACTACAATACAAATAAGCTAGACCTTGACAATTTTGAGGCGTACTGGCATGATATTTCGTAGTGCCCCTCAATTTGGGGTTACCTGATGTTTCTTCCCATTAGACTGGGATTATGGGTTTGGGGAAAGATTATAGAAGTGAAGTGCCACTTTCAACACATGAAAGGTAAATGCTATCAATCAACCTGATTTTTCACTGCTGCTATTAACCTTGACTTACTAGATTGAGCCCAAAGCTTCTGTAATACCTCTTGTGCAGTCTCAAAACCAACCCAAGCAGCCCGATTTTGGACTTGTCAGCCTGTGTAATTTGTACACACACACACACACATACAAACACATACCCTACTGGTCTCTCTGGAACAGTACTAAAAAGGGTGTAACAATGGCCAAATAGTGACAAGTTGTCTATTTAGGTCTTCTGCCCATTTTTTGATTGGTTTTTTTTTTTTTTTCTAATATTAAGCTGTATGAGCTGTTTGTATATTTTGGAAATTAATCCCATGTCAGTAGCATCATTTGCAAATAGTTTCTCCCATTCTTCAGTTTGGCTTTTGTTTATAGTTTCCTTTGCTGTGCAAAAGCTTTTAAGTTAAATTAGGTCACATTCGTTTACTTTTATTTCCATTACTCTAGGAGACGGGTCCAAAAAAGTGCTGCAATTTATGTCAGTGTTTTGCCTATGTTTTCCTCTAGTGGTTTTATAGTATCTGGTCTTACATTAGGTCTTTAATCCATTTTATTTTTATATATGGTATTAAACAGTGTTCTAATTTCATTCTTTTACATGTAGCTGTCCAGTTTTCCCAGCACCACTTACTGAAGAGACTGTCTTTTCTCCATTGTATATTCTTGCCTTTGTCATAGATTGTCCACAAGTGTGTGGGTTTATTTCCAGGCTTTCTGTCCTGTTCCATTGATCTATGTGTCTTTTTGTCCCACTGCCATACTGCTTTGATTACTGTAGCTTTGTAGTATATAGTCTGAAATCAGGGAACGTGATTCCTCCAGCTCCAGTTTTCTTTTTCAAGATTGTTTTGGCTATTCGGGGCTTTTTGTGTTTCCATACAAATTAAAAATTTTTTTGTTCCAGTTGTTCTGTGAAAAATGCCATTGGCAATTTGATAGGGATTGCATTGCATCTGTAGGTTGCTGTGGGTAGTATGGTCATTTTAATACTGATTTTTCCAAGCCAAGAACATGGTATATCTTTCCATCTGTTTGTGTTGTCTTCAGTTTCCCTCATCTGCATCTTAAGTTTTCAGAGTACAGATCTTTTGCCTCCTTAGGTAGGTTTATTTCTAGGTATTTTATTCTTTTTGATGCAAAGGTAAATGGGATTGTTTCTTTAATTTCTCTTCCTGATATTTCATTGTTATGGAATAGAGCATTTTATTATTATTATTTTTAATACTATCTATCTTAATTGTCAGAGAAAGAAGCATCAGTTGGCCACTCAGGGAAAAAATGCCTGGAGGACACAGCAAGTGTAGAATATCTATCAATCAAATGAATTAAAAATATTCTCCAAACTTAACTGGTCTCCCTCCTGAAGGTTCTTTAGGAGAACACCACTTGAATTACCTTTGAGATCCACTCAGGAGTTTCTTACAGAGGACCAAAAGGGTAAATATCACCTTAAAAACAATTCAGTTTTTCAGTACAGAAAATGGTCAGTTAACCCTTAGTGTCACATTCTTTAATACACAGGAAGAAAGTAGATCTGAATATTATACCACCTAAATTCAAACTGCTAAAGAATTAATACACCACACACTTTCTCTGAATTCATTTATTTAAAGATTATAGAACACAGCCATTTGAAATCATGAACACAGTATCAACACAGGTGGGAAATTAAATTGTTATACTTCATTCACATTAATAAATATCTTAAAAGCAAATGCAGATTTTAAGATTCATTAAGACAACAATCACACAAGTAACTAAGAGTTTCTACCTAAGTTAACACTGATACTGCTTGATTTTCAGGTTGAAAGATTATAATAACCTATGTATTTCAATTGGATGGCAGCAAATACAAAAGCATCTTTTGAACTGTATAGTATACTGTAAGCAGGAGTTTACAGCAGTCCATCATTCTCCTGGCCTGTCTGTGTGTAAAAGGCATGCTGGACACCAGCAACTCACATCACATAAATTATCCACCACTCACAAGGTGTAAAATCTATTATGCATATATTTGAATAGTAATTATTTTTGAATGCCAGTTGTTTTGACAGACTTGGGATTTCCGAGCTTTGCCACTGATTAGCTGTGTTTAAGCCTATGCTTCAGTTTCTTCATTTTTTTTTTTTTTTTTTTTTTTTTTTGCGGTACACGGGCTTGTCACTGCTGTGGCCTCTCCTGCTGCGGAGTATGGGCTCCGGACGTGCAGGCTCAGCGGCCATGGCTCACGGGCCCAGCTGCTCCGTGGCACGTGGGATCTTCTCGGACCGGGGCATGAACCCATGTTCCCTGCATCGGCAGGCGGACTCTCAACCACTGCGCCACCAGGGAAGCCCAGTTTCTTCATTTTTTAAATGAGAAAAATTAAATGAGACTGTCTACTGAAGCCTATTTTGCAGTTTCTTCCTGTTCTGTCAAAAGTTTATCAACTCTGATTTTCAAAACGAAATTTCCAAGTGATTTTCAACCTCCTTCTAACCCATGATTATCCTTTTCAAGACCTTTGTCTAAATCCTTCAGAGTTCCTAACCACTCCACTGAACCCACTGAACACATTTTAACACATCTGCATGTGTTTATAATGACCAAAACAAAGTTCACTATGTAAGTATGGAAGGCCATCCCTACCCAGGAATCATTACAAACCAACTTGGGTATTCAATTTAGTACCCACCACCAGCAATCTTTCTTTGAAAGCTCTGTGTCTCAGTCTCCACCATAAGCTACACTGTTGTCAATCAAACACTCCATACCTGTGTAAGTTCCTTCTCTTCATATCAAGGGAAAAATCGGAAAAGATTTTTTAGAAAACTGGCATTTAACTGACTTGTTTATACAATTTTAGGATAGCCATGTTCTTTGTAGTATCCTGTAGGGCAAGACATCAAATATTTCAGAAGGCAGCCATAAATTTCCTTCTGTATTTTCCTAAAACAGCTTAAGTTCTAACACAATTTAAAAATCAAACTGTCAAGCAGTTTTTATTCTTTTCACAAGTACTGAGCAAAGGATAAACCTATCAATGTCCACTTCTCCTAACTTACCACCACCAACATACTCAAAACTCTGCTTCAATCTAAAACACCTATCAATGTGCTTGGCAAGACTATAATGAATAAAATGGCAAGCAGTAAAATCTAATTCATGCCAGAACACTGGAGAAGTTACATGGGAAGCACACATACGCAACTTTACAAAAGTTGGGAATACTGTTAATTTCAAATAAGTGATGATCGAAGTGAGACTTTCACGTCAGAAATCCCGTTCAGTCAAAATCACGATTTGTAAGAACAAGTGGTGCCACCAGTGTCCAAACATACAGCACAATGCCAATCCAACTAGAAGAGATTTTCACCCAGACAGCTGTCCACTGACTTTTCATCTCACGAGAAGGCTCATACCTAAAATTTAAGGAAAACAAAAAGGGGGGAGAGGTTGGATTATCGGTCATCAAGCCATCAGGCTTCATTACTTCAGAAATATTCTTTGTATATAATTTGTGATAACAGATATAGAGTTGCTGGACTAATTATCTGTTGCCTTGCTTTTCCACACCACTTTGATAGCTAATGTGAAGGTAAAAAAAAAATATCCTTTAAAGGAGTAGAGTACACAGGCCTCTGAAATAGCTCTTTTAGATAATACTCAGAGCATCTTCGTTTTTCTGGCTCACTAATTACGAGATAGAGAAATGGAGTGTGACCTCTAGATAAATAAGACATTATACAGTTTAGAATTGGTAAGTCTTTATGTCATAAAGAATATAATCTGTTCAGAGTGTATATGGGAACCCCCTCCACCTTCTCAGATTTAAGAAACTGGGAAGGAAATACATCCCAAAGTTAGCTTTTATGTTGATGAAACATACCAAAAATATTTTTCATCTAATCTTAACATTTACTATTAACCTGACAGCCAAAGCTGTGAATTACTGAGAACTATTTGGGTTTGTATACCTTAAGAAGCTGCAGTGTAGGAATTTTTATAAATATATGTATTTTTCAATAATAAATGCTGGTAGAGGCTGCTCTCAAAGAAATAAAGCAAAGAATAATCCTTTCTCTACATCTTTTGATGGCATTCAAAGCCCTCTTACAAACTGTTAAGGATATTATGCATTAAAAATTATTAAAAATAGAACTGCCCTAACCATATAGTTCAACTTGAATCTTAAATCTTTCAGTACTCCTTTGGACAAAATTAGAATTTTTAAAAACAAAATATAAACCGCTATCTTCCAACTAACAGAAAAAGATTAGTTTTGAAGTGATAAAAAAACAAAAATTAGTTTTGAAGAATTCTAAGAATCCATCTATGTTAATGTAGTCACACCTCAATTCTGAAATCTTCAAAGATTTTAATGACAAAGTTTGAACAAAACAGAAGAAAGGTATCTTTTTATTGCACTACGTTGGGAACTGGTCAGTATTATTAAAAAGAAAAGCAAGCATTGTGTTTGATCAACTGTCAACATGTATTTCCCTAAGCAATGTGTTAGTTTCATGAAACTGTATTTCAGTCTCTTCAAGATTTGGAAATATTTCAATGATTGTTATTGCTGAAGCAAGGAAATAAAGCCTGCATTTCTGAAACTGATCTCACTATTCATTTAGTTGTAAATTTTGAAATATATTGGAGGATTAAAAAGTACTCCATACCACATTTAACAATGGAATCACAAAAAAGCCATGTTTCCACATGCAAAGTTTTCATAAAATATAAGTACCTGTACCAGTTGGTAAGGGTCATCATGATATAAAGCGAAGCCAGGAAAAGCATAAAGTGAAAGAAGGAGTAACTGTAAGTGACACCATCCCTTTCATTATCTACAGCTCGGTGAACATCATCTCTATCCTCCAGTGATCCGTCACTTCTGGCTCCACCATCTTCTATTAATGTTGATTCATCACTTGTTAGAGTCAGTTTATTAACCTGACTATTGTTTGAAGTACGGATGCTGCATGGAAGACAGTTTAGAAAGAGAGAAGGAAAAAAAGGGGGAATTTAAAGATTCATATATGAATAACAGCTGGACTTTTTAAAAAATGAAAATCCATAATTTTTCTTACCTTGAATAAAACACACACAGTAAAAAGAGGATTAGTCCAATAATTCCTTGAGCATGCCACCACTGTACAGACTGCCCCTCCTTTGGGACAGTGCTTGTTGTATTATATCCAATTATGCTCAGTAGACTTGGGTTGCACTCTGTTTCTGTAATGTAAAGTAAGGTCAAATTAAAATGTTAGTATAAAAAATTTTTCAGAGCACAGTGTAGTTCTTTTTAACTCTTATACTCTTGCAAATTCAAAACATTTTGTTAGAAAAAGGCACAAACATAACAAAAAATACTTTAAGACAACTTGTATTTATAGAGACCTTTTTATTAAAATTTTATAGTGTTAATTTTATAGACGTGCTTGGAAAACAATTTCATTTTCAACCTCATGCAGGAGCTGAGACATTAAGCTTTTTGTTGATCAGGAAACTGGTGAAATTCAGATGACCTCTCTAAAGCACAGTAAAGCTCAAGTAGAGTTAAGAATAAAATTCAGATATTCTAAACTAAAATGCACAGGCTTTTCTACTACAAACTGTGAGATAAACTTCATAAAATGACTGTTGTTATTATCAATTTGCCAAACTACATTGTTATATAGTTTATACATAAATCAGTTACTAGAATTTTAACAAATAGTTTGTGGAAATGAGCAAACAAGGCGTAATGACCTAATGCTTATTCAGCTTCTTGACTCCCGTAAATAAAGAATTTAAACGGGGTTGGTATCCACTTAAGTGTCCCACATATGTTTTCCTCCCACAAAGCCAGATACGTCAATTGCCACCTTATCAATGAAAAATGTTTTTTTATCTTTAAGCCATTCATATAAGGATAATCCCTAAAGCAAACTACTATTAGTTTTTTTCTAGACACTTACCTGGACAAATATAAGGAATCTTTCTCTAGTATACTAACCAAAAAAAACAAAAACATTTTCTCCAACTAGTGATAAAGCACCTATGAAATTTATAAACTCAATGAAATATAAGATTCAGAAAACATTTTATAATTTTTCTTTATTCAGAGGAAGAGAGACCATTTTTTTCCTTTTCAAAAAATAGTACAGTTGACTCTTGAACAACAAGTGGATTAGGGGCACCAAGCCCCTCACACAGTCGAAAATCTGCATATAATTTTTTTTTTTTTTTTGGCGGTACACGGGCCCCTCACTGTTGTGGCCTCTCCCCTTGCGGAGCACAGGCTCCGGATGCGCAGGCCCAGCCGCTCCGCGGCACGTGGGATCACCCTGGACCGGGGCACAAACCCACATCCCCTGCATTGGCAGGTGGACTCTCAACCACTGCGCCACCAGGGAAGCCCGAAAATCTGCATATAATTTTATGGCTGGCCTCCATACCCAGCCATTCATATCTGCAGATCGTGTAGTAATGCAGTACATATATTTGAAAAAAATCCATGGATAAGTGGACCTGTGCAGCTCAAAACTCTGTTGTTCAAGGGTCGACTAATTATTAATTTCTAATTTGTTTCACCGCAAATGACATATAAGGGCTTCTACTCCCACGGAATGCAATAAAACTGGCCTATAAAAAGATTACAAAGACCAATTAATTATATTCACTTTTAAGGTAATCACAGACAAAAAATAGTAAGTGGAAAAAAACTACTATTTACAGTAGAATCAACAAACATTTTAACAGCTCTTATTTCTTTCTACATATACTATCATATGCACTGTACAAATTAGGTATATTTCTTATAATTTTCATATAATTTCTTATAGTTTCGCTAGTGAAAAAATATAGCAATACATCAAAGATGAAAATAGTATTATTCCCATTCTCTTCATTTCTCTGTGAGCTTAATTTTATAAAATGACCATCTTTGAAAAAAGAAAAGCTGTAGGATTCATTAAAAAGAAACAAATCCAAGCAAACGAACATACCTGGTTCATTAGTCATAGCAGACCATGTCAAATACATTGTGTAGACTGTAATTACTGAAGACTGTAACAAACCAGATCTTGGTTGTGATTCCTACAAAAAAATAAGCAAAACAGAAAAATATTGTTACCATTCAAGATTTAGGAAAACTTAAAAAATAGAAGCTTCATAAACATTAATGAATTAATCCAAGCTTACTTGGATTTTTGGCAGTATAGACATTACAGAAGCACCAAGGCAGAGGAGCATGTTGACACTGATGAACGCTTTATTTTCTGCACAACTGGCTGGATGAGTATAGTAAACAAAAAATAGGACGATAGCAACTAAAGACAGCAGATAATTCAGAGCTGTAGCTGATAACAGAGCTGTGAAAGAAATACATTGGACAATTAGATTTTATCACTAATATTAGGAATTAGGCATATGGCTCATTTTACAATCAATCTTATTTTATTCAAAAATATTACTTTAAGCAACTAACATTGTGTCAGCATTACACAGGCTATATAAGCAGGTAAAGATATTCTGAGCTTTAGCACATTAAGAATTTTATAGTCTTTACATATAGCTCATATGATGATGTGTTTTTAAGGACAATAACATACTAATATGATCTTCATTTATAGTAATATTTACATAGTTTCCAAAATGCATTCAGATGTATTAGCCATTATTTTCAAAATACAGAAAAATAACTAGGAGGGGAATATTAAGGTTTTTAAAGAATGATAATCATTCAGTTGTAAACAAGGGCATTAAGAAAATCATTTTGTTAATGCTAAGCCTGCAAAACAATGTTTTCCTTATCAACTAAAATCTTAAAAAAGAAATTATTCAAGAGTAAGTCATTATTATTTAATAAGACAACCTAAGTTTCTTCTATCACACACACACGTTTTAGTTTCTGTGCTAATGTATGCTTAATATACATGTATTTATGTTGATGTGCTTCACTGACAGGGGATCCATCAAACAAATATTTACTGAATACCTACAAAGGCCCAAGGGATATAGTAGGGAACAAAGCAGAAACTCTTACACTAGATTTAACATTAAAAAATGAGATATTCTATATAAGTAAATTTTCCAAATGACCAAAGCTCATTTCTTTGAATAGCAAACTCTTTATTTTAACCACTGAGATCGAATACCACAAACTAGTTGTATGAGAGAATATATGAAGCTAGCAGACATGCTGGATTTAGCTTTCACTGTGATTTTTTTTAAAAAGTTTTTTTTTTTTAGCTGAAACTCAGATCATTTCACATAAAAATCCAGATTTATGGCTTCTTTTGGAAAAATCAGAAAAGTTAAGCAACACTGGGTTCACATTTCCACAAGGCAACTATTAGATGGAACCGAGCAGTAGCTCTATGCATTTTAGATAAAGGCCTTTACACTCTCCAATTCATCACAGTCCCTTCTATTTGCAAAAAGATTGAAAACACACTTAAACCTGGTTCTCCTCCCTCATTTTTGTTACCTGTTGTAAGCGTCTGAATTTTGATCCCTGTTTTAGAGTATAACCACAGGACTCAAGCTCATCATTATAAATAAACATTAAAACACTACTGTAAAAATTCCCTTAGGTGTTAGTTACACATAAGGGCATTCTTTGCACTTACGCAAAACGTTTCAGAGTTGCTTTTTTATTTTTCCTGCTTGCTGATGTTTAAGAATCGTACCACTGTTTGTTCATCTATTTCTAGCAGTCCTCGTCCCTTTAATATTTTACTTTTAACCTTCTGTAGGCTTCCTAGGAAATTAGGCTGTAAAATATACATGCATTCAGCAATAGGCTTTGGAACTTCTATTTTAGCCATTCATGGTCTTCTGGATTATTTCCTCGTTCTTGGGTATGTTCCTAGTTGACATGCCAAAAACTGTCTCTACAAGTAAAGTTGCTGATATAATGTGGTAAGATGCCACTCACAAACTTCAGCTAAAAATCTCCTCACAGAAAATTGTACCATAAAAATCGTGATTTTCCCATAGTCTACATATCTGTTCTCACTTTCAAACTTCAACTATCTTGAAGATGTTCTGTAAAACAAAAAGCTTACCTGCGTACCAACATCTTGAGTTCCCTTCTTCCATTTTTTCAACCCATGATTCATTCCACGAATGGGCAAAATCAATGAGTAAGACTAGCTGTATGAGAATGAAGCAAAAGGCACCTGCCATGCCTACGTAAAACCACACTGAAAGGAAAAAAGAAAGCAAAAAACCACAAATGAGTGACTGGTTCACTTTTCATTATTTCATTTTCACAATCAGTACAGAAAAGGAAAAATAAAATTTTACATAAATACCTTGATTTTGCCAACCGGGGCGGGGGGTGGGGGGGAGGAAAAAACAAAACAAATACAGTTCCAGGCAACAATTATTTCAATTTCCTTATAAAATATCAACATCACACAATTAAAGAAAAAAAAATACTTCTTACCAGTTGTAAAAGTTCCTTCTGGAATGAAGAAGGCCCCAATAATAATTGCAACTGCTGCAGCAAATTTAAAGAACCAGAATCTAAAACAAAAAGAATTTTTTATTAATAAATATTCATTCAACAAGTAGTTTCACATATGGAATCTTTGAAGAGCTATTCTTAAAGAACAGCTACACTTTATGTGACTATTCTATTCTTTCTGAGGATATCCTGAAAATGAGACGTGAAGAATATCATGTAAACTATTTTAGGACAGTTTTAATTCATTATGATAAAATGAGAATATTAGTTTCATTTCACACGTTTATTTTACATATACACCAACAGCTATTATAATTGGTGTATATGAAAGTGTAAATAAGGTACACTGTACAAATGAATAGTTTTGAAAACACACAATGCCTGGAAAACAGATTTCCACTAGCTAGCCGGATGAATTGAAAGAACCAGAGAAGACATAAAAGCTTAAGAATTCTGCCACAGAAAGGCGCAAGAAGTGAGAAGCAGGTGTTCAGAGTCAGAGAGAACCCTAGATATAAAAGGATCAATAACCTTATCTGAAGACAACTAGTAGAGATTTGAGGCATCTGCTACTTCAAATGTTAAAGCAGCAATGCAAACACTACAAGGAACACGAAGAATCAAGAAAACATTTTACCACCAAAAGATAACAATAATCCTGCAATAATTGAGCACAAAGGCACAAAATCTTGCAGTCTAGCAGATAAAGAATTCAAAACAGCTGTTTTGAGAAAACTCAATGAGCTATAAGAAAACACAAAGATAATTCAACAAAAGCCAGGAAAAAAATATATGAATGAGAAAGTTAACAAAGAGACAGAAATCATAAAAAAGAACCAAACATACTCTGCAGCTGAAGAATTCAACAAAAGACATGAAAAATACAATAGAGATCTGCAGAAGGGCAGATCAAATGGAAGACAGAAAAAGCGGACAGGAATTTTGATATAACCCAATCAGGGGTGAACAGAAAAAAAAAATGAAAAAGAGGGAAGAAAGCCTCAGTAATCTATGGAATTCAAATATTAGAATGATTGGGTTCCAGAAGGAGAAGAGAGGAAGAAGGGGGCAGAAAGTTTATTTAAAGAAATAATAGCTGAGGGGCTTCCCTGGTGGCACAGTGGTTGAGAGTCCGCCTGCCGATGCAGGGGACACGGGTTCATGCCCCGGTCCGGGAAAATCCCACATGCCGCGGAGCGGCTGGGCACATGAGCCATGGCCGCTGAGCCTGCGCGTCCGGAGCCTGTGCTCCACAACGGGAGAGGCCACAACAGTGAGAGGCCCGCGTACCGCAAAAAAAAAAAAAAAAAAAAAAAAGAAAGAATAGCTGAGAACTTCCTAAATCTGGACATCCAAGTTCACAAAGCTAATAGATCACACTATCAGCTCAATGCAAACAAACCTTTTAAGCCATATTAATGAAAACTGTCAAAAATCAAAGAACAAGAGAATCCTAAAAGCAGCTAGATGAAAAAAGACTGTAATCTACAAAGTCATTTCCATCAGGCTCTCAGTGGATTTCTCAGTAGAAAACTCTATAGGCCAAGAGAGAGTAGAATGACTTTAAGTGACATACTCAAAGTGTTGAAAGGAAAAAAATGCCAGCCAAGATTACTCTGTCCAGCAAAGTTATCCTTCAGATACAAAGGAGAAATAAAGATTTTCCCAGTCAAAATCCAAGGAATTCACCACCACTAAACCTGTCTTGTAAAAAATGGTGAAAGGAATTCTTCAAGCTGAAACGAAAAGACACTAAATTAGTGACACGAAAACATACAAAAGTATACAAGACACTGGTAAATGGAAATACACAGATTTAGAAAAGTCTAATTCTTTAATAGGATGGTGTGTTAACTACATAACTGTAGTATAAAGATTAAAAAGAGTATTAAAAAACAACAGCTAGGGCTTCCCTGGTGGCATAGTGGTTGAGAGTCCGCCTGCCGATGCAGGGGACACGGGTTCGTGCCCAGGTCCGGGAAGATCCTACATGCCGCGGAGCAGCTGGGCCCGTGAGCCATGGCCGCTGAGCCTGCGCATCCGGAGCCTGTGCTCCGCAATGGGAGAGGCCACAACAGTGAGAGGCCCGCGTACCACAAAAAAAAAAAAAAAAAAAAAAAAAAAAAAGCTATTATAATTGGTTAATGGATATACAATATAAAAAGAGATAAATTGTGATATCGAAAAAATAAAAGAGTAAATGGGTAGGGCTTTTGTATACAACTGAAGTTGCTATCAGCTTAAAATGGGCTGTTTTATCTATAAGATGTTTTATGTAAGCTTCATGGTAACCACAAAGCAAAAATCTAAAGTAGATTTACAGAAAATAGGGAAGCAGACCATACCACCAATTCACAAAGAAAATCACCAATTTACATAGGTGTTAACAAAGATAAAAGAAATTATGGAAATATGAAACAGCCAGACAGCAATGAATAAGATGACATTAGTACGTCCTTCATATCAATAATTATGCTAAATGTAAATGTAATGAATTCACCAACCAAAAGGCACAGTTGCGGATGAATTAAAAAAAAACTGAAAAAGACACAAACAAATGGAAAGATAACTCGTGTTTGTGGATCTGAAGAATAGTTAAAATGTCCATACTACTCGAAGCCACCTATAGATTCAAAGTACTCCCTATAAAAATTTCAGGGCTTCCCTGGTGGCGCAGTGGTTGAGAGTCCACCTGCCGATGCAGGGGACACGGGTTCGTGCCCCGATCCCGGAAGATCCCACGTGCCGCGGAGCGGTTGGGCCCGCGAGCCATGGCCGCGGAGCCTGTGTGTCCGGAGCCTGTGCTCCGCAACGGGAGAGGCCACAGCAGTGAGAGGCCCGCGTACAGCAAAAAAAAAAAAAAAAAAAAAAATTTCAATGCCACTTACAAATAGAAAAAACAATCCTGAAATTTGTATGTAACTACAAAAGACCCCAAATAGACAAATTAGTCATGAGAAGGACAAAGCTGCAAATATCACACTTACTGATTTCAAACTATACTACAAAGCTACAGTAATTAAAACAGTAGTACCATAGAAGTAGACACATAGACCAATGGAATAGAATAGAGAGAGCTTAGTAATAAACCCTTCCATTTTGGATCAGCGAATATTTGACAAGGGAGTCAAGAACACTCAATGGGGAAAGGACAGTCTCCTCAACAGTCTTGGGAAAACTGGGTAACCACAGAAAAATGAAAATGGACTCCTTTATTACACGACTCACAAAATTAACTCAAAATGAATTAAAGACTTAAATATTTAAGACCTGATACCATAAAAGATATCAATACTAGAAAGATGCTGATACTGGGAAGAAGAAAGTAAGGAAGAAACTCCACAACATTGGTCTTGGCAATGAGTTTTTGGATGAGACAGCAAAAGTACAAGCAACAGAAGTAAAATCAAACAAGTGGGACTACATCAAACTAACAAGCTTCTGCAAAGCAAAAGGAACAATCAACAAAATGAAAAGACAACCTACAGAATAGGAGAAAATATTTGCAAACCATGTATCAAAAAATGGTTAATATCAAATAAAGAACTCATAAAACTCATTAAAAAAACAAATAATCCTATTAAAAAATGGACAGAGGAACTGAATATCTTTCCAAAGAAGGCATACAAATGGCCAACAGGCATATGAAAAGGTGCTCAACATCACTAATCATCAGAGAAATGTAAAAACCATTATGAGATATCACCACCTCAGACCTATTAGAATGGCTATCGTGATGACAAGAAATAACAAGTGTTGGTGAGAATGTGGTGAAATGGGAACCCTTATGCACGGTTAGTGGGAATGTATGCTAGTTCAGCCACTATGGAAAACAGTATGAAGGTTCCTCAAAAAATATAAAAATGGAACTACCATATAATCCAGCAATCCCACTTCTACGTATATATCCAAAGAAAGTGAAAATAGGGTACTGAAACAATATCTGCACATCCTTGTTTATTGGAGAATTATTCATAATTGGCAAGATATAAAAACAACCTTAAGTATTTGTCAATAGATAAATAAAGAAACTGTAGTATATATACACAATGGAATATTATTCAGCCACCAGAAAGAAGGAAATCCTGTCATTTGCAACAACATGGATGGACCTTGAGGGCATTATGCTAAGTGACATAAGCCAGACAAAGAAAAACAAACATTTATGATATTACCAATATGTGGAATCTGAAAAAGAAAAATGTACTTTAAAGCTTCTAAGAGACTAGATCTTAACTGTTCTTGTCACAACTAAGAAATAATAATTATGTGATGTGATAGAGGTGTTAGCTAATACTATGATGGTAATCATATTGTAATATATTAAAGTATGAAATTAACACTTTGTACACTTTAAACCTGACACAATGTTATATGTCAATTATATCTCAATTTTAAAAAAACATTAACAGTGACATGAGTGCTTAGTGCATGTTTTGAGAAGAATGTTATCTCATGAAATAACTGTGATAGCCACCCTGTAATGCATTTTGAGAAGTGTTTAGAAATACATTTAGTAAAGATGTTTTAAGAGTGCAAAAAAAATTAAATTAAAACAACCAATGACTAAGGGAACAAAATAAACAAAATAAAATCAATCTGGCACAGCATATCTTTTTTCATTAATATTTATATTTCACTTGTTCATTTTTCCTGTCTTTGGTAGCATGTTAATAGATAAGCAATAGCAGATATTCCAAAATTTTTTTTTAATTTATGGGGGGGGGAAACAGTGATAAAATTCAAAACATTCAAAATTGAGTGTGAGAAGTAGTGCTCTATATTAAGGGAGACTGATAAAAGGGACCCTGAAGTTTCTAGGTTGTTCAGTATAACCATTTAGAAAATCAATCAATCACCTTGTTTCAAAGGAATGAAGTTTTTCATTTTGGCTGCACTGTACGTCTTAGGAACTGAGTTCAGTTTTATGTAGTGAGATTGGCCTACAAAAAGCCAAGAGAAGAAGGAGGAATAAGCTCCTCATTATTAGTCACAGATATAATAAGTCTTCCTTTTTAGGATGAAAATACAGTGGACCCTTGAACAGTGCTGGAGTTAGGGGTGCCAACTCTCTACATGGTTGGAAATCCATGTATAACTACAGTCGGCCCTCTGTATCCGAGGATCCTCATCTGTGAATTCAATCAACTAGAGATCAACATGGATTGTGTAGTACACTGTAGTATTTACTGTTGAAAAAAATCTGCATAAAAGTGGACCTGCACAGTTCAAACCTGCGTTGTTCACAAGGGTCAACTTTATAAACATTATGCAGAGACTACAGCAAAAAATGACCCAAGGCTACTATTTAATATTTATATTTCCAAATTCCAACACATTCTCTAGTAGAGACAAGAGGATTTTCTTACCTTGTCATTCATGAATAAAATAATTCTGCAGATTGTTCAAGTTTATTTTAAACTTTCTTTAGACAGACTCAAAATTACTGAGAAGAGACTATCCAGACTTTATATTGAAGTTTATTAAAAACCTTACCCATTGTGTACTGCAGCTCTAGGATCACTGCTGCTCTTCACCTTGATCATTAATAGAGATAGGAGAAGGTAGAACATAGCCAAGCCAAAGCACAAACGGTATACAGCTTTATAGCCAACCAGAATATTACAAGGGACCACTCCTTTCTCATTCTCACAAAATCCAGGAATCTGAAAACAAAACAAGAATTTGAGATCTAGAATTTTTTTCAAGAAAAAATGAAAATTCTGTGTAATCAAATAGTTTAAGGTTTAGAAAATTGAAGTTCACTTTACAGTTTATGCTGAAATGTAATCAAGCTAAGTCTACACATTTTCATAAGACAGAAGTGTAACTCTTTTTTTACTTTATGAGAGCACCGGATAAGCTACAAATGTCAATCCTAAAGTGGATGCTTATTTTAACTTGCAGACTTATTCTAAGTTTTTTTAAAAACTTGCATTCCACCGGGATCACATGTATAAGAGAAAAATACAATCAACAAAAGTGTAAAGAATCACAGAGTAACTAAATCAGTTTCTAAATACTAAAGAGAACAATGAAGGCATTTTGAGTTTTGGTCCCACAAGGGTTATTTCTGATAATGGATGGATTTGGATTAACAGCAAAATGGCTGGCTGTATTTTTATTTTTTAACTTAAAACCTTAAAAAAGACTGATGACCATTTCAGAAAATCACACTGGAATCAGAGTATAAGAAAGTATTTTTAAAATATTTTTAAGTGAAATAAATGGGAGTAGATACACTATTCACATATATCAGAGTGAATTACTGCCTCTAGAAACGTTAAAGCAAACCAATATGCCAAAATACAACTGTTAACGTGTGCCTTTAAAATCAAGAACCTAAAATCATATTTAAGTTGATGCAGATGCTACTTCCTTTTTGCTAGCTCCTATACAGTCTATAAGCTCTTTCTTGGTCTCACTTGAACCCTACTTTCCCAACTTAGTTTAACAATTATGGCAATATGTACTTACCCATACTCACTTGCAACATGTACTCACTGGCACCCTTAATTATCCCATGCCCTTAAATGAGAGCAGCACACCACCTGGCTAATTCCCATCATTAAATTTTAATTCAATCACCTATATTAGGTTAAGTTGCTACAGTAACAACCTCCAAATATAGGTGGCTTAACAGCAAAGATGTATTTCTTGCTCACGTACATGTATATGGTTGGTTCTACATAGTCAACTAAAAGAATCTAAGCTGCCAGAGAAACCACCATCTCAAATGATATACAGGTTGTGACAGAAAAGAAAGGAGAATCTGCATTAGCAAGTAGAGGGTGATGTTTATCACTTCTACTCATAACTCACTGACTAGTACTAGAGACATGACCCTACATATCACAAGCACTCTAGGAAATGCAATTCTCTGATGACCTTCAGAAAGCAGAGAAGCAGAAACATTGGGGGTTACAAACTAACATCTATCAACTAAACCGTTCATAACAACAGTCAACTGGGTCCATGACAAAAAACATATGAACGTCTTCTGCTTATACGAAGGACTTGAATAACATTAACTGAGCATCTACATATGCCATGTACAATGTTACTTTCAAACTGTAATAAGCTCACTTCCCAAACTTACACTATTTTTCCTTACCCCAAAGTCAACCCTAAGCAGACTACTATGCTTTAAAATGGAGGTTATCTGACATAAACACTCTCTCAACCTCAAATTTTCTATTGTCATTCATTTTTCCTTGGAGGAAAAGTAACTTCTATATGCCTTCTCTTGATCACACTCTCTCATGGGTTAGATCCCTTATGACTATTCTCAAAATACAAATAATTAAATCTCCCCAGCCTAAAAACTTCTTTAATTCAGCCTCCAAGACTTACTATCTGCATTACAAAACTCCTTTAAATCAGCAGTCTATTCTCATTGGATACATTTCCTCATAGCCATCTAACTCTCCCTCCCAATCCTTCTAGGCCAGCACTCTATAAATGCTTTTTCAAGACACTAGACATATACTGGCTGTCAAATCCCAAGGCTACTTCTTTTTTTTTTTTTTTTTTTTTTTTTTTTTGCGGTACGCGGGCCTCTCACTGTTGTGGCCACTCCCGTTGTGGAGCACAGGCTCCGGATGCGCAGGCTCAGCGGCCATGGCCCACGGGCCTAGCCGCTCCGCCGCACGTGGGATCCTCCCGGACCGGGGCACGAACCCGCATTCCCTGCATCGGCAGGCAGACTCTCAACCACTGCGCCACCAGGGAAGCCCCCAAGGCTACTTCTTAATCCTCACACTCCTTTACCTTTTTTACACAGACATTATGCTGTCATTCTTAAGACTGTTCCTAAGGCCTACTAAACAGGTTCTTGGTTCTCTTTTTTCACTGTTCCTTCAGAGGTTCCCTTTTCTCCACCAACTCCCTTAAGAGCTTTTGTCAAAGCTCTAGCTCTCCTCACTCCAAATGGTCTTCTTCAGCATATGCTGCCATAGTTGAATTTCATCTCTATCTCTGATTTCTTTTGAGTTACACACCCTAATTTTTTACTTCCTGCTGGACACACACACACAATGTAGTGCAGTACCCACAAGCTAACATTATATACTAGATATTTTCCCCAACTCTTTGAACAACCTGACTCCCTGGGGGAAAAAAAAAGTTTAATAAAACACTTTTTCTTTCTTTTTTTCCCTGAGTTAACAGCAACAGTTTCCTCTCAGTTATCTAGGATCAGAACCTGGTTATTATTTATTTTTCTATCACTGCCAATATTTAAATCCAGATTCAGTCAATTCTACATTCAGAGAATTATTTCAGGCCCTCTATGCCCTTCTTGATTACACCATTCCAACAGCCACCATACTTAACTGCTGCCTTCTATCCTAATTATCAGATAAATCTTCCTAAGGCATACATACTTAGCTCAAAAAGCTTTTATCCTCATTCTCTTCCAATTTTTCAATTTCTGCACACAAAAATTTACTGATTCTTAGAATGTCTCTTTTTCCATGAGACCCACAGTGATTCTGACATTTCCCTGGTTAGAATTACTGATTTCCTCATATTAACACAACACATTTTCTGCCCTACCATCAGAGAATTTTAATAAACTGCCTTTCACTGTTTGTCTTTCCTAAATGATCATGAACTACTAAAACTGGGATTAAGTATTCTTCCTTTTTACAGTATTCTGTTTCCAATACACAAGAAGCAGTTTTATGCACATACATACTAAAGGTTCAGTTAATCATTAAAAAAAAAAAACTAACCTTATTTAGTTGTTCTTCCATTCCAGGTATCAACATTACACAAGCTACACACACTCCAACAAGCAAAAAAAGTGCATAGATCAACCGAGTTACAGTGGAGTTGTTTCCACTAGGACAGCATCGGCACAGCAAACATGGGGCACTGCCACACAAACATGGAATCTGGAAAAAGAACTTTAAAAATCAGTATAGTTTCAAATGATACAGTGAAAATTTACATTCTACCTACTCAAAAAAGAAAGGATTGAAGTTAAAGTAATTACCAAGAGATTTGGTTCACATATATTATCTATAAACTATAAAATTTAGTAACTTCCAGGTAAAACTGAAGCAAAGTAAAACCAAAAAGTGCTTGCCCTTTATATCAAGCAAAATGAGTAAACTCAGTTAAAACAACAAAAGGGGGAAAAAAACAGCAGCAGCAACCAAAGTTTAGCTGAGAAAAGGAATGAAATATTCATATTTACAAGCTGATCTCCAACTCCTGCCTTTTAACTCCAAAAATCATGCTGGTGAATTCACAAAAGTCTGATATTTCTCAGATCCACCAGAAGAAGAAAAGAAGTGAATTGATATCCTTATCTTTTCCCTCTTCTGACTTGGTGGTAGTGTTAACAGTAAAATTTTCTATTAGAATCAGGCAAAACAGGATAGGTGAACAAGTGGGGCTAGCTAGCGCTGTCTAACAGAACTCCACACTAAACTAGTAGTATATCCTAGGGGAACAGAATATCTCCCTCAGCAGGAGAGGTGAATACTAGTAACGGAATTTAACAATATCTCAGAAAGGCAAAATCAAAGTATCCTTAAAAGAACTGAACATAATCTAGGCTGAGCTCCACCATACGATCAGATACCATAGGAAGGGAGAATTGTAGAAGCCAGACACACTATAGTAACCAATATAAGGTAGGATAAGAACCACTTATACTAAACTTCAGTAAGATAAAAATAAATGTCGTGGAAACAATGCAAACACACTTTATCAAAACATAAAAATAAGCAAACATGCTCCCTCAGACAAAAAAAAAAAGGCATCTGAAAAATCCAATCTGAAATAAAACATAACTCAGTAAGAAGGGGAAATTCCCTAAAATTGGTACACCTGAAGCAAAAAGGAGAGCTCAAAATGAAAATAGAACAAGTTGAAAAGGAGGATTGCAAGGCTGAGAAGAAATGAGAAGGGGAAAAACATGCTTAAAAAAACAGTAATTAACTATCATGGAACAAAACAAAAACAGCTGAAAATAAAATCTGATCAATAAATAAAGTTTGGGATGAGTACCATAAACTCAAGCCAAGATAGAGTAACAGTGACCAGACTTACCCTACTGCCTTAATCCAAGGGAAAAAATTAATGAAACAATGGTTTTTCAGACAATTAACAATAGGCAATGTAGGACACTAGTTTCTGAGAGAGATGAAACAGTGTGAGATCTATGATTGGCCCAATCTTTCTGCCTGGGAAAGAGTTTCCCGTGCAGGGAGGAGAATCCAGACAGAGGACAGCAGTCTACTGAATTGAGGAGACAGAGTTGGCACAGAGTTGAGAGTTCAGGGAAGTGAAGGCAGCTAAAGTTCATAGGGCAGAAACAAGAAGAGACGAAAGCTACACCAAGAGTGAGCTCCAGAGGTCTGCAGAAGCTTCAACTTGTGTCTTCAGCAGAGCACTGATCAGTACATGCATTTGATTAAATTACTCTGTGGGGTGGGGGAGTGGGGAGGGTGGTATTACCAGCCAGAGTGGAAGAACTTTATAATCCATAAGGCCTTGAGCAGAGTTATAGGCTATTATTATTACACAGTATTGGGCGGGGGGGGGCGGGGGGCGGGCGGAATAAGCCATAAGGCTAAAGCTACTCCAGTCTCACTTAACAAAGCCTAAAAGCAAACACTGAAAAGATCAAATTCTCTTCAAATAACTCACCTATGTCTAAGAATAGGACCCAAGAATGTTTTTTAAAAATACAACACATCCAGCACCAAGGTAAAATTTACAATATCTAACAGCTAATAAAAAAAATTGGTAGGCATGCCAGTATGGAAAGAACAACCTACAATGAGGAGAAAAGTCAATAAATCAAAACCAACCTGAAATTACACAGATGACTTAATTCAGTTATAAATAATGGCACTCTAATGTTATTGTAATTATACTTCATTTGCTCAAGTAGAGAACACAGCATGTCAAAGAAAGATATGGAAGATAATTTAAAAGATCCATATCAAACTTATGGAGGTGAAAAATAAGATCTCTGAACCAAAAAGTACTTGATAAGACACTGCAGAAAAGACTAATGAACTTGAAGACACAGCAAAAGAAATGATCCAAAATTAAAGAGATAAAAAAACTAAAAAAAAAAAAAAAATAACAGAGGGTTAGTGTTGTGACACAATTTCAAACAGCCTAATATATGTGAAATTGGGGCTCCTGAAGGAGAGAGGAGACAGGAAAGTCCTTTTGAGATAATTGCCAAAATGTTCCTAATTTAATGAAAACTATAAACTCACAGATCCAAGAAACTCAAGAAAGCCCTAGTGATACAAATATAATGAAAACTACACACCAAGTCACATCATAAACTGATGAAAAACAATGATAAACAGAAAAATCTTAAAAGCAAAATAATAAAGGCACATTATATAAAGAAGAACAAAGAAAGGTATTGACTTCTAGTAAGAAATACTGCAAGCCAAACGTCATTACTGAATGAAAAAAAAAACTGTAAGCACAGAAGTTTATACTCAGCAAAAATATCTTTCAAAAATTAAGGCAAAGTGAAGACATTTTTAGGCACAGAAAAAAGAATCCAAAACTAACAAATCTAAACTATCTTTCAAGAAGGAAAGTTACAACAGCAGAAATGTGGATCTACACAAAAGAAATGAACAAATGAAGTAGTGTGTATTTTTTCTTACATCAAAAAGGTTACTTTAAAAGATTATTATTTTTTTATGGGCTTCCCTGGTGGTGCAGTGGTTGAGAGTCCGCCTGCCAATGCAGGGGTCATGGGTTCGTGCCCTGGTCCAGGAAGACCCCACATGCCGTGGAGCAGCTGGGCCCATGAGCCATGGTCGCTGAGCCTGTGCGTCCGGAGCCTGTGCTCCGCAACGCGAGAGGCCCGCGTACCGCCAAAAAAAGAGAAAAGATTATTTTTTAAAGCAAAAATAATAGCAATGTATTCTGGTGTTTATAACAAAGATGGAAATAAAATGTGTGACAATTACAAATAGGCTCGAAGGACTTCCCTGGCGGCGCAGTGGTTAAGAATCTGCCTGCCAATGCAGGGGACACTCAAGCCCTGGTCCGGGAAGATCCCACATGCAGTGGAGCAACTAGGCCCACGAGCCACAACTACTGAGCCTGCGCTCTAGAGCCCGTGCTCTGCAACAAGAGAAGCCATGGCAGTGAGAAGCCCATGCACCGCAACGAAGAGTAGCCCCCGCTCGCTGCAACTAGAGAAAGCCCGTCCAGCAATGAAGGCCCAATGCAGCCAAAAAATAAATAATAAAAAAATTAATTAATTAAAAAAAATAGGCTGGAAGAGGAGACATTCAACTATACTACTGTACACTTAAATTAGAAATAAAGTGGATATCACACAAAGGTAGATTATAGTTAAAGATAAATACTAAAAACCCTAAAGTGACTTCTAAAAAAGCAAAACAAAGAAATACAGCTAGTAAGCTAAAAGATATAAAACAGAATACTAAGAAATGGCTAATTAATCCAAAATAAGGCAAAAACTAAGGAAACGGGACAATGAACAGGCAGGATAAACAGAATACAAATAGAAAGGTGGTTGATTTAAGCCTAAACATAATCTATAATCACATAAATGGACTAAACACTCCCAATTAAAAGGCAGATTGTCAGATAAAAGAGCAAGATCCAACTTTTCTACAAGAAACCCACTTAAACACAGACACACACAATTGGTTAAAAAGTATAAAGAAAAAAGTATACATATATATATAGATATAGATATATACAAAAATAATACATACACACATACCACGCTACAGCAGTATCAGACAAAGTAGACTTCAGAGTAAAGAATTTTACCAGGGATAAAGAGGGCCATTTCATAATAAAAGGGGACATATCGATACATGGAAATATGGGATATTCATGGAGGAAACATACAACATACAATCCTAAATATTTCTGCATCTAAAAGAGAACTTCAAAATGCATCAAGGAAAGAATTAATAAAACTAAAAGGAGTAACAAACAAATCCACATTTATGTTCTTTCATTAACTGAAATAGAAGCAAAAAAAACCCAATAAATATATAGAAAACTTGAACGACATTATTAATCAACTGTGTCTGACATTTAGGAAATACTCCATCTAATGAAAGCACAGTAAAAACTGCTTTCAAAAGCACAGAGAACACTTAACCAAAACAGACTATATTCTGGGCCATAAAACAAATCTCAAATCTCAATAAATATAAAATTATTCAAATCATACATGGATTCTTGGTCCACAATGGAATTAAATACTGATCAATAACAGAAAGATATCTCTAGAAACTAAATAGCATAGTCTAATTAACCCACAGGCAGAAGACATCAAAGAATAAATTAAAGAGAATGAAAATAATAACATATCACATTTTTGGAATGCACCTAAAGCAGTGTTTAAAAAGAAACATAGCATTAAATGGCTATATTAAATAAGAATATATCAAATCACTGATCAGAGCTTCCACCTTAAGTTATTAAATGAGCAAACTGTAGCCCAAATAGGCAGAATAAAGATAAATCAATAAAGATAAATCAATGAGGTAAAAAACAGGAAACAAGGAAATCCGTGAAGCTAGTTTTAGAAGAACATTACAATTTAGAAACCTATATGGTTAGACTGATCAGGATAAAAAACAGCAAGAGAGTGAACACACAAATCCTCAGTGTAGGAAATGAGAAAACATTATTACAGATCTTACAAGCATCAAATGATTATGAGAGAAAACTATGAGCAATTTTATTCAATAATTCAACAGCTTAGATAAAATGGACATGCTCCATAAAAAATCCAAACTACCAGAAATCATTCAATGAGAAATATATAGGATGAATAACCCTGTATTTATTCAAGACACTGAATTTGTAGTTACAAACCTTCACAAGCATAGATGGCTTCACTAGTGAATTCCATTAAACATGTAAAGAATAAATCAAGCCACTCTACCCAAATTCTTCCAGAAAACTGAAGAGGCAAAAAAGTGATGCTAAATCCAAAGATATCATAAGGAAACAACAGACCAATATCTTTTATGAACATTAAAAAAAGTCCCTATTATCTTGTCAAGTCAACAATATAAAAAGTATACAAAGATTTCCAGTTTCCATTTCCACAGGTAAGGAGCTTAGAAACCCCACTCCATCCTAACAACAAGTAAAAAGCCAAGCAGACTAAAAAAATCAACAATTCTTCTAGGATCCATAAGCTAGGTGAGGACACAGGGTAAGTCACTGCCCCCAAGACCGAAGAGACAGACAGGTGAATATAGGGAGTCGTGGCTTACTACAGCCCACAAGTGGAAACTGACTTGGGAACCACTGTGCAGGGAGGATATCCTGGAGAATAACTGAAGAATTGCTGGAGCCTCATTGTGGACAAGTATGAGAGTTAAAAATTCCGGGAAAACCCAGTTATACAAAGGCCCCACAAATTTGTGAACTTTTCCTCTAGGACTTCAACCAGGTTCTCATAGCAAACATGAGAGAAAAATTCCCCCCTGCTTCTTGCAGCAAAGGGGAAAAGGAACCATTCTGAAATATACTAGAACACTGCTCTTAACACCTGACCTCAAGAGAAACTAGTTAAATAGAGTCTAACTTGCTGGAGTATGATCAGAGGATAAATAATCTAGGGGATGAGAAATACTCAACTCCAGGCAATTCTAGCCATCCTCCCCCATTTAAGGGGGGAGGAAAAAACTGAGAAACACTTGTAAAGTTCACAGTCCAGAGGCATAGGCTTATTAAAAGACTAAGACCTAATCAGAGAATGATAGAATGTTTCTCCTTCCCCCACACCTCACCATGACACGATCCAAAGTCTATTTATAGCAGTTCCTTTTAGTTAGTACATAGTGTCTGGCTATTAGGAATAAAATTCCTGGCATAACAAAGGGCAAAAAACACAATTTGAAGAGACAAAGCAAGCGTCAAAACCAGCATGGCAGGTAAGTTAGACTTACCAACCAAAAATTTAAAACAACTATAACACGTTAAGGATTCTAATGGATAAAGTAGACAGCCTACAAGAAGCAGAGATGAAAATCCTAAAAAAGAACCAAAAAGAAATGCTAGAAATAAAAAACACTAACAGAAATGAAGAATGCAGACATGACTGAGGAAATAATTTCTGAGCTGTAGACTATCTCAATAGAAATTTCCCAAACTGAAAAGCCAAGAGAGTAAAGACTGATATTCCGTTCAACGGAACATCCAAGAATTGTGAGACAACTACAAATGGTATAATACAATGGGAATACCAGAAGGAGAAGGAAAAAAAAATTTTTTTAATGACAGAATTTTCCCAAATTAACATCAGACATATATACCCCACCCTCCACAAAACAAACAAACCCTACACCTAGATAAATCGCTTGAAACTACAGAAAATAAAAAGTCCTGAAAGAAGCCAGAGGAAAAAACACCTTACCTATAGATAAACAAGTAAGGAATTATATCTGAGTTCTCCTCAGACACCATGAACAAGAGTGAAGTGAAATATTTTAGCATTGAGATAAAAAAAACTCACCCACCTATAGTTCTCTACTGTGCAAATTATCCTTTGAAAGAAGTAGAAATACTTTCTCAAATTAAAGCTAATAGAATCTGTTGCCAAGTTGTAGACCTACTTGCAAGAAATGTTCAAAGTTCTTTAGAGATGACGAAAATAATATAGGTCAGAAACTCTAATCCACATAAAAAAGGAAAGAGCATAAAGAAAGAGTAAATGAAAGTGAAATGAAAACTTACTTGTCTTAGTTGAGCTAACGTTTGCTCAAAATAACAAGAGAAACAATGTATTAAATTATGTATGCACATATATGTTATGCCTATACACATACTTCTGTAATACATACATATATGTGGGTATATACACACACACACGTTTATATATATATATATACATACACACACACACACACACACATGCACACACACAAGGTGAATGACAGTAATGTAGAAGGGAAAGGAGGGAAGAATTAGGACTGTTCTGCTATTACAAGGTATTCACACTAGCCATCAACTGGTACAGCATTATACTGAAGTGTGTATAGTAGTATACTGTTACTTGAAAGTGGATTAGTTGTAAATGTACACTGCAAATTCTATGGTGCTACAGATTGAAATTCATATGTTGAAAATCTAATGCATACGATGATGTTAGGAGATAGGGCCTTTGGGAAGAATTAGATCAAAAGGGCAGAGACCTCATGAATGGGATTAGTGCTCTTATAAAGGAGACCCTAGAGAGATCCTCACCCCTTCGGCCATGTGAAGACATATGAAGAAGTTTGCAGTCTGCAACCCAAAGAGGGCCTTCACCAGACACAGAAGATAACCACGCAGGCACCCTAATCTTGGACTACCAGCCTGTAGAACTGTGAGAAACAAATTTCTGTTCTTTACATGCCACCCAGTCTGTGGTCTTTTGTTACAGCAGCCCAAATGCACTAATAAACAGGGCAACAACCCAAAAATAAGTAAATAAATAAAATTTTACAGAAGTTAAAAGAAGTTTAACTGATACGCTGAATAAGAGAGAAAATGGAATCATATACAATGCTTAAACACCCCCCCTCAACACACAACAGGAAAAACAAGGGCAACAAACAGAAAACATTAACGAATATGGTAAATATGAATCCAAATCTATCAATAATCACCTTGGAGATCAGAGATCTAAATTTATCAATTAAAAAACAGAGACTGTTAGCGTGGATCAAAAAATAAGACCCAATTATGTCATCTACAAGAAACCCACTTTAAATATAAACACACATACAGAATAAAAGTAAATGGATGGAGGAAAATACAACAGGCTAACACTAACTGAAAACAGGAATAGCTATATTAGTTTCAGACAGAGCAGACTTCAAAACAACAAAAGTTATCTGGAATAAAGAAAGGCATTCCATAATGATAGGGGTCAATTCCCCAAGAAGACATAATTCTTAATATGTATGCACCTAACAGCAGAGCATCAAACTATGTAATGCAAAAACTGATAAAACGGCAAGGAGAAATAGATGAATCCACTATCAGAGTTAAGAGACTTCAACACCTGTCTCTCAGAAATAAACAGATTGAGCAAGCAGAAAATCAATAAGGACACAGTTGAACTCAACACCACCAATCTAATGGATAACTGACATTTATACACTGCTCTATCCAATAACCAAAGAATACACATTCCTCTCCAAGATCACACAGGACATTCACCAAAACCACATTCTTGACAATAAAACATATTATCAAGCTTAAAACAGCAGAAACCATACACTGACTACTCACAGACTACAATGCAATTAACTAAAAATCAACAGCAAAAAGATAACTGGAAAATCCCCAAATTCTTAGAGATTAAACAATACACTTTTAAAAATAAACACACAGGGCTTCCCTGGTGGCTCAGTGGTTAAGAATCCGCCTGCCAGTGCAGAGGACATGGGTTCGAGCCCTGGTCCAGGAGGATCCCACATGCCGCGGAGCAACTAAGCCCATGTGCCACAACTACTGAGCCTGCGCTCTAGAATTAAAAATAATAATAAAAATAAATAAACAAAAAATAAAATAAACACACAGGTCAAAGAAATCTCAAGAGAAATTTAAAAAAATTTTTGAACTAAATGAAAATAACACAATTTATAGAAACTTGTGGGATTCAGTGAAAGCAGTGCTTTGAGTAAAATGTATAGATAGCATTGAATGCATTTATCAGAAAAGAAAATCTAAAATCAACCACCTAAGCTTCTGTCTTAGGAAACTAGAAAAAGAAATGCAGATTAAATAAACAGAAAAAATAAGAACTAGATCAGATATCAATGCAGTTAGGAATAGAAAACAGTGAAAGATCAATGAAACCAAAAGCTGGTTCTTTGAAAGGATCAGCAGAATTGATAAGTCCCCAGCAAGGCTAACTAAGAAAAAAAGAGAGAACACAAATTACTAATACCAGAAATGAAAGAGGGGATGTCACTACAGGTCCTATGGACATTAAAAGGATACTATGAACAATTCTATGCCAACAAATTTGATAACCTTCATAAATGGACCAACTCCTTGAAAGATACAAGACGCCAAAACTCACACAAGAAAGAGACAATTTGAACAGGCCTCTATTAAAGAAAATTAATCAATCATTAATAGCCTTCCAAAACAGAAAGCACTAGGGCTAGACAGGTTCACTGGTGAATTCTACTAAACACTTAAGGAGCAAATTATATCAATTCTCTACAGTCTCAGAGAACAGGAGTAGAGGGAATACCTCCTAACTTATGCTATGAAGTCAGCATTACTCTAAAACAAAACCTGGCAAACACATTACAAGAAAATAAAAGATTAACCTCTCTCATGAACATAGAGGCGTAAGTCTTAACAAAACATTAGCAAATCAAATCCAATAATGTATAAAAAGAATTCCACACCATGACCAAGTTATCCCAGAAATGCAAGACTGGTTCAACATTCAAAAATCAATTAATGTAATCCATCACATCAAGAAGATAAAATAAGAAAAATTATATAATCACATTTTAGATACAGAAAATGCAGTTGACAAAACCCAACACTCATTCATGATAAAAACTCTCAATAAACTAGGAATAGAGGAGAACTTTCTGAACTTGGTAAAGAACATCATCAAAATACCTACAGCCAAGGGCCTCCCTGGTGGCGCAGTGGTTGAGAGTCCGCCTGCCGATGCAGGGGATGCGGGTTCGTGCCCCGGTCTGGGAGGATCCCATATGCCGCGGAGCGGCTGGGCCCGTGAGCCATGGCCGCTGGGCCTGCGCGTCCGGAGCCTGTGCTCCGCAACGGGAGAGGCCACAACAGTGAGAGGCCCGCATACCGCAAAAAGAAAAAAAAAAAAAAAAAAAAAAAAAAAAAAAAAAATACCTACAGCCAACATCATATATAATGGTGAGAAACTGGAAGTTTTCCCGTTAAAATCAGGCAAAGATGTTCCCTTTCACCACTTCTTTTCAATGTTTTACTGGAAGGTCCAGAATGTAATAAGACAAGAAAAGGAAATTAAAGGTATACATAATAATAGAAAAAAATTAAATTGTCTTCATTCACAGATGACATTGTCATCTACGTAGAAAGTGCAAAATAATCAACAAAAAAACTCCTGGAACTAATAAGCGATTATAGCAAGGTTGCAGAATACAAGGTTAATGTACAAAAGTCAATTGTTTTCCTATACACCAGGCAATGAAAAAGTGGAATTTGAAATAACACAATAACATTTATGTTAGCATCCAAAAACACAAATTACTTAGCATATATCAGGAAAACTACAAAACTCTGATTAGCAAAATCAAAGAACTACAAAAATGGACAGATATTCCATGTTCATGGATTAGGAAGACTCAATATTGTTAAGATGTCAGTTCCTCAAACTTGATCTACAGACTCAATTCAATGCAAATAAAAATCCCCACAGTTTGGCAGTTCCTCACAAAACCAAACATTTCTTACCATAAAATCCAGCAATTGCATTCCTTGGTATTTAACTAAAGGAGTTGAAAACTTAAGTTCACACAAAAACCTGCACATGGATGTTTATAGCAGCTTTATTTGTAAATGCCCAAACTCGGAAGCAAATGAGATGTCCTTCAGTAGGTAAATGGATAAATAAACTCTGGTACATTCAGACAGTGAATATAATTCAATGGTAAATAGAAATGAGTTATTAAACCATGAAAAGACATGGAGGAACCTTAAATAGATATTACTAACTGAAAGAAACCAATCTGAAAAAGCTACATAGATACATGTATGTCATACAGGTTCCACCTGTATGACATTCTGGAAAAGGCATAACTATGGAGACAGCAAACAGATCAAGAGTGGGGAGTGGGTGGAGGGATGAAAAGGCAAAGCACAGAGAGGATTTTTAGGGCAGGAAAACTACTCTATGCTACTATAATGGTGGATATATGTCATTATACATTTATCCAAATCCATAGAATGTCCAGCACCAAGAATGAACTTTAATGTAAACTATAGACTTTGGGTGATTATGATGTGTTGGTGTACTGATAGGTTCATTAATTGTAAGAAATGCACCACTCTGGTGGGGAATGTTGGCAATGGGGGAGGCTATGCACCTGTGGGGGCAGGGGATATATGGGAAATCTCTACCTCTCAATTTTTCTGTGAAACTAAAACTGCTTTAAAAAAAAGTCTTAGAAAAAGTATACAAAAGGATACACTGTGATCAGGTGGGGTTTAGCTGGGAAAAAGCAAGGCTGATTAAGCTTTTGAAAATCAATCAAATCAATTCACCACAGGGCTTCCCTGGTGGCGCAGTGGTTGAGAGTCCGCCTGCCGATGCAGGGTACACGGGTTCGTGCCCCTGTCAGGAAAAGTCCCACATGCCGCGGAGTGGCTGGGCCTGTGAGCCATGGCCGCTGAGCCTGCGCGTCCAGAGCCTGTACTCTGCGACGGGAGAGGCCACAGTGGTGAGAGGCCCGCATACCACAAAAACAAAAAACAACAACAAAAAATCAATTCACCACATTAACAGACTAAAGGATAACAATTTTGGCCATCTCAGTGAAAGCAGAAAAATCATTTGAAAAAACTCAATATCCATTCATTATAAAACAAACTAAAAAACTTTCAGCAAACAAACAGAATAACCTCGAGTTGATAAAGTACATCTACCAAAAAACCCAAAAAAACAAAAAACTATAGCTGTCACCCATACTTCATGGTGAAAATCTGAATGATTTCCCTTAAGATCCAAAACAAGGCCAAGAATCTCTGCTCTCACCACTTGTATTCGACTGCACACTGGAGGTCCCAGCCAATATAACAAAGCAAGAAAAAGCAAGAAAAAGTATATACTTTGGAAAGGAAGAAATAAAACTGCTTTCTTCCGCACATAATTGTCAACACGAAAAACCCCAAAGAACTTACAAGAATGTTACTAGAACTACAAGAAAGTTTAATAAGGTCACAGGACACAAGATCAGTATGGACATATCAATTATACTTCTGCGTACTAGCAACATACAATTGGAAACTGAAATTAAACCAACAAAAAGAAATACTTAAGTATAAATCTAATAAAATATACACTAGCTTTCAAATGATGAAAATTAAAAAACACTAATGAAAGAAATCAAAGATCTAAATAAATGGCAAGATAAACTTGGCTCATGGATTGGAAGAATCCATATTAAGATATCAATTCTTTCCAAACTGACCTACGAATTCAACCCAATTCCAATCATAATTCCAGCAGGAGTTTGGTAGAAACAAACCAGCTGCTTCTAAAACTTTTATGGAAAGGCAAAAGAACTAGAGTAGCCCAAAGTATTTTGAAAAAGAACAGAGTTGGAAGACTCACACTACCTGATTTCAAGACTAACTTTAAAGCTACAGTAATCAAAATAGGGTAATTTAGACACAAGTATGGACACATAAAAGGAACAGAGTTCAAAAACAGACTTAAACAAATATGGTAAAGAAGTTTTTGACAAAAGTGCCAAAGCAAACCAATATAGAAAGAACAATTACTTCTACTTTTTGAAGGACACCATTACGAGAATGAAAAGACAAGCCACAGACTTGAAGAAAATATTTGCTGGTGAGAATAAAAACTAATATGACCATCTTGGAAATCAGTTTGGCAATTTCTTATAAGTCAAATGTATATTTACCGTATGATTTAGCAATCCTATTGCAAGGTATTTAGGTAAACAAAATAAGAAGTTATAGTCACAGAAAAAAACTTTACAGGAGTGCTTACAGCTACTTAATCACCAAAATCTGGAAATGCCCCTCAACTGGTGAATAGACAGACAAGCTGTGGTACATCCAAGCAATGGAATACTATGCAACAATAAGGAAGAAACTACTAATACACACCACAATATGAATGAATCTCAAATGGATTACACTAAGTAAAAGGAGCCAGACTCCAAAGGCTATATGCTGTATGATTCCATTTACATGACATTCTGGACAGGGAGGACTCTGAAAAAAACAGGGGTTCTCCAGGATGGGGATGGCATAATTCTTTAAGGTGATAAATGTTCTGTAGTGGTTACACAACTACATGATCTGTCAAAACTCACAGAACCACATACTACAAAGTATGAATTTTATGTAAATTATATCAACTAAAAAAATGACAAAAATAAAAATAGGAAAAATAATATGGAAGGAAAACTAAGACAATATAACATGAAAGTAACTCATGCCCTTAAAATAGAGAATCCTCTAAATAAAACAAAAAAGGACATTCAAAGATATAATACAATAACAACTTCCTTAAAGAAATAAATCTGTATTTTCAAAAGAACGATATTTTCCAGAAAAAAAAAGTGATAAAAGATTTAAAGTCAGACACACTTGGTTAATTTCAAAGATAAGTAAAGTTCTTCAGATACCCAAGCAGAAGAAACAGGTCAATTGCGTACATGAGATGTGCTGGAAGGGAATGACTACCAGGGTGGGATAAGACAGAACACAATTCATAGAAATAACTACAAAGTCCTGAAGGAAATGGGTATACTATTATACCAGTCTACAATGTCTCTCAAGAACATACGAGGAATTTTTAAATATGAAAAAATTCAGGGATTTCATCATCCATAAAGCCTTTCTGAAAAAAAGGTTGACCAGTAGGTCAACCAAATTTGGTCAATTATGAGATGACATTAACATTAAAAAAAAATAAACTGGGAGAAGCCATGGTAAAAAAAGAATGCTTTGAGCTTTGAATCCATTTAAGTGTAGAACTGTGGTTTTCCATCAGAATCACGAGGAGAGCATATTAAAATAGAATGCTGGGGCCCAGTCAGTGTTTCCAGTAAGTCTCCTAGTGTGCTGATGCTACTGGGTCCGGGATATTTTAAGAATGACTGGTTTAGTTCTAAGATTAAACAACTGTGGGAATTATGGTTATAACACAATACAGTCATATATAAAAAATAATACAAAGGAATTCTGGTTAAAGATGGCAAACTGAATATATGAATTACTTTAGAAACACCAATAAAATGAAAAATAAAAGGATTTTTAACAGAAGGAATAAACTTAAAAAGTAAAAAAAAAAAAAAAAAAAAAAAACCCAGGAGAATAAAGCTGGAAGGAACAAAATAATAACTGATTTAATGGGTCAAGAAAGTTGAATTATAAACCATCAAAAGAAAAAGTAAGGAAAAAGTTAAGCAATAAAATTTGTATAGCATCCTCGAATACATCAGGAATTGGTGGCACCAGGTGCCTCCATAAGTGAGGCTGAAGGTAGAGGTGAAAATAGGATGATTAGTTGAATGCCTTTTTAAAGAGCAGTTAAGACTCTTAAATTTCATTCCCTTTCTTACACTGGCCAAGTGAAGAGGATAAAGCAGGATTTCTCAATCATGGCACTACTGACATCCTGGGCCAAATAATTCTTTGTTGTTGAGGACTATCCTGTGTATTGTGAAATATTTAGCAGTATCCTACCCACTTGACGCTATTAGCACCCCTTATCCCAAGTTGTGACAATGAAAAATACCTGCAGACATTGCCAAATATTCCGTGGGACAGCTGAGAACCACTGCTCTAGAAATACCTCCTTAGAGAACTCTTTTTCAGAACCTCTCCTGATGAAGAAATGTTTACTTAACATTCAGCAATTCCTTTACTTTTACATTCTTTTGTTAAATTAAAAAAAAAAATTAAGTTCTTTAAAAATACATGTCCACCATGCTACCGTTCCTTAACAAGGTATTTTTGTCTGTTCATTCATCCAACTGTATATATGCATTGAGAGAGAAGAAATGTTATTGGTGGTGGGACTTTGTTGGTGACATTTACATTTTGTACTCTGCACTGCTTGACTATTCATAACAACTGTGAATCATTTCTACAAAATCAAGTCATTGTACTAAAAAATAAAAATCTAGCAGAGGCTGCACAAAATAAGCAGTCAGGAATCACAAGCTCCTTCTTCTCAATTACTTAACTACATTAAATATCTTGGACAAAAAAATGATAGTTACTGTATATAAAGTACAGTGACTCAAAAAATCAGTGCTATTCACTAACAGCATTGTAAGATTGGGGTGGGGAAAAGCACTTAAGTAGGCATAAATTGCTAGTAATGTAGTTACAGGATTAGGCAGGAGGTCCACAGATGTTTTTAATAATGCTTAAAGTAATCATCAATCAAATAGCCATGCTTGAACCAAGGATTAAGATCAATCTAATTCTAGGCCACTTAACAGCAGAAACACAAAACAAAAAAACCACAAAATGAAATTAAAAAATTAACACTCTAATCTCTATACAGTAGTGTTACATGTAATCTTTTTATACTTTTTTTCATAGTTGAGGTAGTTTCTACAGTTTTATAAAACAAAAAACCTTTACAAAAATGGATTAAGTCTAAAGAAACTCAAGCAAGGGAAGAATGACGTTCATTTGAATTCTGGCTTAACCGATCTAAGTTAATGACTTACTATATACAAATAACAGGCCCACTTGATAAATGGACAAAATCTGACTTTATAAATCGAATTAAACATCCCCCAAATTAAGACAATTCTATAATAATCATCTTGTAATACATTTAAGTTATTACACTAAATATGCCTCTTATAAGATACTCAATGGGTTCAAGTAGATTCTCTACTTTCTGAGCTTTGAAAGAAAGAAAAATATACCAGCTTTCCACACCGAACTACAAGAAAAAATAACATAATCAAGACAATGACCTGGGTTGGAGTAACCTCTATGTATTATTTAACTAAAATTTAACACTTAAGAGTTCAAGCCATATCAAAAACTTTTTAAAAAGAGGTAAGGTATGTAAAACACTAAAAATGCTGGCTAATGTATATAATGGGGTCATCTGAGAAGTCAGACCAGCAATTGTTATAAGTGGAATTTATAAATCATGGGTTAAAGAAATATGACTTGAACCCAAATATCTCGCCCCATATTACAAATATCTTTATTAACTGTAAAGTCAATTTTTGTCTATTGGGGAGCGGGGGAGTGGTTATATCAAACTCAAATTTATTTGTACCACGTGAAACAAGAAATCTTGCCACTATAATGAAGAATGGTGTCACTCTAACAACGCTATCTAATCAAAATGCAACGTGCACCTAATTAAAAGTGAGATGTCATATTACGCAAGCATCTTTATGTCAAAAAACAGGTATTTAATACCACAGAACTGACCAGCTTTTTCAGATACATAAATTATTACTTGAGAAGTACGTAATTTTCTCATACCACTGAGGTCGAGGACCCAGTCGCAGAGTTAGGACATTTAAAAAGGATATAACTATATCAGTATTACTGCCAAGCTGCCCTACATATCCGGCACTTATTTGTAGTCTGCGCGACAGAACAAAGAGGCCGACATGCCTCCAGGGATGACAGTGCTGCAGTCTGAGGTCGCTGGGAAGAGATGACGAGAAGCGATGGGGTACTCCACAAAAGGAAGGGGCCTAAAACCTTTGTAGAAATAGCCTAGGCAGACATAAGAAAAATAGGACAAAAAGGGGCCTGGAAGAATCGGGACAAGCTTTCACGAAAGAAGGGCAGGGGAGGGAGACTACCAGCTCTCTGCTACACTTCTCCCATCGGGGTCAACTTCTCATGTCCACTGCTCCTCACGGCCACCCCGGTCAGCTCTTCGAAAGACTCAGGGCCCCGAAGCTGAGTCGGAGTGGCTAGGCGAGACGGAGAAAATGGGGAACGAAGGCACTGCCCGTTGGGTGGGGTACCACGGTCCCGCTGGGCCTCACCCAGCCCAGCTCTGGTGCCTTTCTTCTGTCTCTCACGCTAGCACCCCGAAGGCCGCTAAAAACCACCTTACCCAGCTCGCCATGGAGCACAGCCCCAAGACGCTCCCCATCTCTACGGCGTCGCAGGAGTAGCAGATGCCAACAAGATGGAGGTAGCTCCTCTCGCCTTTTCCTGCTTATTTACTAACTACAAGCCACTTCCGGCGCAGAGCCCACCCCGCCCCTCAGCTTGCGTCACTTCCTTCGTGGCCCGGGGAGGGGAGGGTGCAGTGCTGGGGTTGCGCATGCGCGACACTGGCACCCGAGGCAGTCTCCTTCCGCGATTACTCTTCTAATTCAACTCCCGAGCGCGTCTCGTTTTTCAGTTTTTGCATCTTTTATTTTCCCACTTATGTTCTCAACTTATTTCTGAAGGCCAGTGCCTAGGCCAAGTTTTACTGGGATATTTCTACTCATTTGGGTGCTTCCAATTCTATCACTGTTTGCGATTGAGAACGCGTTTTAATCTCTTGTCCTATTAAGCTGTTACAAGAAGTTTGCACATTTAAAAATTTTAAATGAGTTAGATAAGACATAGTAATAGCTCAAACATGTTATTGATTCTACTGAATGTCACGAGCTGTTGAGGAAACATTTAGAACCCTGTCCATAGGTGATAATGGACATCTCCGGGGAATGTATTCACTAAAAGTTGCAGTTATTTTTACAGTGATTAGTCCCTAAAGATATTCTGAGAAAAGAGATCCCTTGATACCTTTATGGATAAAACCCATATAGCACTTAATCTTAATTGATCATCTAGAGAGCTACTCAGTTGCAATTTATGATTGCAGAGCTGTGTCTTTTCCTTAGGTAGGCTTATAGTTATTTATATGAGATCGACCTCTTGTATGCAATCCAAAAATAAAGTGGTGTCTCCACTATAAAGATCATAGCTTCTACACAAGTTTGATTTATCACAATCCTTGGGAAGACATTTTAGGGACTCTACAATTATGGGAGATCAGAAGACCTATCAAATCCAGTTAAGAAGGAGTGGCGTGCAAGTAGTACAGAGTTTCAAGACAGAGGGGCAGATCCACATTTTCATCTCTGTAAGGGGATTCATCTGGATGCCTAATGGACAATTAAATGCAAAGTGTAAGAAAGTGAAGTATCACCCAATAAGCTATTAATACAAACATCTTTAAAATTTGAAATATTTTGACCTACAAAAAGGTAAAGAGAATAACGTCATAACCATGAACTTTCCCGTCTTCAAGAAACAAAACATTACAAATAGAATTGCTCCTCCCCCTCCACCAAGAGATGATCATAATGAATGAATGTTAGGGACCAACTAGCAATCTTGCTACAGTCTCCAATTTATTGACTGTTGCAAATTGCTCTTCAAAGTGGTTTTACCAATGTACACTTTCTCCAGCAGTGTATGAGAATTGCTCCACATCTTTCTCAGCACTTGGGTTTGTCACACTTTAGCTAACATGAGAGAAGTGAAATGTCTCATTATACTATCAATTTGCATTTCCCTGATAACTAGTAAGATTGAGAACTTTTGTTATTGACCATTGCAACATCCTCTTCTGAATAAAGTGCCTTTTCAAGTCTTTTGCCCATTTATCAGTTGGGCTATCCATCTATACTTTATTGATTTGTAGATGGTTTTAATATATTTTTGGATACAAATTCTTTGTTATGTGTGGAGCAATTACATCTCCCAGTCTGGACTTATTCTTTCACTTTTTTGTGGTGTCCTTTGATGACACCTTAGCGTAGTTTTAAATTTACTATAATGTCAAATTTGACAAACTTGATCCTTAAGTTACATGATTTTGTTGTTTAGAACTCCTTACTAGTACCAAGATTTTAGAGATATTTTCCTTTGTATATTTTCTTCTAGTTTTAACGTTTTACTCTTAAACACTTAGGTTTTTAATCCACTTAGAGCTGATTTTTGTGTATGGTATGAGGTAGAAATCCAGTCAATGATGTGATGGTAACCTGCCTCTCCAGGGGGGGAAGAATAGCCCTGATATGTAGCATTTGCAGATTTCCAGTATAAATACTCCCACTGTGGCTGATTCCCATCTACCATTGTTTTAACAATACACTTGTGAAATTCTTGACTATTTATTTAGCAACTGGTCGGTTTGATCTAGCACCAAGATACCACTAGGTCCACTTGTATTCTAGTTTTTCTTATGGATAACCAATTGTTCTAGTATGAACTTTAGAATAATAATTCTTTCTCTCTCATCTCATATGGCAGCAATACCATTGCTGTCATATGTCACATTTCATACACATGTGTCTGTTTCTGAACTCTATTTTATGGATTGAGTTGTCCATCTACACATAGTTTACTAACACATAGTTTTATAGTTGTGTCTCTAAATACATGGTTTTAATTATAGTTGCTTTAAAGGAAGTCTTGATATCTGGAAGGGTTTCTATACCTTACTCTTCATACTTGTTTTGGCTGTTCTTGATGCTTTTATATATATATATATTTTAGAGTCAAGTTGTCAAGTTTGGATAATAAATTATATAGCCTCAGTAATCATAAGAGTTTGATCATATTTTAGAGGTGTGTGATATATTTGACTATAAGCTTCTTAGTGGCTAGAGAGTTTCTCAAAGAGACATTATTTGCATTTTAGATTGGCCAGTACTTTATTATGTGAGATTATGCTTTATGAGACAGATTTGTTAGTATTATTAACCTTCACTCACTGTCAGAATTATCCCCTACTACTAATTATTGTGATACCCACTAAGGGACAATATAACCATTAGTTGTAAACCAATAGTAAAGCAAAGAAAGAATTATTAGTTATAATTAACAGATTGTCTCCTTGCCAACTGTGAAAGAGTTAAGATGATGGCTTTTTTAGATTTGTACTCGAAGACAACCCAAAACATGTTTTCAGTACAAATCAGCAATTCAGTAGGAGCTGTTTCTCCAGGCTACTTCTTATAGTTCAAGTCAAAGTCATAATGCCAAAGCACAAATCAGTAAAAGTAAGTAAATTAGGAGTTTTAAAAAATGCTAATTGCTCATTTCTCCTATGGTGTGACCTGATTCAGGGATCAACTTTAGGAGATCTCAAGTGGGCAATTTCCAAAAATATTAGAAATGCTAATAGGTATCCACCCCTGAAAAGATTCCAAATATGTTTGGGTGGTACTGCATATTATATTCTTGTGATTGATGTTGCATGTTAACATTTGAAACATTTGACTTTTAAAAACCCTTTTTTCTTTTCCAAGAAACATGTATTACTATCTATCATAATTAATATTCTGTGGAAGATAGTTTAAGATATGCTGATGGAGGAAAGGATGGACTGCAGAGCCTTCTGGCAATCCTCCTAAAATATCATTTTTCATAACTGAGCTTTTGGTCATTAGATCAAAAGATTATCTTTTTGAGCATTAGAGAGCTCAAGGTTATATTCTTCGGCAAGAATGTGAGCATGCTCTATGTTGCCAATTAAAGACAAGATATAAACTTTGGCATTAAAATAAATGGAATTTAAAATTAATAGTCTCAGGGAAATTCAGGAGTAAGACCAAGACACAGGTCAGAATAGACATGCACAGGAGTGGGCTGAGAGAATTCTGGAATACTATAGGCAGGCTTAAGATTTTCCTCATGAAACATTCTGGGTTCATTCTCACATATGGATGAACAAAGAATCAAAGCTCCCAAGTAGAGCATGATTGTGATAGTTTTACCCTGAGAAAAATGTAAAGCAGGGTTACCAAGGTTATCCTGTTAATAGTAAATGTTTCAAGAATACATTAATAAAAATCAGCTTAGACCAGTGTAATCCCCAGGATGAACTGGGCACAAAATTTACCCTAATGTAACTAAATAAGTTACTCTGAAATTTAGACTTATTGACTATCAGTCATTAGTATTGTGAGAATATCTACCCAAATAATAATTCTGGTTTCAGAATTTACCTGTATGGCAATAAAACCATATCTTCAGTGTAGAGGAAAATACTTAATATTTTTTCTGGCAATCCATGCCTAGTTTCAAGTCATAAAAAGGATCAAAACATATCTTTGTTCTATAATACTCTGGAAATTACTATCTGATCTGGAAGGAGACCATTCGATTATCCCTAATTCTCAGATTATATTAAAGTACAAGTTTAAGAAAAACAAAAGTAGTCAGGCTTCATATTAAATTCATATAGCATAGTCCATGACTGATTTTTTTCCTCCAGAATAAGCATGAATAATGAAAGATCTTTCTAAACATTAGTTATAGATATTTCATAGTCATGCACTACTCCTTCCTGAGTGTTTGTTATTACAGAGTAATTTAGAACCGACATTCTGGACTTCATGGCATTGTACCTTTTGGAGCCTACCTCATACTTACTGCTGAGCTGCTGTAGTTTCTGCTGATAATTAACACTGTTGAAACTCTTCTTTTTTTTTTTAAAGAAAGTTTTTTTCTTTTAAATTTTATTTATTTATTTATTTATTTATTTTTGGCTGTGTTGGTTCCTCGTTTCTGTGCGAGGGCTTTCTCCAGCTGTGGCGAGCGAGGGCCACTCCTCATCACGGTGCACTGGCTTCTCACTGTCATGGCCTCTCTTGTTGCAGAGCACAGGCTCCAGACGTGCAGGCTCAGTAGTTGTTGCTCACGGGCCCAGTTGCTCCGCGGCATGTGGGATCTTCCCAGACCAGGGCTCGAACCCGTGTCCCCTGCATTGGTAGGCAGATTCTCAACCACTGCGCCACCAGGGAAGCCCGAAACTCTTCTTTTAAGAGGTGGATTCTTACTATCTATGTATAGACTGGGAAGAAATTAGTTCAGTATCTCATTCAGGTGCTGGCAATTTAAGGAAGCATACGGAGTATATAGAGTTCCTGTTGTAGATTACCAATGATGACCTATGGGACAATTTCCACTGCTGCCTTGGCTGGTTGCTGCTGCCATGCTCCTCTCTATATTGTCTAGTGGTCATCCACAGAAAATTCCTTCCCCACTAATTGTTACTGGAGATGCCTGTGCCCAGAAGCCAGCAGTCTGTAACCTTTCACCCTCTCCTGTAATTCCTCACCCATATCCATAAGGAAATGGTTTAGTATCTTGCACAACACTTTAAAAGTTCCCAGTTTAACCTAGAATTAGTGTCCCTCCATCAAGGTTAACTGAAGTCAGACTTACCTTTGGTCCCAAGGTTTTCCTGCCTTTATACAAATTTCTGTATCAACTTTAAAGCTAATTTCTTAATGGACTATAGCTATGAAACATTGTGAAAATAGAACAGATTTTTAATGGAAAATAATCAGGTCATATTTTGCTGTAAATTAGGGATTTTGCTATTTATTTCCCCTGTCCTCAGTAGACCAACACTGAAACTATTGAGGGATAAAACACCTTGGGCCCTCGAAATAAATTGTCTTAAAGGATGAGTAAAATTTTGCATTTATAAGGAGAAAAAAGGCCTATAAAAAGTATTTTATGACTAATCCTAAATGTAAACATGTTTAAATATTTCACCATATGTTCTTTAAGAATAAGCCAGAAATAGATTAGGACATAATAGCCTATAGAGGTCAGTATAAACTTAGAATTGGAAGAGACCATATCCTGATTTAAGATAGACTTTTTTCAGTGATCTTGATATTTAAAATAATGATAGTAATAATGTTAAAGGCACACTCTCCTAAACTATTAACTTAATATTAAAAATATAAATGAATAATTTTCTTTCCACACAGATTTTCTTTTTTTTTGCTCAAATCTAAGCCAGTAATTCTCATGGACAATCAGGTGTTTATGCCAGTGAAGTAGATGACTACAAAAATAGAATATTTATTTCAGGCAGAACATATGTAAATTTAGGGACAAAAAAGCAAATATTCACAATGTAAATAATGAAGTCCGTAGAGAATTCAAATGTTTCTAATGTTTAATGTTTTATAATCATTGATAGTGACTACCTGAAGAAACGTTAACAGCATTCTAAAACATTTTGCATCTCAAGGGCAGTTAGCTGAAATATGTTTAGTATTTACTGATCGCACATAGAAACTGATCAAGTATAATGTTACTGTATTGAAGACATATTAAAATATTAAAATCAAGCATTCATTTATCCAAAAATGTTATTTATCATGCTACAGAAAAGAGCTAACTATTTCTGTTTGGACATTCATCAGATTTTTGAATTCTTATTAAATATGTTATGAAGGTAATGTCTAAATCAGTACTATGCAATAGAAATATACAGTGCATCTGCAATTTAAAATTTTCTAGTAGCCACATTAAAAAGAAAAAAGATGAAATTAATTTTAACAATACATTTACCCAATACATCCAAAATATTATCATTTCAACATGACATTATTATAAAAATTATTAATAAGATGTTTTACATTATTTTTCATAAGTCTTCTAAATCTGGTTTGTATTATAACTTATAGCGCATCTCAATTCACATCAGCCACATTATAAGAGTTCAATAACTCACATATTGGACAACATGTATCTAAATGCTGAGAGAAAAAATTGAGGCAGTTATCCAGGTGATCCAGTTCAAACTAAACAAACAAGCAAAACATACTTTTCTTTGGATAAATTATTAAGCTATTTCAGGATAAAGTGGTTTTAAGCCTGTACATTTACTTCAGGTATCGAATCACTCCAATACTTCTATGTTATTTTTAAACAATTACCTGCTCTACTGTCCCTAATCTAGCCTTGATTAGATAAACCACTCTACCTTAAGCTGTTCAACTATCATTTCTGTATGGTGGTGTTTAGGGGGTCTTGGTCCATTTCTGAGAGAGATAGAGAGACAGTGGCAGATATCTCATCAAATTCCTAGGAGTGAAACAAATGGAAAACATTAGAAATGGAGTACTGCCATCAAGAATAAACAAAGCCAACATGTTTATCATGAAACTCAAGCAATCACTCAAATCTTTTGTAGAGTATGCTTACAGAATTTTCATCAAGGTACAAAATAAAATCGAAGGAAACTATGGGCACTTTGGTAAAACAGTTCAATAATAAAATTGCTACTAGGTTGATATCCTGCTTCATATGTATGTATTTCCTTGCTTGATCATGAGGAAATTTAATGATGATTAAGGGTTCAGTCTCTTGAGCAAACTGCTTAAACAGTTTTATCTTGGTTCCCTCATTTGTGAAACACAGAAAATTCGAGTGTTTACTTTATAGGGCTCTTATGATGATTAAAAGATATAATATGTCTAACATGTGTAGTGGCACAAAGTAAATGCTCAAGAAGGTGCTGTATTATTTTCCTATGGCTGCTGTAACAAATTACCACAAACTTAGTGGTGTAAACGAACACAAATTTGTTATCTTATAGTTTTGAAGGTCGGAAGTCCAAAATAGGTCTCACTGGGCTAAAATCAAGGTGTTGGTAGGACTGTGTTCTCTCTGGAAGCTTTGGGGAGAATCCACTGCCTTGCCTTTTCTAACTTCTGGAGGTTGTACACTTTCCTTGGTTTACAATCCCTCATCACTTCAACTTCTACTGTGTTGTCATATTTCTCTCTGACTCTCCTGCCTCTCCCTTTATTTTATAATGATTCTTATGATTACATTGGGCCCAGCTGGATAATCTAGGCTAATTTTCTATTTCCAGATTATAAACTTAATCATACCTGAAAAATCCTCTTTGCTTTGTAAGGTAACATACTCACAAGTTCTGGAAATTAGGATGTGGCCTTCTTTGTAGGGGCCATTATTCAACCTACTATAGGTACTGTGATTTTGGCAAGAACTGCAGAGTTTGTCATTGTTTGGTTAATGAGTTTTTTATTCTCCTTAATCTTTACATAATTTTTGTCTGTGGAAAATAACTTTTAAGAAAAGATTTCAATATTATTCAGAAATAAATAACACATTTGCAAAATATATACCTGAAAATTTTAATGAAGCTTCTGGCTTGTTTTTATAAGGTCTTCTCTGGAGAAGCATACCGTTATACATTTAAGTAATGTGTAGTCTTCACCATGTCCCAAAACTATACCCAGCAGTTAATCACACAATACCTATGCAATTTACTGTATTTGCAAAATGAAAATATGCCATTTACATAGTAGGTATGTTTAAGTAAATGTTTGTTGAATTAATTAATGAATTACAGAGCTGGTGTGATATGAACTTGACTATTCCTTTTAGTTCTGTTTCCCTGCTTGAATACCCCACTATAGTATAAATTACATAAGGTCATAGGTTATTTTATATGCTCTGATAATTTTATTTTATATGTCTGATAGTACTCATCATGCATCTACATATAATATACATTCGATAAACACTTATAAATGAGTGAATTTAAGAGTGAACTTGATGGCGGGGGAAATAAGAGAAGGTGGATTTGGATGACACTAAGTACTTACTTAGGGTCCCTTTTTGCCTTCTCTTACTCTTGCAGTGAAAATATTTCTTTAGGAGATGAAAAATTTCTGATGCCTTTCAAAATTATTTTCTTGGAAAATAATCTACGTTACCAAAATCTGGAAATCATGTTTATTTTTTCCCAGATTGAGTATTATTTTCTATGAAAAAAATCGAGCAAGTACATTGATAGTCTTAAATAAATAGCTATTATTAAATCTCACAATATTAAAAAATTTAGAGTAAACAATCTATGACATTAGCAGTTGAGAAAATCTCTTAGAGTTTTCTTCCTACTTCCTATCCCATCCCCCCCAAATTCCAGTAAAATAGAAGGGCTTTAATGCTGTTGGGGAGGAAGAAAGGTTTCTCTACCCTTCTAGGTTCTTGGGGGTAGTCAAAGAATTAAATTAACATGAGATAGATTAACCAGAGAAAAATCAAACAAAATTTTAATAACATACACCCTTGGGTGAGACCCAGAAAAACTGAGTGACTTGTGAAAATGACTAAAACCCTCACCTTAAATTCTTCAGCTAAAGACAAAAGAAGATGTTGGGGGGGGTGGTTTGGGGACTTCAGAGGGGAGGAAAGCAATTCACATGGAGATGGCAAATCAAAAGTTTGGTAAACAAATGTTTGCTGGGCCGCACAGAGACAATAGGACACAGAGTCTCTGATCTCTAAGTTTTCCCCACAATACCTAGCCTATGTTCATTGCAGACATCTCTGGTAATAGCTCTATTCTTGTAATTGACCCTCGAAATTCTTTAGGCAGTTAGGGGAAAGGTCAAAGTTTCTCCCTGAGTTTTTTGGGCCTTGATTATTTTTAGCTAGAAATAATCTGAATGCCAAAGAGATATTTGGAGGTGGCAAGTTCTGCTACCCTACAATACAAAACAGTATTAAATTAAACTCTAGCTCACAAAGCAAATTTTCCTTTTCTATTTTGTTCATCCTCAGTGATAGAAAGGGTAATGAGTGTGGTATATTATGATAAAATATCTCAACAAAACTTTACTTGTCTAATGAATGGGACATGAATGGGACCTGAAAACATTTGACCTCTTCTGTACCTAAGTGAGTAGAACAAGTGACTACCTTGGAAACAAAATTTGAATCTATGATTTGTCTTAGAATTTAATTGAGAAAGCCAGAAATTTGAATTGCCACAAATTGTAACATTTAGAAAGCCAGGAATGTGAGATGCCACAAATTTTAACTAAGAAAATCCTTGCAGCCTTGAAGAATGTAAAAACTTTTCCTCTTAGCTTTTAGAAATATTAAGCCAATTTAAAGATTCACAGTGTTTAAAACGTCCGCTATTTCAGAAGGTATCAGCCTTGACTTAGAAAATTGGGATTAAAGAGATGTGGAGAAGGAAACAAATCTTTCAGAAAGTATGGCTGCTTAATTCATGAGATGCTTTCAAGTCATTGAAGAGAGAAGCAAAAAAAACAAACTGAACTGAAAAAATAAAACATGATTGTGAATGTTATGTAAGTGAATGAAAAGTAAAACACTACCCATAGTGTGATTACAAATAATTCCATATTACAGGTACATCTTGTTTGTCATTTGCTGTTCCCAAAACTCACAATTTTTAAATTGGTATTTACTTACAAGTAAAAATAAAAATTTTTTATTGCATTTACTGTCTCTTCCAAAAATGCCTGCAGCCAATGTTAATTGAAAATGGATTGATTTTTGATTCTTTAAGAGCTCTTCATTGCTTCCTCAATAATACCCTCTTCTGTAGGCACTGGTAAGGGAACGTCATAAATTCTTTTGACTTCTACAGCTTGACCTTTCTTTCTTATTTAAAGACCGAATGTAAGCTTCATAAAAAGCATTATAATCCTTGAAAGATTTGTGTGGGCATTATTTATGCCAACCAAAAAATATGGTAACTTTTACATAAATAAAGCCAATGTTTTGTCTGAGAAAGTAGAACAGTAAGAACAGTGAGAAATAGTAGAACTATTTCTTCTAAAAATAAAATGTTGATTCTATATATATTTACCTTTGAATTAGAATTTCAGTTTCAAATAAGAGTTTTATTCTATATAGATATTCAAATTTTATCTTGAAATTATACATTAAAACACTTGAAAGTTGTGTTAGTATATTTAAGATTAAGGAACCCTGACTTATTTTATAAAGTTATTGGTATGTCCTGGGGTAGGGGAGAAATATGTGGAGTACAAAATAGGCTGCAATTTAAAAGAGATTGCGTATATTATCTGTTTGCAGTAGTAAGGTTTAGTCCTGTCCAATGCAAGGTAATGGAATACTCTACAATAGATGCACCTTAAAATCTTACCATTCTGACATTGGTTTTAAATTATAATCAGATTTTTTTCTTAATACTCTATCTAGGCAGTGCTTGAATTATTAGAGGTAATTTTTTGTCCATTAATGACTTTTTTTTTTTGTAACACATATTTACTTTTAAAACATGAGAACCAAATTAAGAGAGCTGACACTAATGGATGATATTCCATTTCAAAAGTAAAAGCCTGGGCTTCCCTGGTGGTACAGTGGTTAGGAATCTGCCTGCCAATGCAGGGGACATGGGTTCGAGCCCTGGGCCTGGAAGATCCCACATGCCGCGGAGCAACTAAGCCCGTGCACCACAACTACTCTAGAGCACATGAGCTACAACTACTGAGCCCGTGGGCCACAAGTACTGAAGCCTGCACACCTAGAGCCTGTGCTCCACAGCAAGAGAAGCTACCACAATGAGAAGCCCCCGCACCACAATGAAGAGTAGCCCCCGCTCGCCGCAACTAGAGAAAGCCCGCGGGAAGCAACAAAGACCCAACTCAGCCATAAATAAATACATACATACATACATACATACATACATACATACATACATTAATTAATTAATTAATTTTACAAAAAAGTAAAAGCCAACAAGAATATTTTAGTTGATTATTTATACATTTTACAAGTTAGTTCCTCGGTTTTGTATTTGATTTAGAAACACAGATATTTATTCCAGGGTAGTAAAAGTAATCATACAGCTGCTTTTCCTCTATATGACTTTTAACATTGTCATCAATCATAATAATAACAATAATAATCATACATTAATCTAAAACCTGTATTGTATGCAAACCATTATTAAAAATATTTATATGTGTTAACTCATTTAATCCTCATTGCAACTCCATAAGGAAAAATATTATTAATATTTCTATTTTACAGATGAGGAATCTGAAGCCTGGAGAAATCAAATGACTTGTCCAAGGCTACTCAGTCAGTAAGTGGGAGAACTTCAGGTAGCCAATTACAGGAAGAGGGATTTTATTTGTTTTTGTTGAAAGAAGGAGTCCTGAAATAAAAAGGGAGCCAAAATAAAGAGATCTTTTTCAAACAGGTTTGGTACATTGCCTATTAGAGATTCACATCACACATTATTTTTTAGAGCCTTTGAGAAATGATGTGATAAAGCTATTAAGCCAGTGTTTCTCATATTTATATGATCTCAGGACTTTCCATCTTCTGAAACAAAAAAAGACAACCTACATCACATCCTATGGATCATGTTTGGGGAAACACTGTTAAAATATACTCTTTTAGAATGTGGTAACTAGGTGGTCTATATTTCCACTGAGAATAAAATTAGACAAAATGGGAAAACTGGATTAACCTATTACACGAGATATAAATAAGAGATCTAAGTAAGAATTTACACACTAAAATTATTTCCCAAAGGAAAATTAGAATCTTGTTTTAAAAATAGAACAGATAGTCATCAATAAAGTATTTATTTGAAGGGTTTGGGTTAAAATATCAGAACAAACTAGCATGTCAAAGCATTATTCTCTAGGTAAAAGGCAGATGTATCAGCAATAAAAACAACATGAAATGCTCTGGAATAATTTGGAGTCTGGATAAAATCAGTGGTATGTGACTGGAATATAAAAATTAGGATCCAAGGGAAGCACACATAGCAAACAAGAAACAAGCGACAAAGGAGTGGTTAATGCGTGTCCAAGTCAAAGCTAGAAAAGAGCAGAAATGGTTAAAGACGGCTAGTTTAACAGAAGAAACGTCAAAAGCAGTGTTACTTCGATGACTGAAGTCATCTGCAGCAGAAGATGAAGTTCAGGTTTATGACCTGAGGGTGGTGATAGAAATCCTTAGCAGATTGAAGAGTGCCTGAGGATTGAAACACTCAACTGCATCTGCTGATGTCTTCTTTGTCATGAATTAACAACGAGTGTCCTTGAATCAATTGAGAATAAGGGAGACATGATGCCCCCTTTCTGCTTCGTGGTCTTCTAGTTAGAGGGATTAGTGTTAATAAGTTTTTAATTTTTTGGAAGAATGTTTGATCACAGATAAAATCTACACTATGACTATTTTTCTTGTATATTTTACTTTTTAAAAGTGCAACATTTTAAAACTTTCTTAGTTGAAATAATTTCAAATTTACAGGAAAGATATAAAAATAGTATAAAGAAAATTAATTGGTCCAATACTATCTATAGGGCACATTCAAATTTTGCCAATTACCCTAATGTTATCTTTTATAATAGATCATAGATAGATAGATAGATAGATAGATAGATAAATAAGAGAATCTGCTCCAGGATCCAATGAAGGATTACATGTTGCTTTTAGCTGTCATGTCTCTTTATTACCCTCCATTCTGGAACTCATCCTCAGTCTTTCTTTTTCTTTCATGACCCTTTTATTTTTTGAAGAATGTAGTCTAGTTAATCTGTAGAATGCCTTTCATGTCTGGATTTTGATTCAATTTTTCCTACTACTAGTGATAATAACTTTTATCACTTGTTTAAAGTGGTATCTGCGAAGTTTTTCCTTTGTAAAGTTTCTGTTTTTCTCTTTGTAATTAATACGTATTTGAAAGGAGATATTTTGAGATTATGTAAATATCTTGTTCTCAATAATTATTCACCCATTCATTTCAGCATCTATTGGAAGTTCTTACCTCAATATATATTTACTACCATGGTTGCCAAATTGTGATTTTCTAATTTCATCATTCTTTCTACATTCTAGTTGCATTCTTCTGGAAGTAATAGCTTTCTTGCCCCTCTCTTATTTATGTATTCGTATGATATATGTATATGCGTATACACACACATGCTTATAGAGTTCTGTTGATTTAAGGGGTTGATAATCATTGTTATAATTATTTATTTTGATGCTCAATTTGCTATTTATTTGGCAAATGGGATGTTCCTCCCTCGAGGCTGGACCTTACTTTTGACATCTACCCATCACTTTCATTTTAGCCCTTCCTTACTTTCTGGCACAAGATCTTCCAGGTTCATATCATTCTTTCATTTCACCAAGGAGCTCTCATTCTATATAGCGGAGAATTCTATTTAGAAGCTAAGATCTGAGCAGTAGGTCTGCTCACTGCCCCTGGGATGCAATTGCTTCTAGGCTTTCCCACCAGGCAGAGAAAATATGTCTATCTATCTATCTATCTATCTTTCCATCCATCTATATTCACACATAAACATTTATATCTATTTCTACATCTACCTCTATATATTAAGTAGCATGCATTCATAGTGACAACTCCAATTACAATTCAATACCACAGGGCTGATTCTGACCTTTGGCTTTTCCATATTTGTAACTCCTTTTTCTAATAGTGAGAAATCTGGTTCCCATTATTCTCAATTTACTTACTTGTTCATTCTTCCTGTATGCAATCAAACTACTGACCCAGCTATGCCCTGCCCACTTCAACAGCCCCAATAGTCTCCTTGGCTCTACCAGTTTCATTGGCCTTGGCTGCTTCAAGGGAAAAGAAGTGAAAGGAATCAATGAATCTTTTTTAAATGATGGAAGGGGGAAGAGGAAAAACCTTTTTTAAAAAAGGGAATTTTAAAAAATCAATTCTGTCCTCTTAAAATATTACTCATCATTGAATGAGTTAGGTTTACTTAGACTGGTTATTTGTCAGAGGTTCCTTTTGGGGGAAGAAGACAAGGTAGAGTTTTAGGTTAGCAAGTTTTCATAGTGCAAAGGCTTTCTCTTCTGTCACAGTGTCATGCTGCTTCCTGCAAATATAACTTTTCTTTATGATTCTTTTTATAGCCCCACCTCTTCTTAGGAGGAAAGATATGCCAACTCAATCTAGCTAGTCCTTGCACCAAGGATCATAAACTAGGAATATTACTTATTGATTTCAGGATGACCCCCATTTTCAGGAAGTATATTTTTGCTGGTGCTTTTTGAGATCTATTTTCTCTGGGCCCCTGCTCTTGAGATTTCTCTCTAGGGATCCTTGTTTCCCCTGCCTCCTTCGTGATCCCAATGAAGGTCATCTGCTTTTGGTAGTTTACATATAAAATGGAGTATGGAAGTTAAATATGTTTCCAAGTTCTCCAAAAAAGGTTTGGGAACTTATAAAAGCTTCTTCCTGTAGCCTCTGAATAGTTCCCATAAGGAGGGGGAAACACTTTATGCAGTGATGTTCATAGTTGTCACATGTTGGGTTCCCCAAGAAGGCACTGACATGAGGTTTAACATGAGGATGTTTATTAGGTTATGCCTTGGGATCAATACCTGCAGCAAGAAGGAGAAGGAAACAAGAATGGGCAGAGACTCAACTGCAGCCTCAGCTGACTACATGGGGTAGCTCTGGACTTGCTTGAGTGGGGCTAAGGTGACCAGACATTTATCTCCTGGCATCAATCAGTTGTCAGTATAGGGTTCTAGAAGGGGCATGGTGACAGGCAAGCCAAGGCTTCCTGCAGGGGCTGACAGCTGAAGGCTAACTGAAGACAGCACTTCCCACAGCTGAGGCAAGTCTTTCCTTGAAAATGGATCTCTTCACAGTGTCCTGGTGGATGTATTCTGAATAGGCACTCTTCTAGACTCTAGTCTTCCTCTGATTTCAGAGCTGTTCATGGCTCAGAAATGTAAAGAATCACTGTATTACTGGGAATATTTATTATGTCTATACCTTGACTGTTTTTATCTAGAAAACTTTGAGCTGAAGTTAATTTCTGAAACTACTTGCTAAAGATAAGTACTCTGTTTTTACAGTTGGCAAATTTCCTTTAGTTGTATGTGAGGATTATGAGTACTGAAAACCACCTATAATTTTATTACATTACTAGAAGTGACTATCCACCGAGTGTGCTTTGGTTACACAGGTATTTCTGAAACATTTGGAGGTTTTATTCAGAGGCTTTAAGCCATTTGTCCCAGTTCCTGAGAAAGTATTGCTTAGAACCAATAGGGGGCAGCAGAGGGCTACCAGAGCAGTGTCCTAGAGGTAGAGGACACAGGATTCTGGCTTGGTCTTGGAGATACAGATAAATAGATTCATCTACTAATGCTAAATACAGAAGGTGATGCTTGTATACTGGGAGAATCACCAGTTTTTCACTGGTAGTACTTATGGGATTAAAAACTCTGAAAAGAGGAAAAGAAAGTAGAATCCAGGTTTTAGGGAAGCCATGAGCTTCTTTTGGATCTATGACCTAGGGAGATTTCTGGACTCTAAATCTGCATTACCATTGAGTACCTAGGAAACAATATGGGACCAAAGACAGGCTCAGTAATTTTTCCAGAATTATATTTTGTTTCCACTAATTCCTGGACCAGAATAAGGAATCTCAGAGATATCCTTCCAAACAAAAATTTCCCCCAAAGACCAGTTTTTTCTTTTATAAATCAAACTACCTTTTTATTCAGTTTCCAGTTTATTATTTTCATTGCTCTAACATTTTATGTTTTATTTTTGTTAAAGTGCTTGTTCTTTTAAATTATTTTTCCCTATTAAATAATTAAGTATAAGAGGTTATGCATTTGCCTCCATATAGCTTTGCCATGTCTTCTACATTTTAATAGAACGAGTTCTTATTTTTAAAAATGTTCTCAATATTCTTTACTGGTAGCTTTGGTTTTCTTTTAACCGAACAATTATTTAGGACATGTTTTTTCCATTTTCCACAATGATGAGCCTTTTTGCTTAAACTGCTGTCATTAAATTATAGCTCTGTTATTGATACATTGTAGTCAGAGAATATGGCTTTTACTATTTCTACCCAGGCTTAGTTGAGGTTTTGTGTCCTAGTAGTTGATTCGTTTTTGTTTCATGCATTCTTGAAAAGGATAATTTCCTATGATATCTGTCTATCTAAACTCAACGTCATTTATGAGGTTATCCAAACTTTCTGCATTAAAAAAAATCCTTTTGAGCTGTCAAAGTATGAGAAGTATTAAAATCCTCTATGGAAAGTTATGGGAGTGGTTCTCAATTCTTTCTATTTCTAATAGATTTTATTATATATACACATGTATCTAATAAATGATGCTCTGAGTTTCAACACATAAATGTTCATTGTTCTATAACTTTGATATTGCTAGTTCCTCATAAATAGAACCTTTTGCCTGAGGTTCTACTTTGTCTTTTTCCATGAGTTGAGAGCTCCAGGGAGTTTTCTAAAATGTTTTTCTGCTTGATTAGTATACAAAATTCATAGGCTTGTCCTTTTTCTGAGCTTCAGGTTTATATTTTCTTTCCCTTGTCCTTCAGAATCTTTTCCTAGGTCTTAAATTTCCTTAATCATCTTTACATAAGGGGTGGTCTAGCTAGTCCAATATTTGCAGATTTGACTTTGACCTTCCTCTCTGTACATTTAGGTATATATAATTCTCTTCTTGGGTCCATGGCCAAATTTAAGGTTGTTCCCACTAATCCTGTTGTTGCAGTCATTTGTGTACTGTGGCACTGCTGGGAAGAAATGAGATCTTTCTCATCTTCACCACTTACCTTATCGCTTGCTTTAAGTTTTTAACTATTTTCTTAAATTGTCCTTAAGAGTCATGAGGTATTTCTATTTTTAGTTTTTTGTAAGGAACCTCCATACTGTTCTCCATAGTGGCTGTATCAATTTACATTCCCACCAACAGTGCAAGAGGGTTCCCTTTTCTCCACATCCTCTCCAGTATTTGTTGTCTGTAGATTTTCTGATGATGCTCATTCCAACTGGTGTGAGGTGATACCTCATTGTAGTTTTGATTTGCATTTCTCTACTACTTAGTGATGTTGAGCAGCTTTTCATGTGCTTCTTGGCCATCTGTATGTCTTCTTTGGAGAAATGTCTATTTAGGTCTTCTGCCCATTTTTTGATTGGGTTGTTTGTCTTTTTTAAAATAGAATTACCATATGACCCAGCAATCCCACTACTGGGCATATACCCAGAGGAAACCATAATTCAAAAAGACACATGCACCCCAATGTTCATTGCAGCACTATTTACAATAGCCAGGTCATGGAAGCAACCTAAATGTCCATCAACAGACGAATGGATAAAGAAGATGTGGTACATGTATACAATGGAATATTACACAGCCATAAAAAGGAACAAAACTGGGTAATTTGTAGAGACGTGGATGGATCTAGAGACTGTCATACAGAGTGAAGTAAGTCAGAAAGAGAAAAACAAATATTATATATTAACGCATATATGTGGAACCTAGAAAAATGGTACAGATGAACTGGTTTGCAGGGCAGAAATAGAGACAGATGTAGAGAACAAATGTATGGACACCAAGGGAGGAAAGTGGTGAGGGGGGAGGAGGTGGTGGGATGAATTGGGAGATTGGGACTGACATATATACACTAATATGTATGAAATAGGTAACTAATAAGAACCTGCTGTATAAAAAAATAAAATAAAATTCAAAAATTAAAAAAAAAGTCATGAGGTATATGCTATGTTAATAGAGATGAAATTTTAAAAAATTTATTAGTAATTCAAAATCAATTACTAAATCCAATTTCATAGAGGCCTTGAGTCTTCTTTTCTTTCTTTCTTTTTTTTCTTTTGTCTGCACAACACAGCTTGTAGGATCTTAGTTCTCTGACCAGGGATTGAACCCAGGCCACGGCAGTGAGAGTGCTGAGTCCTAACCACTGGACCGCCAGGGAATTCCCCCCTTGAGTTTTCTTGTTTGAGAATTTGGTTTAATAATTCACACTAAATCCAAGCACCAAAAATTCAGAAACCTTGAATGTAATGCTATAGGATTAAAAAAACATTCATGTATCTTAGGAATATTGATTAAGAAAAGCCTGCTTGCTAATTAGAACTTTGCTACCTTTGTGACCTTAATCAAGCCATAGGACTTCTCTGGACTTCTATTTACCCCTTTCCAAAAATAGGGAACAGGCTAGTGGTACCATATGGTACCTCCTTCCAGTAGATATTTGGAAATATTTAGGTTTGTTTAGTTGTCACAGTAACTGAAGAGTGCTACAGGGCAGGGGCCAGAATGTTACTTATCCTTTAATTCATGGGATACTGTTGTACTATAGAGAATTGTCCTGACTAAAATGTCAATGACACATCCCTTGGGAAACATCAGCAGATGATCACTAAGCTTCTTTGATGTATTTTGGTTCCTGTGGTCCCTGAACATGTGTTGAAAAGTAATGATCAAAAAAAAAATTCCTCTAGAAGAAATCTCATTTCTTTTTTCATATCAGGAAAATACTTAATATAGAAGATAATAATGTTATATTTTAAGTTGTTTTTCAATGTCCTAAGCTTCTTGTATGACTGATTGATAATTGCTGGCAACATTTATTGAAAATACCTACATGAAAAGCTCATTATCCACACATTAATTTTAAAAAAAAAACTTAAGAAAATTTTAGAATAGATTTACCAAAAAGTCATAAAGATAGTACAGGAAGTTCACATATAACCTGCACTCAGTTTCCAAAGATTTTTGAATACTTTCAGTGAGAGTAGTGGTGGTGATAGTGGATAAATGGGATGGAAGAATACAACTAAGAGAATAGGACTTAGCCTTGCACCACAGAAATAAGACTACACATAACCAATCCTTTCAACTATGCTTCTACAGATAAGTCAGTTTTATGATGCGTTTATTGAGACAGAGCCCAGATTGGCCCATGGTAGAGAAAGCTCTTTCCTTAATAACCTATTCAGTATTGAAGTCATTGGCTCCTCAACAAGATTAGGAATAATGGAAGAAAATTCTCAACAGGCTTTGAGTTCCTAGGTAGCAGAGGCTATGTCATGTTCATGTTTTATATTCAGTATCTAGCACATACTAGGTGCTCAATAAATATTAATAAAACTAAATTGTAATGCTGAGGAAGAGGACAGAAGATTGTCCCACTATTTCAACCTTTTTCTATAGATAAATTTTCATTTGCAGTACATTTATACAGTTAGTACAGGAAATAATTTTCTTTGAGTCTTTTCACACACTGCTAGTTATAAACCTTTACACTGTGTAGCTGAGAGTTCACACAAAACATGCTGTCTGAGATTGTCTATAGAATTGTTCTGATTGCTACAGAGAATAGAGAACTTACCTCTTGTTGCATGCATGGAATCCTAGATATGGTTTATTTCTATAAAATAAGTAGATATTGCATTTTCTTAGATGCAGGGAAATTCATTTTGCTATATGTGCCAAATGCATTTTCTTGGTATGTTAAATATGGTAATTTCCAGGTTTTTTGGAGATGAACTCTGCAGCTCATAAATTATGTAGATCCTGGTTTCTTTTCTCTCAAAGGTCACTCTTCAGTAATTTTTCATAACTAACTACATATCTACCTTGAAAGAGTCAGACAAGGGTAGTGAGTCTCTGAAATTTTCATGTAGCAACCCTTATAAAGATTTAAAAGTCACAGAGGGAGTAAAAATTATGCCTCACGAGAGGCTTCTATATTACTTTTAAACTTATTCAAATGTTATCATTATTATGGATATTTGGTATTTGATGTTAATAATTTATACAAATGTTTCTATTTCTTAAAACCCAATTCCAACTGGCTTGAGGAAATAAAGAAATTTACTTTGTATTTCAGGGTGACTGAATCCAGGGGTTTAAATAAGCTCTTCAGGATTTTCTTTTTCCTTCACTTATCTCTTTTCTTTTATTCTTGTAGCTTAATTCTATTCCACTACCACAAGCTTCCTTCACGAAGGATACCTATCATTCCATTTAGTACCCCAAAAGAGAGGACTTGTTTATTTAGGGGTATTACAGGGCAGACTGAATACCTAGCTTTAGTTCTGCCCATTCCCCTGCTACTTCCTGTGGCCAGTGTAGTGGACAACCATGGTTGTCAGGCCTTGGTCACGTAACCATCTCTTGGTTCGTGAAGCTGTTCCAGGCTAGGGTCAAGGAAGGACAATCACCCAAAGAAAGCGAGGACTCCAATACCAAACAAATTTAGGAGAGACAAAAAGAGTATGGGAAGATCAAAAAACAAAACAAAACAAAACTCCAAGAGATTTCTATTATATTTAGCCAAACACATGCAACTACATTATATCAATAGTTTCTGGTAATGATAATGAGTTGATTCCAATGTCTTTAATGGCAGTTCCCAAAATATTTTCTAGAAGTTAAACCAGACAACTATCCACATTCTTTGGAAAGATGCTAACAAAGGATATATTCATAAACGTTTTTTTCAATTCCTGATTCAGTGGGCTGGGTATACATTTATTACCTTTGGTGGTAGACTGCAGGAATGAGTAATGAGTCTTGTTTCTGAGGTCAATGGTGGTCAAGTCTTCTGATCTTCATGATTATGGTTTTAATAATCTTTAATAATCTGGGTTCTTCCTTATTTTAGATTCTTTACCATCAATTAAATGCATTTGCCTTTTGATAAAATAATTCATTTTACTATAAAGTTCACGTTGTTTTAGGGAGTATGGGCCTTGGCAACCTGGAATAAATATGAACTTAATGAAGCACTGCTTTTTTTACTATATAGTTCGAGTAACATCCATGCCATTAAGGGATCAGTGTCCAGCAGCTGAGTGCAGATGCTCAAATAGCATTACCCTTCATTTAAGATTCCTTGAAAGCTGATGCCAGTCTCTCTTAATGCATTTTTTTGTCTAATTTTAGCATGTTTGTTAGAGACACCTGGGTGCTCAGAGATAGGTACTTACCATAGCTTGAAAAATGATTTAGCACATTTCCACAGGCTGTGTTATATTTTCTGTCTTAAAATTATCATTAACATCTTTTTGACCAGTTATATAATATCTTTCATATTTCTCTTGTATTTTGGTATAGCCATAATTGTATATTTTATTCACTGAAGGACAAACATTTTACAGCACATCAGTAAATAAAATGTCTTGGTTTAAAAATATATAAAGATTTGTATTGCAGACATTTTTCAGGGCATATCCTAACCTCTTTAAAATTGTGGTGGTATTTTAACACACCAGCACCTCAAGATTATATTTTTAGTTCAAGTAATATAAAACACATTTTTTTGTGTGCATTTTTGAGATATAAGGAAGCATCAATGTCTTAAAATAACCAGATTAGGGTCTTCTAGAAATATTCCTTTTTTGGGGATCTGTGACTTCCCTGTCCTCTTAGGTTTCTCCTACCACTTTTCTTAGTGGAGTTCTCTTTTTCTGTTCATTCTTTAAATGTTCTCAGGTTTCTTTCTTTGTCTCCTTCTCACTCTGTATCATAGATCATATATCAAACTGGTGACTCCATAGACCAGATCTGCCTACAGATAGTGAATAACAATAATAATGTTGATAGTGATAATGAAAAAAAATAATAATAATTTGGCCCTTGCAATATTTTGAAATAATTATATTCAATATTTTTAAATTGGAGATTACCCATTAAATATGTTTTCAGCTTTTCCTGAAAACACTGGACCATTTGGACAACCTAAGCTAGTATTTCTACCTGGCAATATTTAGCTAGAGCTATATGTCACCTGCCCATTTGGATAGGATATGTACTATCTCTTCCACTTACTACTCTCTTTGCTATCCTTCACACATTGACCCTAAGCCTCAGTTATTGCTTACCTCAGTTACTGATTTTCTTATAATAGAGAAGTATTTCTTGATATCGATGTTTCTATACAAAATTGAAAAGTGAAAGACCAAGAGAGCTTTGTGTTTTAAGGAAAATTGGAAGAATGCAAATATTAATGTGCAAATGGCAAGTCTATCCTCTTGTCCCTGAAAGATTTCATTTACTTCCATAAGATTTCAGCTACCATTTTCAATTAATGTTTCTAAATATATCTCTCCCATTCAGTTATTTTCCCTCATCTTCTGACCCATATATCCAACTGCTTGCTCAGCATCTGTGCTTGGGTGTCTCATAGACATTTCAAGCATCACGTGTCTGATGTGAACACATCAACTTATTCATCAGACTTGTTCTTCCACCTGTGATCTCCCTTGTGGCAGCTTGTATTATTGTTTCTAATTATTCATTCTCTTCTTCCCTGTAACAGGATCGTATATCTCCAGCCACTGCCATGTGCTGACAGTGTTTTCCTTGGGGGGAGCATACTTTCCCACACCACAGACACCGGGCTCTGCCATGGACATACTTTGGCCAAGGAAATGTGAGCAGAAGTCACAGTACACTCACCAGAGCAGAAACTTTTATATAAACCAGAGCTGGTTTCACCAGCTCTCTTACTCTTCTCACTCTCTACATTGAGAAGATCAAACCACAGATAAGTGTTCTCCTTCTGCCTGGGTCCTGGAGTGCAAGTACGGAACAACTGAATAAAATATTTTTTAAAATGTATAACTGTACGGAAGGCCTTAAAGTCCAGAAACAATAAGAAATTATGAGTCTCTCTCCCGGTCAGTGCTAAAGTTTTATTTTAATGGGTATATTGTCAGGGTCAGGAACACTTGGGCTCATACGCAAAGTGAGAGATTGGAGCAAGACACAGAGGCAAATCCAGGAATTCCAAAGGGAACACATTAAGGACGTGAACTATCCTAACCAGGAGATGGTGATTATAAAGATGCTTACCTTTCTTGGCCTTTGTCCTGGATAAAAGGGAAAAAAGAAAATTCTTTCCTTGAGAATTCTCAACAAGCCTTCTCTCTGGTTTGGGGCCAGAATTCATATGCCCCATATGCCTGGGAAAAACAGAAGCCACACATTTATGTGAAAATGGTCCTGGGCTGGTAGTATACAAAAGTTCTTGGCATTTCAGCAGACTCAAATGTCCTATAGTAGAAAGTATAAATCTCAAAGAGCACAAACATAACTGCTTGGGGCTGGGGAGCAAACCTGTGCCTGTCTTCCTGGAGAATATAGTATAAATATAGAGCTGTCTTTTTTTTTTTTCCAGTCATTTGTTCTTCACATCATCCAGGCAATTCTATTCATCCTCACCTTCAGGCTTCAGACCGGCCTCTCTGGGGACTGCTTTTGATTTAACACGACCCCACAGGAGATCTCAGGATGAATCAGAATTGGCTTTCAGTTCCCTCTCCCTCTTGCACATTCATCTTTCATAATTCTGATCACTGATGCTCAATCACTTGGCCAGGTTCTGGCCTTCAACTTCCAACTCTCTTTGTGCCTTCTGCAAAGATCAACTCTTGGATTATGAATAAGTTCTCTGTTTCCTTTTTAATATTTAATAGGTAACTGTTCCTGTAAGCTTTGCCTGAATTCCCAATTCTGATTACTCTGCTGCAGACCTCAGGCTTGGCCTCCTTCATGTTTGTACGCTGCATCCAGTTTTCCTGTGTCCCAGACCCCTCTATTAGTGGGGAGGCCAGAGGCCAGTCCAGCTGCTGTGTGTCCTATTTTGCAGCTATACCACTGTTCATCCAGACCTAGCTTGTAGCAAGAGCCAGGCTTATTGAAACTGAGGGAATATGGAAAATTTAGAATCAAATAGGACAGGACAATATCAGAAAGCAGGAGAAGAGTTTCCACCAAATGAGGCAATACTGAAACAAGTGTTGAGAATAGGAGTAGCCAAGGAATGAAGTTAGGGGGAAGAGACAAGGAATAGTGGAAAGGTGAGCGATCCCTGTTGAATACTGGAGCAGGGGAGGTTCTTTCCTGGTCTGTCCTTTAAATTCCTTCAGGGACATTTGGAAGATATGCCATTTAGAGCTGGGGTGAGCAGACAGCTGATTCTAATTTCCATTCTAGCTTACTCTGTGCTGATAACCTTACTCCCACCCATGAGCCAGAAAGAAAGAGGTACACTGGTCATGTATGGATCATCTGAATGTTTATTTAGTGGATTCTGTCTTAGAATCTCAGAAGTTTTAGAGATTAAAAAGGTTTTTAGGAATATTCTAATAACTTAGGGATTTTGCTTTTTGTTTTTAGGGGTGACTTTTTATTGATACATACAATAATGGTTATCCTTTTTTAAAATTATTATTTATTTATTTATTTTTGGCTGCATTGGGTCTTAGTTGCTGCATGTGGGCTTTCTCTAGTTGCGGTGAGCAGGGGCTACTCTTTGTTGCGGTGCAAGGCTTCTCATTGCAGTGGCTTCTCTTGTTGCAGAGCACGAACGCTAGAGCTCATGGGCTTCAGTGGTTGTGGCACACAGGCTTGGTTGCTCTGTGGCATGTGGGATCTTCCCGGACCAGAGATCGAATCCATGTCCCTTGCATTAGCAGGCAGATTCTTAACCACTGCGTCCCCAGGGAATAACCAGTGGTTATTGATACAAGTGTACAACTCTTGGATTTTTATCAAGTGTACCCATCCTAACAACCACCCAAATCAAGTTATAGATTTCCAGTACCCATGAAACTTCCCTCATGCTCAGTACCAGACATTATTCAACCCCCAAAGTAACCATTATTTTGACTTCCATTAAAGAATTTTAAAAATGTTTTTCTTTCTAGCACCTCTAGGAAATGTCTAAATAGTAGACAAATATTCACTAAGCACCTATTATGCACTAAAAAATGTGAAAGTTATCTCCCACATAATCAGTGTCTGATCTTTTCTCTTGCACAAAAAGATGGTATAGGGCTCTAGCCTGGAAGGGAGTTTTGAGATCTGGGCCTGGATGTTGGAATGGAGCATGCCAGAAAATACAGTGTCCATGAGAGAACTTGGGTGGAGATTTCCATCCTGCTCCCAATAAAAAATAAAAAATTATCTGAATAGGTCAGTAGCTTCAAAAGGATCAAGCAGAGAGCTGAATATATAACACTGAGAGCTGAATATATAATATATAACAGAGCAGAGGCTGGCATCCAGGACAGCAGCGGGTTACTGGGGTTAAGATGTGTGGATAAGAGGTAGAGCCTGGAGAGACTGCCCTGGGAGCCCATGCATAGAATCAAGGGGTTTCATCTATGGGTGATGAAGGCCCAAGAACAGGGCTCTTCTCTTAAAGGTTAATTTCTCTTTAATGGAAGCCTCCCAATTAACAGTATAAATATGGGGTGACTTGGTGAGCTGAGGCAGTGCAGGCCTTCAGCTGCCAAAAACGGTGAACAGCTTCCTCTTCTGGAGAAGGTCGGTTTTTGGGTGGTAAAGGTAGAAAAGCAGGCGAACAAAACTGCCAGTAATGCCTGATGTACCCCAGTACCTCACACTTCAGAGCTGTGGGTAACACAAAGTTCCCTTGGATACAATACATCCTAAAACCTATACCCTGAGATGTGTCTTATCACTGGCCACACTTCTATCCTCAGAAGGTTGCACAACTTTTCAAAAACACTGAGGGTGTTTGCAATAACCTTTTTGCCTCATAGCAAAAGAATTATGAATAACTTTATGTTTTGAAAGGCTCTAAATGAAATATTATGTAGCTAATTCACTGTTTACTACAGTTTGAAAATAGCATGGGAACTGTTCGTGTTACCATGTCTAACTTTACAAACAAATTATGCAGATGGCAGGCTTATAACCATATTAAAATGGCCACAAATAGGAAAAAAGTAAAGGGCGGGTAGTATTTTAAAATATCATTTCTGGTGTTTTTAGATGAACAAGCAGTGATTCATTTGTTGGTTTTTTTTTGTTTTTTTTTTTACCTTTACTGTGTTCTTCAAGTATTCCTTAATGGACAGATATATTTTTTTAAAGTGCCAGTAGAATAATGTATTGAGTGCTAAATATATGCAAAATCAGAACTTAGGTACAGTAGGAATAAAAAGATGAATAAGAGAAGGGGCCTTTCTTAAAGAGTTGTATTGTAGCAGGGGAGATGAGACTTACACACAAACACAATACATAGTAGGACGTAGCAGATGTATCAGGAGGGCTCAAAATAAGTGCTGTACAAATACAGGGAAAGACAGGATTATGACTACTGTCTTGAGTCATTTTTTATTTACTTCTGATGCATGCAGGTTGGCTTTAGACCAGTGAATAACAAAGCTAAATCCATAAAATAGATCTCTGTGTACCTTTAGAACATTTTATTTACCATTCATACTCTAGAACCTTGTTGCTGGTAGTTTATTGAATCTTTTTCTCCCAGATTTGGAAATGTGTTTTAAAGGAAGAATAAAGGTAATTTAATTTCAACAGACCTGTTTTGACATATCTAATTAATTGGAAACACACCTGGGAATTACAGTAGCTTAAAGACAACTCTCAACTCATTTTCTGGTCTAGAAATAAATTCACAGTGAGTTTTAAATATGAAAATAACCTTTTATGAGGCTTTTATGGTGAGGACTTTAAAAGCTTCTATAATTTACACAATGGTTTATAGATGTTCAAAGGCTGAACTCTTGACTTCCCGAGCAGCTCTGAAGCATTAAAAAAAGAAATCTCTTAGCAAATATAAAATCTCATCCTACTCTTTTCAGAATGGTCATCTAACATCAAGATGGAAAACCATACATAGAGAATAATAGGATGAAAGGACATCAAATATTGGTAGTACCTGTCATTTCAATTTAGAATACAGTATTGTGATAGTTACACAGGTCACATGGAGATGCTCTTCAAAGTATTTTAATAATAGGATGGCAGAATGAATACAAAATAGAGTTAAGCATTTTATTTTATTATTCATTTTTTATCCTTTATTCTAGTTTATAAAGAGAGATAAATTGGCAGGTGCACAATGACTAAATTGACAGGAAAATGGAGTTAAGTAATTAGAGTTTAAATTAAATTATTCAGAATATATTAAAAGTATAATGAACAATATTAGCATTTTGGGAATTACAAAAGAAGAGAACAATTAAGCATATTTTGATGGTGGTTTGAATTCATTCACATGGAAATTTTAAGAAGTTTACTTAAAGAGAAAGAAGAAATACTTTCTTTGGTAGCTACATATATCTGTATAGATGAATAGTTAATATCAAACTTTTAAAGGAATGTTTTGCAGGACAAAGACTTCTTCTTTTGCAAAGACTTCTCCATGTTCTAGCACACAGGTCCATTTCAATAGTATTATGAGGTTCTGGTAACAGTGACTTTTCAACTCTACTGACTACAACCTATAGAAAGAAATACACTGTAAAATCACAGTATTTGAAGTAAGCCAAGAAAATAATCTAGTTCATTCCCTCCCTCTGAGTCTGAATCATGTCAGCTATTGGCACAGATGTGAAGCTTTTCTATTCTTAACGCTACTATGATTCAGCTCACCTGTAAAATGAGGCTAATAAGATCTGCCTCATTCGAGCTAGGATTAAATCAAAGGATGAAGGTAAAAGACTGGGTATGAGCATCTAATACGTAGGAGGTGGTAAAAAAAAAGTAGCACCTATTACTTCTATTATTATTAATGAACTAATAATCATAACCTCTTTTAAACTGTGAAAACATTTATTTTTCAATAAACATTTTCTTTTATACGTCTTTTAGACAATTGAATTCCCCATGCTACAATTCATACTCTACATCTAGCACTTAACGGCAATGCCCTCCCCTTTATTTGTTTCATATTCCTCTCATCACCCTTCTGTCATCTTCCAATCGTATAAGCTCCTTCAGGGTAGGAACCCTGTCTTATTCCAGTTTTATCCCCAGTGCAGAGTACTGAGCCAGGCACAGAGTGAATTCTTAACACATATTTGTTCAATGAGTGTGAATATGCAAATATTTTAAACTCATATTCTTTTATTCCTTTTTACATTTTTTTGAAAAAGTAATATATACACATAGTTTAAGGTGGAACTTATATAACAAAATACATTTCTGTCAATCTCTCCTGCAATTTTTTAATTCCTTCAGAGATTCCTTCTTCATACCTGTTCATATTTCTCAATAATATGCATATACTCCTATATTTTGATTATTCAATTTTAAATATTATCAATTCACTTTCTACTATGGTGGTTGAGCATTTAGCTCCCTGAAACTTTCATCTCCTCTGGTTCCCTCCCCATTTCCCACAATACAGTTACATTAAAAGTTTTGTCTAGATTTAATTAATTGCTTACATTATTATGACTATGTAAATAATATTTATAGCTGAGCGTTTTAGGAATTTACTAAAATTACACTTCCTTTTAAACTTTCATTTTTCTTGACATTGGTAATAGCCTTGCTTTATTCATTAGATTGGTTTTATTTAAATCTTTTGCTAATTTTTCACAATAGCCTTTCAGTACCATTATCCCCAAGATCATTCTTCTCAGGTAATCTATCAGTTCCAATTATTTTGTATGGAGTCATCCATCTGGAGAAGTCCATTCATTCTCTACTTGAACTGACTGTTCTTTAGGGATACTTCAAAGCACTTGTCTAGGAACTTTTCTTGTCATGCTGAGAATTCCCTTGTTTTTCTTCTAATTTGGGTATCCTGTTTTCTTGATTCCCTCTTTTTGTCTTTCTTGCTTACTCTCTTGTTTTATTGGAGTACATCCTCTAATTATTTCCTGAGACAAGGTGCATGGGAAATACAATATTTGAGAATTTGTGCGTCTGGAAATATGTTTATTTTACCATAACACTGGTAAGTGGGCATTGATTCCTACATTGAAAGATTCTTTTCTTTATATAATAATATTGAAAATGCTGTTCCACTCTCCTCTAGAGAAAAGTGTTGCTGTTGAGATATCTCATTTGGTTCCTTATTTTTGCATGGCATATTTATTGTCTTTTTTTTTTCTATCTTGAAGCTTATCTCTATTTACCTGAAATTTCACTTAGTTGGGCCTACTTTTCATCTTTTTTTTTGCTGTCACTTAGTGAGCCCTTTTAATCTGGAAACTCATGTCTGTGAAATTTTCTTAAATTATTTTAATGATGGTTCCCTGGCTTTTATGATGATTGCCTGTTTCATCTGATTTCTCTTTTGGAAACTTCTGTGATTCAAATATTGTACCTCCTGAACCATCTTCTTTTTTTTTTCTACACATATTCTTTTTTTAAACATCTTTATTGGAGTAGAATTGCTTTAGAATGGTGTGTTAGTTTCTGCTTTATAACAAAGTGAATCAGTTATACATATACATATGCCCCCATATCTCTTCCCTCTTGCATCTCCCTACCTCCCACCCTGCCTATCCCACCCCTCTAGGTGGTCACAGAGCACTGAGCTGATCTCCCTGTGCTATGCGGCTGCTTCCCACTAGCCATTTTACGTTTGGTAGTGTGTATATGTCCATGCCACTCTCTCACTTTGTCCCAGCTTACCCTTTTCTTATCTTTTCTCTTATTTCCCATCTCTTTGTCTTTGTACTCTAGTATCTGGATGGTTTCCTTGACATTATCTTTCATCACTACTATTGAATTTTTCATCTCTGCCATCATGTTTTTTATCATATTCTCTTTTTTTCCACCAAATGTTCCTTTATACTGCAAGAAAGTCTTGAAATTTTTTTTCCTGTTTCTTTGAGAATAATTGAACTTTCTTCTCCTTTCTAAGGTCTTTATTTCAATTATTATTTTGGTCTCTTTCATGTTAGAGTCTTCTTCAGACATCTCATTAACCTTGCCTTCTCATTTTAAGGGTGGGAACTAAAAGGTTGTCAACACTGAGCCAGGAAACGAGGAAGGAAGAGCACAGGGGGCTCAACATTCAGTAGGTCTGTATTCACCACATTCGCCTGATTTTCACACTGTTCCCGGCACATCCCAGTCCAAAGACCTTCTATTTTGTCTTCAAAGAATAAAACTCCAGCCTTTCTGCTGGGTTGAAGGAGGGCAGTCACCCTGCCGCAGAGAGTGATGGAAGGAATCTATGGATCAAAGTACTTAAACAACATTCCACCATTTGTTTATTTTCAGCATCTGCTTTCTCTGCCAGTTCTAAGCCTTTTGTGAATTCTTGATGTAAATCATGTTGGCTCTATGCTGTCTCTACTGCTGCCTCTCAGCTCTGAATTCACCCTTTTTACCTGCTCTGTGAACACGGAGCAGGCTGATGGAATATTTTGCTTAGCAGGTAACAGAATAAGCTTTGTCACTAGAGGTTGCTGGAGAGACACTGCAGGAGGAGCGGCTTTTCTTCCTGGTTCCAGTGTGTTCCTCTTGTCTGGCTCCTGCAGCCTGGAAATGCATCGCTCTGTAGCATTAGGCTCCTCCAGTACAGGCAGCTTCTCCGGTGCCCAGCTAGGCAGTTCACGCTGGGCAGCAGAATGCAGCTGCCAGCAGATTCCTCAGTACCTCTACCCTTAGGCAGTTTTATAAGGAGTGCCTCCAGCTGAGCCATCTGCCCTTGAATAGTTTTTGCTGGCACCCTGGAGGGTGAATTTCCAATAAGTTCCACCAGGGCAGCATCACAGCATCCTCTGCATCCAGTGAGCCACTTCTGTGCCCTCTCCAACAAGGTCGGGATCTCAGCCTTGGGGGTGGAAGTAGGTTGGTCTTCAGGCTCTATCTACCTGAGAGGGAGTGGCTGCTCCTCATATCTGGGATTCCTATATTCTTTAGAGTTGTTTTTACTTCTTACTAGCTAATCCCCGGGCACTCCAATCCCATGTTATAGTTAGTGATTCTTTATGTTAAACCATCCCTGTTCAAATTACTGTGATTCGGGGCTGACTGCTATAGTCACGTTGAGCCTGTCCTTCAAGCCCATGAGAGGCTGAGTGTCCCCAAAGGATAATAGGATGTCATAGGATGGTGTGCAGTGTTCTTCGCCATCAGTCCCTGACCGCCTAATCACTTATCCCCTGGCTATCCTGACTGCCCTGTGTTCTGCTCCCCATCTCTAAACACTTTTATAAAAAGTGCTGAGTTATTTTTATTTTTCAGGGTTCACAAGGAAAATTGATACTCCTGGGCAATAAATAGGTACAGTTTCCTCTCTCTAGAAATACCTTAACTCAGAGTGTCATCATCTCTCAAAATTGTTCAATGCAACTATTTCTTTCTTTTTCTTTTTTCTTTCTTTCTTTCTTTCTTTCTTTCTTTCTTTCTTTCCTCCTTTCCTTCTTTCTTTCTTTTATTGGGGTATAGTTGTTTTACAACGTTGTGTTAGTTTCTACCGTACAGTGAAGTGGAGCTCCCTGTGCTATACAGCAGGTTCTCATTAGTTATTTATTTTATACATATTAGTGTATGTATGTCAATCCCAATCTCCCAATTCATCCCACCCCTCTTTCCCCCCTTGGTGTCCATATGTTTGTTCTCTACATCTGTGTCTCTATTTCTGCCTCAATGCAACTATTTCTAAAAAGTCTTCCTTGACCCTTTCCCTCTCTTGAAATTAGTTGCTTTTCTACCTCTTGCTCCCTTAGGGCACAAGCTGTTCACAAGTCTCTCTCCCTGAGTTTACAGTGAAAGCTTTCTCTTTCTTTCTGTCACCAGAGTAGCATGTTGCCCTTTTGCACATATTAAGAACTCAATAACCTTTGTGAAATAAATGAATGTGTTTAATTTTTAAGGAATCTAATTTACAGTTTCTTCTATAGAGAACTGAACTATGAATATAAGGCAAAATTAAGGTGAGATTTCAGGAGGGGGAAAAACTATTAAATGGTAGCATGATTCTCCCTTGATGTGTAGCCCTATTTCCTCTGCTGTCTCCACAATTACAGCTGCACCACCCTGCCATTTTGAAGCAGCTGTCAGACCAGCTTGAACCTGAGCTCTTCACAACTCACGAGTTTGGATCAAAGTGACACAGGTGCTTCTAATTTAGTTGGAGCAAAGTGACACTTCTAATTTAGGTAAAACAAATTGTCAGTGTATTCTCATATTCTGGTTGACATTTGCATTTATAGGACAACAGGTATAACTGAGAATCTGTAGTTCTCAAAAAAAAGTTTAGAAATTAGCTTTTCATAGCTCCCTTAAATTTACCAATTTAAAATTATGTACTACTGAATTGGGATTTACTTGGGCTGGAATTTGACCTAGACATGAGGACTCCTAAACTAGATGACTATGACTGTAAACTACTAGTTTTTTTGGGTTTTTTGATGAAATAAGACATTAGCCTACAATAATGACAGAAAAAGTTAACTCCAGCTATGAAGCAAAATTTCCTGAATTTTCCGGGTACTATCTCAATGATCTTCTTTGAATTAAGGTATTTAAATATATGTTAATTAGGTTTCTAGTTTGTCAGACACTGTGCAGGTTGGTAAAGATATAATGTTAAATAAATCTTAAGGGTACACAGGTTGTCCCTAGAATGCCTCACTAAATGTACTGATGTATTTATTAGGCACAAAAAGTCTGCATAATGTTTGTATTTGACTAGTGTTTGTACTCACTTAAAAAACTGACATTTTCAAGAAATCTGTAACATGGGCAAGAATCATTATCTTCATTTTACAGTGGAAAGATAACTGAGCAGTGGAGGGCTTATCTATCAAAGGTTACACAGTCAGGATGTTGGAAAACAAGGATTTTAATCATGGGCTCTGTCCACTATTCTGGCTGGGATAACTGCATAACTTTGACAGAGTAAACTGTAAAAAGAAGAACAGCATTTTAATTAACTGCTCAGTTCTTTCTCTTTCTTATACAGAGATTCATGCACAAATGTGCCACCAAAAAAGAAAAAAAAATCAGCTAATTAAACACCATATATCATAAACCACCAAATACCATACTTTTCTAAGTGACCTCTAAACAAACCAATTCAAGGGAATATTCTCTTAGTGACTCTAGGTAATTGCTTACACAGCTGTTTTGGAAAAATAAATTCCTCCTTAAAGATTTTAAATAACATCATCAGCAAACTGCAGGTGAATAGATGGGGCGGTACAGTGGAAGATCCGGGCAAATCAAAAGGTAATAAATCCATCTATTCATTTACTGAGCGAATGTTTATTATGCTCCTCTTTGTTCTATTCACCAAGATAGGCATACATAGATAGAAAAACAACAAGCTCTTGTGGTCAGCACTCTAACAATTATAAGCCAAATGCTGTGGGGAACCCAGAGGTGAAACTGATTAACTTGTTTGGGTAAATCAGGGAAATCGGAGAAGAAATGATATTTGAGTTGAGTCTTGAGGATGAACTGAGCAATCCAGGAGAAGAAGAGGAGGGAGGTCTTTCCCAGGAGAGGGATCATTTATGCAAAGACTGGAAGCTGTAAAAACATACAGTGTATTCTAGGAAAGGTGAGGAATCCAGTATAGCTTGAGAATAGGTTGCATGGGTGGCTGGAAGGATAGTTGAGGGTTGTATCTGAAGCAACCTTTTGGCTATGAATTGTTTGCTTTTTATCTTGTAGGCAGGAGGGAAGCATTGAAAACTGATAGATTTTGGCAGGCATGATTGATAAAACCCAGTATTTAGGTTGAAAGTATCAATAGAAGAGATACCAGGTGCTAAAAGCAAGGAAGAAATATAAAGAAGAAAAAGGACCTGCAGAACTAGTCCTGAATGTGGCATTCTCTCTTTGATGAGAGAGGAGGTGTAATTTCATTTCCTAATTTTGTGCTTTTCTATCCTGAAGGCCCTTTTTTCCTTTCAAATTGCCACTAGGACTTTAGCCCCTGGTTCCATTTCTTATCTTAGTGTTCTGCTTTCTTTCAGAACATTACTTACGGCTGGCTTGAAGATTCTGTTCACTGTCATTTACCTCTTCCTTATTAGTGATGATACTTTGGAGGAGGATAGTCTCATCATAACATGCAAGAAAAAAATCACCACCTCAGAAATATACAGATGTGCATAATACAGAAATACCACACAAAGCTTCAGAGGCTTGCCCCCTTGGTGCAGCTTCTAGAGGTCTTGTAGTCTGGAGCATATTGACACATCCCTGTGAAGATGAAGGCCTAGTTGCTGCATCTGCCTCATCTAACACTGAGAAAGAGTCAAACACCTTGTGGGCCTCTTTGGATTTTGGGAGACAATATCTATCCATTTGAACTACTTATTCCAACCTATTTACCAAAGGCTGCCTTGGGTAGGACCAGAGGAAGAGAAGGCTCTTTATCAGGTCCAGGCTACCATACAAGCTGCTCCACAACTTGGGCCTTATGAATGAGCAGATCTGATGGTTCTTGAAGTGTCAGAGGTAGATAGGGATGCTGTATGAAAGCTTTGGTGGGTCCCTACAAGTGAGTCATAGCACAGAGCTTTAACAATTTTGTGATAAAACTTTGCCTTCTCTGTAGAAAACTCTCTTCCTTTTGAAAAGCAGCTTCTTACTTGTTACTGGCAAGCCATAAGTAACTGAAAGCTTGATCATGGACCAGTAAGTTACTAAATCACCTGAGCTACCAATCATGAACCAAGTGTTGACAAGAAGCCAAGACATTGGGCCACTACAGCAGTACTTCATTATCACATGAATGTAGTCATATAAGATCAGGATCAAGCAGGTCCTGAAGGCACAAGTTAGCACAGAGCCAGGATCGCAGATGCTCATGGCCCATATTTCTTCCTAAGTTCCTTCCTCCATCTCAGTTTGTACCTATGGTCTCATGGGGAGCTTCCCATGACCAACTGACTACAGAAGAACAAAATTTGTGGTCTGGTTTACATGTGATTTTGCATAGTATGCTGGCATCATTCTAAAGTGGAAAACTGCAGGACTACAGCTTCGCTCAGGGGTAGCCTTAAAGGACAGTGGTGGTGAAGGAAATCCTTCCAATGGGTGGAAGTCAGAGCAGTACACATGGTTGTTCATTTCTGCCTGAAAGAAGAGATGGTCAGAGGCATGGGTCTACCCTGATCCATATGCAATGCTTAGTGTTTGGATGAAGAGTCAGAAACTTGGAAGGAACACAATCAGAAAATTGGTCACAAGACAGAATAGGGAAGAGATATGTGGATAGACCTCTCTGATGGTATAGAGTATGAAGATATTTGTGACTTATGTTAATGCTTACCAAAAAGTGACATCAGCAAAGGAGGATTGTAATAATCATGTGAAAAGTTGCTATTTCTATGTATCCCCAGCTACTGCTGTCCTTGCCAAATGAACACAGACAGTGGTCATGGAAGCAAGGATGGAGGCTTTGCATTGGCTCAGTGACTCAGGCTGATCTGGCCATAGCCCCTGCTGAATGTCCAACCTGCCAACAGACAAAATCTGAGACACTCTTATGGCACCATTCCCCTGGTAATTTTGCCAGCCACCTGCTGGCAGGATGATTACATCAAACCACTTCCATCATGGTGCTTTATTTTCACTGGAATAGATACTTCTCTGGATATGGATTTGCTGTCCCTATCTGCAATGCTTCTGCCAAAACCACCATCCATGGACATACAGAATGCCTTATTCAACATCATGGAATTCCACACAGCATTACCTCCAACCAATGAACTTAGTTTTGCAACAAATGAAATGTGACAATGGGCTTAGAATTCACTGATCTTAGCATGCTACCTTATCACCTGAAGCAGATGACCTGATAGAACGGTGGAATGATCTTGTGAAAACTCAGTTGTGGTGCCAGCTGGATAGGAACACCTTTGAGGGCCAAAGTATGTTCTCCAGGATTAGGTATACTATCTGAATCTGAGACCAAAATAGGGTACTGTTTCTCCCACAGCCGGGATTCAAAGGGTAGAAATAGAGGTATCTATCTATCAACATTTTTGCTTCTTATTCCCTATGAATTTACTGAAGCAGAAAATGTAATTTAATGCCTCAAATAACTGAGAAGCACATGTTGTATACATAGGCTGTGGGCATGGCTGATTTAGATGCTAACATGTTATCAAGTCTCTCTCTCTCTGCACCTCTCAGCTCTGCTTTCTTGGTTGTTTTTGTTCTCAGAAGCTTTCTAAGTGGTAGCAAAGATGAGCCTTGGCAGTTCCAGGCTTATAGTCTACCAACAACAATGCCAATGGAATAAGAATGCTCTTTTCCCAATGTTTTTTAGCAAAAATCTTCAGGCTAATTTGGTTGACCTACCTTGGGTCATGTGCCCATTTCTTAAACAGTAATTGCGGATTCTGATTTTGAATTTTCAAATCAGAGCATACTCCTAGACCTGGAGCAGCCCATCTAAACCTTGTGCATTGAAAATGGAGGGGTCCATAAGAAAAAGGGGGGTTCTGCTGCCAGGGATGCTTGATAGCTAAAACCAATACATCTCTATTTTATCACACTTGGTTGCCCAGTAAACACATACATTTTCTTTTAATTCATACATCCAACATTTCTTTTTATATACACATTGTTCCTATGTAACACATAAGGCAACTATTCAATATTTTATTTGCAACAAATACCACATTCAACTTCTGTCTAAAAACTACAAATGTTTGTTGTACAGTTACCATATTACCTCTAGATCTGGATCTTTGCTTTGTGCCTATCTTTCTGTCAGGCTCAGATGTAGCTTCTCATGATTCAACAGTCTATGACTAATGGTATATTTGTTTAACCATCTACAGCAAGCATAATAGACAATGGTGGAGTAAATAAAGGATAAACTCAATAAAATTCTCATTTGGGAATGAAAAGAGGGGAAAAATAAATAAACAATGGCTCTACTCATCAGGGACTGCCAGTACTTACTGCCCTGGAAGGTCAGTGAGTCCCTAGGTCAGGAATCTGCAGAGAATTTCACTTGACAATTATTTTCTTGTGACTACATTTGATCTCTTTTTTTGTTGCTGCCACATGTTAGCAATGCACTCCCTATTGGTAAAGTTTTAGTGGTGGAGGGAATGTTTAGGAATTAAGTGCTACCATGCACACGCTTGCCAGGTTTGAGATTTCTCTGGAAGGAAAACTTCCTTAACATCTTGGTAGGCATCCAGTTAATTTGCATTTGGTCAATGCTCTAGACTAATAACTAGAACCCAAGATGATGTTGAGTCAAAATCTCAAGGGAAATCTGAGTCTGTAGTTTCTGTTTCTTACCATTAGACCTCAATGCTCTATTCATTTTCTAAATCTCAGCTTAAAGGTTTTTCATGGTGTAGAACAATTGGTTAGGATTGGAAGTCATATCTAGTCTTTCCTGTATCTCTAGGTGGCTTGACAGGGAAAGTGCTTTCCACCGTCTTTTTTTTCTTTTTTTTTTTGCGGTACGTGGGCCTCTCACTGTTGTGGCCTCTCCGGTTGCCGGAGCATAGGCTCCGGACGCGTAGGCTCAGCGGCCATGGCTCACGGGCCCAGCCGTTCCGCGGCATGTGGGATCTTCCCGGACCGAAGCACGAACCCGTGTCCCCTGCATCGGCAGGCGGACTCTCAACCACTGCGCCACCAGGGAAGCCCCACGTTTTATTTTTTAAGTCGCATTGTAGCTCCATGTAGTTACATCATTTCATATGCTTTTGTTTGTCTGAAATATGTTATTATAAAAATCATTACCTAAACTATATAAAGTAAACCAAAATATCTGTAAAGAAAATTCACCTAATATTTGTAAAGAAATATTCACCTAATATTTTAATTAAAAAACCTTTATAAGTACAAAAGACAAATTAAAAAGTCTGATAGAATTGATTCTTAAAATGTAAATTTTTGAGATACGGTAATGGTGGATACATATCATTATACATTTGTCCAAATGCTTAGAATGTGTAACACCTAGGGTGAACCCTAATATAAACTATGATCTTAGGATGATAATGACATGTCACTGTAGGCTTATCAGTTGTAACAAATATACCACTATGGTGGGGGACGCTGATAATGGGAGAGACTATTCATTTGTGGGGACCGAGGTAAATCAGAATCTGTACCTTCTTCTCAATTTTGCCGTGAAACTAAAACTGCCCTGAAAATAAAGCCTATTAAATTGTACAACATAAAAAGCAAACTTTTGTGTGTCAAAACATTGAAACAAAATTGTCCAAACTAGGAAACTACCACAAATATGGAAAAGATGATAATATGATATTCTTAGTATGTAAAGGTCGCACAAATCAATAAGAAAAACACAAAGGCCCTAATAAAAAAATGGCAAAAGATTATGAACTCACAATTCTCTAACAGGAGGTAAAAATGGCTACAAGACATAAAAAAACTAGTTAACCAGTTTTTACTTTATTAGTATTCAAATAAAAGCATAATAAATAAGAGTTAAAATTTTCATCTGTAAAAATAGCAAAGATTGAAATGCTCACAGAATTTTAAAAAGTTGGTTCTTTGCCTCAATAATTTGCCTTCTTGAACTTAATTTTGTAAACCAATCAGAGCTGTGGTTTCCCTGGTCAGAGAAAAGCTAGGGTATCAGACAAATTTTGGTTGAAATACCTTCTCTACTTTTTACTCGTTATGTGACTTAGGGTACGTTACTTTTTTTCTTCTCACTGAATCTATTTCCTTGACTGTAAAATGTGGATAATTATATATATCTTACAGAAAATTATGAAGATTAACTTAAATAATGTAATTAACAAGTTGGTATAGTGTTGAATATTCACAGTTTTTTACCTGCTGGCCATTTTATTACAGCAATGTTCTTGTAGCAGTACATATAATCTTAAAAATTTAGACATTATCCAAATATCTACTACATAGAGGGATAGGCAAAAATATTATGGTATTGTTTTCAAAGGGAAGAGTACACGGCCATTAAAGATAATTTCAAAAAATGTTTACTCACAAAGAATATACTAAAAATATGATGTTAAATGAAAAAATAGGCCAGGATACGAAGCTGTAACAAATTATGATTCCATGTATTAAAACTTATGCAGAAAATGCATCCCAGATTAATATTGGTATTTCTAAGCTGTAGAATTATGATTGACTTTTTTCCTTCTTTATGTTTTTTTGATATTTTCCAAGTCTTCTACCACAACAGCACTACTTTCATAATCATAAAATGTCACAAAGGTAATATAATGGAAAAGAGTATAATTTAATTTATATGTCAAAGTAAGTAAATTATAAGTCAAGAAACATTACAACATATATTTGTTTAAAAGGATATATTTAACATATCACATGTTGATTTTGTTAAGCTTTTATATGTTATCTCAAGCATTTTAAAATTAATTCTAACTCTCTTGGTTTTATGTGTAATTAAACAAAAGGAAAGCTACTAGAAGGAGAGAGAATCAGGCTAGATATGACATTTTAAGCATCATCTAAAGCATTAAGGCCTGGATGGCCTTGAGGTCTACCTCTAGCATCTGCACATTCATTTATTTAGGTATTTATTCATCAAACATTAGACCACTTACGTGTGACGTACTGGGCCAGGCATGAGGCATATAAGAATTAAGATGAGGTGGTGCCTCTTCAGAGATCTCACAATTTGATGGGAAGACGATGACTACACTGTAACATTATCTATGGGGTTATGTAATACGTGTTGTTAGTGCACAGAGGCAGGAGCCGCTCCTGCCTTGATTAAGGCATTCAGCCAAACAGTATCATAAGTATATTGCACATTAGGACTCCTAGAAAAGTGGGTTAAAACCTGACTTATGTTATTTTTAGTATAGAAGTATAAGGTGGAATAACTTTTTCCTGGAACGAGGGAAGCAGGGTTGGAGAAAGGTCAAAGAAAGAGCAATAAATTGACAGATCCTAACTATGGACCTCAAATTTGGACTTATTTTATGTACATTTTGTTCTAGGAATTTACAGTTCCATTGTTTTTCAAATGGATTTGCAGAACAAAGGTGATCAAGAGTTTCAGTTTGTGAGTTTGAAGGATAAATTGGAAGATTGGGATTGGCATATACACACTGCTATATATAAAATAGATAACTAATAAGGACCTACTGTATAGCACAGGGAACTCTACTCAATAATCTGTAATGGCCTCTATGGGAAAAGAATGTAAAAAAGAGTGGATATATGTATAAATGATTCACTTTGCTGTACACCTGAAACTAACACAACATTGTCAATCAACTATACTCCAATAAAAATTAAAAAAAAAATCTTCCCAGAAAAATAGCTTCCATTTGCTGTCAGATATAAGTGAAAAAAAATACAGAGACCAGTACTGAGAAAAAATGGAATGCTTTCTTCTCATTTTAATGGGAAAGACAAACATTTATTCAAAATGCATTAACTGGAAAGAAACAGAAAAGAGCGTAGTTAGGGGAAAAATAATTTCTCTGTAAAATTTAGGATAAAGGGGTAAAACTTAGTGGGCAGGTGCACCATTTAGGATGGTGTTAAAAGAGAGGAGAAATGTGATTAATGACAAACTGAGTTAGAAGGAAACATGGAGAAAAACAGTAAGAGCCAGGAAGATTGATTTCTACTTCAAATGTGAGTGAAATGAGACTGGGGAGCTGTGGAAAAAAAAATAAAATCAAGGTTTAAGCAAGACATTTTTAAAGGGTTTGGCAAATAGTTAGCATCACGTATGATGCTTCAAGCTTGTTAGGTTGCTACTTACACCAAAGGGGGGAAGAAAAAGTGATACAGTTTTTGACTTCACCCCCTTGATATCTTTCTAGAATCTTGAATTCTACTTGTTCAAAACGGAACTCATCAATTTCCCACCAAAAAACCCATTTTCCTCTGGACTTAACTATTACTATTAATTATAATACTATTTTTCTAGTTACCTAGGTGCCAAACTGTTACTTTGTCTTTTCCATTTCCTACATTCAATTATTTGCCTAGTTTCCCAGTTTCCCTTTGTCTAATCTATCTTTCCTTCTTTCCCATTTCCAAGGTCACTACCCTAATCTTGGTCTCTGTTACTTCTTGTCTGGGCTCTCAGGCTCTGCCAGCTTTTCCCACAATGCACATGGTTGATGATGTAATCTTCTGATGGCCAGATCTGATCACATCACTCTACCTGCTCAAATCCTTCCCGTGTCTCCTCATTACTTCAGAATAAAGTCAGGAGTTCAAGGCTGACATAATTTACCTACAGCTTACTTTCTCAGGTTTATTTCCAATTTCTTCCCTACAGTCTTCTTATATTCTAATCAAATAGGGTTTTTCACTGATGTACTGATACAACCCATGTTTTTCCATGCCCACATCTTTGCATTTGTGTTCTCTCTGTATGGAATATCCTTCCTTTCCTTCTCTAGGCTACATGCCCTAACCTATTCTTCAAGACCCATCTTCAAATCCCTCTCTGAAGATCTTCCTGGTACATCAAATTCCTTGGAGTTGTTTTCTTATTTGAATTCTCTTATTTTTATGCCACTTTTTTACTATCTTTTCTTAGAATAATATATGAATTATTTTTATTTCCCATACTGGATTGTAGCCTTTTCCAGAGTAGGGATTTGTGTATAACTCATCTTTTTGAATCTTCACATCAGATTAGGCACTCAATAAATATTTATTCAATTGCATGAGTATTAATCAATAATTAGTAACAAAGCAAAGTACTATTTACAAAAATAAATGCATTTGATAATTTGTTCATTCAAATTTTAAATTTTAAGATGTTCTATTTCCTAATGAAAAGTACTATACAACAAAATAAAGGTAATCTTCTGGTATTTTCTCTGGGCCCCATGTATCAAGGTCAGATTGGAAACAATAAATATTATTCCTGAAAATAAAGTGGCAGTCTCTCCATAGTTCAGCTTGAGGAAATCTGAATTGTTCTCACAGAAGTAGCCACATCCAATAAATGATATGAATTAAACACTACCAGATGTTTCTCATTTAGAGTTCAGGTGCAAAGAAAAGACATTGTATGAAGACAGATGATGTAGTTAGCCTTGTTCTGAAATTATTAAAAATTGGTGTTAAAGTGTTTCTATTCAGTGAAATCAACACATTTCTTAAATATTTCCAGTGAATTTATACTGCAATTATTTAACAACTATTTTATAGTTGACCAGTTTTACTAGTCTAATATATTAAAGGTTTTAAATTTGTTCTTCCCTCTTTGAAAATAGAGGGCTCTATGTGAATGCAGTTAAATTCAACCACTAAAATAATTTGCTTGAAGATTCTTCTATAGGTGCTGAAATGGTTCAAGTGGAGTCTAAACATGGAAATGCATGCTCCTTCTATATTAAACTGTGAATTACAGAAAACAAATCTTTAGAAGCTGGACCTTGGTTGATTTTGATGGGAAATTGGGAGTTCTGGAAAATGATTTTGGCATGAAATTATGTTATTTGTTTTCATCTCTTCTATTAAATGGAGATAATTAGTATGTTACTCAGTAAGTGAATTAGAAATATATTTCTCCCACACAACTCTTTTCCTCATTCTCTTCTTGAAAAATTAATTATCTTATTATTAATTAGCCTGTTAATGAAGTGGATCGTTTGCCTGTGTAGGGTTTGCCCAGCTTCACACTGTTAGTTAAGCATCCCTGAGCACTTGGCTTTTCATGTTGCTGCAACATTTGGGACTGGAATTTTCCTGTATCATGTCTGCATGCATCATACACTGTAAACAGCAGAGACTACTATTTGGTCTGGTATCTTCTCGGTTCTTGGCACACCAACATTTTCCCTCTTTTTTTATATTGAATCTGTTTTAGTGAGCCTCCAGAATGAAAAATTAATGGATAAGTAGAATAGTAAGGTTTATTTATTTTTACTGAATTGTGCTCAATATCTTGTCTGACAGCACCTGTGGTAAGTCTGCTTTTTTACTCCCTCTAGAAAACACGTGAATAAAAGCTGATGGAGAAACAAACATTACCATAAATTATTGTTGTCTCGGCTACCATAGGTGGATGGCACTGATTCTATATTATAGCCTGCCATATGCCCAGGATCCTCCATCAATCAGAGGCTTAAGGTGTACCTTGGGTCACACTAATGCCCAAGACATTTGGAGATCACCAGGATATCAAGTCAATCCTCAAATAGTCTTAGTAATTCTGTGGAAATAAAAATCTAACTTCTATATCACCCTGTGATTTGGAAGAATTGAACCATTATAATCTTATCACAATTTTTCTATATAAAGAATAGAATAGAGTTTTCAGGACTGAAGCAGTTTCTTGGTATTGAAACTTAATATCTCCTGGGAAATGCAGATCTCTGTTTAGAGAATTTCCTCCCCCTCTGTCATCTCAGAGTTGTTTTTATTATATTCTATTACAGTGTAAGTTTTTCCTTTCCTCTTATGATTGCTAGTTATTATCAAAGCTAGGCAATGTTGGATGGATCTAGAGACTGTCATACAGAGTGAAGTAAGTCAGAAAGAGAAAAACAAATACCGTTTATTAATGCATATATGCGGAACCTAGAAAAATGGTACAGATGAACCTGTTTGCAGGGCAGAAATAGAGACACAGATGTAGAGAACAAACGTATGGACACCAAGGGGGGAAAGTGGTGGGGGGTGGGGGGGTGGGATGAATTGGGAAATTGGGATTGACATGTATACACTAGGGTTTCCCTGGTGGCGCAGTGGCTGAGAGCCCGCCTGCCGATGCAGGGGACGCGGGTTCGTGCCCCGGTCCGGGAAGACCCCACATGCCATGGAGCGGCTGGGCTCGTGAGCCATGGCTGCTGAGCCTGCGCGTCCAGAGCCTGTGCTTCGCAATGGGAGAGGCCACAACAGTGAGAGGCCCGCGTACCGCAAAAAAAACAACAACAACAACAGACATGTATACACTAATATGCATAAAATAGATAACTAATAAGAACCTGCTGTATAAAAAAATAAATAAAATAACATTCAAAAAAAAACACCAAAAAACAAAATACTAGGCAATGTTGAGCATGAAAAACTGAACAGAAAAGAAGTAATGCAAATTATTTGGTCAGAGAGCCTCTCAAAGGACTTAAATAGATTTGGAATGGAAGATACAAGACTAGGTTAAATTTCAAAAACCTGCCATATAAATGTTGAAAAACAATTACCAAATCTTTAAAATTTCAAGAACCAAGATTAAAGATTTAAAAGAAATTCATTTTCTCTCTTACACAAACTTAATCCTCCTTTTAATGTGTTTGTTCTTATAATTCTGTGATTTTATCATTTGCATTTGTGGTATTTTTTTCTGTTTTTCCTCCTTATTATATCTTAATCTCTTTTGTAGGCAGGGACCATTGCAAATCTTTCATTGTGCCAGATGTCTCTGACTACTGAGTAAATATTAGTTGATTGATCCATGAGGCTATGTTTTAATGATTGCCATCTTTCTATACATAGCAATTATTAAGTTTTTATTCTAGATTTCTATTATTAAGTTTTTATTCTAGATTTCTATTATTAAGTTTTTATTCTAGATTTCTATCTTGATAGATAAGAACGGTCTGAATGTGGAGTGGGGAGTGGGTGTATGTGTGGAATATAACATCATTCTGTATTTTTAAAATGTTAATGCCCTTCTTTTACATCTATATGAACCATACATATACATAAACACATATGTGTATATGTATATATATACTTGCATACATATATGTCTGAATATCTATGTATTGAACCATGAACCATACATTGTTCATAGTTGTTTTATATATATATATGTATATATATATATCCCCTGCCCCCTTGAGTGGAGAGACTATCTTTTACCACTATGAACCATACAATGTATGGTTCACAGTATAGAGTAGCTGCTCAAAAACTGTTTGTGCCTCTTGATGACAGATGAGAGGACTCTGTGGTTGTTTATTTTTGTTATCTCCATGGAACTGATACAATGACAGTTAACATCCTAATAAAAAAGTTGAAGTCCTAGATTCATCCAGGGCATCCTTGAGCCTTAACGTGTCTCCCCAGAATCCAGTAAGTGTTCTTCACCAAGCAGGACCTATCAGTCACACCACTGGGCTTCTCTTTACTTTCTCCTATTTGCCATGAAAAAATAGAGGAATGTGAAAAGTGAGAACGTAAGAGAGAAATAAGGAAATGTGGTTACTGTTTAACAACCCACACAGTTGTTGGCTTGTGGCTTTCATCCAGATGAGAATGACTGGGAATGATTTCAAAGACCAAAAGACGGTTTTACATGATAATATGTTATTTCAAGCAAATTATGAATAAAAACTTTGGTTCTTTTTCTCAAAAGTTCATAAATATGCCTTTCAAAGAGGTTGAAGCTAGGAATGATGTTACCTGCTGGAGATGCGAGACAGATAGATATGTGACCAGCTGGCTTTTCTAACCTATGTTCCTGGGATGATAGCTGCTTTCTTTGTGGCAATGGATGGTGTTTGCAGAAGGCACAATTCTTTTGTACTGCCTGTGATAAAGGGCTTGATGACCATATTAATATATTATTATATACAAATATTTTTAAGTAGAGACTGGAATATAGGCTCCACAAAATCAATGATTGTTTGGTCTGTTTTGTTCTCTTACGTGACCTAAGACTCAAAACAGTAATTAACACAGTAGTCATGAAGGAAATTGTTATTAAATGAAAGATTAGAAATTATTGCATTTTCTGTCTTTGGCTATGCAAGTTGTGTTTTGTTTTCCTGATCTCATAATCATCTACTGAGTATTGATTAATACTGTGTAATATGAAGAGATATAAGATATGGAATAGTCTTAGCAATCAAAATAGAAAAGCACTTCCATCATGAATGTTTTATGTCTTTTCTTTTTTGCTATTTCTCTCAAATAAGTTGGTTACGTGGGCTGCTGTTTGATTTCATTGCAAAATGCACTGTAGTAATCAAACAAACTAAGCTTTGGTGAAGATTACTTTGAACAAATTAGTATAGTAATAATTTTATTTAAAATTATATTTCAGAAACATATTTATTAGTGGCCTTAAAACAGAAATATTAATCATATCTTCTACATTATTCAGACAGCAAATGGTGAAACGGGCATGCCAAAGCACTTCTGTGGAAAGACTTACTCTCTCTCAATAGAAATATTCAATTATTCCTAGAATTGAGAATTTTTATTCTAATAATGACATGAGTAATAAGCCAATATGACACATATTAAAGATGAGACTCATAATTCATCTTGCAGAATACAATTTTTCACAAGTGATTCTCTGAAATGCTTTTTCAACATTTTTCTTTGCTTATCAGGTTATTCCATTGAATCTCTGCTGCTTTTCCTTTGGGTGCTACCTTAGCACCACTCCCTTTCCTACCATTTACTTAAAGAAAATATACACACACCCACACACGTACATGTATCATGCAGTTATAATCCTAGGGTGTTTTTTCAGTTTTCTTCTAGGAACAAATACCAACTCTAATGGGCACCATTAATCATAATGATGATAATATTAAATAACAATTATAATAATCCGTCTGAATTATTTTCATAGACTTAAATTTATTTTTTATTATTTTGGGGGGAGGGATGAGAGAAATATGTGAGGGAGATTAAGAGGTAAAGACTTCCAGTTATAAAATAAATGAGTCATAGGTATGAGGTATACGGTGTGGGGAATACACTCAATAATAATGCACTATCTTTGTATGGTGACAGATGGTAACTAGACTTACCATGGTGATCACTTTGAAATGTATAGCAATATCGAATCACTATGTTGTACACCAGGAACTAATATAGTGTTGTAGGTCATTTATACTTCAAAAACAAGCAAACCAACCAACAAACAAACTCATAGAAAAGGAGATCAGATTTGTGGTTACCAGAGGAGGTGGGTGGGGAGAGGGCGAAATGGATGAAGGTAACCAAAAGATACAAACATCCAGTTATAAGATAAATAAGCACTAGGGATGTAGAGTACAACATGATAAATATAATTAACACTGCTGTATGTTACACATGAAAGTTGTTAAGAGGACTTCCCGGGTGACACAGTGGTTAAGAATCTGCCTGTCAATGCAGGGGAAATGGGTTTGAGCCCTGGTCCGGGAAGATCCCACATGCCGCGGAGCAACTAAGCCCGTGCGCCACAACTACTGAAGCCTGCATGCCACAACTACAGAAGCCTGTGCGCCTAGAGCCGGTGCTCCACAAGAGAAGCCACCGCAATGAGAAGCCCGAGCACTGCAATGAAGAGTAACCCCCACTCGCTGCAACTGGAAAAAGCCCGCGTGCAGCAACATAGACCCAACGCAGCCAAAAATAAATAAATTTTTTTAAAAAAGAAAAATTAAAAAAAAAAATTTAAAGTTGGTAAGAGAGTAATTCCTGAGAGTTCTCATCAGAAGAAAAAAGATTTTTTTCTTTTTTCTTTTTTTTTTTTTTCTTGTTCAAAATTCTTGGAGAGCACTTCACTGCTGCCTCCATGTACCATTTTATTTTATTTTATTTATTTATTTATTTATTTATTTATTTTTAATTTAATTTTATTTTATTTTTTTGCCTTATAACAAATTTAATCAGTTATACATATACATATGTTTCCATATCCCCTCCCTTTTGCGTCTCCCTCCCACCCTCCCTATCCCACCCCTCCAGGCGGTCACAAAGTACCGAGCTGATCTCCCTGTGCTATGCGGCTGCTTCCCACTAGCTATCTACCTCACGTTTGGTAGTGTATATATGTCCATGCCGCTCTTTCACTTTGTCACAGCTTACCCTTCCCCCTCCCCATATCCTCAAGTCCATTCTCTAGTAGGTCTGTGTCTTTATTCCTGTCTTACCCCTATGTTCTTCATGACATTTTTTTTTTCTTAAATTCCATATATATGTGTTAGCATACAGTATTTGTCTTTCTCTTTCTGACTTACTTCACTCTGTATGACAGACTCTAGGTCTATCCACCTCATTACAAATAGCTCAATTTCATTTCTTTTTATGGCTGAGTAATATTCCATTGTATATATGTGCCACATCTTCTTTATCCATTCATCCGATGATGGACACTTAGGTTGTTTCCATCTCTGGGCTATTGTAAATAGGGCTGCTATGAACATTTTGGTACATGTCTCTTTTTGAATTATGGTTTTCTCAGGGTATATGCCCAGTAGTGGGATTGCTGGGTCATATGGTAGTTCTATTTGTAGTTTTTTAAGGAACCTCCATACCGTTCTCCATAGTGGCTGTACCAATTCACATTCCCACCAGCAGTGCAAGAGTGTTCCCTTTTTTCCACACCCTCTCCAGCATTTATTGTTTCTAGATTTTTTGATGATGGCCATTCTGACTGGTGTGAGATGATATCTCATTGTAGTTTTGATTTGCATTTCTCTAATGAGTAAAGATGTTGAGCATCCTTTCATGTGTTTGTTGGCAGTCTGTATATCTTCTGTGGAGAAATGTCTATTTAGGTCTTCTGCCCATTTTTGGATTGGGTTGTTTGTTTTTTTGTTATTGAGCTGCATGAGCTGCTTATAAATTTTGGAGATTAATCCTTTGTCAGTTGCTTCATTTGCAAATATTTTCTCCCATTCTGAGGGTTGTCTTCTGGTCTTGTTTATGGTTTCCTTTGCTGTGCAAAAGCTTTTAAGTTTCATTAGGTCCCATGTGTTTATTTTTGTCTTTATTTCCATTTCTCTAGGAGGTGGGTCAAAAAGGATCTTGCTGTGATTTATGTCATAGAGTGTTCTGCCTATGTTTTCCTCTAAGAGTTTGATAGTTTCTGGCCTTACATTTAGGTCTTTAATCCATTTTGAGCTTATTTTTGTGTATGGTGTTAGGGAGTGATCTAATCTCATACTTTTACATGTCCCTATCCAGTTTTCCCAGCACCACTTATTGAAGAGACTGTCCTTTCTCCACTGTACATTCCTGCCTCCTTTATCAAAGATAAGGTGACCATATGTCCGTGGGTTTAACTCTGGGCTTTCTATCCTGTTCCATTGATCTATCTTTCTGTTTTTGTGCCAGTACCATACTGTCTTGATTACTGTAGCTTTGTAGTATAGTCTGAAGTCAGGGAGCCTGATTCCTCCAGCTCCATTTTTCGTTCTCAAGATTGCTTTGGCTATTCGGGGTCTTTTGTGTTTCCATACAAATTGTGAAATTTTTTGTTCTAGTTCTGTGAAAAATGCCAGTGGTAGTTTGATAGGGATTGCATTGAACCTGTAGATTGCTTTGGGTAGTAGAGTCATTTTCACAATGTTGATTCTTCCAATCAAAGAACATGGTACATCTCTCCATCTATTTGTATCATCTTTAATTTCTTTCATCAGTGTCTTATAATTTTCTGCATACAGGTCTTTTGTCTCCTTAGGTAGGTTTATTCCTAGATATTTTATTCTTTTTGTTGCAATGGTAAATGGGAGTGTTTCCTTGATTTCACTTTCAGATTTTTCATCATCAGTATATAGGAATGCCAGAGATTTCTGTGCATTAATTTTGTATCCTGCAACTTTACCAAATTCATTGATTAACTCTAGTAGTTTTCTGGTAGCATCTTTAGGATTCTCTATGTATAGTATCATGTCATCTGCAAACAGTGACAGCTTTACTTCTTCTTTTCCAATTTGGATTCCTTTTATTTCCTTTTCTTCTCTGATTGCTGTGGCTAAAACTTCCAAAACTAGGTTGAATAAGAGTGGTGAAAGTGGGCAACCTTGTCTAGTTCCTGATCTTAGTGGAAATGGTTTCAGTTTTTCACCATTGAGGACGATGCTGGCTGTGGGTTTGTCATATATGGCCTTTATTATGTTGAGGAAAGTTCCCTCTATGCCTACTTTCTGCAGGGTTTTTATCATAAATGGGTGTTGAATTTTGTCGAAAGCTTTCTCTGCATCTATTGAGATTATCATATGGTTTTTCTCCTTCAATTTGTTAATATGGTGTATCACGTTGATTGATTTGCATATATTGAAGAATCCTTGCATTCCTGGAATAAACCCCACTTGATCATGGTGTATGATCCTTTTAATGTGCTCTTGGATTCTGTTTGCTAGTATTTTGTTGAGGATTTTTGCATCTATGTTCATCAGTGATATTGGCCTGTAGTTTTCTTTCTTTGTGACATCCTTGCCTGGTTTTGGTATCAAGGTGATGGTGGCCTCGTAGAATGAGTTTGGGAGTGTTCCTCCCTCTGCTATATTTTGGAAGAGTTTCAGAAGGATAGGTGTTAGCTCTTCTCTAAATGTTTGATGGAATTCGCCTGTGAAGCCATCTGGTCCTGGGCTTTTGTTTGTTGGAAGATTTTTTATCACAGTTTCAATTTCAGTGCTTGTGATTGGTCTGTTCATATTTTCTATTTCTTCCTGATTCAGTCTTGGCAGGTTGTGCATTTCTAAGAATTTGTCCATTTCTTCCAGGTTGTCCATTTTATTGGCATAGAGTTGCTTATAGTAATCTCTCATGATCTTTTGTATTTCTGTAGTGTCAGTTGTTACTTCTCCTTTTTCATTTCTAATTCTATTGAGTTGAGTCTTCTCCCTTTTTTTCTTGATGAGTCTGGCTAATGGTTTATCAATTTTGTTTATCTTCTCAAAGAACCAGCTTTTAGTTTTATTGATCTTTGCTATCGTTTCCTTCATTTCTTTTTCATTTATTTCTGATCTGATTTTTATGATTTCTTTCCTTCTGCTAACTTTGGGATGTTTTTGTTCTTCTTTCTCTAATTGCTTTAGGTGCAAGGTTAGGTTGTTTATTCGAGATGTTTCCTGTTTCTTAAGGTGGGATTGTATTGCTATAAACTTCCCTCTTAGAACTGCTTTTGCTGCATCCCATAGGTTTTGGGTCGTCGTGTCTCCATTGTCATTTGTTTCTAGGTATTTTTTAATTTCCTCTTTGATTTCTTCAGTGATCACTTCGTTATTAAGTAGTGTATTGTTTAGCCTCCATGTGTTTGTATTTTTTACAGATCTTTTCCTGTAATTGATATCTAGTCTCATAGCATTGTGGTCGGAAAAGATACTTGATACAATTTCAATTTTCTTAAATTTACCAAGGCTTGATTTGTGACCCAAGATATGATCTATCCTGGAGAATGTTCCATGAGCACTTGAGAAAAATGTGTATTCTGTTGTTTTTGGATGGAATGTCCTATAAATATCAATTAAGTCCATCTTGTTTAATGTATCATTTAAAGCTTGTGTTTCCTTATTTATTTTCATTTTGGATGATCTGTCCATTGGTGAAAGTGGGGTGTTAAAGTCCCCTACTATGAGTGTGTTACTGTCAATTTCTCCTTTTATGGCTGTTAGTATTTGCCTTATGTATTGAGGTGCTCCTATGTTTGGTGCATAAATATTTACAATTGTTTTATCTTCTTCTTGGATCGATCCCTTGATCATTATGTAGTGTCCTTCTTTGTCTCTTCTAGTAGTCCTTATTTTAAAGTCTATTTTGTCTGATATGAGAATTGCTACTCCAGCTTTCTTTTGGTTTCCATTTGCATGGAATATCTTTTTCCATCCCCTTACTTTCAGTCTGTATGTGTCTCTAGGTCTGAAGTGGGTCTCTTGTAGACAGCATATAGATGGGTCTTGTTTTTGTATCCATTCAGCCACTCTGTGTCTTTTGGTGGGAGCATTTAGTCCATTTACATTTAAGGTAATTATCGATATGTATGTTCCTATTCCCATTTTCTTAATTGTTTTGGGTTCATTATTGTAGGTCTTTTCCTTCTGTTGTGTTTCTTGCCTAGAGAAGTTCCTTTAGCATTTGTTGTAAAGCTGGTTTGGTGGTGCTGAACTCTCTCAGCTTTTGCTTGTCTGTAAACGTTTTAATTTCTCCATCAAATCTGAATGAGATCCTTGCTGGGTAGAGTAATCTTGGTTGCAGGTTTTTCTCCTTCATCACTTTAATTATGTCCTGCCACTCCCTTCTGGCTTGTAGAGTTTCTGCTGAGAGATCAGCTGTTATCCTGATGGGGATTCCCTTGTGTGTTATTTGTTGTTTTTGCCTTGCTGCTTTTAATATGATTTCTTTGTGTTTAATTTTTTTTTTTTTTTTTTTTTTTTTTGCTGTACGCGGGCCTCTCACTGCTGTGGCCTCTCCCGTTGCGGAGCACAGGCCCCGGACACACAGGCTCCGCGGCCACGGCTCGCGGGCCCAGCCGCTCTGCGGCATGTGGGATCTTTCGGGATCGGGGCACGAACCCGTGTCCCCTGCATCGGCAGGCGGACTCTCAACCACTGCGCCACCAGGGAAGCCCTGTGTTTAATTTTTGACAGTTTGATTAATATGTGTCTTGGCGTATTTCTCCTTGGATTTATTCTGTATGGGACTCTCTGTGCCTCCTGGACTTGATTAACTATTTCCTTTCCCATATTAGGGAAGTTTTCAACTATAATCTCTTCAAATATTTTCTCAGTCCCTTTCTTTTTCTCTTCTTCTTCTGGAACCCCTATAATTTGAATGTTGGTGCGTTTAATGTTGTCCCAGAGGTCTCTGAGACTGTCCTCTGTTCTTTTCATTCTTTTTTCTTTATTTTGCTCTGCATCAGTTATTTCCACTATTTTATCTTCCACCTCACTTATCCGTTCTTCTGCCTCAGTTATTCTGCTATTGATCCCATCTAGAGTATTTTTTATTTCATGTATTGTGTTTTTAATCGATGCTTGATTCATCTTTAGTTCTTCTAGGTCCTTGTTAACTGTTTCTTGCATTTTGTCTATTCTATTTCCAAGATTTTGGATCTGGGAAATAGAATCTTGGATCACCTTTACCATCATTATTCTGAATTCTTTTTCAGGTAGAGTGCCTATTACCTCTTCATTTGTTAGGTCTGGTGGGTTTTTATCTTGCTCCTTCTCCTGCTGTGTGTTTTTCTGTCTTCTCATTTTGCTTATGTTACTGTGTTTGGGGTCTCCTTTTTGCAGGCTGCAGGTTCGTAGTTCCTGTTGTTTTTGGTGTCTGTCCCCAGTGGCTAAGGTTGGTTTAGTGGGTTGTGTAGGCTTCCTGGTGGAGGGGACTAGTGCCTGTGTTCTGGTGGATGAGGCTGGATCTTGTCTTTCTGGTGGGCAGGTCCACGTCTGGTGGTGTGTTTTGGGGTGTCTGTGGACTTTTTATGATTTTAGGCCACCTCTCTGCTAATGGGTGGCGTTGTGTTCCTGTCTTGCTAGTTGTTTGGCTTAGGGTGTCCAGCACTGTAGCCTGCTGGTCGTTGAGTGAAGCTGGGTGCTGGTGTTGAGATGGAGATCTCTGGAAGATTTTCGCCGTTTGATATTATGTGGAGCTGGGAGGTCTCTTGTGGACCAGTGTCCTGAAGTTGGCTCTCCCACCTCAGAGGCACAGCACTGACTCCGGGCTCCTCAATTTGGGATGATGTGTTGTCTATTCATGTATTCCACAGATGCAGGGTACATCAAGTTGATTGTGGAGCTTTAATCCGCTGCTTCTGAGGCTGCTGGGAGAGGTTTCCCTTTCTCTTCTTTGTTCTCACAGCTCCTGGGTCTCAGCTTTGGATTTGGCCCCGCCTCTGCGTGTAGGTCGCCGGAGGGCGTCTGTTCTTCGCTCAGATAGGACAGGGTTAAAGGAGCAGCCTCTTCGGGGACTCTGGCTCACTCAGGCCGGGAGGGAGGGAGGGGCACGGAGTGCGGGGCGAGCCTGCAGCGGCAGAGGTCGGCGTGACGTTGCACCAGCCCGAGGCGCGCCGTGCGTTCTCCCAGGGAAGCCGCCCCTGGATGCCGGGACCCCGGCAGTGGCGGGCTGCACAGGCTCCCGGAAGGGCGGTGTGGGCAGTGACCTGCGCTCGCACACAGGCTTCTTGGCGGCGGCAGCAGCAGCCCCAGCGTCCCACGCCCGTCACTGGGCTCCGCGCTTTCAGTCGCGACTCGCGCCCGTCCGTGGAGCCCCTTTAAGCAGCGCTCTTAATCCCCTCTCCTCGCGCACCAGGAAACCAAGAGGGAAGAAAAAGTCTCTTGCCTCTTCGGCAGCTCCAGACTTTTCCCGGACTCCCTCCCGGCTAGCTGTGGCACATTAGCCCCCTTCAGGCTGAGTTCTCGCCGCCAGCCCCAGTCCTCTCCCTGCGCTCTGACCGAAGCCCGAGCCTCAGCTTCCAGCGCTGCGCACCCCGGCGGGCGAGCAGACAAGCCTCTCGGGCTGGTGAGTGCCACTCGGCACCGATCCTCTGTGTGCGGATCTCTCCGCTTTGCCCTACCCAGGTATGTGGGGAGTTTCTTGCCTTTTGGGAGGTCTGGGGTCTTCTGCCAGCGTTCAGTAGGTGTTCTGTAGGAGTTGTTCCACGTGTAGCTGTATTTCTGGTGTATCCGTGGGGAGGAAGGTGATCTCCGCGTCTTACTCTTCCGCCATCTTACCCGGAAGTCCCCCTCTTTTTTCTTTTATTTTGTATCTGCATGTGATGATGGAGGTTCACTAAACTTATTGTGGTCATCATTTCATGATGTATTTAAGTCAAGTCACCATGCTGTACATCTTAAAATTACAGTGCTGTATGTCAATATATCACAATAAAACTGGAAGGAAAAAAATCATAAATTTAAATTTAAATTATTTTTCTCAACTTCAGAGGTAAACAGTTCCTTATGCTCCTCTGAGACTATATTGTCAACTATAGGTTGACAATAAATATAAAAGAAGTTCTAATTAAAATGTTTAGAAGCCAATCAGAAAGAAAATATGTTAAGAATGGAAAGAATGTAAGAATGGTTACACGTACAAGATTTTAAGGTAGTATCTCCACCTTATTGCTACATATTTCTTTAAATAAGTATTACTTTTTCTCATCTCATGGGAGATCAAATGCATAAGTTAAATTAAAATTTACATCTACAAACCAGAGGTTAAATATGTCAGTACAAAAGTTATATCATTTGGAAATTATAACTAATCTTAGATTAACTGAACCATGAATAGAATTCTAACTAGGTGTTTTATTTTTGCATAAATGAATTCAATAAATAAATAGCCCAGTAGCAAGCTATAGGCCTGTGATACACTGATTAAAGATCTAGTGGATTTTTTTTTTTGCTACATTCCACATTTAGAAGAAAGATGCAAAAATACTAAGTAAAAATATCTCCTGTCTTAGATATTATTAACTTTACACCACTGAGATTTATGTAAAATTTTAAAAATAAACAGAACCAAAAAAATATTAAATTACATTTACCATATTATTTATTCATGGTCAGAAAAGTGGCCTTAGTTTATTAAGAAAGGATTTAAACATGGAAGGTTGAGATTAAGTATGAGTTATCTGATGAATTTACCATTGTTCTAAAATATTAAATCCATTAAATACCTTACTTGAAAAGTATTATGATCAGTGGGAGAGTATTTATCCAATACAGTGAGGTAAGATATACAAAGAGCAGCAGATGGTCTACTGAATAATTGAACACCTTTTAACCTGACACGGTTTTCACTGAACTGACCTATCTGGGCTGCCTTTATCTGCTACTTTTCTACACAAACAACTGGAAGCCTAATAGCTGACTCAGTTGTTGGGTTAAAGCTGAAAGGGGCCATAGATTATTTAATTCTCTTCCTCTCTCACAGCTAAAGAATGTTAAGTCTATAGAAGTAAAATTAAATTATGGAAGTACAGTTGCCTTCCTTAACCGCATCTGCAGATTAACTCAACGTGGTTGGTTGGAACTGTGGAAGACGAAACTTGGGTACAGCAGGAATGCTGTTTTATAAAAGGGACTAGAGCATCCCCGGATTTTGGTATCTGCACAGGTTGTTGCTGTTGTTGGTGTGTTCTGTAACCAATCATGCTAAGTCCTTGAAAAATATATATGTAAACTGTTTCTCTCTCCCTCTTTGTTTTTCTTTTCTTTGATTAAAGATGACACACTCAAATTAATTTGGTTTTGAGATTTGAGAACTTTGAAATATTTCCAATGGAAGGTAAACTCTTTTTGGTAGGGGTCATGTTTTGTCATGTTTATGTCCCTAGCAATTACTAGAATGCTTAGGGCATGATAAATGTCCTCTGAAATGAATTAAACTTAACCAAATCGATGTAATTGAAAAAGGCTTAGTGAAATCATGCTTTGAAATCACCTATTCAGAGAGGGTTTCAACTTTCCACTTTTTGGGTGGGTAAGTTTCAGCTGTCTAAATTGAAAGTAAATTGATCTGTTGAGCCAAGGATGGCATTGACAGACAGGAACTTATTTATGATTCTGTCTTGGTTAGGTTTCTCATTATTCATTTGGTAATTATTAAATGCGTCTTGATACCGTCATATGTTTTCCCCATTTTAATATAACTATATTTTATACAATTTATTTCTGGCTGTCCTCTCAGTGGACTGATAATTCAATGTTATAAATTACATTGTCTGTGTTTTGATTCATCTTTTTTGTGTCCTCACGTAGTTCTTTTGCCTTTGAAGCTACTACAACTTCAAAGAAAGCTGAAATAAATGAAGAGACGTACAGGTTCAGTGCTAAATGAGAGGAATCTTTAAGAACTGGATAAAAATGGTTATAGTTTTCTTTTTTGTCTTTAACAAGTATTAAATTCATAAGTCTCTTCTTCAGTAAGGCTCTGCCCCATACTTTCTCCTTCCTGACCTTTTCTTTATTCAGTGTGTGTACAGACTACATACATCTGAAGTTGTAGCAGATGAGAGGACTTGTATTTAGGGGAAAATCTGGGTAAATAAAGCAAACTAAATAAATGATAAGTGTTTATCTTTTGTACCCCTTCTCTTTTTTTTTTTTGAAAGCACACATTTTGTGGCCTAGATACATTTATTTAAATGACACCTATCTGTTTATACATTGTTTTGTTTCCTGGTATTATTTCTTGTTAAGTCCTTATGGGAACATTGTACATTCTTATATATGCCTTGTTTATGTTTATTGAATGAATGAATAAATGAAGAACAGAAATATGCCATGTAGATCTGAACATTTCTGAGAAATAAGTCCTCTAGTCCTATCCCATCCTAATACTATAGTTGAGGAAATGCAAGTCTGGAGAGGTTGCATAACTTCTAATTAGCCGCAGAGGGGAGTTAGTATCCATTTCCTTTGATTTTCATACAATATGTTTTCCATTGTAAAAATATTCAATACAACTGCTGCTAAATTGATAGACTTTTTACGACTCTTGACTCCAGGATTGAGGAAGTTCTTACTTTTGTGCCTGAACCTATTGACCCAAATATAACTTCCTACTATGGAAATATCTCTTAGAGTAAGACATATACCATAACCCAGAAATTCTACTTCTCAGTATCTACCCTAAAATAACACATGTATATAAGATACATAAAAATAAATGTTTATTTCAGCTACCTTTATAATAATAAAATCCTGAAAAGAACTCAAATGTTTTTCTGTATGGTGAGTGGTTAAATGAGTCTTGATATTTTTATTTTATGAAATACTAAGCAACAATTAAAAAGAATAAGTCATACCTATGTTTGGTAACAGTAACAGAATTCTAAGACATTGTGCAACAAAAAATGAAAGCTGAAGACTATCTACAGTATGTAAAACACAGAGACGTGAAAAACAATATATATAGTAATTCTGGATCCACTTGACATCTCTGTAAAAGCATTAACAAAGGGTGGGGGACTTCCCTCGTGGTCCAGTGGGTAAGACCCCACGCTCCCAATGCAGGGGGCCTGGGTTCAACCCCCTGGGGGGGGAACTAGATCCCACATGCATGCCGCAACTAAGAGTTTGCATGCCGCAACTAAAAAGATCCTGTGTGCCACAACTAAGACCTGGTGCAGACTAAATAAATAAATAAATAGTTAAAAATATCCACAAAGAGTGGGAAATAAATATGTTAAATTTTTGATAGACACAGTTATCTATGGAGAAGGTGGGACTAAAAGTTGAAGGTGGCTTTCATGGGTGGCTTGATTTCATCTCCATGTTTACAATTTGTAAAAAATAGGATATATTCATGAGTTATTTATGTAATATAAAAAAAGTTTTTAAAAAGTATGTTATCCAATAAAAACTTAATATGCCTCTATTCTGACATTCTTTTACACTAGGGGCTAGGAAAGAATATGCAGATATGCAAGAGGTGGTTGTCATTCCAAGCTGGCTCAAGTTCTATAAAAGAGATAACACAAATGAGATATTGATATTTAATTATTATAGGAAACAAAATTATAAAGACTAAGGGGGCAGTAATGAAAGAAGACGCCTAAATTGAGTATGCTTTTGTCAACAAAGAGTTATTTGTTAATAATAAGAAACTAATTTTTTTCAACTCTGGATAAGTAATCCTCAAATATTCACTATATCATATTCTCCCAAAAAGATCAGAATTTTCAAGCTTTGGCTATTCTGAAATATTTTATCATTTGCTGTTTCTGCCCTTAATCATTATGTATGTTTTGACATCAATGAAAATCAGAAGAAATGAGTAAAAATCAGGACCATGAAAAAAGGGGGGATATTTAGACATATAGTTAGGAAGGAACAGTGAAGTATACAAAAATGCTAAATTATTGGTAAAGATGAGTGGTGTCCAATTAAAATATTTATCTTTCTGAGATCTGAGCCTACTGCTAGCAAATATGATGTCTTAAAATGAAGCCTTATTTAGGAAGAGCTTCATGAATAGCTATTTTACACCAGATATGATTCACAGTGATACTTTGTGAGTTTCATTTGTGGGAAGTTATGTAGCGTGGAGGTTAAGATCACAGGCTTAGTGCTTAGTCATACCTAAGGTTTGAAACGTGATTCCACTGCTTAAAGGTTGTAAGATCTTGGGTAAGTTTTATTTAACTTATCTGTGCCTCAGTTTACTGTTTTGTTAAAGGCAATAACACTGCATAACTCACAGATTGTTTTGGGGGTGGCGGAAGGTAATGAAAGAAAAGCACTTCGCTTAGCAGGGCTCAGTAAGCTAGGGAAGAGTTACTTTTTCCCCTCCAGTGGAAGTGTATAAACGTAGACACACAGTAAAATGATAGCCTTCTAACAGTGTTCTACAAAACAAAGTGTAGATCATTTTGCTCTTTAGTTAATTTGATTAATACAGACACAAAAGATACGATGGTTTAATCCCCAAGGTGAGCTTTTCGGGTTTTAGGTAAGAGCAGAGCAATCAGACATTTTTCTTAGTTTAGCTGGGCCAAGGAGAAAGGAAGAGTCAGAACGCGGCCAGAGAGAGACTGGAGATAATGGTGATAGTGGGAAGATGATGAATACTCACTGTTGTCATCAGGGCTGTCCTCTGCTCACAGATGATAACTGACGTCTATGGACAAGGATTGGGGGAGAAAATAGATTGAAGTAGGTAAAATTGTGAAGAGGATCTGCCAGTGGTAAACTACTCCACAGCTGTGTGGTTCCTTTAGAACTGCCCCTTCCCCTCATAGGTGTATCTATCATGAGCTTTACTTTAAAAAATCATGGATCTCATCCATATGGGCAGGTTACAGTTTATCTACATCTTGAAGTTATCTTCAAGTGGGAAACAGCACACACTGCAGTTTCTCCTTGTTAAATAATTCTACAGTTAGGAAGGCCTTTCATCTAATTCCTATTTCCCAACACACACACATATCCTCTCCCCCCACCTCCAATGCATATACACAGTTGTTACCTAATTAGGAAAACATTTTATGCTTTTCCTCTGAATAACTAAAGGGCTACTGGAAAATATTGCTTTTCATTATTACTTTTTTGCATTAATAGACTGATTTCTACTGCTTCCTTTACTAGAAACAAAAAATATCTATTCACCCTTCTTTGTAAAATAACTGTCTGTAGATTAGAATGCACTGAAAATGAATTGTCAAGATAGTAGTTGGAATCCAAGTCAGGAACTCAGTATTCTGTTTCTGGTCTTAATACCAACATTGACATAAGATAAGCCAATACAAGTAAGTGTACATGAAAACTATTGGTTCTCAAAGTGTCTTCATCTGGGGAAGGACAGAATATTTGTACTGAGCAAAAAGCACTGTATTTTCATAATACCAGTTGTTTCATGGATACCTAACCAGAAGGTTTTGGCCAGGTAGATATAACTTTATCAAACATTAGGAAGTCAAAGTTTAAAATTTTTATTTTGTAAAAAATTAAACCTTTGCTCCTACCAGTTTCATTTATTCAGGATTTAGCCAATGAGATTTGGATTCTTCTTGTATATTAGACTTTATCCAACAGTTAGAATGACACTGAACTAAATTTAAGCATCTTCCATTTAACTGCAGAAATATAACCCTTCAGATAAAAGTTTGGTTCAAAAGAGTGATTATCTATACAGAAGGTTTTAAAAAATGAAATGAACTCTGTTGTTATTAATATCCCCAACTGGGATTCTATACATGGGGTTGCAAAAGCTAACTTGCTTTACACTCTGTTTTGTTTACCTTTTTTGCTTTAATTTCCAAGAGGTGAAGAACCAAATTTAATGTTTAATCTCAGTAAACATAGGCAAAGTGGTTGATATATTTATTTCATTGCCTTTATACATTGTTATACAAATCTAGCTTAATTTTATTTTATAGAGGGTCTTCTATAATAATAAATTCTTTTTGGAAGCTGATAGGATATCAGTTAAATAGAGGATAAATAACACAATTTTTTTTATTGCAAATTATCAATACTACCCTTTAAATGCAAGAGGTTGTGGTCTAAAACAGGAGAACTAACTAAACTCTAGCATCCTTTCCTGATCTAAATTTCCAGTATTAAGAAAGGTTTTGAGGTTTTGAACAACTATATACAACCTTTCCATCAGAACAATTAAAATTGGTTTTATTTTAAGTTAGGGGCTTGAGTAAATTCTGGAAAATTCTAATCATTGAAAGAATCATGAAGGAGTTGCAATTTTAATATTGTGTAGTCATATACAGTGTCTGATATTTCAAGAGATCTGGGACACATTCTCAGGAAAGAAAGAACCTTGCTTTCTTGAATGGTTTTCCACAGCACCTCATCCACCCACTGGAAACTTTGCCTGTAAGTTGCATTTCTCATCACAGAAATCAGATTCAATTCATTCAGCACTAGGATTGTTGTACAATGACAAGAGGTACAACGTCTCTTAGAGTAAGAGAAGTACAGTTTATCTAGAATAAAACCTCAAGCTTAATGATTGAGTTTAAAGATGCAAGGTGATGTATAGCAGTGCTTCTTAAACTTCAACATGTATAGGAATCACTTGAGGCTCTTGTTAGATGCACATTGTGACTTAGTAGGTCAGGGTGGGGTCTGAGATCTTACCTTTCTAACAAGTTCCCTGTTGGTACAAATTCTACTGGTTGGGAATCTAGCATAACAATGATGAACATAACTCTGATATTTAGGGTCAGGTAAAGTTAATATTTTTTATCTGAAACCTAAGAATGTTTGGATTTGAAATCTAAGAATGTTTGGAGGTCACTTTCTCTCATGAACTTTCATAGACTAAAATTATTGATGGCAAAGGTGTGCAGTGCCAGGCTAATCTTTTCAGCCATAAGTCATCCCTTTACTGAGAGGATATGTTTACTGGAATGAAACTAAATCTTCTAACAAATCAAGCCAACTGTGCTTACAGATCTGTGCACATGGATTTTGGGATATATACAGAATTCTTTCATGTATCTGTGTTATTTAATTTTCCTTATTTTGGACACCCCAGATGGCATGATATGAACCAGGGGAAGGGTGGGAAAACAGTTGGATGCAGCAAGTTTATATGCTTTTAATTTTCTTTTGAAATACAGCAGAGATTTGTATAAGCTGTTTATAAATATCATAGAAATGTTTGTGGAAAAATGGGAACATTTATTAATAAGGACCCATTAAGTCATTAAGTTAACGTAAAAGCTGAGAATAATATCACTGTTGAACTGAGAAATAATTTTTATTTGTTCCCCTCCTTGAGAAGTAGCCTCATGTTGCTATTAACAGCGATTTTATCAGGTGATTCCTGGAGCATGACTTGGAATCAGCTCCTTTTCTGGTAATGAATAATTTATAAACACCTAACATTCACAATTGTAAAAGTACTTCACAAGCAATATAGATAGAATTTCAATATAATCCTAGTTAAGACTATCCTTGTTTGACCTAACATAAAAAACCTTTCTTAATTTTAGAGAGGAAGGCCAACACCCATTACCGTTTTATATGAAAATTTAGGCATAAAACTCTGTTCCTAACAACTTCTGTTCCACAGAAGTTGTTAGGAACAGAGTTGAGAATAGAACTGGTTATCTCAGAATTGTGTCCTCCACTAAATTCTCCAGATAAGTTTTCCTCTGAGCAAAATGTTGGTGAACAGAATTTGCCCTTTTTCTTGAAGATTTATTTCATTCAATCCAAAACATTTATAAAAGTGCATCGTGTGCAGTGAATTTATAAAAGTGCATTGTGTGCAGTGAATTTATAAAAATGCATTGTGTGCAGTGAATTATTACTAAGTGTTTAGGGGAGAAGGATTTATATGGAAAACAAAACAACTAAAACTAAACAGCAAAAACAAATTACTAAATGGACTTCTGCATCTAGTTAAGATGGAGTGATAAGGAACAGATTTACTCTCCTTCCTGAAACAACTATAAAAGCAGACAAGGGCTTCCCTGGTGGTGCAGTGGTTGAGAGTCCGCCTGCCGATGCAGGGGACACGGGTTCGTGCCCTGGTCCGGGAAGATCCCACATGCCGTGGAGCGGCTGGGCCCGTGAGCCATGGCCGCTGAGCCTGCGCGTTCGGAGCCTGTGCTCTGCAACGGGAGAGGCCACAACAGTGAGAGGCCCGCATACTGCAAAAAAAAAAAAAAAAAAAAAAAAAAGCAGACAAGATACATGGAACAAGGTTTTTCAGATATTGAACATCAGGCACCACAGGATAGTGATCCCTGAGAAAGAGGAAACAAATAAGGTAGGCACTATGATTCCCTTAGTTCAGTGTCTGAAGAGAGATTCCAGGTGATAGTGCAGGGAGGGGGAACTCATGCTGAGTCTCGTTATCTCTTAGAGTTGAAGAAACAGAACTGACCATCTCGGGAGCCAGAGCACCTAGAAGTTGCAAGGCAGAGTTCCTGTGCATAGACATCTTCACAGAGAAAACTCCTGAAATCTCCAGAAGATCCCCTCATGTCTTCCTCTGGGTACAAATCAGTTTACTCATGTAAGGAAACAAGAACCACCTGAAGGAGTAGAATGACCAATCACCAAAGGTCACACCGAGCTGAGAGTAGTTCATGTTCCTAAGCATGGGATTTTAGTCATAATTCAAGAGACATTCAATAGACCCCAAAAGTTATTACTTCAGCAGTAGAGCACAGTAAGCCCTAGACTAATGGCTTCTCTTTAATCCTAACTTATAAAACTTAATGGAAAGCCTCAAAAGGATAAACTCTTTCCAAGTAACTTAACTATGGCCAAGAACAAAGTTCAAGAATACTAATAGGAATACAAAAATATCCATCACCCATCCTACAAGGCAAAATCATAATGTCTGACATCCAATTAAAAATTACCAGGCATGTACAGAAGCAGGGAAATATAGTGAAGAGAAAACACAATCAATAGAAACAATCCAAAATTAACACAGGCAATGGAATTAGTATGTGATGACATTATAAAACTCATTGTAGTTATATCCCATATGCTTATGAAAGTAGAGGAAAGATTGAGCATATTAATGTGGAAGACATGAAAAAGACTGAGATCATACTTATTGAGATGAAAAATCTAATATCTTGAGATGAAACACTGATTAGAATTAACAAATTAAACACTACAGAGCAAAACAAATAAGTGAGCTTGAAGGCATAGCAACAGAACTATTAAAACAAACAAACAAACAAACAAACAGAGACATAAAGACCAAAAACAAACGAACATCAATGATATGTGGGACAACTTCAAGCAGCTTAAGCATATGAGTTAATTGGAATCCTCAAGAAGGGGTGAGCAGAAAAATTATTTGAAGAAATAAATGAAATGTTTCTAGCCCAAGAAGTGCAATGGACCTGAAGTGCACAAAACATGAGAGAAACTATACCAAAAACATCATAATAAAATTACTTAAAATCACTGGTAAAGGGCTTCCCTGGTGGCGCAGTGGTTAAGAATTCGCCTGCCAATGCAGGGGACACGGGTTCGAGCCCTGGTCCGGGAAGATCCCACATGCTGCGGAGCAACTAGGCCTGTGCGCCACAACTACTGAAGCCCACGCGCCTAGAGCCCGTGCTCCGCAACAAGAGAAGCCACTGCAATGAGAAGCGGGCGCACCGCAACGAAGAGTAGCCCACATTCGCCGCAACTAGAGAAAGCCCGCATGCAGCAATGAAGACCCAATGCAGCCAATAATAAAATAAATTAAAAAAAAATCCCTGGTAAAGAGAAACTCTTAAAAACAGAAAATAAAAGACATATTTTATACATAGGATGAAACACAGCAAGTCCTTTAAACTATGGGGAAAAAAAATTCTGTCAACCCAGAATTCTATATCAAAGTCTTCCTTTTTACTTAAGGAAAGGAATCTTCATTAAATAGATTGAAATCAGGAAAGCATGGGTCTTGTCTGGTAAATCTTTAACATGACTGATTGCAGTCACTCCTTCTTTCCAGAAGTTAAGGAGAGGGTCAGTGTGTTTAGAAAATCTACTCACTCCTCACAGGAGAACCTCAAATGGTTGGAAAAGAAGAAAAAGATGCAGAAAGGGGATAGGCTTTATTTATTTTAAAATTTTATCTGGCACTGCATCTAATAAGGAGAATCATGGCTAAGATGCATCTAATCCAAGATACCCAGTGAAATGTTAATGCTAAAGATTATATTTCAACTCTTAAAATACTTTAAATTAAGGAATACATTTTTTTGTTGTGATCTGCCTTAGATTTATGGGCTAATGCTAATTTTTATAGCTTTTCTAACTCCTGTACAGTGTAAGGAAAATTACCAAAAAAAGTGTCCCAGTTGGGTTAAGTTTAAATTCTCAGTTCTCAAGGAAATTTTTAAGAGGCTAGCCTTCAAATCCAAATACCCCAGGAACATCTCAGAAGCTTCCGTTTTTAGAAGATTCCACCCACCCTAAATTCTTTCAGTGATGTTAAATTAGAGTTTTCCCCATATCAAAAAAGACCCAACTTGTAAGACAGCTTAGCATTCATTATATTTATCCATAGTTATTGAATAATTCAGGACCATAATAAATATCTACTATGAATAATATAATAGATATTATGAAAATTTTACTGGAGTTCTGATAAAATGTATATTTTCTAATATACTAAGAGACAAATTTAGAGACACCAAGATCCCCTATGTTAGAAGTTATGAGTTAATTTTTTAATTTTTATGATCATCTAATCTTAAATCGTGCATCTCTGATTTTATGAATCTGTGCATGGAAGCAATTCATATAAAAATATATTAAAATGTTTTCAGCTATTTCTTATATATGTTGTTAAAAATAAAGCTTATTTGGGCAAATAAATTACCACATACTGGTGAATCACAAAGTTATCTTTGTTAACTTTTAGACTTCTTTAACTTTTTATTCTTTTGCCAAGTGTTAAATTCATTATATTGAACAAAGGAGGGAGAACCGTTGGTGGTTTTGTGTGTAATTATATAACTATGAGCAGAAAGGTGAGAATTTACTTATATATTCATGCAAAAATAGTTACTGAATGCTTAACCTGGACCAACCACCTGTCGATGCTGTACCATTGCTCAATAGCTAGCAATTTTTAAAACTAATCTTAAAGCATTCAGGATTGTCTCAATTATTGGAAGAAATTAGAAAGTACTATTATGGAATATAAGAGCTTCATGCTAAGAAACATACAGTATAACTAGGAGGAATTAATACACATGAAAAGGTTTTAAGGATGTGGCAAAAACTAAAGAGAATAATATTTTATTTTAATTTAAAATTGCTGTACTCCTCAAACACATGGAAGAAAGGCTATAACATTTAGATAGTAACTTGGCACATGTTTGAATGAATTGATCAGGGGTGGAAAAAAATTTCATCAGTAGCTCTCCATCAGTAGGTTATTTGTGAAGAGGAGTTTGAAGAAATTAAGTGACACTGCTGAAGAGTGGAAGATAGTAAAAAACACATCCTCCTGCACCAGTTATGAATGTTGGAATGAGAAAGTCACAAGGAGTGGCAAGTTGATTAGCTTATCTGGAAAACAGGATTTGTACTGGAAAATGATAAGAACAGAAATGAGATAGAGATGGGTGGGTAAAGTGTTCTAAATGTTGGGCTGAGGAGTTTGAATTTAATAAGGAAGCAAATTCAGAGACTTAAGAGAATTTTAGAGCAGGGCAATCCTTTAGTCCTAACCTTCCCTTCAGAGAAAACTGCCTTTACCGAAATTTCACACCATCAGTGGCATTGCCACTTGGGATTAGAACCCAAGATTCTCAGTGGTCTTTTCATATACCCTGACACTCTGCAAAGCGATGCCCCATTGACCAGGAACAGGAGAGATGTGTGGGTACAATGATAATTTGGAATACTTTCCTAGGAAATTTCTACTTTAAATACTAAAAGGAAAGCAGTCTCTTCCTCTTCCTCTGCCTCTCAAGCTACAGCCTCTGATCTCCTGAAAGCCAATGGTGCCCCATTCTTTTCAATGCCCAACCTCTCCCTTGGTGGATGTGGGTCTGTGGCATCATTTCTGTCACACAACAGGAGCAGGGTCAACAGCGGGCAGCTCAGGCTCCACTCCCTTCTGCCATCTGCCAGTATATTACCCAAGCTTGATCTCAGGGCAACTTCCTTAGTTGGGATGGGATGTTGCTCTTATGGGCTCCAAACTTCAATGTAGCTGTGCTGCTGCTCCACTGCCACAGTCTAGGATCTTCTCACTGTCAACACTTAGAAAATAATGGATGGAACTTATGGTTCCTCTTCTGTCATGAGCAGAAGGGAGCAAGGCCCAATGAGTGTGATGCTTTTTAAGGAGAGCTCCATTTGGCTCCGGCTATTCAACTAACTCTCAGAGTGCCTGCCAGCTGGAGGAGAATAAACTTAACAGCACAGTCAGCACAGTAACACAGTTTCAACATTTCTTCCTCTCCCCACCCCCACCCCCAGGGTTAAGATGGTCCTCCACAAGGCATGGCTTGGGAAGCTAGCTGGGTCTCTGCCACAGAGGCACAAGGTCACTCCTCCGGTCCTTCTAAAGCTCATATTTATGGAGAGGGATGAAATGTGGTCATCCGGTAAGCTATCCTTTTGTATCAGGGAAGCACATGTGTCCTCTGGAATGGAGAGTGGCTGAAGAGGAGGAGTGGAGAATCTCATTTCCTCAATTCCCTATAACCAGACTTGGCACCATCCAAGGTACACGACTTCTCCCCTCAGTCTCATTTTGTCCCCAAGGACAGATAGCTGCCTCTAGGGATATGAAGTCTCTCTGGGCAGTGTTAATTTTCTAGATTTTGTATGTATTAAATTTCACAGCTGGAAAGCTTTAGAAACACTGGTAAGCTTCATATTATTATAAATATCTTGGTTTGCCAAACAGACCTGAAAAGTTATCAGCTGCCAGTGTCATCCAGCCTGGCTCTTCCTGTGGCCTCAGCCAACCTTGCTGTAGTGGACTGAATGCTGGTCTCAGACCAGCATTCAAAAGGTATGTCCAAGTCCTAACCCCAGTACCTGTGAATGTAGCCTTACTTGGAAAAGGGTCTCTGAAGATGGTATTAAGGTAAGGAGCTCCAGATGAGATCATCCTGGATTAACCTGGGTGGACCCTGATCCTAAAGTGTCCTTGTAAGGAGAGGAGAATACAGACAGTAGGGAAGAAACACAGAGGATCTGTGAAGATGAAGGCAAAGATTGGAGTTATGCAGTCACAAACCAAGGAATACCAAAGATTACCTACAGCCACCAAAAGCTAAAGAGGCAAAATAGGATTATCCCCTAAGGCCTTCAGAGGGGGCACTGCTCTGCCAGCACCTTGATTCTGAACTCCTGGTTTCCAGAACGGTGAGAGAATAAAATTATGCTGGCTCAAATCACAAAATCTGTGGTAATTTGTTACAGCAAACCGTAGCAAACGAATACACTACACAGACCTGGAAGAGGCTGATGGGGACTGCTGACTGCCTCTCCCACCCAGGTCTCAGCTAGCCTGCCCTAAAGAGAGGGAACCTAGATGTTATTGGAACCTTGCAGCCACACCCCTTCTCCCACCATTCTTGGTCTCTCCTCAAAGCACAACCTCCTGCATTTAATCTCTCCCATAATTTCTTCCTCAGAAGGTTGGTGCTACTTCTTGCTTCACCTACGCTCCCATTTCTCCACTTCTTCTAAACAGGACTGGCTACATAATTTGTGGGGACCAATGCAAAATGCACATGTGGGGTCACTTGTTTAAAACTTATTAAGAATTTCAAGGCAGGGACAGCAGAACACTAAGACAAGCACAGGGCTTTCTTAGAAGTAGAGCCATGTCCTACTGCACAGATTCTAGTGCCATGAAGCTGGCCCTACCTCCTGAAATCCATCCTTTGTGACCTTGTGGAATCCTTGCTCAATATTGAGAAAATCCCTTCACCTTCATAACTTAGTCACACAATGCTTCCTCCATTGTCTTGCTTTAGGTAAAAATCAGCTTTCTTCTGAGAATAGTTTCCTCTGGATCTCCCTCCAATGTAGACTGCTCATTATCTCACACCCTAGGACCATGAGAGCCAGCGCTGGCATCCTTGTAGCTCCCCAGTATTGCTTTTGAACCGTGCACCCCCTCTTACACCAGCCCTTGATCCATTTAGGCTCTTGTTCCCTGGATATGTACCTTCTATCCCAATCATGTACAGTCATCCACTCAGTTCCTGATCATTCCACCACAGTCATGAAAGCCTTTGGTGTCTGACTCATTCCTTCTCCACCCCATGGCATCACCATTGGTGGCTTCAATGTCCATGTGGATAGCCTCTCCAATACCTTAGTCTCCAATTGCTTGATCTTCATTCTAAGGAGAGCAGCTAACCCCAGCCACAGCTCTTCCACAACCCTGCCATTATTCTGCTACTAAATCCTTCAAGAAAACCATCCCCCCTCCTGACTACAACTTCTTATTTTTCCATCTCTCTTATTTGATTGAGATTTGTACTTCTTTGCCTGCTTTTTCTCTCCCCTTTTATGTCTTCACTTATTTTCCCATGTAGTATCAAGTGAACCTCACAGCTCTGTCCTTCAACCATTCACTTAAAAATAGCATCCAAGCTTTCTCCTTGCCTTTCCATCAAATCACTTGGCAAAATCCCCAAGTGGGATTAGTGAAACTTTCTGCATTTACAGTCATATATTTTACACAAATTCACAGTTGTGTGGAACTACTGCTATCACCAATTCCTGACTCAAAAGATTTTTTTTTTTTGTACTTATAGTCAGGTTTTTGCTACCATTCCCAACAGCAGCTACTACAAACCTTCAGGCTCTTTACCCGATTCCTTCATCTTCCTTACTTTCGTAGTAGAAATGAGAAGCTATCAAAAATCTTCAATCTACTATAAATAGACAAAAGCAAACTAAAAGTAGTGTTTTCTTAAGTCATTATTTTGTCTTAATTGAAGAAAATGAGGTTCTATTTATTCATTTAAAAACTGCTTATTAAGCAGCTATTTTGTACAGGTACTATTCTAGCTACCGAAGATATAGCTTTCATGGAGCGTACATTCAAGTGGCTCAGATGATTTCAAATACGTAACTTTAAAGTGCATCAGCGGGGGCTAACAGTTTTATCAAACCTGCCCCAAAATACAGGTTTTACAAGAAAAATTTTGTGAGTATAAGGAGTACAGTTTCAGAATTATAAAAATCCAATCATTGCACTGTAACTCTTAAATCCAAACATTTTAGCATCTCTAACACAGGCTTTCTAAAATAAATAGGCTTTAGAATAATTTGCCTTAAATAATAATATATTTTATTATACACTTGAAATTTCACTAAAGATATAAATAACTCTCAATCTCTTTAATTATTATTTGTATGACCATACAAATAACCACGTTTTTATAAAACAAAGTGTACCAGTGTTGGCATTTAGAAAAATCATAAGTTTTACTAACAAGGTATAATTTAAAGAATGTCAACCTTAAAGGCACGAAGACTTGAGCTCAGAAACTGACTTGAAGATTTCCTAGCGATTTCACTTTATTCAAATTATTTAACCTTGCTGAGCCTCACTTTATTTATCTGAAAACAGAGGTGTTATTACCACATTGTAGGGGTAGGAATATTAAATAATTTAAAGAGCCTAAGGGTAGCACCACTGGCAGATACATTAACTAAAACATTTTTCCATATCACATAGCCTATGAAAATATTGGAAGTAGTCAGTAGGGAAATGGCCGGTGTCATAGACTTGGGTAGGAAGCCAGAGCACAGTATCTGTGAACATATTGGTGTTAAGCAGATTTTGTACACTAATAATGTCTTTCAGGAAACCAGAGGGGATCTCAGGACTTCAGTGAGGAGAAACCACCTTCTCAGGAAGCAGAGAAGAGCATCTTAATTTTAAGAGCAGTATCATCATCTCTCTATTATGCTTTCTAAAAGACACAATGAGACCTTAATAGTAAGGACTTCATTTTTCTTAGTGAGAACCTTTTAGTGAAACTCGATAGACGTTGATTTCTGCTTTTCTTTGTCCAAAAGTTGTCTACATTGCACATGGCTTCTCAATCTGTTAAAATGATGCGTTAAGAAAACACGAATACCCACATTCCGGGTGCAGATAGGAAAACCATGCACATTCCTACCTTCTCCAATGAGCCACGAGTAAAGTGCAACCGTAGGACACTTGGAGCACAAACGCTCAGGGGCGCGCACAAATGGGTCAGAGGAAGCCTCCGGGAGCAGGGAGGGACGCGAAATTCCATCAGTCACATCAGGTAAATTCTTAGTAGAACCTTAACCCTGCCCCAGGGGAAGTGAGAGTGGTAGGCGAGGAGGGCACGGGTTCTGTGATGATCTCTGATGATTAATTGTTAACGCGCACGCAGGAAAAAGAACGCTGCCCAGGGAGCCAAAGGACTAGAACCACCGTCGCGCCGGCCCAGAGAGCCCCTTGGCGGCAGTGGCTGCACAGAGAGCAAGACCCGGGTGGGGGGAGAGGGGAGGGACACTTCAAGCTCGGGGGCGGGTCCCGGCAGCCGCTCTCTCCGCCCCCGGAGTCGCTGCCACTTCCTGGCTGTGCCCCAGCCCAGCAGCTCAGACGCGGTCGCACCCTCGTGGACGGTAGAGGCGGCAGCGAGCTAGAGCCCGCGTCGCAGTTCGCGGCCACGTAGAGGCCGGGCGAGCCCGGGCACCGGGACCTGGCCCAGGCTCGGCGAGCAGCTCTGCGCGCGGCTGGTACGTACGTAGTGGAGGGGAGTCGGGAGTGGTGGGGGTCTCTGGAGCGAAGATGGAGGGAAAGGACTTGGGCAGTCAGGGGAGACTGAGAGAGCGAAGATGTGGTTATAGCAACTTTCCTATTTTCCGGCCAGTCCGCACGAGCATGGGGGGAATTCAAAGTGGAAGCCTCTTTGGCCAGAGCGACCACATCATTTAACATGCAGAGGTACTTGCAGAGTGGAAGGGGACGCTCAGGCCAACAGGCGTAACCAGGGAGGTCTGGTCACCTCTTTTTGCCCACTCTGCTCTGAAGCTGGACATTGGTGATCTCCTCTCATAAGTTGCTGAGCCTTCGCCTCTCGCACGGGCAATGCCACGTCGTTTCCCATGGGCTGCGCGTTCCCAGCCCCAGGCAGCCGCTCGCGGCCGCCGGGTCAGCAGAGACCAGTGTTCTAGCCGGCTCTGCCCGCGTCGAGCTGTGTGGCTTTAGCCCAGTCACCTCATCTCACCAGTCTCCATCCATTATTTGATAAAACATGGGAATGATTAGATCGGGTCAAATCAAGAGTTCTCTGCAACTACTGGGTTTTCACTGAGCCTAGGACACCGGCCGGCAGCCAGGGAGGGACGGGAGTGCAGTGTGGTCGCAGGAGCTCAGGAGATGGAGGGCATGGGTCCTGACTGCTGATGCCGTAGCAACTCGTTGCCTTCAGGGGGAGATGACCCCGATTTACCAGCTGTCCTGACCGGCAGCCCCTGACGAGTGAGGCTGAGATGAACGGGCCAGTTTCATCTTCGTAGAGCTCATCCCAGGGAACACATCCGAACACGGTTCCTTTGGAAGAGCGCTTGGTACAAGTGGGGCACACAGGAAACACTAAGAAAACAAAAACCAAAAAAAAAAAAAAAAAAAAAAACGGCAGGTGAAATTATTAGAGTCTGTGTAGGACTGTAAGACGGAGATTCGATGCCGATGACCACTTAAACATTCAACTAGAAAAACTAAATACTAAAACACTCATATTAATGGTTTGGATACTGAAAAAGTATGGATTAGAACTACTGTTGAGTATTGCATTTCTCTTGGTGTACATGTAGATTCAAAATCCATCTGTCCACTTTATCTCTTCACAAGATGCCTTTCTTATTGACAATGCTACACATAAAAAAATTCCTTCTGGGATTTAATATTCAGAAAGCTCAGAATTTGGATTGTTAAAATGAGATCTGATGGCCATAAATCTCACAGGAAGTGCTGTAATGGCGTAGGTTCTGGATCAAGGTTAGTTAGACCAGCAATTTGAAAACCTTGTTTTCCTGTTAGTATGTCAGGTGCTGGTCAATATCCCTCTGCTGACACTATGTTAAGGGATTTCATTTTCTAAAACAGTGTTTTGGAAGATCAAATGATTTAATTTTGAAGCAAAGTATATATTGGAAAAAAGTTTTCAAAAAGTTTTTAGTAATTGACTTTTTAGTTTTATCTTTACCACAACTTTCTTCAACAAAATATCAAAGACTAATGGAATACCTTATGCAGGATATTTAAAATTGTGTCAAATTTCATTCTTTGTTAAAGATTTTTCTCTCCTCTTTAGTTAATTTTAAACTAGAAGTTTAAATTTTTAGAAATTTACCCCTTTCAATGATTTTTAAAGAAATTTTGCCAAGTTGTAAAACCATCACCATAATTCAGTTTTAGAACATTTTCATCACCCCAATAAGATCCCTCATGCCCATTTATAATTAATCTCTGCTCAGCTTCAGGCAACCACTAATCTAATTTCAGTATCTATAGATTTGCCTTCTCTGGACATTTTATATAAATGGAATCATAAAGTATGTGATCTTTTGTTTATGGCGTTTTTCACTTAACGTAATGTTTTTGAGATTCATCTATATTGTAGCGTGTATCAGTATTTCATTCCTCTTTATTGTTGAAGTTTTCCATTGTATGGATATACCACATTTTGTCTATCCATTCGCCAGTGGATGGACATTTGGGTTGTTTTCAGCTTGAGGCTATTGTGAATCATGATGCTAAGAACATTCACATGCAAGTCTTTGTGAGTACATGTTTTCATTTCTCTTGGATAGATATTTAGCAGTGCAATTGCTGGGTTGTATGATAAAGGTATGTCTAACTTTTTAAGAGCATTATAGAGTGAATTTTATGTAGAAGTTATGTATTTACAAAATGTAGAAAATTCTGGACAAATAAATATTTCTTACTAGATCATATATGATTTGATATATACATAGAGAGAAGGTTGGACAGGAAACACTGCTTCCTTTCAAATTTAGAGCTCAGATATAGCAAACAAATTTGCAAAAAAGTGGAACATTTCTCAAAAATAAAATATTTCTAAAGACAGTTTTTTTTTGGAGCAGTTTTAGATTCACAGCAAAATTGAAAGGAAGGTACAGATTTCCCAAATACCCCCTACCCCTACACACTCATAGCCTCCCTCACTCACCAGACTGGTATGTTTGCTACAATAGATGAACCTACATTGACATATCATAGTCACCCAAAGTCCGTAGTTTATCTTAGGATTCACTCTTGTTGTTGTACATTATATGGCTTTGGACAAACACATAATGACATGTATTCATCTATCATAGGGAGTATTTTCACTGCCCTAAAAATCCTCTGTTCTCTGCCTATTCATCCCTTCCCCCAGTATCTTTTTTTTTAATGCGAAATGAGAGTAAATCAGGCTTAATTAAGACTAAATTTCCAGCAGTCTCCATTGAGAATGGGAAATAAAACAATTTGAAAATCGTATTTTAGGACGTTGATGAGACTCAGACCTGAATGGCTTGATAGTAAATTCAGTGGTTTTCCATTCCTTAAACACAAGATTTTAATTGAGTTAGAAAAAAAAAATTCCGTTCTGAATATCAGAAAAACCCTATAAATCCTATGATGAAATAAGCATCTGTAATTATGATGCCACATAATTCTTCTAAGTACTAATTAAACATATTTTATTACATATAGAGATCTAAGGCCCAAGTTTAAGTGATTGACATGTGCAAAAATCATGTATTAGGGATAAATCCAGGGCTCTTATCTTACTGTTTTAAAACTTCTGTGGTTAGTACATGCTCTCTGAAACCTGTTGGTCTCAGTAATTTTTATATTAATAGGCTCAATGTACTTTTTATAAGTCATTATCAGTTAGTGACATTACATAAAGAGAATACTTGAACATACCCAGAAAACCAAAGTGGTTATTATTATTTTTCTTTTTATTGGAAGTACAAATGACTTTGAGAAATCAAATAGGTAGTCTATTTTATACTCAAGTGGGATATATTTTTCATTCATGCTCTCAAAGGCAAATAGCAGTTTTATGCATCTGTCCAGGTATAAAGCATGCTACGGACTTTATAAATCAGAGTAGATTTGTGTTCTCCAATAACTCCTATTCTTAAAAAGTGATGGTGTCCAAGAGTTGGGTGCTTGGTTGGAAAAAAAGTTCAGAGCTGTCTATATAAGAATAAAGCAATTCACATTTGTACATGTTCCTGAATAGGAGGAAGTAATCTCACCTAGGATCCTGGATCAGTTAGAATAGGATTTCTGAGACTGGAAAGTGGGCCAAGGGAATAGAAATACTTTAAGACTGTGTAGTCTGGAGCCAACACAGCCTGAATACTTGTTTGGGGGAGCAACAGCAGAAGCGTTTATAGACAATATAAATGGAGCTAAATGCCTTCCTCTGTCTCCTGGATTCCGCCTCCTTATAGCCCCTATTTCCTGCTAAGCCCTAAAATCTACTGTGCTGATGAAAAAGAATCCCCTTTAGGAGTGTGGAAATTAGCATGGTTAACTGTAAGTTTTCACTTTTTGGGTGAAGGAAAGGAAGAAACTGAGGTTCAGTGTGATAGCTTCAGGAATAAATTTGTGGAAGACAGGAAGGAGTTAAGCTGTCTTCCCAAACATGCTTATATCAAATGACTACGAAGTGATTTATTTCTACATTAATCTTTATGGGCTGGGTTAATATGTCTCAGAAGAAAACACTGTTCTTAAAATCAGTTGTGTACGTGTGTGTGTGTGTGTGTGTGTGTGTAAACAAGGATGGCTTATAACTCATGCAATTACATTCGATTATTATTTTTGTTTATTTAAAAAATGAGAATAAGTACTATTATCATGGGGCTTCTGGAGCCAGGTATAATATTAAATCTCAAAACACTGAAATAAGCCCCTCTTGTCTGTCTTTCCCAAATCTAATAAAATCTATAAAAAGCTAGATTATAGATATAATGGATTTTGTTGCATTCTGAAGGTTTGTAAAGAATCTGTCAAGTCAGGAGAAGATGTTACAAAGAACAGGGCTTGCACACAAACCACTCTGCCTCTCGGTTTCGGTATCCCTGAAGGAGGATGTCTATCATAATTATGCTCATTGCAGTAAAGAAGCAGAAGTTTTCACGGTAGTGAAAAATTAGAAAAACAAACCAAAAAAAGCAACTGTACATCTTTCTAACATGCCATGAAGCTGTATGTATATATCTATATATACTCTTGTAGCTTGGAGAAGATTGGGTTTGAGGAGTATTGGACAGACTGTTGTAGCCCAAGCAAGAGGTGCTAGAGAGTGATTCAGGGATTAGGGATAAACAGGAGTATCAGAGTCTAGAAATATTAGGAGTGGAAAATGATCAGGCTTGATGATAACTGGGATATGAATTTAAAGGGAGGTGGGAATGAAGGGTGGGTCTCAGCTTCTTGGCTTGAGGTTGAGGACTAGCACTATATACAGAGATGTCAATAGAAGAATGAAGGCAGGTTTGGTGGGTTTACTGGGTCGGATAATGTCTCCCTAAAATTCATGTACTTCCTGGAACCTCAGAATGAGACCTTATTTAGAAATAGGGTCATTGCAGTTGTAATTGGTTAATATGAGGTCATACTGGAGTAGGGTGGGCCCTTAACCCAGTATGACTGGTGTCCTTAGAAGAAGAAGAGAAGAGACACAGAGACAGAGACTCATAGAGGGAAGGCAAGCTTGTGACAGTGGAAGTGGAGATTGGAGTTATGCAGATGTAAGGGATTCCAAGACTTGCCAGCCACCACCAGAAGCTAGGAGAGAGGCATGGAACAGATTCTCCTGAGTTCCCAAGAAGAAACCAACCTTGCTGATACCTGGATTTTGGATTGCTAGCCACTTGAAACGTGTCCATCTTCAGTATCAGTTGTAAAGATGGTTACAAAATAAGCAGTGTGATAACTTGGGCAGTGCATCCATGGTCCCTCTGCCACCAACCCAGCCATAGATATAAATGAGGTCATTTCAGGTTTTCCATTCATTCTGCACCATATGGGTTTGACAGTATGGGTATGGGACCAGTCTGCAACATGGGGGACATAGTTTGTATTTGTTTGCCTCAGGGAGGAGTGGGAGAACGTTTTCAGGGGAAGTGGGGAATACTTTCTTCACAGGGTAGACCTGGGTCAGCTCCCTGAGATGTTTGTGGATTTTTGCCAAAGGATATTAAGCTTCAAGTAAAACCCGGCATAGGTTGTTCCAACTCTGAGAAGTCCATGTTTGGGTTCTAGGTTTGAATGCTTGAAAGGAAATATAAACTTTTCGGGTGTAACTGCAAAATGGGAGGAAACAAAGCATTTTTTTTTACTCATAGATGCTTATTTTTACCAACTCTTTCAAAAAGTACCTTAATTTACCTAATTTGTTGAAAACTTTTCATATTACCTGTCAATAATTATTATTGGTCCTAATAGCAAATTGGTTCAGTTCTTCACTTTGTGGGTTTTGTCTCAATGTAATCCACTTAAAATATGGATTAATGAAATATGATTCTGACTAAGGACAGCAGTTTCAGTTATATCTAAGGACATCTCAAATTATCTTATAAAAGCATTGTTAAAAGTTTACTTTATTAGTTAGCTTCTTTCTTTTAGATATTTTTTATCATAAAACCATCACACTATTAAGAACACTGAAAGATTTTAAAATTCCAATTCTAATATTCAAACATAATTGCTTCAGTATTGAGTATCTTCCAGTCTTTGTCCAGTTGTAAGAATGTTTTTATATTAATGTAATAATGGTATACAGTTTGTAAATTATTTTTTTCTTCTTAAAATTATTATTACCAGAATACAAATGAATAGGAAGAGCAAATTTTAAAAAAATAACGTTTTTCAGGCTTCCCTGGTGGCACAGTGGTTGAGAGTCCGCCTGCCGATGCAGGGGACACGGGTTCGTGCCCCGGTCTGGGAGGATCCAACATGCCGCGGAGCGGCTGTGCCCGTGAGCCATGGCCGCTGAGCCTGCGCGTCCGGAGCCTGTGCTCCACAACGGGAGAGGCCACAACAGTGAGAGGCCCGCATATCGCAAAAAAAAAAAAAATTAAAAAAATAACGTTTTTCTTATTATTCAAAGTGACCCATGAAATAGTTTTTGGCTAGATAAAATTTAAGCTCTTAAGGGTATGAAACAGAATTTTCCAGTTAGGCCACATTTTAAGTTTGCTGCACCCTGTGGTAATCATCAGTTTAACACAGAAATAAGAAAAGGAAAACAAATCATTAAAATGCATTGCTTTAAATATTGGCAATGTTCAAATGTAGAATTCAGTTTTTCCAAGGACAATATATGCTTGCTATTATAAATTATTCACCAAGAATCACAGATGTGAAAATATAATCAGGTGATTTTTTTCTTTCAGTCTCATCCTTTTGTCAACTCCCTATTATTACATTATAACGGGTTATTCCACATGTAACTTTTCTGAGCAAGTTATGTTTGCCACTTAAAATACCACTACGTTTTAAACTTTAAAATTTTGAAATAGTGTTTCTGAGACCATACACATTGCAGTGAAAATCAGAAATATTCAGAATTGTATTAAGAGGAAAATAATGTCCACCTAAATTTCACCATTAGTTATAAAATTCTTTGCATATATGTAGATTTTAAAAAGAAAAGTGATATATCATATTCCCTTAATATTTCAGCTTACTATATCTTGTCAAGGTGCTAAATCATATTTTTAATGGCTACATAGTGTTCTATTAAAATTTTAACTAACCCCTATTGGTAAATATGCAGAATGTTCCCAAATTTGGTTTTATAAGCAATACCATAGTAGATAACTCTGTTTGTGATCTTTATACACTGTACATGGCTGTTTTATTAATCTCTTTGAATAAACTTCTAGACATGGACTTGCTAGGTCATTGGATATTCACTTGTTAACCATTTTTGACACATTTTGCAAAATTTCTTTCCAGGAAGCCTGCAGCAATTTATACTCAAAATTTTTACCAACATACTAATACTGTTTAAAAATTTTAAATTTAGAAATCAGTAGGAAAAGATACCTCATATTTGTATTTCTTTGATTGCTAATGAGGCTGAATATTTTTAGTTAGTCAGTATATTTATTGGATGTTTTGGATTTATTTTTACGAATTGCTTTTTAGTATTCTTTGCCTGTTTTTAATCCTGTTTTGTTTGTCTCAAGAGCTTTTTATTCATTAGGATATTAACTCTTTGTATGTCTGTTATGTTGCAATTTTTTAATCAGTTTCGTTTGTTTGCCATTAACTATTTTAGGGAGCATTGCTTTGTAAAATCCTTAAATTTTGTAGATGTGAAAGCTGTCAATTTCTTCTCGCATAGTTTCTGAGAAGGACTTTCCCCTTTAAACATATTCATCTACGTTTTTAATAGTACTGTTGATGTCTTTTTTAATTTAAAGTTTTAATCCTTAAGAAGTTACTTTAGTAGGGGATGAAGTAGGTAATCTAATTTTATTATTAACATTTTTTAATCACTAGTCTTGTCTCAAATTCGTTTGTTCTGTCATTGATTCCTTCACCACTGATTTGAAATAGCATCCCATGCCCCTGCACCTCCTTGGAGCCCACCTCATTATAACTGGCCCTATCATCCTGAAGTCCCACAGAATTCCCTCTCACATGCCTTGCTGGCCACCATTCCTACACATGACTGCAGGCTCTTTGATTGCCTCCCTAAACTGCCTTGACCCACGTTTGTCACTCACCACCTCATCCCAGGAGGAAAAGGAATTCCACATCCCACATCATAGCTGCTAGATCTTCCTAAATTCCCACGTTACCAGTTTTGGAACATGTAATTGTGTTAGCCTTGCAAAACAGTTAATTTTCTAATGCTTCAAATCTCTGTTTTTATCGTTTGTCTACTCATTTCTCCTCTCTGCCTTGAAACTTTATTATGCTTTGGCTGCCTCTCCCTGACCTAATCTCTGCTTTTTATTCTTCCTTCAAAACCATTTTGTCATGCCCTCTGGAATACCTGCTCAGTCCCAGTAAACTCCTCTTAACCTCCACTTCTTTCTCTAGCCCTGAATCTTGACTCTCCCATGGGTATCCCACTTCCCCGTGAGTCCTTCCTGTTGGAGACTGCTGATTACTCCATAGTTCATGAATCTCAGGGTAGGGAGGTGGGACACATGCCCTCCATACACCCTCCCACCTGTAGACCATTGTTTCTCTACACCCTTATACCCATTCCTGTTCCTCTGAGCCAGCTGGCTATGCTATCAACTACCATTGCTCATTCCTGTGATCTACTCACCACCTGAACAAACCCCTCCTTCACTGAACACTCCAGCAACAGGTGTACAGTCATCTTCTCCCACCTGTCTCCTGTCCTCAATCTGGATGACTTCATGTCTACACCCAACACCACAGCCTCTCAGTGTGTGACCTCTACAGTTTCAAGCAGTAGTCTTCTCTTTTACTTCTTTTCACCCAGCCCCTTCCGTAGTCACAACCTGGACTTATCATATGAAATTGTTCCTTCCTAAAATCTCAAATTCTGAAACTCTCTGGACATAGCATCCTATATTCGTTTTGTTTTTTTTTTACACCAATCCAAAGATTCACACCTACACTTGTCCTTTGGCTTCATTGGGATGACCGCTTCTTTGATCCATCTATTTTTTACTCTCCATGCTCTGATTGCTTGGAGTAAGATGTTTCTCAGTGGATTGCACATTTCCAATTAGTACAAGTCAATGGAGAACCTAAGAATTCTGTGTGCTTACCACACTCTCCCCTACAAGTACAGCAACCTCAGAGCCTCACCACCACCTGCCTTGAGTCCTCTGTGACCTAATGACCCCTTATCTTCTTGTTTATGCAAATCACTGCAAGAATCTCTGTGCTCCCAAATAGCATGGCAACTATCCTGGTTTTTCTGGGACTGAGAGGTTTCCCAGGATGCTATGTGGAGTAAGTCCTTGACTAAAAGACTCCACATTTTTGAAATTCCTTATTTTCTATTTTTACATATTACCTGTCTTCATCCTCACTTTCAAACCGTAAGCTGCTACTTCATCTGCTGTATGTAATAGCTCTTACTGTTCACTCTCTTTATGACCTTTTGAATCTGTTGTGGGTTGAGAAAGTCAGATACCTGAGTGCATTAGTTAGGAATGTTACAGTTGCTCACGATAGCAAATCCACTTCAAACTGGCTTAAGGAGAATGGGAGAATTTATCAGATTAATGTAACCCAGCTTTCAGTCACAGCTTGATCTAGAGCTCACATTATTTTGTAAGGACCCTATTCCCTTCTACTTCTTGGCTCTACTCTCTTTCAACTTGGCTTCATTCTCAGGCTCTGCTTGGTGACAAAATTGCTATCAACAGCTCCAGGCCTAACTCCTCAAGTTTAAATTCAAAGAGAAAAAAGTGTCTTCACTTAGTAGCTTTGGCACCAGTCCTAAGGTGGACTAACTTGCACCACAAACCCAGTCTTTCAGCATTTGCTGGGTTGGAAAAACGTAATAATAAGCCTGTTGAGGCAGGTTTGTGTCACGTATCACTTCTGAGCCAGTCACTGTGGCTCAGGGCACTTGGAGCTTGGATATGTCAGGTCGGAGTCTCAACTTCATTCTCGGAAACAACGAATCACATGCAGTGACTATAGGAGGAAAGGCTCCTCAAGGGGAAACGGATGTTGGACAGGCAAAATTTTTACTATCCTCTAAACTGGTGACAAGAGGTTAAAAACAAACCAGAGGCATAAACAGACTCTGATTAAATCTGTAGGACTGGCTTATAAGTAAAGACCGTGAATATTATTAGCGTATAGGTTTTACGACATAGGTTTTATGACATTTATTTTGACTGAACAACATTTGTTAATATCCTGACTCTTGACTGTTGTCTTTGTAGTTAAGTTGCAAAATAAGTAAGATTTGTATAAATAAACTTTGTGTATTATAATCCTCTTTAATCATCATTAATGAATTTTATTTTAAATTCTACCTGTACAAATAATAATGTGAAGATTATTAATATATAAGAAAGAAGAGTATATTTCCCTCATACATAAATATTTTTACAGCTAATATTTATGAAAACGTATCGACACATGATTTGGATGATAATAGTAGAGAAAAATAACTAAGCTAGAAATTAGAAAGCTTTGTTGTAAGGCCAACTCAGCTTTTAATTAGTCATGTGACCCTGAAGGAGTCTCTTAATCTCTTGAGATTTCAGTTTTTGTCAACATGATTACACCAATATGAATGATGCGATTTCAGTTCATCATGAGATCAGTACAGTGAAAAAAGTACCTGTATTATTCTAAACAGAGCCTATAATTCCATATTTTAGTGCTATATGTACCCATTGATATTCAGGTTCTTTTCTGTGGTTGGTTATAGATATTCTTTATTTAAATTTTTAATGAATTTTGGAACTCAGTACATGCATCTCTGAGATGAATAGTTAACTAAATTCAAATAAACATCTATTAAAAAGCACCCTCCTGGATTCAGCTACTGTGTTTAGTGATATATTGCAAAGTGGAATGAGACTCCATCTTTTTTAAAGAAATTTAGGATTCTATCTGTTTGGGGGAGGTAAGGGAAAATAATATACATACCTTTCCTGTGAGGCAGACTGTAATAAGTACTACGAAAGAACTAAAAAAAAAGCTGTGGAGTTTCAAAGAAGAAGATAAACTTTGAAATTAATCAAAAAGACTTTAAAGGCAATGTAGTAGTTGGGATGGTCCTTGAAGGACTGATAAAATTTCAATGAGTGGGCAAAGCATTCTTGATTGAGAGGACAGCATGAATAAAGGTACAAATACAGAAAAGAGTGAGACAGAGCTGTGTAGAATTTTAGGGGCTGGGTGGAGATTTTAGGGGCTGGGTGGAAAGATACATTGAGGCTGTAGTGAAGAATCTTAAGTGTTGGGATGAAAACTTTGGACTTAAATTTGTAGCTAATTTTTTTTTTTTTTTTTTTTTTTTTTTTTTTTGCGGTACACGGGCCTCTCACTGTTGTGGTCTCTCCCGTTGAGGAGCACAGGCTCCGGACGCGCAGGCTCAGTGGCCATGGCTCACGGGCCCAGCCGCTCCACGGCATGTGGGATCTTCCCGGACCGGGGCACGAACCCGTGTCCCCTGCATCGGCAGGCGGACTCTCAACCACTGCGCCACCAGGGAAGCCCCTGTAGCTAATTTTTATCCTTGAAAGTAGTAGAGAGTCATATAATCTATGACTCTATGAATAAAAATTTATTTTGACAGGTTGTTTATATGTAGGTAAATACAAGAGTTGTATACATTTTAAAAAAGAAACCAGTTAGAGAAGAAATGGTTATTAGCAGAATCTGTTAAAACAATACTAAAGAATTTTGGTTTATGGCCAGTTCAATATAATGTCAAGTGGTTGTCCAACATAGGTAGCATATTTTTAAGTTGTATCAATAGCAGTATCTTATCCAGAGCAAAGGAAGTGACAGCCCAACTCTGTTCTTCCACGGCCAAATTGTTCTGGATATTTTACTCCTACCAATAAATACACACACATGTACTTGATCAGGGTGGTCTGTTATTGCAGAAGTGATGGAAGGAATAGTTGTAAAATGGAGATATTTCGCTAGGAGAAATGAACACCTGGGAAAGTGGGCATGGAAATGTAGTATAACATGATGTATAAAGAAAGAGAAAAACAAGCACAAGCTTTGGAGTTAGCTCAGCTCTGCTCCTAATGAGCTGTGCTATTTTGGGAAAGTTGCTTTTCCTTTTGTAAGCTGTTTCCTTTCCCACTCTCCTTCCCCTTACCCCCTCCCCCTTTCTCCTCCTCTTCATCTACTTCTTCTTTTTTTGTAGAATAAAGATGATACTATTTACCTGCAGTTTTATTTTTTGATTAATGATTGTCAAGTACCCAGCACATTTCCTGGCATCTAGTACGCCTCCATTACTTGTGACTATTATGTTTATTTGAAGGACGGTCTTACATATATAGGAGTTTAGACTGGTCCTGTGAGGTACCTGCAGAAAGATTTAGGACTGTTGGAGAGAGAAATGTTTTTGCTTCAAAATAAAAAAGATGTCATAAAGGTTAAGTTCCAATAAAAAAAAGTAATGGTATGTCTAAGTATGGTAGCACTTTTTGAGTTCAGTGGTCATGGTATGCTAGAGCCAAGGTGATATGTATTTTTTACATGAAAGTAATGTTTTCCTCAACATCTAGGAGGGAATCCCCTAGAGTAGGGCTTCTCACGCTTTTCCACCAAAGAACTCCCAGAAATCTAGAGGCATAACTCAAAGTGCTCCATAGAAAAGTACAAAGTTTCTTTGACATTTCATATTCATCTTACATATTTGTATACATTATGCACTCTATAATGTGTTCATTTTGTTTTAGTATAAAAACATGCTTTAAATATATACTGTCAAGTAAGACTCCTTTGATAAACAAAATTTATCATGTGGTTGTGAGTACATTCTGGGATTTCCAAGGGTGCAGGTTTCCTAGTTTTGAGGAAGCACAGACTTGGGGGTATTTATAACCACAAGCTTGTAATAGACTAAGAATTCCCTCTCAGCTTAACACAGATAAGCTAAAAATTTAGATGTCCGTTGATTAGAATTTGGATTGCATGGATTATTTTAGACAATCACATTACTGCTAATATCAAAAATTTGGCAGTATCTTAGATAAACACATATGTGAACCTAAGAAGTTGTAGAAAAAGCATAAAAGCATTGTTATATTTGAAAATGGAGGCCTATATCTTTAGCTACTGAAGTGCTGAAGTAAGAGGTTGAATGGCTTCATGCTGTTACTCTTGGCTGCTGCATTTGTGGGCTTTTGTGTGTTGTTTGCTCATGTTCCTTTTTTTTTTTTTTTAATTAGTGCTTTGCAGGAGACAGATGTTGAGTAAATGCTGTTTTGTGAAATATTTTTTAGGAGGTTTTTAAAATTAGAAGAGCTTTTTCTTGCTTTCTATTTAGCTCTAATTTTTCTGGTTTCTTTTCTACTCTCTTCCCTACTTTACTTGCACCAAGTTTCCTGCAAAAACTGCTTTAAGAGTTGCTAATCTGAATGGGAAATTATCTTCCCTGAGACCAGCTCCAGACCACCTTTTAGTGATTTGGTTACCTGACCATGTAGCTCCCTTGAATTTCATGTTATTATGATTATAATAAAGGGGACACAGGAAATCTGATTATTTTAGCCATATTACTGGATGGATTGGATCACTGCAGAGGTACCTACTTATTTGCCCTCAATGATTCATCATAATTTAGGAAGAGGACCAGCCCAGAAGTCAGGAGATTAAGTTTTTGTTTTGATTTGAATTGCTTTATTACCCATCCCTGATTAATTAAGAGGTTAAAAATGCCCACTCCTCATCTATTTTACAATTTTGCCTAGGAGTTTTGTTCTCTAATCATTAATAAAGCCATAGTGTAAACAACTTCTTAATGCAAAGGAATATGCCAGGCACCAAGGAGACCAAGTTGAACAGAACAAGGTCCTGGCCCTTGAAGGACATGGGATTAATGTTGAGTAAGTAAATTACTGTGAAACAGTGTGACTAATGCCGCTATAGCAGTGTGAATCAGGTAGAAGATGCTCAGAGATGGTTATAAGAAATTCTAAAACCAGGGACAGTGTCTCAGAGGAGGTGATGTTATTGCTAGGTCTTGAAAGATAACCACTAGTTTGCCAGGCAGAGAGGAATATGTCCTAGGAAGAGGAAAGGGGCTTAAAATGTGTCATGTATTTAGGGAACTATAATTAAATCAGTATATTGGACAGCTGCGGATATGGGTGGAAGTTCAAAGGGAAGTAGATTCAGAAGTGCCTTGCATTTCACGATAAATTGCTTGGACTTGACTGAAGGTTTTGACTAAGTGGAGCAGTAGAATTGTATTTGTACTGTGGTAGACTGGCTGTGAGTCCATATTTCTTGGAGCACACATCTCTTTTTCCACAACAAAGAGGTAAGTGACAGTAGAGGAGATGGGAGCAAGACTGGACTCATGTTTCCATGTGTGGGTAAGTTTTTAGGTTGGTTGACTGGGTTGTTGCCCTTGTCCTAAAAGGTAGGTCAGCTAACGGATGGAAAAATATGCCTAATTTCTATTTGTTAAAAGTCTAGAACTAAGAAGACATAAATGTGGGTTAAACTATAGATAAGAATTGAAGATCTTTCCTAGAAATTGCTATACTTAGAGTTATGTGTTAAGCTATTTAAGGAACAGTCTTACCACAAAAGTAAGTGGTTTAATATGTTTTCCCCATTTTGGGGGGTCTGTTAACAGAAAGTATGTAAATAGTAAAATTCTTTGAAATTAAGAAAGGTTTGAAAGTCATATTTTAAATGTGATTAAAAAAAGAATGGCCTCCTTGATGTATGTGTGTGGTTTTTTTTAATAGACTGTTTTTGGCCACAGATTTTGACTCTGATGCATTAGTTTTCTGTCAGCTTCTCTAAAGATTTAAGGGTAGAGTTTAAATTAAGGATACGGTCAAGGGTACCCTTCAGGATAGGAACTAACTCTGCTCTGATTTTTTAGTTGGAGAGCATCCTGAGAAATGTGTTAGATTATGTAACTAGTCACTTAGGGCCCTTGGCCTCCTGTTAACCTGGCCCTCTTGAGAGGCAGTGCCTGGGAGCAGCTGGGTCAGGCTCAGTGCTGTTGCCTAGTAGTCCAAGAGGAGCAGTCATAAAGGGTTGTTGCTGAGCAACCAGGGGGCTGCTGGTGTCACATTGTCCCCCATGGAGTTGTATAGTCGTGGTGGGCCCATCCCCATGGGAGAAGCAGTACAGTCTGGCAGAGGACCAAGCCTCCCTCAGAGGCACAAAGGTTGTTAGCAGTAAGTATCTGACCTTAGAATCAAAGATGATAACTTAAGTTCTATGAACATGCAAGCAATTTATGGAATTACTGATGTAAATTTAATTAAACATGAACTTAGAGCAAGGTAGGTAGCTGTGGCAGCCAGAGTTCTCTTTTCAAATACTCTCATTCCAGTTCCTTTCTCCTTCAGGCATAGTTGCAAGGTAAGTTTCCTGGGTCAATGGAAAGTAATTTTTCTTTATGCCTCATGGAATATGTAACTTTCCCTATTAACAAAGCAAATATTTATATTTGAGAAAAACTAGCAAGCTAACTCCAATCTGGTCAAGTGGGCCTGCATGGCAGAGTATTTGACTCAATATCAATGCAAGAACTTGCTACTAATATTTGAGATACTGCTTTGAGTTTTCTCTCTGTTGTAGAAGATTCACCAGGACCACATCTTACTTTATTTTTTAGTATTTAACACAGCCCATAAATGACTCTTCAGGAGAGTGGATAAAATGTCAAAACTAATCAGCTCTTGTAAGAAGGGTAAGTTCTCCTTTTAGGATTTAAAGTTGCCCATATTAAGTAAACCTTTTCCTGGAGATCCAGAAACATATTTTAACATATTTTAACAAAATTGAACTCTTTCAATATTTTGGAATAACACACAGCTGCATGAAAGGCTAAAGTGTGAAGAAGAGGAATGAACATCCATCACAGAGAAATAATTAACACTGGCCAGCTAGAGAGAAGTGACGTAAACTTTTCTTATCTCCCTCTCTCCCTATTTTTTCATTCAGTATTTCTGGCCTTGTGCTGTAACTGTTTGCCTGTTAAGGTTTCAGGAAGCAGGGCTTTGGGCACAAAGTAAGAGGTTTCTCTGTTGGCATTGGGGTCTGCGCTCTGAGGGACCTATATTCTTTTTGAAAAAAATACTTAAAAACTTAAAAATTCCTCATAAGAATTGCACACAGATTTTTGTTTTACACATGTACATGCACACACACTAATATGTCTAAGCCATTCAATAAGAATACAACTGAGATAGTATATCAACAGTAAGAAAATTTAAGTGTTTTTTAAGATGCCTTATTTTTTTATTTTATTATTTTTTTTTTGCGGTACGCGGGCCTCTCACTGTTGTGGCCTCTCGCATTGCAGAGCACAGGCTCCGGACGCGCAGGCTCAGTGGCCATGGCTCAGGGGCCTAGCTGCTCCGCGTCATGTGGGATCTTCCCGGACCGGGGCACGAACCCGTGTCCCCTGCATCGGCAGGCAGACTCTCAACCACTGCGCCACCAGGGAAGCCCAAGATGCCTTATTTTTAAAGCTACTTAATTAACATTTAAATGTGAACTTTTTATTGTTTTTATCATATGTATCATTCATATCATAAGCATTCTATTTATCTTTGTTATATAAGAGTATTAATAAATCTAAAGCATATTAAGCACAGTATGTGCCAGGTACTGTTCTGTACAAATTAAATTTAGTATGTCATTTAACTCCTCAACAACTGTATATGAGAGGTACTATTATTATGGATATTTTACATGTGGAGAAGTCTAGGCCTGCCCAGAAAGGTCAAATAACCAGGCCAAATGTATACACTAAAGATTTATAATCAGAAAGTCTGTCTTCAGAATCTCTGCTTCTCAATCATTATGCTATACTTTGAGCACCATATTATTTCATGAGGGCAACATGAAATGGTATTCACAACAAACGTGTTTTTAGGTTATAATGATATAATGAGAGAATGCAAGAGAGTGAAAACTATGAAATCTTTTACTAAACAAAGTCTGTTTAATTTATTCTTTGGGTCTGTAGTCCACAGCCAGAAGCCTTTTAAATCAAAGTTTTTTATATCCATCCAAATTCTATGAATTTGCAAAATAAATTCAGTAGGCATTTAGCACTGAAGTAGTTTCTCTTCAGGATGAGATGTGAGGTATATTTTCTTTGGTATATGAGATGTGAAGGAAGAGGAAATGGTTAAAAGAAAAAATAGAGGAAATGAATAAGTGAATTGTTTTTGATCAATTCTCCAAAAAAGTCATGTTTCTTAGAGCTCTGAGATACAAGGCATCAAGGAATTGCCATTTAGTCATGAGAAAAATAATACAGGTGAAAAGTTGTATGTAAAACTAGGTCAACAGTCCAGGAATATTGTGAAGCAATGATGCATAGTGGATCACGCAGGCTTTCCAGTCAGACAGAGCTGAATTTGAACCCTGCCTCTGTGACTTATTAGCTGTGTGACTTTAGGGAGGTAACTTACCATCTTTAAGCTTTGAAAAAAGTCCATTTTTCTTTTTTTTAAAAAAAGAATGATTAATTGTGATTAAGTGGAATAAAATGCAAAGTGTCTAGCAAGGCTCATGATACAGAACAGGTGTTCATTAAATGCTAAAATCTTTTTTTCTCCTCTCCCAGCAGCAGCAAAAATAAAGTAAAAAGAGGGTTATCCTAGGGACCTAAAGGGTCAAGGGAGTTTCATAGTGGGATTGTGGGGTCAAAGCTGATCAACGTTTTAAAGACTCTTGGTCAACTTTGCCAAGTTGTTATGTAAAAGCAATATTACAATTCAGGCATTACATTTTTAATTATTAGAAAACCTGATTTCTTTAACATCTTTATTAGAGTGTAATTGCTTTACAATGGTGTGTTAGTTTATGCTGTATAACAAAGTGTATCAGCTATACATAAACATATATCCCCATATCTCCTCCTTCTTGCATCTCCCTCTCTCCCACCCTCCCTATCCCACCACTCTAGGGGTCGCAAAGCACCGAGCTGATCTCCCTGTGCTATGCGGCTGCTTCCCACTAGCTATCTATTTTACGTTTGGTAGTGTATATATGTCCATACTACTCTCTCACTTTGTCCCAGCTTACCCTTTCCCCTCCCCGTATCCTCAAGTCCATTCTCTAGTAGGTCTGTGTCTTTATTCCTGTCTTGCCCCTAGGTTCTTTATGGCCATTTTCTTTCTTTTTTTTTTAGACTCCATATACATGTGTTAGCATACGGTATTTGTTTTTCTCTTTCTGACTTACTTCACTCTGTATGACAGACTCTAAGTCCATCCACCTCACTACATATAACTGAACTTCATTTCTTTTTATGGCTGAGTAATATTCCATTGTATATATGTGTCACATCTTCTTATCCATTCATCTGTTGATGGACACTTAGGTTGCTTCCATGTCCTGGCTATTGTAAATAGAGCTGCAATGAACATTTTGGTACATGACTCTTTTTGAATTATGGTTTTCTCAGGGTATATGCCCAATAGTGGGATTGCTGGGTCGTGTGGTAGTTCTATTTTTTAGTTTTTTAAGGAACCTCCATACTATTCTCCATAGTGGCTGTATCAATTTACATTCCCACCAACAGTGCAAGAGGGTTCCCTTTTCTCCACACCCTCTCCAGTATTTATTGTTTGTAGATTTTTTGATGATGGCCATTCTGACTGGTGTGAGATGATATCTCATTGTAGTTTTGATTTACATTTCTTGAATGATTAATGGTGTTGAGCATTCTTTCATGTGTTTGTTGCCAATCTGTATATCTTCTTTGGAGAAATGTCTGTTTAGGTCTTCTGCCCATTTTTGGAAGAGGGAACTTTCCTCAACATAATAAAGGCCATATATGACAAACCCACAGCCAACATCATCCTCAATGGTGAAAAACTGAAACCATTTCCACTAAGATCAGGAACAAGACAAGGTTGCCCACTCTTGCCACTGTTATTCAACATAGTTTTAGAAGTTTTAACCACAGCAATCAGAGAAGAAAAAGAAATAAAAGGAATCCAAATGGGAAAAGATGAAGTAAAGCTGTCACTGTTTGCAGATGACATGATACTATACATAGAGAATCCTAAAGATGCTACCAGAAAACTACTAGAGCTAATCAATGAATTTGGTAAAGTTGCAGGATACAAAATTAATACACAGAAATCTCTTGCATTCCTATGCACTAATGATAAAAAATCTGAAAGTGAAATTAAGAAAACACTCCCATTTACCATTGCAACAAAAAGAATAAAATATCTAGGAATAAACCTACCTAAGGAGACAAAAGACCTGTATGCAGAAAATTATAAGACACTGATGAAAGAAATTAAAGATGATACAAATAGATGGAGAGATATACCATGTTCTTGGATTGGAAGAATCAACATTGTGAAAATGACTCTACTACCCAAAGCAATCTGCAGATTCAGTGCAATCCCTATCAAATGACCACTGGCATTTTTCACAGAACTAGAACAAAAAGTTTCACAATTTGTATGGAAACACAAAAGACCCCGAATAGCCAAAGCAATCTTGACAAAGAAAAACGGAGCTGATGGAATCAGGCTCCCTGACTTCAGACTATACTACAAAGCTACAGTAACCAAGACGGTATGGTACTGGCACAAAAACAGAAATATATGTCATTGGAACAGGATAGAAAGCCCAGAGATAAACCCACACACATATGGTCACCTTATCTTTGATAAAGGAGGCAAGAATATACAGTGGGGAAAAGACAGCCTCTTCAATAAGTGGTGCTGGGAAAGCTGGACGGCTACATGTAAATGAATGAAATTAGAACACTCCCTAACACCATACACAAAAATAAACTCAAAATGGATTAAAGACCTAAATGTAAGGCCAGACACTATAAAACTCTTAGAGGAAAACAGGCAGAACACTCTATGACATAATCACAGCAAGATCCTTTTTGACCCACCTCCTAGAGAAATGGAAATAAAAAGAAAAATAAACAAATGGGACCTAATGAAACTTAAAAGCTTTTGCACATCAAAGGAAACCATAAACAAGATGAAAAGGCAACCATCAGAACGGGAGAAAATATTTGCCAATGAAGCAACTGACAAAGGATTAATCTCCAAAATTTGCAAGCAGCTCACGCACCTCAATATCAAAAAACAAGAAAACCTGATTTTACTTTGCCTGTGGTTATGGTATTGACTTGAATCTTAGGAGACAGACAGGATGTTTAACTATTAGTATTAAATGAATGTGAAGCATGATTGTATTTCTGATTCTTAGTCATTTTCATCAGTTCCTCTTAATTCATCTTCAGCTACTGAGGCTTCATTCAAAAAAATTTTTTAATTAATAATTTTAGATAAATTAGAGATATGGCACTTAGATTTCTGATTTTGGTCATTTGTGTATATTTCTTATCACCTGCTTTAGCTGTAACTCTCTGTCCCCTGAAACAGGGTCTTTGTTTTCTCTGTGGCATCTACCACATGGTAGGTAATAATATTTGCTGAATGGTGGAATGGATAAAACAGGTTATTTGCAATTTTATGTACACAATAGCTATTAAAGCTTTTGAAAATGTAGCAGTTGCCAAGGATCTGGTTAGTAGGTTAGTTTAAAAACTATCACAATTATAGAAATCAAGCATATACAAATCAATCAATATTTGTATAGGAAAAAATAGAGGATACTAATCTAAGGTCAGAAGAGGGAAACTTAAGAATAAGTAAATAAAGGAATTTGAAGAGAATAATGCTAATTTGGTTGTGACGACTTTTATAAATACATGAATTTTCCATATTTTCACAAAGGTATAAGTTCATGGTATAAATTCATCTTTTTAGAGCTACATGTAGCAAGAATAAGTGTAAAATACTTGCAACTCTTCATTTTAAAGTTATGCTATACCTTTTGCTCATGCAAGTAAAGATGTATGAATTTTCCATTCAATAATCACTAACTAAGTACCTACAATATATTGTGCCAAGTGCTGTAGATGGATGAATAAAAAATTGCCATTCAAGATGTTCACAGCCTTCTAGGGGAGACTGACACACACAGAGCTGTCATGTGAAGTCAACCGTGATAAGTGCATCAGAGAGTTATGAACAAAGTGATTTAGGGGCAGGGGTTATGACTCATAACATACTTGTGCAGTTCCAAAGAGCTTTACAAAAGCAGCAACCTTTGAGTTGGGCTTTTAAGGATGGCCCAGAGCCTACTAGTGAGGGCACAGGGGGATGATATGTATTCTGGTTGGAAGAAACAGGAAGTTTTTAATATGGCCTATTTGTGCAATTCTTTTGGTATTTGTTGCTAGCCCCATGTGGCCAAGGGGTTCAAACCAGCACATTTTATCACATCTTGTACAAAGTCTAATCAGTACGTATTATTTTTTGAATATCTGGATGAATGAATGAACAAACTTACCTTCTTAATATGGGACAATAATTTCAAATAAAAAATTCATACTTCAGTGAGGGTTGTGTTTCTTTACTTGATTATACCTATGCAGTTCAAAGGAAAATTTAAACTTTGTGAACTTTGATTAACATTCCTCTCACCGGATTTTAAGAAAACACAGCTGTGGACTTTATTCCTACCATTCTCTGCTTCCCCTTCTGCACTTAATTTCTACACTTTCATTGGTCTGTTTAGATGCATGAGTTCAAATATATGCCTTTGGTGTTTTTTTAGTCTAAAATAACACCTACTTAAACGGAGGCTACAGTCCTGCTTATATGTGAAGTGATATTCAGGTTGATATTTTTTATTTCCTCTTCAGAAGCAAAATGAACTCATCCTATTGTACACATTATACATTCTCCAATTAAAAACCTACAATACAGTGATAGGGAATGGGCATGTATTTCCTATTGCAAAGTGTCCAGTGATATCTGGAGGATTCAGCTGGGTTTTAAAGAGATTGTATTAACATTTGTGCCATAAGTGACAGTTGAGTTATTTTAATTAAATGGCAGTTTCAGCCAATTAAGATTTGTCATTGTTTTGAGTCCCTTTTGTTTTCTTCCTCTTTTCGATTTCAATATGTCTTGGGAATTCAAATATGTTAGAGTATGATTCCTTTGGTATTTTATTTTTCCTTTGGAAGCCAAAACAAAACTCATTAGACCATCACAATCCCAAAAGGAAGCTGTAAGTCTTGGGAGTGTGATCACAGCTACCTTTCTAGGACCCCCAAACTGAATTTAGTGTTAAACACAAGAAACACATTTTTTGCTTTTGTAGTACTTCAGGAAGAGTAATAAAATAACATTGCATATGTGTATTTTATTGTATGTGATCTTTCTTGATTCCCAAAACAACTTGGAGACATAAGCAGGGTAAATATTTCCATCCCATTTGATAAGCAAGGCTCTGTCATTTACCCACAAAAAAGATGATCCCTCAAAGTCAACAGCTGATACAGGGATGGGCTGGAACTAGAATTGAGTTCAGTGCTTCTCCCTATGTGTTACAAGCCCTGAGGACTTTCTTTTACTGGCTTACTTGTAAGCTATAAGAAAATGTGGGAAGCAGAAGAAAGAAGAGTAATGAAATTATTTACAGATGAACTTGAAAGATGGCTAACAGGATGCTGTTGGCATTTGGAGAAAAAGACTTTGAGAATCATGGTGAAATACTTCTACCACGTATAATTCCTGGGTTTTATACCAATCACAAGTTCAGTTATTATCCCAACGCGAGTGGTGGGCTGTGGAATATGGACTGGAAGGGGCGTTTCTCAAACCAGGGAGACTAGTGAGGGATGTCATAATCTCTGTAAAAATTGATGGGATGGAGGCAGGTGTGGATGAGGAGGGTGGAATTAGATGGTGCCTGTGGGAATGGAATTGGAAGGAAGAGTGAGTTCAAGGACAATTTGGAGCCTGGAATAGACAGAGTTTGGTGGTTTATTAGAAAGGAGAGAAGAAAACAGCAAACAGCACTAGACTCTCTCCTGCTCTGAATAACCCTAGTAAAGTTAGCATATACAAGCATAGGAATATTGACATTCCTGGCTTCACGCTTTATAGAAAAAGGAACAGATGATTTCCATAACAGGGAAGAAACATGGCTCTCTCATCTAGGACAACTAAGCATTTGTTATGTGTCTGCTCAAATATGTAGACTGCCTGAGTTAAAGGGAGCCTGGTTTACCCAGCGATCGGTTGTAGCCACCTCTTCAGGAGTATATATGGGAATGAAAATGACTCAGTTGGTTTCTGTGTTATTAGTTTTAAAATGGGGGCTTTTGATATAGAAATATCTAAAAGAATAGGAACAGGAAAACTATGCAAGTGCATCAGATGCCTATTCATAGCAAAATTTCAAGTTACCTTTTGATGCTGAGGCATTATGTGTGGGCCAGGTTTTATTGGGTGGATTTTCTCTTCCAGAGTTCCAATCTCCATATTATATAATTGAGGAAAACAATGTCCTTGCTCCTTGGCATTGAAATTCAAAAGCAGGGGTTTATGGCTTTTAAAGTCACACATCTGAGAAAGGCTGTCACTCAGCTAGTGAAACTATTTTCAATGGAAAGTTGAAAAGCTGAAGAAAAATATTTTGCTATACTATTGATTTTACTATTTAGTAGGTATGTCTCTGACTGCCTATGTTACACAGTCTTGGGGGCAAAACACAAGAAAGATTGATCAGAATACAATTGGTGGGTTTGAAAAGGGAACAAAATAATAAGAAACACACTCATTTATGAGACTGCTGAGCTGCTTACTCAAGGAAATTTATCGTGCTCCTGTTATAAATCAGAGACGTATGAAAGAAATCAGGATGAGGAATGAAAAAATAACAATGAACGTTGTTTTAAAATTGTGTGTCATTTTGTCACTAAATTGGATGTTGCTGCTCAAGGAACCATTTGTTCTTTCCTGAAAGAGACAAGGAATGAGGATGTTTATCTTAATACATCTTTTTTTCCCTTTGTTTCCTTCAGGGGTCATGGTATACTGAAAAAGCACTCAAGAGAAATCTGGGGGGAGCTGGAAACTATCAAGTTATTGAGGCCACACAGGGGGCAGAAAAGATAGAGGTGGGTACACTTTTGATCCATCAGTCCTGCTATTGAGGATGTCCCTGAAAATATCTTTGTTGTTATAAAGCCAGAGGACAGCAAGGAAAAGGTATAACGTGGGAGATCTTTATTTTAGAAAACAGATCAATATGGTTAAATGGAAGCTTGATAGAGTCTATTGTTAATGTCAAATTAATAGCATGCATGCCGAGAACTTGAGCTACACACTTCCATTCTGTGTCTGCCAGGGGCCAGTGATTAGTACAGAGACTGAGCTTGGTTTGATATTTACATTCTTAGCTGAGCTTATTTAAATTGTTCTCAACAGAGGCAGCTAGCCCACCAAAATAATGTTTTAAATTTATATCCTTTAAAACAGAAGAAAAGCTTATAGTATTACCGATCAGATCCTATAAACTTACTACTCTCCTAATACTGATCTCCTTAGAGACCATAGTGACAGCTTTATTATCAATACATACAAGTAAATAGTCTTGATGACACTGACTGGTGGACATAAATCTCCAATGCTTTTTGAGAAGCAGTTTTCTGTGTGCTGCTGATGTATTTGAGGCCCCTCCAATCCCTCAGGGCTGTGTTTTCCCACTCGGAGTGAGAGATTTGCTCCCCTGTTGCAGTGAAGGTGGCAGGTCAGAGACCGTGGAGTAAACCTCAGCCTGCGGGAAGCTTCCTCCCACTCTTGAATTCCCATGAGAACAAAACTCCAAGGGAACAGGAAAGAGTGGAAGACTGTTACATTTGGTTTAGGCTCATTGCCTGGTTTTCTGAAAACCAGTACAGTTTTACTATTAACCCATTGCGATTTCATTTAGACAGTGGCAGTGGGTTCATTTTCTTGTGTTATCTGAGCATTTTACTACTTTCTTGTCAACTTTTTAAGTTTGCGTCAGTGGAGAATAACATGTTTTAATTGAAATCTACTTTTTATTATGAACTAATGTCATGAAAAAATTGTATCAAAAAGCATTTATATTTCTATATAAACAATTGAAATCTCCATACTAAGAAAAAACAGCAAGTACATTTGTAAACATTAATTTTGTATTTAAAGAAAATTAAGACTAACATAAAATAGAGTCTTTATTGTGAGTGGGGTGGATAGTGCAATCGCATGTAATCCTCACGATAACTGTGTGGGAAAACTAAGCAAGGCATAGTTATTCCCTGTGACAAAAGTGTACCTTGCCAAGTGCACACATTTAGCTAGTGGGTGGTGAAATTAGGATTTGAGCCAGATTTTGTCTGATGCTTAAGCCTATGTCCTTGACCAGCTTGGGTAGGGAGATTGGGCAGGAGCTAAAATACTCTGTTTAGATGAGCAAAGTATCTTGTTTGCATCAGGTATTTATAATCGATGGCTGAAAATACACATTTTTGAGGAACATATTATCCCATACTCTGTGAACTTTACAAAAGAGGTGAAACATTTTTCTGATTCATTTAATGAAAAGCACTTAACTAAAAAAACAGTTAACTAAACAAAAAAATTAAAAACACTAAAAAAAGTAGCACAAAAAAGAAAACCACAAAAATTCACTGAAATACTAAATACAGGAATGTAGAAATCAACAAAATAGAATAATACAAGAAAATCGTGTTTATTCTAGAAATGTACATGTAGTTCAATATTGAGAAATTTATTATAATTTCATAGTCATAGACTAAAGGATAAAACTGCTATTTTTACCTCCTAATAGATTTCAAATGACATTTGATAAAATGTAACTATATTTCTTTTAAGAACATGCATATATACAACATAGTAATTTAGGTATAGAGAGAGATTTTTAAATTGTGAAAAAGCAGAAAAAACAGAAAAACCGTAGACACTTAGTACATGCCCTATTTCATAACTTATAGTTAACATCATTCTATAAATTCTAGCCAATACAATAAAATTTTTTAAATGACTAACATTTTAAAAGTTCTTAATATATATACTAGAAACTGTTCTAAATACTTTACAAATATTAATTCATTTAATCTTCATAACAATCCTAGGGAATATTGACTACTATAATTCTCATTTTACAAATGAGGAAGTTGAGGCCCAGAGAAGCTAAGTAACTTGGCCAAGGTCACACAGCTAATAAGTGGTAGAGATGAATAAGCACTCAAGTGGCTTAACTCATGAATCTTTAATTTTATATCCTATCATATGCTGTCTCTCAAAGTTTACAATTATTAGAAAAGAGATGACATCTTTTTTCCTTAAAAAAGTATATATATATATACACACACATATATGTGTGTGTGTGTATATGAATTTACTACAAATCCCAAGAAAATCAACTGGAGAACTATTAGAATAAGAGATTTCAGTTAAGTGGTCATACAAAAGATAAATGTGTATAAATCAATCGACTTTTCTATAAAAGCTACAAATAGAAAACATGATGAAAAAAATCCCATTTATAATAATGAAATATCATATATCTATGAGTAAGCTATAATAGAAATGTACAAGACTTAAATGAAGAAAATAACATTTTGTTTAGAAACACAAAATAAGATTAGCAGTAATGGAGATTGATACTGTATTCCTGGATGAGAATAATAAATATTGTAATGATGTTAGCTTCCCCAAATTAATTTATAAAGTTAATGCATTTTCATATAGAACCACAAAGAGATTTTTAGGGAGAGGTTCGCAAAATGATTATTAAAATTCATCTGGAGGAATGAACAGACTGGGAAAAGCAAATTTTTGAAAAAGAAGAATAATGAAGAAAGAACTTCTAATTCCAACTATTAAAACATATTATAAAATTACTATTACCTAGGCAGTATGTTACTTTTTACTAAAATAGAGACTTAGGAGAGGCTAAATCATCTTGAAAATTCCCCAAATAGACTTAAGCATATAAGGGTAACATAATAAACACAGAATTTCATGTTGGTGGAGAAGGTATTGATTATTACAAGAACACAATTCAAATAATTAGTTATTGTTAGGAAAAATTGTAAAGTTGAATCTTTTATTTATACAAAATACAGATAAATATCAGATTAATTGAAGAAGAATAATGAGATATAACTGAAATAGGTGAATAATTTATAATCTTGTCTAATATGACATCAAAGGCAAAAACCATAATTAAAGATTGATAAACTTGACTATGAGACATATTAAAACTTTTTTACATACAAATAGAAAGGAGACTCAAGCAGCATGCCTAGCACTGTGTTTGAAAATTCTTTTCTTGATTTTTTGGGGGTTAGAATTAATAAATCAGCAAGTTCTGACTAATATTCCAAATACACTACTGTTTGAAGGCTTAAAAAAGGGAAGCCCATTCTGGGATATTGTGCTATAGACACAGAGCAAATTTCAAAGATGGAATTCTAGAGAAGACCACATAATGACATGGAAGTCAGGATTGTTCCATCTAAAAAGGTCGGCTGAATTTGAATTATAGCATCCAAGAGAGTAAAGGATTTCAACTAGATAGTTTTATAATTCATACAAGTATATATAAAGAAATATAAACATATATATAAAGAAAGGAGGTGGTCATTGACAGTTTAGCACTAATTGTTAGTGATTGAAATAGCTGCCATTTAATGTTCATAGTGTTTGCAAAACTCATTTTCTCATTCCTTCATTCAGTATTTATTGAGCACTTGCCCCATTTACTCTGTGCCAGTTGTGAGCACTGAGGATGCAGAGCTGAGGATACTTTGCAATTCCCCGGGGTTGGTAAACTGCAGGATCTAGAGATACAGAGAAAAATTGACTACAGGACCATGAGGAGACCCAGAGAGGGTCACATCAAGAGTGGCTGACGTTTAATGCTTTGGGAAGGTCCTCAGGGATGACATGCTAACTTTCTTCAATTATATGAGGAATATCATCTGTATGATTGAAAAGGCAAAACTAGGTTGAGTGGATGGGAATCAGAGAAAGACATATTTTTATTTAATTAAAGGAACGGCTGTCTGAAATTATAACAGGCTACCTCTGGTACCTGAGATGGTTCCAGAAGCTTGGTACCACTAGGAAGGAAAGTAGCACAAGGAATTCATACATGAAATGGTGAGGGGCTGCGGATGGAGAGTTGGTGATTAACTCATCTCTGAAGATAAAATGTTCTTGGATCTGTTATTGAGATCGTTGATGTGGGAAGGGCTCCCTTGCAGACAATACAATGAGGGGCTCTAGGGAGTCAGGCCCACCAGCTTTACACTTAACTCTTAGACTCAAAGTTTTAGTAATCCATGTTCTATGTTTTATTAGTATAATTTATATATTGAGGCATTTAAACAATGCTAAGAACAAAGAATAAAATCAACTCCCACCTCTCAGAATTAACACATTTCATTTTATAATATTTGCTTAGTCTTCTGTTTTAAAGAAATAAAATGGCACAATGAGTTAAGTCTCCTTTCAGAAGCATCTGTGAATTAATGTGTATTGTTCCCGTCCATTTTATGCTTTTACCCACATATTTAGGCAACCATTCCAATATTTAGTCCTGGTTTGTGTTTTTAAAATTTACAAAAATAATATCACTGCTTTTCACAACACTGTGTTTTTGAGATCTATATAGTTATATATATATAGTTCTAGCTCTGTTCTCCTAGGTGAAATTTGTGGGGTTTTTTGGTTTTTTGTTTTTTTTGCAGTACGCGGGCCTCTCACTGTTGTGGCCTCTCCCGTTGCGGAGCACAGGCTCCGGACGCGCAGGCTCAGTGGCCATGGCTCACGGGCCTAGCCGTTCCGTGGCATGTAGGATCTTCCCGGACCGGGGCACGAACCCGTGTCCCCTGCATCGGCAGGCGGACTCTCAATCACTGCGCCACCAGGGAAGCCCTGTGGGGTTTTTTTGATAAGACATTTACTATTCACGTTTAGTGGCCTTCCTCACTCCGAAATTTGGCCTGTGGATGATAGGATGTTATTGCTGGAAGATTTAGGAGAAAACGTTATTTTCATTTATGTCTTTATATATTGTCAACACCGAGACTTTTTGAAAATGACAAAAGCTAAGCCAGAGGGGAAGTCAGGACAATGTAAATAAACTAGGCAAACCAGAATGGAGGATTAGCCTGCATATGAAGAAAACAAGGCTGCAGGAGGAGAAATGACTTTCTGGGCTACACAGCTTGTTAGTGACAGTCCTCTAAATACCAGCCCAAATCTCAGAATCAAGCAGTTGCATGGGATAAGATATATGTAGAATGCTTTCCAGTTCATTGTTCTTTTCATCATGGCGTTTCTTATGTTTAATAAAGATGTAGAGAAGTAAGATAATGGATTCCTAGGGCCAAATTGCCTGATATCATGCCTTCAGAATGGCTGGTTACAGTCTAGATTTAATCCATCAAATTTTTTTCTTATGATTGCTCTCTCCTTGCCCAGGTAAATATAATTATCACCTCTTTCCACTGGATAAAGTATCCTGTCCCATTTGTCCCACTAAGTAGCAGAATGTGGCCAGGTAAATCAGTTTTCACTGGTGATTAGAAGTCAGCCCTTCCATTTGCTTGTCAGCTAACCTTTGCCCTATACTTGTCCTGTTAACAGCTGGCTAGTTAGTGAATGTGACATGGCTGTTTCTGCAAGGTTTGGACGTGCCAAGATTGTACAGAAGACAGAGAACTGACTCACTAATTAAGCAGGGGTTTTTAGTGCCAGCTTAGGTCTGCAATTTCCTTAACCAGACCCAGTCTCAGGTGTTCTTCATAGTGAGGTGGTCTTGAAATTATATCATTTATACTACATGCAGTTAGGACAAATAATTCATCATTTCATTATTTACTTTAAACTTTGAAACTAATACAACTCCTAGGATTGAAAGGCTTGCAAATATTTTTAAAGTTTTACTCATATTAAATTTGTTTTTGTTTTTCCAATATATTTTTTGTTTGTTTGTTTTTGTCTTTTGTCGTTTTTTTTTTTTTTTTTTTTTTTTTTTTAAGGTACGCGGGCCTCTCACTGTTGTGGCCTCTCCCGTTGCGGAGCACAGGCTCCGGACGCGCAGGCTCAGCGGCCATGGCTCACAGGCCCAGCCGCTCCGCGGCATGTGGGATCCTCCCGGACTGGGGCACGAACCTGTGTCCCCTGCATCGGCAGGCGGACTCTCAACCACTGTGCCACCAGGGAAGCCCTTTCCAATATATTTTATACATTTATAAGGTACATAAAACCAGTCTTCTTGACTATCTGCTGGCAATAATATTTGATTGCTAAAGTAATCTATAGAAGTTAAGTGATATAGGGTTGGCCAAAAAGTTCATTCGTGTTTTTTCCATAATATCTTACAGGAAAACCCAAACTTTTTGGCCAACCCAATACATTGAAAGTGAAGATTTATCATGTGAAAAGTATCAAGTTTCATCTGATTATGTTCTTAAAAAATTATGGTAATTTGATCATCTTACAAATAAGTTCAGTCTGTAAAATCCTAATTTACAAATGCTTGAGAAAACAAAATACTTTTGATTAATTTAATGTCAACCTATTATCCTACCATGTAAATATCATAGCCATTGTAACTATAGTCACAAAAAATAAGAATCCATTGGAAAGGAAGTGTAGTGCTTTTGGCTGTTTCTAAACACAGCTGTAAAAGGTCAAGGATATCATTACTGAGAAAATGAACTCATTGTCCAAAAGTTGCACATGAGCTGATTTTTGTCACTTGTCTCAAGTGGTGTATCTTCAGATTGCTGGAAGACATCATGAATATTTTAGCTGCAATTATTATTAAAGTGTTCAGTGTGTAACGGTTCCATGTGTGGGTATGGTTGCTGCAAGGTGGCTAAAAGGACAATGTCCCTCAAGGTCATATCCACATCGCCTATCTGTGATGGCTCCTCTTTGGTTTAGTTTGGTTGGTGGTTTTATGCTATTTTTATGGCATGTGGAACATGGCTCAACTTTGTGAGCTGACTGCTAGGGGGCCACTTAATCCACTTTTCTTAAAATTATGCCATATGTTAGTCCCTAAAGTTTGCTTTTAGTATTTAAATGCATATCATAGCTTAATCACATCACATCAAGTTGTAATTTCAACAGTACTTTATAATTTTTCTTTGGCTGTTTTGCTTGTGGCTATTTATTAGTCCATCGCATGACGTTTCATAGTTTTTCTGACACTAGCTGAATATTTAAAAGACATGGAAAAATTGGTGGAAAGAGCACTGAATGTTGGAAGTCACATCTCTATTCTGGACCTCATTTTGCCCCCATCCAGCTGCATGAGTCTTAGCAAGTCATTCTGAGATATGGCACAGTGCAGTGGATCAAATCATTGACTACCAAATTTGAGTCCAACTTGTGCCATTTATTAGTTGGTAAATTTCTTAACCTCTGTGTCAAGTTTAGGTTCTCATCTGTAAAATGGAACTGACAATAGTTCCTGTCTTATAAAATTATTAAGAAGATTACATCAATGGATATTTATAAAGCACTTAGAATAGTGCCTATATGACTGATTGTTTAATAAAACTTTACTGTGATTGGACTTCATTGGGTTTGATTTCTATATGAGTATTTCCAGTTTGAAGATTACATTAAGTGTCTGTTTCTTGCCTTTGTTTTCAATGTACCTTTAACTTACTAAGCTGATGCTGGTGAAAATATTGTTTCTATGCAAAGTATTAGTGGCTATATGGTCTAACAGCAATGATTTGTTGTTGTTGTTTGTTTTAAATTAAGGCACATGTGCAAAACTAAAGAATTTTTAAAAATATAGCCCAAATAGCTATATACCTCATAGTTGTATTGACTGAGACAGTCTCTATAACTGGGCTTGGAACTTGTGTTTGTATTGTGTAGACATTTTGTTTACCTTCTGAAGGGTTAATTTATTTCATTTTTCAATTTCTGTCTTTATACATGTGCTATTGGATGAAAGGCTATTTGGAAAACTGAATTTGATTATTACTTTTCACCTCTGTAGTGTCACTGAAAAAATTCCACTGTTTATCAGGTTTCCTTGGTACAGGCTGGTACATGACTTCTATCTTTTTAAGCTTATCACACACCCATAACTATGAGCTTGAAGCTTGTTAAAATTGAAATATTTTGTAGTGCATAGAGCAGTCTAAAGTCAAAATAAGAGCTTGGTGGTAGAAAGACAGATTAGTTCGTTTCTTAAAAACAGGACATACCCAGCGTGGTGAAAGAGGCCACTGAAATTGGAACTCGTTTTAGCCCATGGGAGAAAGTCCAGCTAAGCTAGTGGCCTTATCATCTAGAGAGAATGATGACAGCAAAAGGAGGCTGTTCTTTTTTTTTTTTTAATTTATTTATTTTTTTATTAGTTTCTGCTTTATAACAAAGTGAATCAGTCATACATATACATCTGTTCCCACATCCCTTCCCTCATGCATCTCCCTCCCTCCCACCCTCCCAGCCGCAGAGCACAGGGAGATCAGCTCGGTGCTTTGTGACCTCCAGGAGGCTGTTCTGATAGGCAGGGGGTCGGAGTCCGAGTTGACCAGCAAGGTGCAGCAGATGGTGTCCCAGCAGGTGGGTGGTGACGCAGAGTCTGGGAACAGGTGATATCCAGGCAGATAAACAGGGAGGTCTGTTCACAGATAGTATGGCCCCAGGGTTGGGGCTGGGGTTTCGGAATGAAATTCAGGCCCTGGGAAAACTGGATAGACTAGTGCAGAGGCCTGTTTTGGAGGGACTAGGGTACTATCAAGGGCATTGGAGCACAGAGTTTGTTACGTGGGACCACAGGTTAAAGGGGACTTGCGGCACCCTCATTTTGGGGGGTTGTGTGGCCTGGAAGGATGCTGGAGTAGGGAATCAGGCCAGTCTTTTTTTTTTTTTTTTTTTTGCAGTACGCGGGCCTCTCACTGTTGTGGCCTCTCCTGTTGCGGAGCACAGGCTCTGGACGCGCAGGCTCAGCGGCCATGGCTCACGGGCCCAGCTGCTCCGTGGCATGTGGGATCCTTCTGGACCGGGGCACGAACCCGTATCCCCTGCATCGGCAGGCGGACTCTCAACCACTGCGCCACTAGGGAAGCCCCAGGCCAGTCTTTACAGATGCTGACTTTGATAGTCCTTGGTATAGATTCATGTGTATGTCTTTTGAAAATTGAAACACTCAGATGTGTTGATTACTCAACTGTGCTTGACTTTATTGCTAACAAATTAGATTAGAAGGCAACTCTGAGGTAATCAGGCTTGCCTCTTTTTTCTTTCTTTCTTTCTTTTATAAAGCTTGCCGTACCTTTCAGATCGGAATGAATTCCATGCAGTTGAAACTGCTCACATGGGGCTTAGGTTAAGTGAAGCATATAATATGGAGGTGGTGTTATTTCCTACTCTTCTTGGATTTATCCGGAGGAAGAAGTCATGTATCAGAGAAGAGAGTATAAAATGAGAGGATTAGCAAGTAAGTGGTTGTTTCTGGCTGAGCTTTGCTTGAAATGGAGGAGAAAATGGCATGGAAGTTGCTAAAATTAATTTCCTTATAATGACATGGAGTGTTAAATGGCCCTTTCCCTAGAAGTCGTTTCAGGCCTAGTTATGTTACTTGGGAGTGCTCTTTCTCAAATCAGGACCTCCACCTCCAAGGAATAAGAGAGAAAATTGAATTTTGACTCTTTTGCTCGTGTCTTAGCTTTTAACAGCTTTCTTCTTTTGATCTAGATTTTATGCCTACTGCCATCTTTGTGATTAAAGGAAAAAACCCTCAAATAAAATAAAATCGAAGCATTCCTGTTCCTTATATTTTGAAATAAATTTTAGGCTGATGTCCCCTGTAAAAAAATTTTTACTTGGTTATTATGAAATTCCAAAGCTTCATCACTGTTTCTCCAAATACTATTTTCAACAGAAGAAAATCCATGGTTCTTTCTAATAGACTTTCTTTATAATGGTGAATATTGTGTAGAGAAACTAAGCATTCATTTATCAAATGAAAGTTCATTTATGTAACTAAGGTCAAGATAAACTTGGCTGTCATGAAATCTAGCTTAAAATTCTGACTTTCTGTGTGACTTTGGGGCAAGTTATTTACTCTACTGGATTTTAGTTTCATATCTCAGTTTCTACCATGTTCATAGAAACGCTTTATTTCTGGTACACCCTTGGGAATCACAATGGATAACAAAGTTTTCCTTTTTTTTAATGGAATTTTTTTTTTTGGTGAAAATCATTTTAATATGCCCTCATCATTTGAACATAATTATATTAGAGTTCCACCAGATAAACGGAACCAGCAGGAAAAATATATCAAAAGGCTTACTGAAAGGGATTGGCTTACGTATTTGTGGAGGCTGCCTAGCAGAGTCTGAAATCTTCAGGCAGGAAGTGCAGACTGGAAACTCTGGGGCAGGAGCTGATGCCACAGGTGGTATTTCCTCTTCCTCAAGGAAACCAGTTCTGCTCTTAAGACCTTTCAAATGATGGGACCAGGCCCACCCAGATCATTGAGAATACTCTCCTTTACTTCAATCAGTTTATTGTAGATGCTAACCACATCTACAAAATTCCTTCACAGCAATACCTAATTCACTGTTTGATTGAATAACTGGGGATCACAGCTTAAACTGACCCTCACAGTCCACTCCTTGTCAACGTGGCATCCATACACATTTCCTTAAATCATACCTAATCTCAAAATAATGACAACAACAAAATCATACTTCCACCTGACATGATTAAAGCTATCCTGTATGTAACTGAAATCATGCTAACCCTTTCCCCAGAAGAGGTGCAGGGTCATTGGGGGTTTACTCTTCTGATATCCCATAACTTAAAATACCGTGATATAAAGTTCACTATTATTAATATATCTTATGTTAGAAGACAGGCACTTGAGAGGGAAGAAAGAGACACATATTTGAGACACACACACAAACATTTATAACAGAAAAAGGAAGGGTACGAATAACTTAATAGTCCTCATTTCTGGAACTGGTCACATGGTCATAGCTGGTATTTATAACTTCTTTCTTCTACTACCCAAGCCATACATTCCATATTCCCTTTGCTCTCAAGCAGGTACCTCAGCTTATTATGGTTCTTTGCCTGGCAGGGTGACCCAAACCTTTCTTAAACTAAAGGGTCTGGGCCATTAGCTGTTGTTTTATGGTTTTCACTGACTTGTGAATTGAATTGTGGTTTTCATTGATCTTAGTCACAGAACCTGGTAGTAACAAGAGATGCCCTAGGGATCTCCTGTATTACAGACATGCTCTTCCTTACTCCATTGTGTAGTACAGCCCAGTTGTCCCTTGATAATCTGGATCAATCACCCCAGCCAATATAGAAACTCCTTTTTATTTTTTATTTTTTGCGGTACGCAGGCCTCTCACTGTTGTGGCCTCTCCCGTTGCGGAGCACAGGCTCCGGACTCGCAAGCTCAGTGTCCATGGCTCACGGGCCCAGCCACTCTGCGGCATGTGGGATCTTCCCAGACCAGGGCACGAACCCGTGTCCCCTGCATCGACAAGCGGACTCTCAACCACTGCGCCACCAGGGAAGCCCTAGAAACTCCATTTTTGCCTATTTATTCAGAGGCCTGAGAAGCCCACAGTGACTGGTGGCAGTCTTTACTCTCAGTTCAATGGAATTGTTGTTGTGTCTCCTGGTAGAAGCATTCTTCTCTTTGAAACTAAGACCTCTCGACCAGCAAAACAAAAGATCACAGGGACGGGAAGCAAAATTTTGCTAGCGGATTGCTAGGGATAATACTGAGTGGTGTCACTCCCATTTCCACCCCTTGATTCCTGGACCCATGAATCCTGGCTATGGGAGACAGAGTATCACATATTGGATGCTGATTTATAGTATTTATAGCCTCTTTCCAGAGCCGGGGCACATACTGCCACCTCGCTAGCACTGTAACTGAGTCTTCAAAGGCCATTCCACTCTTCTATCATGCTTTCTGCTTCAGGATGATGGAGAAAATTGTAATACCAGTGAATGAGCATTGTCGGACTTCATTTGCTGTGAAGTGAACTCCTTGATCAGAAACAATGCTGTGTGGAATACCATGACGGTGGATGAGGCATTCTGTAAATCCACGGATGGTAGTATTGGCAGAAATACTGCTTGCAGGGAAAGCACCTCTATATCCAGGGTGTCTGTTATATTAGGAACAAAGCACCACCCTATCCATGATGGAAGCAGTCCAGTAAAATAAACCTGCCACCAGATAGCTGGCTGACCATCCCATGGAATGATGCCATATTGGGAAGTCAGTGTTGTATTTGCCACTGAAAGGTTGGGCACTTAGCAGTGGCTGTAGCCAGGCTAGCCTTGGTGAGTGCAATTCCATGTTGCTGAGTCCGTGTATAATTTTTACCTCTGCCATAAAGGTCACTGTTCATGAGCCCATTGGGCAATGACAGTAGTGGCTGGGAAAAGAGGCACAGATCCACAAAATAGGTCATCCTGTCCATTTGATTATTAAAATCCTCATCTGCTGAGGTCACCCTTTGGTGGACATTCATATGGGACATAAATATCTTCAGATTATTTGCCCATTCAGAGGGCATATACTTCTTCCCCAAATTTCTTTGTATCAATTTTCTGATCATTTTCTTTCCAAATTGCTGACCATCCACTCAAACCATTGGCCACAGCCTATGAGTTAGTACAGCTTTATACCTCTGGCCATTTCTCCTTCCAAGCAATAGGAACATCTAGCAGTTCTGTTCCCTGGGAGGATTTCCCTTCACCATCGTCCTTCAGAGATGTATTAGAAAGGGGCTGTCATGTAATAGCTGTTCACTTTCTGTTGGTGCCCGCATATCATACACACCATTTGTAAACCAGGCCCACATTTTCTATTCCTCAGTGAACAGGTTTTAGGGAACTCCCCATGAGGCAAAAGTATGGATTGGTAGAGGATAGGTAATGTAGCAGGAGTAGGGCCCATGGGCATTTGGACAACTTCCTCATGTGATTTACTTATGCCTTCAGGGCCTGCTTGAGCTCAATCTCATATGTACCTCTTCCAGTTGATATTGGCATGCTGCTGTGCACTCCCAGCTTTATAGCTTGGTGGATCAGACAGCAGCCAGTTCATGATGGGCAGCTCAGGTGTCATGGTAATTTGGTGGCCCATGATTAGACATTCATTTTCTACTCAGGCCCAGGAGCAAGCCAAAATCTCAGAAAGAGAGTAGGTACCTGCAGAGGAAGATAGGGCTTTGTTACAAAAGCCTCGGAGTTTGCATTTTGATTCACCAATAGGGGCCTGCCAGATCTCCAAACAGCATCTCTAGCTGCCACTGGCGCTCATAGGGAAAAGGCTAGGAGAAAGATCAACAATATGATTGTTTGGCAGTACGGCAGGTTCTCAAGGGCAGTTAGCCTCCACTTCATTCAAGGGGTTCTTGGTCTGTAAACCAGGTCAAGACTAGGAATTGATGGAGACGTTTCCACTGTTTTTTGTTTGTTTGTTTGTTTGCTTGTTTTTTTTCGGTATGCGGGCCTCTCACCGTTGTGACCTCTCCCGTTGGGGAGCACAGGCTCCGGACGCGCAGGCTCAGCGGCCATGGCTCACGGGCCTAGCCGCTCCGCGGCATGTGGGATCTTTCCCGGACCGGGGCACGAACCCGTGTCCCCTGCATCGGCAGGCGGACTCCCAACCACTGCGCCACCAGGGAAGCCCCGTTTCCACTGTTTTGATGATTCAAGATAGACCTCTGTTCGGTAGTCCTAGAAATCTTACGCTTATACAGATCAAGTAGCATTGATTAGCTTGCCCATCTATTTATTTTGTAGGGACACCGTGATCAAACCATAGGTCTCTCTCTGCAAGACAGACTGTTCTGGTTACTGCTTTGGCTCTGCTGTCCATTATAGTAACCACATCTGTCTTTGGTGATTAAGTGCTGCCACTTGACCCTGCCACCCTGGCACCCAACTTTCCCCACTGTATTTAGGGATCCCAGTTCAGTGGCAGCGATTCCCACTATAATTTCTGACCTATAGAAAAGAGTGACCCCAGAGTTTTTCAGGGATGCTGGGGCTCTTCTCACAAATGTATTTCTTACAGTCATAGTTAAAAGTGTGTCCTTTGGACCCTCCTGGGGTAGGTAAGCAGGTTTTACATGGTAAAGCTGTTTTAACGTTCTACAGTATACCAAGGCAGTCAGTTCTGGCATTTTGATTTCATTTAATGTTGGCCCATGTCTCAACCAACCAAACAAAATGCTAGACCCCTTTCTAGCCCCTTGAGCTAAAACATTGAATCCAGAATCTGTTTAGTGAGCCCATATCAATAAATTCATTCTGATTTAACTTTATGTTCCTTCCACAATTATCCAACACACTTCATATCCATTCATTCATGCACATATTCCCCAGATTTCTATCTGGGGAGTAAATTGGAAAAATCATGCATTTCTTTTGGTGCGTAGCACACTTCCACATGGGTCACACTGTGTAACTCACCCTTTGAAGCCTGCTGGAACATGAGTCTACTTATAAATCTAGAAGCAAAGAGGGGTGGCAGGGATAAATCCTGAGGAGAATCAGTGGTGTCTTGCAAGGCAGATGCCTCAGGAGAGACTATTACAGGTTCATCAGACAAAGCAGGGGTTAACTGCTTCACGCAGAGGTGGAGGGTGGCTTTTGTTGGCAAATGACTCAGAAGAATTTAGGGATTTGAAATCCTCAGTTTCCCTGGGATTTCCCAGATGTATCTATTTCAATTTTCAGGATTCTATTCCTTCTCAGTCAGTGCCCTCACTTTAATAATGATGTTCTGCAAGGTTGGGAATTCAATTTATATTGTAATTCAGCAATTTACAGCTTGAAATTCTGGGTTTGAAATCTCAACCCTACAGCTACAGGAGATAAGGGTTTTTCCTTCTGGGCAGACATAGATACTTTCGGGTCCTTTATACAGAGCTTGAACTAGGAATTTCAAGGCTTGAGTGTGTCCTTTTCTTTCCCTTTTCTACAGCACGGTTTGGAGCAACCAACCAAGAAAGAGATTATATGATTATGGTTTATGTGATTATGGAGGCTGGTTAGGCAAGTCCAAAAGTCAGGTTGGCAGGCTGGGAACTCTCTGGCAGGAACTGAAGCCGTAACCTACAGGTAGAATTTCTTCTTCCTCGGAAAAACCTCTGTTTTGGCCTTTCCATTGATTGGATCAGGCCCAACCAGATTAACTGAGGATCATCTCCTTAATTTATCTTATTTATTTATTTATTTTTTTGTGGTACGCGGGCCTCTCCCATTGCAGAGCACAGGCTGCGGAAGCGCAGGCTCAGCGGCCATGGCTCACGGTCCCAGCCGCTCCGCCGTATGTGGGATCTTCCCGGACCGGGGCACGAACCCGTGTCCCCTGCATCAGCAGGTGGACTCTCAGCCACCAGGGAAGCCCATCCTTAATTTAAATCAGTTGATTATAGATGTTTCTCCTAGATTAGTGTTTGCTTGAATAACTGGGGACTATAGCCAAGTTGGCCCATAAAATGGACCGTTCCAGTAGTCCAATTTTATTCTTGATGACTCATAGTCATCACACGTATAGGCAGATGTAAAGGATGTATACGCAAAGATTATGGCTAATTACCCAAGCTCTAAAACTTGGTTTCTTGAAAAACTTCTAGATAATAGTTTGTTCTTTAGTCATTTATTTTTCCTTAAAAATAGAATGAAGTGTTGCAGCTACAATATGCTCTTTGGTGGCACGATGTGATTCATTTTTTTTTGCAAAAAGAGCTGTAGTGGCTTTTTCTCAACAGATTTTCTCACCCTCCCAAAAATCATCTTATTTGTGGTCTGTGGCTATTATTATCTTTGAATTAGTGCACTGTTAAAACATCCATAATAGAGTGGGTCAGCCTTGATCTTTGGGACTGGACCAGTAAGTTTTTCTATTGTGTTCATTCATTGTTGCCTATTGAGGGACTGATTCGGAATTTAGTTTTGTTCAACTAAGAATTCTAGAATTTGAAAATTCAGAAAGCTGTTCCCTGGATAGCTGAGCATTCTCAGTATGTTGTTTTAAAATGTACTTAAAAAAAAAAGTTAGGTCGGCATGTAACTAAAATATCTCTGCTGAGGGAAAGGGGCACATTCCTGAGTGAACATTTGGTTGCTAATCACATGACAAGGTGACAGGGCTTCCTGGATTGATTGCTCCAGGTGACTACAACCTTCAGCCAAGCTCGTGTGACTTGTTTATTTGGAATAATGGTGTGTGTTGGGCCATCTTCTCATGTATGCTCCAGTGACCAAGAGGCAAGATATTAATTGCTTTGACAAGATTTCAGGTGCAATCTATGGCTGTGACAGAGATTTTTGTGAGAAACCTCTGGGGCAGTTTACCTGGTGCTTTATAATTCAGACCAGTGGTGGTGGGGAGAGTGGAGGAGGGGGAATCTGATTCCAGAACATGTACTTCTCTCCTCTATATTAACACCTCACATTCTATTTAGTACAATTAAATGAAACTCAATGAAAGGATTGTTTGAAGAAAAAAAAGAATTGGGGGGGTGACTTCCTGGAAGTGATCAGCCACCCCCTCCCTCTTCCCTGTCTCCATAGGTCATAAGCAGAACATCACCTCTGATTTTATTTTATTTCTTTTATTTAACATCTTTATTGGAGTATAATTGCTCTACAATGTTGTGTTAGTTTCTGCTGTATAACAAAGTGAATCAGTTATACATATACATATATCCCCATATCTCTTCCCTCTTGCGTCTCCCTCCCTCCCACCCTCCCTATCCCACCCCTCTAAGTGTTCACAAAGCACCGTGCTGATCTCCCTGTGCTATGTGGCTGCTTCCCACTAGCTATCTATTTTACATTTGGTAGTGTATATATGTCCATGCCACTCTCTCACTTCGTCCCAGCTTACCCTTCCCCCTCCCCGTGTCCTCAAGTCCATTCTCTACGTCTGCGTCTTTATTCATGTCCTGCCCCTAGGTTTGTCAGAACCTTTTATTTTTTTTTTTAGATTCCATATATATGTGTTAGCATACGGTATTTGTTTTTCTCTTTCTGACTTACTTCACTCTGTATGACAGACTCTAGGTCCATCCACCTCATTACAAATAACTCAATTTCATTTCTTTTTATGGCTGAGTTATATTCCATTGTATATATGTGCCACCTCTTCTTTATCCATTCATCTGTCGATGGACACTTAGGTTGCTTCCATGTCCTGGTTATTGTAAATAGAGCTGCAGTGAACATTGTGGTACATGACTCTTTTTGAATTATGGTTTTCTCATCACCTCTGATTTTAGACCAGATAATCTTAGGGCTTGAGGCCAAGCTAATTCCATCTGTCTCCTCTCCAGTCTTTCTCAAGCTCTCGTTGGATATTCTGCTCCGGCAGTGTGATGTAGTATAAAGAAGTTGAGCTTTGGAGTCAGTTAGACCAGGGTTTGGGTTCTTACTACCTTAAGAGGTTAGTAACATTTTCTAAACCTTGGTTTCCTCATAAAGAAAGTGCAGATAATTCAGAGCATTATGTTGGAATAAGACCATGTGTAGGAAAACTGCGTGGTACAGTGTAGGCACTTAAAATGTATTTTCCTTGCTGTTCCCCACCCCCGACTTCCTGAACATAGAATTATGTACAAAAATAGCACTTAGGGTGGAGATGAGAGTTCTCATTCCTGCCATTTCCTCCAGTACTTCAACTGTGGCTCCATAATTTACATTCTAAGGGCAAACCCATGCTAGTTACCATTTACCTCTAGTATATTGTGTGTATTAATAGGCTTTTCTTGAAAGTCTACTATGTTCAGGGTTTTGAACCAAGGCTAAGGAGAAGCATAAATACCAATTGGCATTATTGTGCGATTGTAGATTTCAAGAATGTAACCGACATTTTGGTAGTCGGCTGGACTACCAAACTATCAAACTCTAAAGTCAGATGTAAGCCTTGTTCCCAGTCCTTACTTGTTACATTTTTCTGTATTGATTTACTTATAACCTGTTGGAATATATTACACTATCTTTTTATTTCTTTTTAATTCCATACCCTCTCACAGCGTTAGTTTTGGGAAGGGAAATTTTGATATCTTCTAAACACTTTGGATTTATTGGTATCATGTACAAGAAAAATATGGCTCGGCTCAGTTCACCTTTTTGATTATACTGCTAATATAGTTAAAAATTTAAATTATTTTTGGCCTTCATGTTTTCCTTCCTGCATTTCAGCTTCTATCCCAAGATTTTTAATTCTTATACTTAAGTACCTTATATATAGTCTGTTTATCGTCATGAGTATTCATTCATTCAGTAAAAATATATTGAGGGCCTAGTAGGGCCTGAGGATATGAAACAAAAATAGAAATGGTATCTGCCTTCATGGAGGTAACAGTCTAGTAGAGAAGACAGACATAAATAAACATACAAACATATAGCTACTAATTGTGATGAATATTATGGGAAGAAATGTAGATGGCTAGAGAGAATACACTTAATAGTACTAACAAAAGTAACGTAATTTAAAAAAAGCAACTTAGCCTATATAAAGAAGTTCAGGGCTTCCCTGGTGGTGCAGTGGTTGAGAGTCCGCCTGCCGATGCAGGGGACACGGGTTCATGCCCCGGTCCGGGAGGATCCCGCATGCCGCGGAGCAGCTGGGCTCGTGGGCCATGGCCGCTGGGCCTGCGCGTCCGGAGCCTGTGCTCCGCAATGGGAGAGGCCACAACAGTGAGAGGCCTGCATACCACACAAAAAAAAGAAGTTCATAGGAAAACAGTCATTTTACATTTTATTCTTCTATCTTTAAAACACTGAAAAAGAAAGAATTATTTATGTTCTGTCCAGCTGTAGGGCTTTGAAATTTACTTAAGAAGGTGCTTGAAATTGCAAAATTTGAGCCCAATGACAATAGTATTATTATAATATAGCATTTTTTTTCTACCTTGTTAGTAATTCATTTTCATGTTATTATGAGTTTTGTTTGCCTGGATGTACAATATTCTTAGGAGAGATTTTTTTTCTTTCTAATTAGGAATATTCTGGTTTAGCCTATGCAAATGCTTATAACGAAAAACAGTTGGTCATTGAGCTACTACGTATGCCAGCAGAGTCTGACTAGGGTAATGTTTATCTCCATTAAATAACAGATCTGGTAAATCTTTTACATAAAAGAATATTGTGTTGTAGACATGATATCGTCAAACTTTAAATACTCTTTTAAAGAATAGTAACAACAGCATAAATCTCATTTTTGTTTTAGGTAAGCTGAACACTAAGACTTTAAGCATAAATAATCAGAAAGAATCAGTTCATCGGGAATTAAATAAAAATTTTGTTTACTTAAATAGATTTTAAATATAATACTTGAATTTGAGAAAAGTAAATTTTGCCTAACAATTGTGGTAAGGACTAGCTCCTATAACATCAGGGAAAGCTTTTTAGTCAAACTGATTTATCTGTGCTGAGATTTGTCTCTGTGTGTGTCACCTGGCTGGTTCTCACGCCTCTGACTCTGACATCATAGTGCAGCAGCAGGACCACGGAGTTACAGCTTTACACAGGCAGTCAGCCAGCGTGAAGCCTAGCTAGGGGAGCTGAAGGGGCAAAGAGGTTGAAGGAGGAGTTGGGACTCCTGGGAGTAGAAGAGATGGGAGACAAGGCCATTCCTGAATTGTAGGTGTGGTTCTGAGGGTGTAGAGGCAGGACTGGCAGGTAGGTGAAAGTCAATCACTGTATCCATGGAGACAAGGTCACCAGTGATCCTTATATTTGCTCCACAGCTCACTTGGTATATTTGCCACGTACAGCTCCATCTGGTTCATCTCCTCAGAGAGGCTATCTCTCCGTCTAATTAAGATTGTCCTGAATTCTAATTATTCTCTAACAACCTATTTTCCCCCTTCATAACCTTCATCAAAACTGTAAATTATGGGTTTGATTATTTACATGTTCTGTAATCTCCTTTGTTTTTAGCGTCTTGTCTTTCTTGTTTAGGTTACCCCCTACTAGCTTCTAGTTGCTCAATACATAACTGTTAAATGAATTACGATCAAAACTTTCAATTGCTTGCTCTTGGCTTTAACCTTTATTCAGTAGAACTTGAGTCAGAAAGAGAAAGACAAATACCATATGTTATCACTTATATGTGGAATCTAAACTATGACACAAATGAACTTATCTACAAAACAGAAACAGACTCACAGATGTAGAGAACAGACTGTGGTTGCCAAGGGGGAGGGGGAAGAGATGCATTGGGAGTTTGAGTTTAGCAGATGCAAACTATTAAAAATAAAATAAAATAAATTGCTGTTCTTACCATTTATTTGGATCTCTCATGAACATAACCAAAATGCTCAGAAATGTCCATGTTTTTTTCAGAGTGGTTATTCAGTTGGCTTGCAATAGATGTTGGTGATTGCTTACAACAAAAATGCAGCTATTCATCCTAGTTTAGTATCATGATTTATGTTAGTTTTATTAATTGCTTTTTATTGATACCAACGACTGATTTAAAATGATATTTTGGGGTTAATTTAGCTTTAGTCTTGAGAGTAATATGTAGACTTGGTAATGAGGAGAATTTATGAGTGAATGATTATAGAGCAGTTTGGCTTGTCTCTGGTTTTGGAGGTATCTGCACGCTGCTTCCTTTTTCATCATTGTTAATGAAGAGCTGCTTGGGATCTTCCTTATATTGATGTTTCCAGTGAACTCTGTTGATATTTACTGAGCTCTTTTTCAGCTGTGTGTTTCTTAGCTTTGAAAGATTAAGGAGTAATTCAACTTAAACATTGGCTTTCAGCCACATCTCAATGTACTCATAGAGTCAGTAAAAGTTCTCTCAGCCCCACTTCACTACGAACAATGCAGCTCTTGCTAGAGAAATTAAGGAACATAACTAAAGATAAGGGCTTTGTCAAATACCGAATATGTGTGGTGTGTATGCTAACCTTAAAGAAATACTCGCGAATTCTAAATCTCTGCTATTGTCCTGAATCTCTGAATTAAGTTCTTTACATCATGTTGACTAAGATGTACATTAGAATTATATTTACTAATCTTTCATGCAAATTTTAAAGAAAAACCTGCCTGGAACCTTGGTTTGTTAATTAGGAATAATTAGGAATATTATGTACTTTTAATCTTTTGCAGGTCTAAATGTTTTTGGAATAGGTTGGTTTTGTCCTAGTTCTGGAATAATTAGTAGGAAATACTAAATATAACTTATATTTGCAGAAGTGGTTTGGGTGAAGTCATTTATATTATGCCTTGACAGCACCTGCACATATGGGCACTGGATTAGTTACTATATAATTATGATAATTGAATGGTCCTTACTAAATTATGTCAGATTCGAATTAACATTCAGAAAAGTAATGATATATAGAAGTTTTAGTTACATATTACTCTGAAATAGAGTAGGAAATGTATTGGCTTAGGTTGCCTAGTGATTTAAGATTATGACTTAAATACTATCCCTTCAAGTGCAATAAAACCGGTTGTCTGACTTTGAACTTCTCACTAATTGCCTTCATTCATTTATACACTCATTTTTCCTTTTTTTCAAGCTAGCAATTATTGCTCTCATTATGATGTAATTTGCACATCACTGTAGAAGTTTAACAAGGTTGGAATTCAAACTTGACTTTTCCTTAGTTCTACTAAGGACCCTTTCTGTGCAGAACTCTTCCTAAATTAAGGCCAGGGGAGAGTTTCGTGTTCTTGGCAAGAGCATATCTGACTCTGGACCAGCACTGGCTGCTACATCTTCTTACCTTAAATCTGAACCAGGGTTCCCTGAAGGCAAAGCGTGGAGGAAATATGGTCTTTTCAATAGGGAATTTCAGCATTTGTTTTAATTGTGCCTTTGCCTCTGTACTGCATCACAAAGCAGACAAAGACTGTATTGTTATCTCAGAGGAGTTGTAAGAAATAGTGAGATATTCCTAGGAATGGATTTGTTCGACTTTGGATGTGATAAAACGTGAAAAATGTAAAGCTATAAGGCATTAACATTACTAAAGGCAAATGGAAGAGTTTATATTCCTTGAGAAGGAGGAGTGAAAACAAATTAGGTAACCATTAATGGTTTTGTTATCCAGGAAGTATTCTGGGTTCTCTATTGAAAAGAATCCCAGTGATATGTGCCCCTTCTGTCTTTATTGCTTTGATGTGTCACTGAAGTCACAGTGGTAAGGCTTGTAGAGAAGAGGCTGCTTTTTGGGAGATTTCAAGAATGGGTTAGTTCTCATTGTCAAAGCTCTAGGAAAATCTTTATCCCCAGAAAATGAGAAGTACCAGTAATAATTGGATAGTGTGTTTGGATTGGACTCAAACCTGAGTTTGAATCTTGACCCTGGCACTAACCAAGCCCGTGGCTTGGGTAGTCTCTCCCAGCCTGTCTCCTCATCAAAGAAATGAGGATAATCATACCTATCTTGAGAATCTCAGGAGGACTCTGATAATAATACATGTTATTTGCCTAGCATATTTCAGTTTCTCAGTAGAAGATATTTTTATTATATGTTTATGCCTTGTCCAGGGTCCCACCAGAAGCAGGACTTAAGACAAAGTTTTTGGGGAAGACCATAACTATGCCTTTCTTCTTTGGCTTATTACTCAAAAAAGGCCATAATAAGAACAAGCCTAATAATTGGAAATAATTGAGGGGAAACCAGAAAAACATATTCTGTGTGCTCACCTGTAAATTGGGGATAGTTGTATCTGATTTATAAGATTGTTGTGAGGATTAGATGAGTTAACATATGTGAAGGCTTAAAATCATGGTACACGGGCTTCCCTGGTGGCGCAGTGGTTGAGAGTCCGCCTGCCGATGCAGGGGACACGGGTTCGTGCCCCGGTCTGGGAGGATCCCGCATGCCGCGGAGAGGCTGGGCCCGTGAGCCATGGCCGCTGAGCCTGCGCGTCCGGAGCCTGTGTTCCGCAACGGGAGAGGCCACAACAGTGAGAGGCCCACGTACCGCAAAAAAAAAAAAAAAAAATCATGGTACACAGGAATGGCTCAACGGTATTATTATTATTATTATCTCATTGCTAGTATTGTTGTTGTTACTATAGAATAGAGATTAAGCTCAGGCTCTATAGTTAGGGAGAACTGTGTTTAAATCCCTAAACTTTCTAAATGGGCAACCTTAACCTTGGTTATTAACTTAGCCTCTCTGAACTTAGTCTCATCTATAAAATGGAGATGATAGTGGTTCTTCTCCAGTAGGGCTGTTTGAGAATGAAAAGCAAGAAAATAGAGAGTTTAGCATAGTTCCTGGCACATTTGAAGCACTTGGTAATGTTAGATTTTGTATTAACAGTGACAGCTATTCATTTATTTAGCATTAATTTGACAAATTCTTATTAAACACCTACTTACTATTTGCCAGGCATTCTTCTAGACACTGGGGATATAGTGTGAAATACAACAGAATCATAGCCTAATAGAACTAACATTTTATAATATTAAACAGTAGGCTTGAATTATTTAATATTTTTAATCAAAGCAATTTTTTTCATAAGGAACAAAAACTAGACTTTACCAAATAGAAATCATATGGACTTTTTAAGTGAATAAAGGTGTTTTTATTTTCATATCATTTACACGAAAATGGATGCTTCTAAATACTTTAAAATAATTTGTTTTCTTGAAAAGTTTGAAGATCTCTACTTCTCATTAGAATTTTATTTACTCTATTAATTTACATAATAAAATTAATAAGTCTTTATATACATACATAAAATATACTTGAATGTATTTAAATTTTTCTAGATATAGAGTTAGTACATAGTTTCAAAATTGTTGGCCTCGGGGATATTCAGCTCTTACCATGCTTTTTCCCTCAGAGATGATGCAAAATTTAATTATGCTTTCAAAAAACATTGTGAATGATGAATCTATTGATAAGTCAAACTAAGTGTAAAATCATTATGCAAGACCATTTTGCTGTTATGTGATTTATTTATAGATACTTGATTTATTTTTTCCACACAATCACTGAGTAAGTTTTAACTTAGTAAAGGAGAATACTATTCTGTCACCCTTAAGGCTCATGGCAAGGATTTCACTGTTTGAAAGGAGATATATTCTTAACTAGCATTTAAAATTGTAATTTGGTAAAGTTTCAGTTTCAGACTTTTTTGGGGTTATGTTGTCTATGTGAATAGCATTGACTTAATGAAGTAGCAAGAGGGGAATTTGTAAATGCAGAAATGGAGTAATTTGAAAATCTATTAGCTGAGAGAATTGTGCTCATGCTATCTTTAGAGGACACAAAGGAAAAAAGTAAAAAAACAAGAACCAAGAACCTTTTATAAAAAGAGACATAGAGAATGACAGTCAACAATAGAAAGACCTGCACAAAAGAAAATAAAAAGTGAAAACATTTATCCTGAGCTGCATGATATTAAAATATCCTGAAAGAGCATGAAAATTAATTATCTACTTTAGTTTGCCTTTACAAATGTCAAACACGTTTCTGTATGAATGAGAAGGCTAAGCACGGAATCATTTGTGGTTGTTTTCTGAACACAGCAGAACCTAGAGGATTCTGGCATGCATAAGAAAGCCCCTTAAAACACGGTGGGTTTATCATACTTGTGTGCATTTTTCATTGTTGTTGACAACATAGTCAAGAGCAAAGAAACCCATGTTGCGTTATGCATTGAAAGACAAGATGATGGGGCTTCCCTGGTGGCGCAGTGGTTGAGAGTCCGCCTGCCGATGCAGGGGACGCGGGTTCGTGCCCCGGTCCGGGAGGATCCCACATGCCGTGGAGTGGCCGGGCCCGTGAGCCGTGGCCGCTGAGCCTGTGCATCCGGAGCCTGTGCTCCGCAACGGGAGAGGCCACAACAGTGAGAAGCCCACGTACCGCAAAAAAAAAAAAAAAAAAAAGAAAGACAAGATGATGTAAAAAAAAACACTGGGGAGGATTCAGAAGACCTGGGTTCTAATTCTTTCTCTATTCTTCATCTTGGCAACTTATTCAGGACCTCAGTATATAGGGCCTCAGTTCTGAAATTAGAGGACTGAGATTAAAGAGTTAAATATATTCTTCTCTAAGGCTCCTGCCAACTCTAGCATTCTGTAGCTCTGTATTCTGCTGTTCTCTTACAAACTAAACTGTAGACGCAGTAGCATCCTCCTTGCTTAGACTTCATGGCCAAAAGAGCTTACTTTATGTTTAGAATGCTAATCACTGGAAAGCATAAAAGGCATGAATATCTTGGAATTAAATAAGCACATGGTTACTTACACTAGAAAGTTCCTGTTCCACTAAGCAGATATTCTTGATCAGAATAAGGGGAGGCAACACCCTCCCCATGCTGTTTTATAGTCTAAAGGATGACTGTGTATGTTAGTTATTAAGTGACCAAAGAGAGCATGCTTTCATATGGAAACTTGTGCCTTCTTCAGGAAAGCAGATTTGGAACTGAATTATAAATAAAAGAGAAAATCTCAGTGATTGACATATTCCCACATTCAATATTATTACCATTCATCTAAAAAAACCCATTTACTAAACCTTTCTATATACAAAACATTTATATTTGCAGATTGAATATTCATACTTAGGCATTTCTTACTATTTTAGAAGAATAATCAAAAGATAGAACATACACAAGATAAGTAAAATGTAACAAACTGGCATCCTAATCCTACAGTCTGTGTTTAGAAAAAAGAAAACAAGCTCAAGTTGGGATCTATAATCAATGTGTTTTTCAAAATGCTTTTAGGAATAAATGGCTCTATGGATAAACATGATTGGCATACTGTACATTAATCCCCTTTCAGATATTCACACTGAACATTAACATCCTCTGAGAATGTTTTGCGGTAAATTTACTTTAAACAAATCTTTATTGACATATAATTCACATACCATAAAAGTCTTCCATTTAAAGTATACAATTCAATGATTTCTAGTATGTTCATTCATCGTCACCACAGTCACCTTTAGATCATTTTCTTAACTACAAGAGAAACCTGAAAACCATTAGTTGTGACTCCTCAATTCACTGAAAACCACTCCCCCTCCAGCTCTAGGAAACCACAAATCTACTTAGTCTCTATAAACTTGTATGTATTGGACATCCTATGTAAATAGAACCATACATGTGTTTTCTTTCATATAGTGTAATGTTACCAAGGATCATCAATGATTTAGTACTTCATTCCTTTATTGCCAAATAATACTATGTTATAAGGATAAACTACACTTTGTTTATATACTCATCAATTGATGATCATTTGGGTTGTTTCCTCTTTTTGGCTATTTTGAAGGACATTGCTATGAAGCAATATTACAATGTTATCCCCATGAAAGTTTTTATGTGGATATATGCTTTCATTAGTCATTGTTATAAACCTAGGAGTAAAATAGCTGGGTCATATAGTAACTCTGTTTAACAATTTGAAGAATTGGCAAGCTATTTTCCAATGAAACTGCACCATTTTATATTCTAACCAGCATTGAAGGAGGCTTTCAGTTTCTGCACATCCTTGTCAACACTTGTCATTTTCCATCTTTTTTATTATAGCCATTCTGGTGGGTGTGAAGTGGTATTTCATTGTGGTTTTAATTTGCATCTTCTAATGGCTAATGATGTTGCACATCTTTTCATGTTCTTATTGGCCATTTGAATAGCTTCTTTGGAGAAATGTCTCCTAATATCCATTGCCCATTTTCTAAATTAGGTCATCTTTTATTAATTTAGTTGTAATAATTCTTATTTATATACTCTAGATACAAGTCACTTATCAGATAAGTGATTGGCAAATAGTTTCTCCACTTCTGTGGGTAACTTTTCACTTTTTGATGGTGTCTTTTAATGCACAAAAGTTTTTAATTTTGGTGAAGTTTAATTTATATATATTTTTTGTCATTTGTGTGTTTGGTGTCATATCTAAGAAACTGTTGCCTAAACCAAGGTTATGAAGCTTTACTGTTATTTTTCTTTTAAAAGTTTTATAGTTTTAGCTCTTACATTTAGATTTGTGGTCCGTTTTCAGTTAATTCTTGTGTGTGGTATGAGGTATGGGTCCAAATTCTTTCTTTTGCATCTGATATCCAGTTGTCCCGGCACCATTTGTTGAAAAGACTATTCTTTCCCCCATTGAATTATTTTGGCACTTTTGCTGAAAATCAATTGACCATAATCTATGCTCTTTTCCCTAGAGTCTCAATTCTATTGCCTTAATCTACTTGTCTGTCTTTATGTCAGTATCATATTATCTTGATTACAATAGCTTTGTAGTGAGTTTTAAAACAAGATGTGTGACTCCTCCAACTTTGTTCTTTTTCAAGATTGTTTGGCCATTTTATGTTTTTTACATTCCAGTTGGATTTTGGAATCAATTTTCAAATTCTGAAAAAAAGCAAGCTGGGATTTTGATGGAGCTTGTGCTTGAATCTGTAGATCCATTTGGGGAGTATTGCCATCTTAACCATATTAAATCTTCAGATCCAAAATCTATCTATAAACTCTATCTTCCTTTCTTGAATGGACCCATTTCAAGGTGAAGGAAAATCTCTAGTGACATTCTCCATAGCTCTGTTCTTGGCAGAACTCTGCTTAATATTAGAAGACATTTTTTCACCTTTCTTGATTATGCAAGACTGGGGAGGGCAGCATTTAGTAGAATTGATATTTACCTCAGACCAGACTGGTGAACTATAATCAACAATGTGTGAAATTTGTAAGCCTTAAAAGTAAATATATTTAGGTTCAAAAATTTAACTTCTCAACAACAGTTTGGAAGAGGTTTTGAAAATATCAAATTATGTATTGCTTATACTTATTTTAGTTTGAGAAGAAAAGACTTAGGGCATGATGGCTGGCCTTTTAGGTATCTGAAATTCCACATATGGAAGGTGAAACAAAATGAAGCAAAAGAATAGGATGATGTCATAAGGGAATTGATTCAGTACTATGAGCATGCTTTGTACATTGTAAGAGGCTATTTTGATACATTTATTAAAGTATTATTTTTAAAATATCCTAATAATATTTGCTACTCTGAATAATGACCATCAAAAACTGCAGGAGGCTGAAAGATTAAAAAAGATACTGTCATGTCCAGTATCTTCTATTTACCAAACAGGAGAAATGGATTAGAACATTTTAGAACGATTCTTATCAACAAAATTTGTAAAGGTTTTGCTCTTTCTGTCCAATTGCATATAGTCCAAGAGAGACTATGGCACTATGGGTACTTTTTGGAGTCGGCCCATTTGGTAGCTGGCTTTATTTCTTTCTGGTTTAGAAACAGAAAGCAGAGGCCTGGAGGAATATCTCTTCCATGAGTGAAATGGCAATTTTAGCTAACATTGAGATTAGTAATAAGAAGAGTTGCTGATAATTACCAAATGATTTCTTTATAAAGTTGGTAGCATTATTAGTCTCATTTATTAATGATTGAATTGAAGTTTAGAGATGGTATATAACTTGCCTACAGACATAAAGCTAATTAATCGTGGAGCTAGCATGACTCAAGGGTGTCTGAGTCTAGCTGTTATGTTTTACCACCTTCCAAGATAAAAGCTTAAGCAAGATTATGAAGGTTTAGTTTAATGGCTTAATCTCTTAAGCATATTTCTTATTTCCCTTATTCTGATTGTACCATTTCTGTTGCACTTCCTTGGCTTTGAAAAACTTTATGGAAATAGGTAATGTAGTGATTCTAATACACCTGTTTGTTCTTTTGAGTGTGTTGGAACTTCTAGGCATGAGTAAATATGGTGACAGCTTGATATCTGTTAATACCAGCAGGTCATGAGATATCAGGAAGCACTAGACATGCAAGTTGTTAAGGGATATCTGGTTCATCTCAAGCCAGTTTTATGTATTTGTTAATCTGAGACCTGTTAGTCTGATCCTGATTTTGTTTATCCTCAGTTATCTACGCCCTTGGGGGTGCTTTGATTTGAGAAAAGTCTGAGTAAATGTGGCTTGAAAGAAGAGTTTATTAAGTCACTATGGTTCCCTACGTCAACACACTTTATACCCATGCCCTCTAGGAGCTGCTGATATTCTTTCACCATCCCCAGATGGATGCCCCAAAAGGGATGCTGTAACAAGGTACCACAAACTGGTACTTAAAACAACAGAAATGTATTATTTCACAGTGTTGACAGGAATACACACTCTCCAAAGCCTCTAGGGGAGGATCCTTCATGGTCCCTTCTGGCAGCCACAGGTATTCCTTGGCTTGTAGATGTATCACTCTAGTCTCTGCCTCTATCTTCACATGATGTTCTTCCTGTGTCTCTATGTCTTCACATTTTCCCCCCCTCTTTTAAAAAAAAATTGTTGAAGTATCGTTGATTTATTTACAATATTGCATAAGTTTCAGGTGTATAGCACAACGATTCAGATATATATATATATATATATATATATATATATATATTCTTTTTCAGATTCTTTTCCCATATAGATTATTACAGAGTAATGAGTAGAGTTCTCTGCACTATACAGTAAGTCCTTGTTGGTTATCTATTTTATACGTAGTAGTGTGTACATGTTAATCCCAGCCTCCCAATTTATCCCTCCCCCCACCTCCCTTTCCCTTTTCCCCCTCTTTTTATAAGGACACCAGTTATATTGGATTAAAGGCCTACCCTGCAATAGTATGACCTCATTTTAACTTGGTTACATCTACAAGTAAGATCACAGTCATAGGTACTGGGGTTTGGACTTCAGCATTTCTTTTTGAGGGTCAAAATTCAACCCATAACACCAAATCTGGTACTTATAATACTGCTGGAGTGTGACTGACTGAGGTCAGTCCCTCAGAGCAATGAGAGGTGGATAGGATCACACTACTGAAAATAAGCTAGTCTCTTAGCATTTAGAATGATTGCTCTTTTCATCAGCTCCTTCACAAAATGGTTGTATTTTCATGATTATGTGGATTTTCTCATTTTTGAGGGTCCACAAGATGATGTTATTTCAACTAGTGCAGCATGATATGACAACAGTAATACTGCAATGCGATGCAGATATCAACAACCACACAATCAGTAGACTAAGCAGATGATGTGCCTGAACTAGCTGTGACAATCAGCAAATGATTGATGTGTGAAGCACAGCTTTTAGCAGCAGCTGCTTCACTGAGAATTAGTTTTCGTGAATCACCACTGCAGCTGCCATTTTTCTCTGAGCCAGATAAATCCTGACATGAACGAGGTGCTGGTAGAGGAGGTGTAAATTCAGCTAGTAATAAATGTCTCTGACCTCAGTATGAGCCATGTAGTCATTCTCAAATTCAAGGAACGGAAGGAAGTAGGTAATTTTGACATTAAATATATCTTTGTTGAGTTTTGTCTCTTTTTTTGTCCTGTCCATAATCTTCTTGCCTTGAATTTAATGTCTTAAAGTGAAGCATATTTAAATAAGTTAATTCATCTTCTAAAAAACAAATTTAATGTAAAGAATTTAGTGTGTCAGCAACACTCTAGGGAAAAATACATCTTTGTAGAAAAGCATATTCAGACTTTCCTTTATTCTAATTTTGTACTTTAATGATGTCAGCAGTTTTAAAATTCAGCTGAGTGTTGGGCTCCAGTCATGAAGTGCATTCTATACAGCCTAATGTATTAGTCTGCTATAAATGTATCTCCAGTTCTAGATAGATCATGAATTAGGAAAGTGAAGGTTTTTTTTAGTTGACCCATATACCTGGATTTAAAAAAAAAATCCTCACATTGGTGCCGTCGACAACAATGACAAAGAGAAACAAGGCTGGGCTGCATCCCTTAGTAAAGGTAAATAGGAAAACCAAAAATGAGCATTTCAGCCTAAGCCTACTTATTGATGAACTAAGTTTGAAATCTTGGTGGGTTTGCTCTTCAGAGATAGTTCTTATAGATAGTGCCCAAGAGTCACTCTTCAAAAGACCCTTTAAGGGGCTTCCCTGGTGGCGCAGTGGTTGAGAGTCCGCCTGCCAATGCAGGGGACACGGGTTCATGCCCCGGTCTGGGAAGATCCCACATGCTGCGGAGCGGCTGGGTCCGTGAGCCATGGCTGCTGAGCCTGCGCATCCGGAGCCTGTGCTCCGCAACGGGAGAGGCCACAGCAGTGAGAAGCCCACGTATCGCAAAAAAAAAAAAAAAAAAAAAAGACCCTTTAAGAATGAATTTATCTCAAAATGCTATTTCAGATTTTTTTAATGCTATTCTAAAATATCGAACTAACAATCTATTTTTTAGTTAGGTAGAAGCATCTAAATCTGCAGGATGTTAAATAGTTAGCAAAGATATATGCCTCAGAATAAGACTTCTCTAATACATTTTTTTCTACATGTGTTTTTCCTAGACTGTAGGAGAAAGAAATAGCCATGACTGAGAATATTAGGACAAAGTAGATTAAAAAGGGAGCCCTTCGGCCCAAGAAATAACAGGATCAAGACCACATAGGAATTCATACAGAGTTAGTTTTGAAAGGAAATGGAGGTCAGAAAGAGGAAAAAAAGTTGGCTATAAACCAATTTTATTAATGAAAAAAATATCTAAATTTGATATCTTCACAGACCTTTTCTGGTCCTTTGTTGGTTATTGGTTATTTAGAGGCAATTTGGTTTTAGATGAAGCTGAGTTTATACTCCTTTGCCCCCAGTAAAGTAATGGCCTGTGATCTTGTGCTACTCATTAACCTTCTACAGTGCAGTTTCTCCTTTGGTACAAAGAACATCCTAATAATAATGACTATCATTTATTAGGGCATTTATTCTAAGTACTTTTCAGACATTGTCTCATTTAATCTTTGTGACACTGCCTCTCAACCGGACTCGAAGGTTAACATTGCAAAAACCCATAAAGCTCCCACAGGTTATCTGTGCAGATATGGAAACTGAAGTCCAAAGGCTTTACTATTTTGTAAGAGATCATTATGTCCATTTCCTAAGGGCATCTTGCCTTACCCCAGAGGGCACCAAATCTATTTCAAAAACAATTTTTACAAATTGGGGATCTATTATGTTTTTTTTTGTACTCCTCCCCCATCTCCCACCTGTGTTACTCTAGGAGTCTGTCAAATCACTTTCTGGTGGTTTTACCAGGTGACAGCACATTTAATGCTAGTCCTGAACTGCCTTCAAGGACATTGCTGTGCTTTTTTAAAAAAACAGATCGGGTTCCTTTGAACAGGTTACTGATCTTATCAAGGTGAGGATGGAGCATCTGGTGTTAAAATATAATGCTAATAGGATGACTCATCAAAACCACTTTGAAAAAAAATAGGTGGCCTATCCAAAGTGACCTCTAAAGTAGAGTTCATCAGCTCTGCTCTCCCATGTGTTTACTCTGTGCTGCTCCTGTGGGTTGACTTAGTCAAGCACCACTATCACTACTGAGTTAGTCTGACTTTGTGGGTTCCAATCCTGACACTGCTTGGCACTGGCTTTGTTATAATCTTGGAATTCCTCAGGTATCCAATGGTGTTAATGTTTACCTCTGAGGGCTTTCTTAAGGATTCAGTGAGAGAATGTTTAAGATGTAGTTGGAAAATCACGGGCACTCAGTAGTTGTTTGCTCCCTTCCCTCCCAATGAGTTGGTATATTCACTTTCATATATGAGTTTTCATCGGCTTTCTTTTGTGAGCATAAATATTTGAATACCAGATCTAAATCTGCTGGTGTGACTATCACAACATTGGATTTAGTACTTAAAATTTTAACTGTTTTATTATTAACATAAAAATTACGTATTAACTGTGTTGCCTAACAGTTTTCTCTTTAGACCCAGGCATACCTATTAAAATACCGTAAGTCATATGGAACACATGTGAGGCTTATGATTTCCTGCTGTTTACAGATTATAATACAGGCAAGAAAGTAATATAGGCTAAGAAGTTTAATGTTGTTGGAGAAATTTAAAAGGTACTTCCTTTATTAAAGCTTTATAAAGAAACATTATGAAACAGTGGGTAGTTTAGAATAAATATGTGTCTGGTGCTTTTATGGTGTGGTTTTTATATGACACATGGTAAGATGGTGGAGAAAGGGGCTTTACTGAATGCTCAGTGGCTTTCAGATTTTGTGTTAAATGCCAGGAATTACAGAACCACGTAAGCCACACCTGAGGGGTTAGGCAGAACAGATGGGTGTGAGGCTAGGCAGTTGTCCACATTGAATGCTAAGCCCCAAGAAGGGCAATCCCCCCTCCTGCCCCCACCCGTGGAACACACACATACACTCTTCCCTGATACCAACTTCAAGGTAAGAAAAAAACTATTTTTTCCGCAAGCTAATTTGATGATGTACAGCAACCTTTGTTTAGGTATTTTGCAACCATTTATAAGGGAGAGGTCATTTGGAGGCAGGCCCTCCCACTCTGATTTACGTGGAGGAATGAATAGTAATGTCTGGTCATTATGTAAAAAAAAAAAAAAGAAAAAAAAGAGGGGCTGTGGAATCCCAAAGTTCAAGCCAGTATTAAGAACTTGAGAAGACTGATTATGAAACTCAAGTATAATGCTAGAAACAACAAGGACAAAACTATCCCCCAAACATTTTAAAGACATGGATAATACCATCACTATGTGCAGAGGAAAAGATTGCTAACAGACATCTCCTCAAAGGAGAGGAGGGGACTATCAGTTTCTCATACAAAGCGAATTAGTATGATTGGTTGCAATGAAAATGTAGTGGTAAAGAGTCCTGGCGTTTTCCTGGATGTCTTTTGGGTAGCTGAAATGTACATTCTTCAGGCTAAAGTAGAGAGAAAATAATCTTAAGAAAAAGCTACGATGGTGAGCTTCATCAATGTGAAGTGGACAGTGGAATGAAAAAAAACCAGAAATCTTTGGTTTGACTCCTTCCTAAAAAATACCCTTCTGGTTGGATGGCCGAGGCCAGGTGGGGAAGAAGGACTGTTCGAGGGTGTGGTACCACAACATTGCCTGAATATTTTGGAATACCGGTGACCTTTCAGCAATTGGAATGCATCTGGTAAGTGATACAGGTTGCATTCCCAAGCTTTTGCTTCATATAAGTAGCAGTTGACTTCCATGTTGCCAAACTTAGATGAACTTTAAGGTTTAAATGTGCAATTTAGATCCACTACATCTTTGAAGGTAAATTAATAAGAGTTGGGGAGGAGGCTTCGGTTTCGTTTTGTCATTTCTACACTTGTAAACATCAGCCTCCTAGAAAGGATAAGGGCAGTCGCAAAACACTTCTGCGTCCATTTTCCTTTTTTCCCTTCACCTCATTGCTTCCTCTCTTGTGAGAATGATACAAGGAGACAATAAGTATCTGTCGTTTGTTCTTTGCCCTCTTGAAACTCTGGAGGTTTAAGTTGAAACTAAAGCATGATTGAGACCTGACCTGTTCAGAACTCTGATGAATGCTTTTCTATTTCAAGAAATGATTAATTTTTCATGATACCTTTAAACAGATTTAAGAAGTTTTGACCACATCAGATTCCTTTTAAATTTGCTTGCCATCTAGGATCAAGGTTAATTCTATTATTCCATGTTTTCAGTCATTACCCTTCTCTTTATTAAGATAATAATGTTATTTTTTTCCTTTTCTGATTACTGCTTCTTCTGTTGTCTCCTGTGAGAACACGCTATTATTCATTGACACACTCTGATCTCTTTCAGTCTGAGATTCTATCAATGCTCATCTTGTCAACTCTATATACTATACAAAATTGCTGAAATTTCCAGTTTTAATTTTCTCCTCTTGTCTGAGTTCCAGGCCCGTAGTTCCAGTTACTTACTCTGCTGTCCCCTTGGCAAGGTTGCCAACATCTAAACTTACTAGCTCTTCTTCTCATCTGTTATTTTGTTAGTGATTCTGTGATCCAGTTCCCTAAACATAAAACCTTGCAGTTGTTTCAGCTCATTGCCCTCCTTCATTCACCTTAGCCTATTACCACATTCCATGGATTTTTCCATTTTGAAATGTTTTTTTTATTCATCTGAATTAGTTAAGATATCGGTTTGGCAGTTATAATAAAGTCCCAAAATAATAGTGGATTAAACACAATGGAGGTTTAGTTCTATCTTATTACAGCCCAGGTAGATGGTACAGAGGTGGTATAATGGCTCAATCATGTTAGGGATACAGGCTCCTTCCATCTTGTTGCTTCGTCATCCCCAAAGTGGTGTCCTTGTTCACGTGGTGAATATCACCACACAGATACAGTCCAGTTTTCAGAAAGGGGAAAAGAAGAGGGAGGGGCCACACTCCCCTCTCTTTTAGAGTATAACCTAGAACTGCATACATCACTTCTGCTCATAGCTCATGTTTAAATGAAAAAATCCATTTGCATGGCCATATCTAGCAGCACGGGAAGCTTGGCAATGTGGTCCTTAGCTATGTACCCATCTAAACTTTCTATTTCTTAGAGAGGAAGGCGAGAAGAGCTATTGGGAGCCCAACTAGCAGTCTCTGCCACACCTTCCTTAATCCAATTTTACTGTCTTCCCCTTTGGTGGGCCTTTATTGCCACTGCCAAGATTACTTCTAGAGACTTGCAGCTGGATTTACTGTTTGCTTATTATCAACTCACCCATTCTTTATTTTAAAGAGCCACTTTTTTTTTTTCCTGTTAAACCTCAGCTTAGAAGCCTACAGCATAACGTCTCTGTTTCAAAGTTCTTTATAATCTGGTCCTATTTTACCTGCTTCTGATCTTTCTTCAACTTTCATTCATTCCTTCATTCTTCGTTTATCCAGTAAATATGTGTTGAGTGCCTACCCTGTGTCAGGCATAGAGTCATTTGTTTTCCTAAGCTAGTTCATTTGAGTTCTATGGATAGAAAACATCCTCATGAATGTCTGTGCTCTCTCATGTCACAGTGATTCATCTTTTGATGGTTGTTTTCATCTTTATAATGCTTGAGCGATTAAATGCATCTTAAAGAGACAGCCTTTTAAAACTGGGTCTTGCAGTTGAAGTGGTCGATTTGCTTTTAGGAATCAGATGAAGTTCAACTGACATTTTGAATGTTCAGGTCTTTACACATTTTAGAACTATGACTTGCCTTTAAAAACAGAAGTGGAAAATAATGCCCCTTGAAGCAGCTATAACTATATTTAGTAACTCATTGAAATCGTAAAATAGCTCAGTGCAACCATGGACTGAGTATTACCTCATGTGTTGTAGTTCTCTAGATGCTTATTTGTTCTCAAACAACTTAACTTTATCTTCAGTCCTACAGACTGAGGTGTAAGGTCTATATTGCAGAGCACACCTTGACTGGGCTTTTCCTCCAAACAACATTTCCTTCTCCTACAATCCTAGGTATTATAGAGGCAGACATTTACTTAATACAACTAACCAGACATCATTTTTATGTTTGTACTTCATTTTTTCAAAGAAGTTCCCAGACCAGGTCCAGGGCTAGGGTGAGGTACGTGAGGCCAAGTTGTGTAAGTGCAGAGTAAGATCTTTATTTTAAAATTTGATGTTTTTCATCATAGGTCTTTTGCACTAATTTTGATTTTTTAAAAACTATTGCTTTAAATATTATTTATCTTGATTATTGAGGTTGCAGGACCCCCTGAAATCTTGCGTATGAAAGTGCACTGGATCCTTCTTCTTTATGCAGATTTTTGCATATTGACATGGCTGACTGCTTGAGTCATGAAAACTTTCAAGTTAGAAAATATATATATTTCAAAGAAAAAAATAAGTATTCATTATTTTACCAAACTCTAGAAGCAAAAATACCTTAAATCTTACCAGATCATACTTTAAAAATTTATATTTGCAAATGAGATCAGATGGGGAATGTGCAGGGAAGCCAGTTCATGAAGGCAAGGCAGGGGCATCTAAAGGGAATATAGCCAAGTGTCCAGGCTTAATAATTTCAGCTACTTTATCTATTACATTGTCTTAAAATGGCCTCTCTTGTTCCATGTTCAGCTTGGTAGCCTTATCTCTAAAATGACAATATTGTCAAGCAATTTTCAAACTGCACTCCTGGAGGGAGAGGAGAGGAGGAAGGAGAGAGAGTGGGCAGAGACTGAAGCTGCTTTAGCTAGAGCCCTTATGCTTATATCTGTCTTATATATTGGCCACCTGCTAAAGAGTTCATTTGGGAAAAAAAAAATTTTTCTAATAGTTTGAAAATCACTGAACTAGCCGATTTTCAAAATCTCTGCTAATTCACAACCCTGTGTGTGCATGTGTTTCTAATATGATGAATTTCTGCTGAACCACTCATATCTTGATCTGCTCCCCTTGCAAAGCCTATAATAACTTTTGCTGAGACCATTGGCCTTTTCCCCTTGGGAATCTCTTAGCCATTATATGTTATATGTATATCGCTATTTAACTGTAGTTCCAAGAGATAATGGAGAGAGAATTAGATCTTGTGTAGTAGCAATGTCTTATAAATTCTGCATGCAATCTGGAAGTTCAGGAAGAACATAGTAGAACACCTAATTATATTTACAGCATTCTTATCTTATTTTACATTTCTGTTAATGTATTTAACATACATGATAATGATAATATAACATAAAAATTATACTAGTCATTAGAAGAGTGATACTTATAATTTATAAAAATAAATATTCATAAATAAGAGATGTATGCTCAAAACAACTTGTTGTTCTTGTTGTTAAGGGCATGCCACTGTTCTTAAAACCTTTTCAGGAATTACTTCTCTTTTGTTAGTAAAGTTTTTGATAATTGATAATTTAAAGGATAAGTAGAGACTCAGTCTCTTAATATTTAGCATATTTGTGTTTAGCATATCCTCCATAAATCTGAATTTTGATGTATATGAGGAATCAAAAATTCATGTGGATATTATTTTTAAAGTCCATTGCATGAGTATATTTGAATGTAACAAGCTGCAGCTGCAAAGAAATGGAGAGGGAAAAATAACTATGCCACTCTTCTTTCTTTCTTTGGTTCAAGTACAATGGGCAGAGATAGGTGGAAATTTGTAAAATAAAACCAAATTTAATCCTGGAAAAAGTATAAAATTATAGAGATTTTTTAAAATATGCATTTTAAAGACAAATAACAGTGTTTAGTTTTATCTAACTGACTTTAAACTGGATTCCTGTTTACAGTTTCTACTAGATCATTGCCAAGAGCCATATGCAAATGTTTGAAAAATTAGGACTAGAAAAGTATTTTTCTTAATCTTGCTCTTTTAGGGGTGCATATTTGCATTATGTTACATAAATTTTGAAGCTTATAAATTTTAAAACTTTGTTCCTACTTCCCGTAAGATCATTTGTTCATTTATTTTTCAATTCCTCTTCTCAGTTCCTTTATTCAGTCTAAACAAATAGGACTCATTTGGAAGGGAAATGGTCTCAGGTACACAGTGAGAGGAACAGTAAAAACCATATAGGAAGCTGGGTAGAGGAACATGGTTAAAAGATGTCTGCTTTGGTTTTAAAATTCTTCCACAGTGATAAGTATGCATTCAAGCAACTCTGAGTCTGAAAAGCACCTCACAAACCTTGACATTCAACAGATATTTATTGCATCCTTCCTACCATGTGCAAGATGAATGAGTCACAGTCTATACCCTCAAAAGGCTTTAAAAAACTTGCGTGAGGTGGGAGGTGAGAGGCAGGCACTAATCAGAAATTAATAATATAGGTGATAAGTTCAACAATAGAGATAGGCCAGAGTGTTTTCGAGCACAGAGGAGGGAACCTGCCTTGTCCAAGGGGGCATAGAAGCCTTCTGAGAAAGGGGCGTACAAATGAACCCTGAGTGGATGAATATGCGTTAACCAGAGGATGGGGAGGGGATTGAGGGCAAAGAACCTCAGCCAGCAGGGCAGTATAAACAAGGCACAGGGGGTCTTAGGCAAGGTGTGACTGCAGAGCTTTAGGACTAGCTCAGATCAGGCATGGGTGAAAATGAAGGAGAGGTAGATTGGGGCCAACTTCTGGAGGGCATCGTGTACCCTGTGAAGGGGCTTGGACTTGATCCTGTAGGTGATGGGGAGGCTGTGAAGGATTAGTTAATCATAGAATGCTCATGCACAGATTTACTTTGAAATAATTCCACCTGACATCTGTGTAAAGAATGGATTTGCAGGAAGCAAGAATGCATAGAAGAAAGTCATTTGGGATGTTGTTGCAAAGCTCCAGTAAGAGTGAACAGCAGGCCGAGCTAGGGCAGTGAGAGTGTGGTGGAGAGTATTTGCAAAGTGCCCTGTTGCTATCAGTGGCTGATGTAAATACCCATGGTTTATACTCCTGCTATTTTTCACCTTTCTTGGGTCAGATGCTCAGCCCTGAGATACAGGGCCCAATCTGTAAAGAAGAATTATATGTATATAGTTTATCTTCATTTCTGGGAGCAAGATGCTTGGGTTTCTTTCACGTGGTCTCCACGTGGGTATTAGGAATACTGGTACAGAACTTCAAGGCACTTGAGAAAGATGTAAAAGATTCTCTACAGTCATATCCCGAAAGTGCAGTATGTTTTGCCAAATAAAAGTGTAGTTACGCCAAATATTTTTTACAGTCATTTTCTGTGACTACAAATGTTTGCTGTAATGGATGGTTATTTTTATGTGATGACTTTCTTAACTTGACATTAATCCCTAATAGCACTGATGCAGTAATTATTCATTGTATTTTGTAGCTGGCAGTCCTAGGTACTAACACTTGTTATTTGAAATGAAGCCTCTTAACTTTTAATTGAAATTTTTATTGTAGAATTGGAGGCTGTGCTTTTCTGAAGAAAGTCAAGCAAGTCATAGTGTCTACCAGTTTTAAGTTTAAAAAAGACACAATGATTAAAATTTGATAATCTAAATCAATTTTCACCTTTTCTGGTTCTTCATAGTTTTTTTTTTTTAATTTACAGGAAAAAAAGATTTATCAAAATTTCTTGCTAAACCTGTCTTAGAAATAGCAGCATATTTTAATCAGAGATTTGTAAGTATTGTTTTCTTTATTTAGGAAATTAGATATTGATTTTGTGGAAGAAGTGACTTCCACAGTAAAACACTTGACAGGATATAGCAATACAATCTGAGTTGGCATGCAAAATTTGAATGAGAGCAAAACAGACACAAAACTCACCCTTCAAAAAACAAAACAAACCAAATCCTCAGTCAGAAAGCCTTCACCAAATCTATCTACAGCTAGTGAATGTTTAAGTTATTTTCTTGAAATTTCTCTTTCTTGATGTCATTTTCCTTTTTTCCCTTTGTGAGAATATCTGTGTGTTCACATATTTTAGAGAGTCTATAACATCAGCGGGAAGGAAGAGAAAAAGAGTAGGGTATGAAAACAGGAAAAGGGAAGAATTTGAATTCCGTTAAAAGTTATATGGCTTTGGACAACTTGGTCTTTTCCATTAATGCTTTTAGTGAATTTTTTTTTTTTAAATCAAAGCTAGATCTCATAATAGCTATGGTCCATTTGGTTTCATCATATTTATGAAATGCTTATTATTGTGCTATACCCAAAACTGGTCAACTCAAGAATGGGGACTCTAGGAGACATTTCCTATTTCAGTTTAGCAAGAGATCAAGACAAGCACATCTTTTCACAAACATATTTTATTAGACGAATTGAGAAGAACCAATGAGGGTGAAAAAAAGCTTTGTCCTAAAAAATCTATCTGTAGAAATAGCATTTTTTATTGTATTCTCTGAAAGATATTTCAAGTCTAATGTAGTCCTATTCTAGCACTGAAGCAAACAGTCGGCATGCTGAGTTGAAGGGCACACAGTCTAGGGCCCGTGGTATAAAGACAGATTAATGAAGCAGAGTCAGGTAACTAAGGTCTGGAGCTGGGTGGGCTCCTCGCCAGCTGGGTGAGACCTTGGACAGCATACTTCTGGGCTTCTCAACAGTAAGTATTTGTTTTGAAGGTTGTTGACTAGAAATGGTGACTACCTTGGATCATTTTATGATTCTAGGATGTCCCTTAAATATTGTTGCTTAGTAGTTACTAGTCTATCTTGGCTAATCTATGATTATTATAATGACATTAACATTTGTGATGTAGCTAATAAAACCAACCAACAGGAACTGAGACATATTTCTAACTTGCTTCCTCAGATAAGATCTCAGCAAATTGTTTAATTAAAAGGTTGTACTGAACTTTTTTTTTTTTTTTTTTTTTTTTTTTGCGGTACGCGGGCCTCTCACTGTTGTGGCCTCTCCCGTTGCGGAGCACAGGCTCCGGACGCGCAGCCTCAGCGGCCATGGCTCACAGGCCCAGCCGCTCCGCAGCGTGTGGGATCTTCCTGGATCGGGGCACGAACCCGTGTTCCCTGCATCGGCAGGCGGACTCTCAACCACTGCGCCACCAGGGAAGACCCCCAGATATTTTTAATAAGCATCTTAGATACCCTTTGAGAAACACTAATTTTCCTTTATAAATGAGCCCCAAACTAGTTGATCATCAAAATCACCTGAGAGCTTTGTAAAAAACATTCCTAGGGTTCCATCTTGAAGGTTCTGATTTGGCATATCTGGTGCAAGGTGTTGGAACTTGTTTTCCAAAAGTTACCACACTGATTTTGATATTTGCAAACCACTGCTTTACAGCCTTCCTGTATCTCTAATTTTTTATTCATAAAGCTTTTGGCTGTGCTTACTGTGTATGAACGAGGAAGTACCGCTGTGGATGCGTGCTTCAACTAGTCCACATCAAGTTACAGGAGTGAAGAGGATGAGGTTGCATGTCTGCATTTGCATGCATTACCCAGATCAACAGTCTTCTTACCCTTGGTTGTATAGCTGCATTAACTAAATCCAAGTGCTGAGCCCATACATCAAAGAATCCCTGCATGAGAAAGGACTATAGGAGACCATCTAGTTCAAACCTCTTATATTTCACAGAGGAGGAAAATGAGGCCCAGAGCTTTGCCCAAGGCTATGGACAAGACTAGGACCAACAACACTTGGATTTCTGCCCCCAGCTCAGTTCCATTTCCATCACAGTCCGCTGACTCTGATTCTGCCATTTCAGGAACTTGCAGCACCTATGAAACCAGTTTCTCTAGTGTTGGCTGTAGGCTTCCCAGCAAGCATAGAAAGTGCTCTGTGACTCAGCTTTCTTACTTACCTGGCCAGCTGTCTGAAAGTGAGAGCTTCTTTTCTGACTCCAGTTCTCTGTCCTGAATAAAAAGAAGCAGGAAGGTCTCTGAGGGACTGAAGGTTCTCACTAGGAGAGGCAGCCTGTTCCAGCAGTGGCATCATCTTCTCAATCACCTTCTCAATTCTTCATCTCAGCCAGAGCCATCTGTGCCTTTTCTCAAACTCCATATCTCTATATAGCAGAGCCATCATCACCTTAGTCTGTCTTCTTATTCTTTTTTTTTTTTTTAAAGGGCTTCAAATGCTTGGCTTTTATTTATTTATTTATTTACTTTTGGCTGTGTTGGGTCTTCGTTTCTGTGTGAGAGCTTTCTCTAGTTGTGGCAAGCGGGGGCCACTTCATTGCGGTGCATGGGCCTCTCACTATCGTGGCCTCTCTTGTTGCGGAGCACAGGCTCCAGACGCGCAGGCTCAGTAGTTGTGGCTCATGGGCCTAGTTGCTCCGTGGCATGTGGGATCTTCCCAGACCAGGGCTCGAACCCGTGTCCCCTGCATTAGCAGGCAGATTCTCAACCACTGCGCCACCAGGGAAGCCCGTGTCTTCTTCTTCTTGCATCATTTTTTCCCCCTGGCATTCCTTACATCACTTTAGTTGCCCTTATTTGGATACTGTTCAGCTCTGAAGAGCCATTACAATCAACAAATATTAAGTACCACTACTCTGTCCCAAGAACAGTCTTGGGTATCAGAGATGTAAAATGAAGCCAGCATGGTCCTAGTTTCGGAAGAATTCACGATATCACAGGGAGGGAGAGCAGTATAAAAAATGCTACAGGAGTGCTTGAGAGTGTCACACGAGCCACGGCTACCACTTCTTAGGGGAGTCCAGGAAGGCTTTTGGAAGGAGGGGGACATTGGTCTGTTTTGAGTGCAAAAACTATAACCCTCAGAATAAATGAGCAATATTTTGCAACCACATGAGGAGAATGTTTCAAAGGCTTAATGAGGAGAGCCAATGCAATTGAGATTAATAAGGCAAAATGTCAGCATGATGGAGAGAAGGGGACACTGCAACATGTGGCCAAAGACCTGGATCTCCTCCTCATGGTAAGCCCTAACCTATGTAACCTTGGCCAATCCAATCAGACTCCTTAGACCTCACTCGACTGCTTGTTCAATTCATTCAAATAATGAAATTCATGTTATAGGCTGTCCAACATACTTGGGATACAGTCAAGTGGAGCAAAAGTGCCTCCCAGACACTTTTTTTTTTTTTCTGAGCTGAGGCTCAGTGTTGAGTAGTTGTTGACCTAGTCAAGAGAAGCTTTGGAGAGAGAGTGCTCCAGCCAGTGGCCTGAATGTGGAGGTGAAGGGAGTATGTCTGGGAGTTACACGTCCTGAGTGGGGAGCAGTTTCTTTCACCTGCCAGACCCAAGGTGGGGGGAGGAGTGGCAAGAGGTGAGGATGGGAAGTAAGCTGAGTGTAGATCAGGGAGGGTGTTGTTAGCCATGCTAAGGAACTGGATGACGTTTTGTTGGCATAAGGGGAGTAGTCAGAGAACTGAGATAGTGATATTTGCTTGGCTAGTGTAAAGAATGGACTAGGGGACAACAAAATGGAGGCAGGGTAATGAGTGAAGAGGGTCATCTAATCTAGAGAGGCTGGTGCCCTTAACTAGGGTAGTGAAAGAGCAGAGCAGTCGGTCCATTGGTTCAAGAGCTATTTAGAGAATAGACTTTGTATGACTTGATGATCATGGAAGGTGAGGGGAAAGGATGCCTGCTGGGTTTCTGACTTGTGCAACTGGAGGGATTATAGTGCTATTCACTGAGAAAGAAAACACAGGAGGAGGAACAAGTTTCAAAAGGAAGATGAAGATCTGTAACAGGAGGGGATGAGACCCGCTGATGTGTGCTGGGCTCTTCAGTGTTAACTGGCCTTCCATGCTGAGAACATCACACACATTGTCCCACTTAATCTTCTCAACTGTGGGAGGTATTATTATGTGCACTCAGAAGACGTGGGAGCTGAGGCTCAGAGAGCTTAATGCCTCACGTGACATCCCTCAGCTAACAAGGAGTGGAGCCAAAAGTTCAGACCAGAATGCTAAGCCAGCTGTAGTTCCTTCTAAACCACACATACCTTCTATTCTATCACTCTGCTTTCCTTTTAGCTCAGACACATTTAATTCTTTGAAAATAGGTCACTTGTAGAACACAAATAACTGTAGACTTTATGGATTGTTAAATCGAAGGCATAAACTCTACCTTCTAATGTATTATGTCTCACTTGTAATACTGCAGCTGCCTCCAAACTCATCTCTTGAATCCACTCTTCTTTCTCAATCTATTCCATTTGCTGTAGCCAAAGTGATCTTTTTAAAATTCAATTTTGATTGTCACACTATTGCTTAAAAGACTTCAGTGGCTTCCCAATACTTTTAGAATAGTAGACCCAATCTTTAACACTCCTCAATGATGTAGCCCCTGTTAAGTGAGCTACTCCATCTTGTGCCATTTCTTACCTTCTTCTCTGCGTTTGGGCCACACTGGCCTTCCTTCAGTTCCTGAAATGTGCTGTGCTCTTCTCTTCTGCTTGAAATACTCTCTTTCTACCTCTACACCAGATGTTCCTTTTCTCCATATCTCAGCTCGTATTATCAATGCATCAGGTTCTGATACACTCACATAAGTCCTCATAATTTTTCATCTATGACTTACCACAGTTTGTATTCATACACAGATTTGTGTTGATTATTTTTTTCTCACCCATTAGATTCCATGAAAGTAGTTATATAGTTCTTGCCAGGCATATCATTGGCACTCAGTAGATATTTTCTAAGTGAATTAATAAATTTATAAATGAATGAACATGATTCTGTATTAACTAATTTATGTTTGATTATGTATTTGGTATATTACTGTTTCGAATTTAAAAAGAACATTTTTTTGATTCCTATGAAATAAACTGAGTTTCAGTCATATACAATATTATTTTTTAATACCTCAATGATACAGTATTTCCCCTGGTATTATATTTTCATCGTTTTTCCCTTTCAGAAGTTGGTTTTCCTTTGCTTGATAAATGAAGGTAATTCCAATAGCATAGGGGTAATTATCGTATTGACATTTCTTTGGATAAAACCAATTAAACCAAGGCAATTAAAACTTGGAAATGGCAACTATAAAAGAACAATATGTCATTATTCAGTGTTCCAATGAAGGTTGGAAATGTGTTATAATTTGTTTTTAAATGTCACATCTTTATTGCACTTGCTAATTGAGACTTTCATCCCAGCCTTGCTGAAAATAATTTAGAGTTTTCAGGAGTGATATCTTATTTTTTTTCCCCTCAAGAATGATTCTCTGTCATGTGACTATCATAGTCTAACAAATGACACTTGGATAAGGGAAGGATGCCATTAATGTGTAAGCCCACAGCCCGAAACTGGAGGTGGGCTGTCAGTACTCAAAATAGGCTCCCAGGACTCTGGGCTGAACAAATGATGGGACTGTGGGATGGAATCTAGCATGAGAGAATTTTGCATTCTATTCTACCCATATATTGCTGAGACCCTCTGGAATTGTCTACTGAACATTGACAATCATGGTTATCTAGCCTTTCGATCTCTAAGAGCTATCTGAGGGCCTTAGATTACCCAACTGTTAAACATTTTTTTTAAACTTGAAGAACCTATAATTGCACATGGAAGAAGGGTGGAATTAAAGGTAGGTAGAAGAAGGCTGACAAGTTAGTGATTAAAATTATGACTGTTACAGGAGACGGGTGCTGGCCACTAGGGCCAGGATTTATGATACAATCCAGTGTTTGCCAACAATGAATATCCTGATCCCCTAGAATTCTATAGAATTAGTCGAGGGGGTCCACAAAGCCATGCATCTGTGTCTGAATAAATACTGTCACATATATATACTAACATTTTTCAAATGTATATAGATTATTGTTATAAAAATAAGGGTTAATTTCTTTAAAATGTTTATTTTATAGTATCTTTTCAACTGTTAAATGTTTTCTCAATCAACAGATATCTAAAAAGTGTAGGTTCTTCAACTTTGAGGAGTCATCTTGCTATTAAACCTCAATAAACATAGTTGTAGCTTCCACACTCCAGGATGTACAATCTGTTCTGTCTGTTTGTTTTCCCCACACCTACTATTTCTGAGAATCCTCAGAGTCTATGAATCTACCCTGGGTGCTAGCTGTCACTTTTTCTGGTCTGGTGCTCTGGTCTCCCTGCTCACCATTCCCTGCTGTCTCCTAAAGCGTTTTGATGCTGTTGCAACTCTCTCTAGTCTATGTCATCTTAGACTGTCCCCAGGGTACTCCCTTAGTTGCCCAAAGCAGAGATATCACTAAGATGGTTGTAGTGCATAGTAAACTTTACCAAAGACTTGAGGATAATATGAGAGAATTATAGTGCAGGAAAAGAAACCTAGAATTAGATATTCAACATCATTACTACACAAGTCCATTCATTGTGCCCATTCGCCGGGGCCCGCTACTGGTTGGCTCTCTCCTTAGTATGCAGCCGACCACCTTGTTTCAGGTTTCTGCCCACCTTCCACAGGCAAGGTTACTTCAGTCTTGTTCTGCCTCCGTGGAATCTAGGCTAGAATCCCTCTCCCTACACATAGAGAAATCAGTATATGTTATGATCGTTATATTTTTGGCATTTACGCAATTCATACCCCAATGAATACAACTTTTAAATTACAACAGTAAGTAACTGTTAGGGCCTGAATCTCATCATTCCAAACTGGAATTCTCATGTAACTAAGCCTCTTTCCACCCTCAACAGTCTACTCCCAAGCAAGAGGGCTTTCCAGTCAAAGAGGTGAATGCTTTTCTTTTTTTTCATAAAGCCTTAGAAGAACGCAGAAATCACTTCTAAGCAAGGCTCAAGGTCATGATATGAACATGTGCTTCCCTAATAGACTTTACAAGCAGAAACCTTCCCCTAACCACAGGAAGGCCTGACCTTCATCGAGAGTGCGGTAGCAGAAGGGCTGCCTTGCTCTCCTGCACACACCCCAGAGGCTGGGCCTTTTCCCCTTACAAATTACACCCACCATATCCACTAGTGATATGATGTTAAAAAGTACTTTTTATCCTTGAAAAAAAATTAGAAACCGTCATTATTGTGGGATAAGTACTGGCCCAGATGTCCAGTGACATGATGTCTAGACTTGATTCTGAAATTAACCATATCTCCATCATACCTGCAATCTGGTCTCTTCCTCGTCTTTGAATTCAGGGTTGCTTTTTGTTTGTTTGTTTGTCTGTTTGCTTAATTTTTGTTTATTAATTTGCTGATGACCAGAGTTCCTTCTAGCCCCCAAATTCTCAGATATTTCCAAGTTACTTATACATTGTCATTTTTTGGTTTCTCTTGACAGTCTTTAATGGCATTGATTCATTTGACTTTGCATCAATTCCATTAATTTGTAAAATAGGAAAAAGAAACTAGATTAGGTATGCTGTGGTTAAGGTCACATTGAGACTCATGAGTCTCTTGTGTAAAATGCTACATTTCAATTTTTTAAATTAGCCTATTGGAATATTTCTATATATTTTTAAATTTGGAAAGCATACTTATTAATCTTCACCCAGCTACTGAACTTCACAGGTCATTAAAAATGTGTTATGAGAAGTTAGTCACTTGCCCCCAGTTACAGATGGTGATAGAATTAGAAAATGAATCATATGTTTACATATTACCCTTAATTTAAAAAATGGAAGTTACCACTGGAATAAATTAAAGGGAGAGACAGCCAGATTGCAGCTAATATTTTAAAAATGCAGTTTTAAGAAGACTAAAAATTCTATTTACAGTTATAATTACTACTATGGATATGAAAAATAGAGATGAGAATGACTCAACATATGTTTCTCAGATAACCTCTGGAGGCAGGTTATAGAAAGGATTAAAAGAAAGAACACTCTTAAGCTCAAAAGAGTTTACGTCATGCATAGAATGCAGCAGCAAAATGGCCATTCTACTTGGCCTCAGTTGAACAAATGCCTGTGGGGAAAAACATAGCGAAAATATTCTGCTTTGACTGGGCTAACTTATCTTAAATTAAAAATACATCAAAGAAACATAGTGTTTCAGACTACAGAAAGCCTCCTGATTTAGAATTTACTGGGAAACAGTTTTCAAATTTTAATCTTGGCAATTAAAATACTTTAAAATATGAAGACTATTCAAGTTAACAGATGATAGGTACTTCTGCTTTCTATCCATGCTTCAGAGAGGTTTTGCTGCGGAAAGTGACATACATGAGTAGGTAAAGAACAAAGAAACAAAAAAACCCCCAAACCTATGAACACTTGTATTGTTTTCATTGTTTCCACACCTGTGATAGGGGCTTCTGAAAATGCCAGAACACTTCACTCTCCATACCCTATGAAGTATGATTACATATCATCACTATCCTGCAGACCCCAGCGTGCAAAGTTTTGAGATTTTCAGAAACCTCAGTACTCTAGGGTGGAGTATGTAGCTTGGAATTTAAGAGTCAACACCCCTGAGACTGAAAGACTCAGGGACAGTTGCCTGGTGACACATGAGTAACGTGAACCAGAGCACTCGTAGTTCAAATGAAACTAGAGCTGTCATATACATTCTGGATGGATTTTTCTTTAAGCTCACACTTTTCAGTAGAAGTAAATTTTTTTTTAGTAAAACTTATCCATCTAGCTCAGAAAATTCCAAGTTTTGGGGGTTATTGCAACAAATACACCTAGTCCAGAGGTCTTAAAAGTGAAACAAATTGGCTTTTAAAATTTTATAAATGAATTAGAATAGCTTTAATCACTGCTTTCCCCTTCCTTTCCTGGGTATTTTTGTTAAATGATTGGGACATTTATGTGGGTTTAAGTGTGTAAGGTTAGAGGAGTGAAAGAGGTAACAACTGAAAGCTACTTAATTACTAGAAATAAAACTGTAAGAATCTAAATTCTCCTGCCTACACTGCAAATGAAAAATAAGGGCATACTTTAGTCGTTGAAGAAACATTGCATGACAGGGACTAGGGAAACTAAGCCTCAAAGAGGTTAAAGAATCTGCCCAATGTCATGCAATTTGTGGTACCAAGAGCACAGATTAGACTCCAACACCCCCACCAACCTTACAAACAGGCAGAAGATAAAATGCTGAGAATTCAGGAAAGTCTTTGCCCTGTCTTTCCCAAATACCACTCCTCTTCCATTAGCTAATTTGTGGAAGTGCCACAATTGACAGTTTGCTTCTTTGGTCTGAGACTTTGGAGTTTTCCTTGTAGGGAACCACACATAGATCATATTCCTGTGAACAAATTAAGTAAATATTTTCCAAAAACTGCTTTGGGTAGGATGAAGGAGAAGAGGACATTGGAAGGTCTATGGCAGGAGCAGGGCCTAGGGAGGAGAACAAGAGGAAATGGATGAAGGAAGACGGTGAAGGCTGCAAAACATTTGGTCTGGGAGAATCTGCAGTTGACCAGAGGTTAGATATATTGTTGTAATGAAATTGTGCTCCAGGATGTGTTCATGCTGTGTCTCCCTTACTCTCTGCCTTTATGTACTCATTTTCAGTGTTTGTCCTATTATAAACAGCTGTTTTACATTGACCACATTTGAAAACATTACTTATGATCTTTTTTATTCAGAAGGTGCACATCTATAAATGATACTCCCCCCAAATATAGTTGACTTAAATGAGATCTTCTTCAATCTTGACTTTTCCTTAGTCCATTTTTTTTACAATCTCTTTGAGAGACTCAGAGAGATATTTTAGTCAATATCATCCAGGATGTTCTGGCCTCTCAAAATGACTCTCCAGCATCAACAAGCTTTAGTGAGTAGTTCTTTCTGCTATTTTTAATGTGTCCATGTATTTATCCATGCTTCCTTTTTGCTTCACTTTACCCCTGCTAGTGAGGATCTCTGAGAATTTTCTGTAATTATTCTACTCTTCAGATAATTACAAATAGAGTCAGCTTTTTAGTGTTTCCTTCAGTTATTTTAATTACGATGAATTTGGGGAATTTTTCTATACTAAAATTCATCAATATCCTTAATCAAATGTCAAAGGATAACAATAAAAATCTGATGTGAAATGGATCAAAGTGGCAGGATGATTTGAAAGGTCTTTCTTGGTTCAGGAACACTGCCAGCCTAGGGTTTAAAGCAGCAATGCTTAAAATGCCAACACAGAGCACTTTTATCAAATTCAATAACATAAGCTTCCTATCTGCACAGACAGGATCTGCAGATGATGTGGACTGCACAGTTAGATCGATGTGGAGTTAACCCAAAAAGCACTCACTGAACACCTACTAGCCACTGTCCACACTTAGACCCCATTTGTTCTTGCCACCCTAGAGGTATGATCTTCTGCAGGTAAAACAAGTCACCAACATAGAACATTTAGTGAAAACCATATTAAACTAATTTAGTGGTGAACTTCAGGGTTGGTTATCGGAGTAAAAGGTGAAAGAGCCAGCCCAGGGGATGACTGATGTAACCAAGGCCATCAGTATATGTCCTGATAGAGCAAGTCTGGACAAAGTTAGTTTTATAATTTAATTTTTAATTTACTACAAGGTAATTTTAATAAGGTCGAAGATTGGATGTGTAGATCTCCAAGGCTGTGTGCATGTGTTGGTATACTTTGCTAAAACCACCAGTAAACAGTCCATTCTTTTGGGTGACACATACTGTTAGACCCTGAAGCAACATCATTTATAGATCTTTTTACAGTGTATTATTAGAAAAAGATGGAGAAGAATCTGACCTAACCTTTACTCCAGTTCAGTTATTCTCAGACTTGTGTGAGAGTAAGAATCTTCCAGAGTGTTTGCAATACATATGGTGTCAAACACACAGGATTCAAGGTTCTAGGGAAGGCACTGGGAACCTGTATTGTTAACAAACTTCCCATGTGAGTCTTCTGAGCAGGAAGTTTGGGAAACACTGCTCTAGCTCATCTGGCATAAGATTAATTTTAGGTAAATAGGCTTTTTACCCACCCTCTCTTCCTCTGTTTCTCCCGCTCTCCCCCATTAGAATTTTTTTTAAATCTTAAGCGCTAATTTGCTTTAAATTCACTGTGTTAGTCTCCAGGCATAGGCGAGCTAACAGTTTTCCCAGAGACCTCATGTTTTTTGCCTGCTTTTTCCCACAAGTTAATCAAGCGTTAAGGTGAAAAATCTAGTTCTTCTCTGTGGAGTGGCTCATAACAAAGAAGAAGAATTAAGTTACACTGCCTGGTGTCAGAATGTAATATGATTACGTTGGCAAAGCTATAAAAAGAAATATCCAAACCTCATAAAAAAAAAATTCAAAAGAGGTCACTGTTAGAGCAGATGGATGAAGCAGAGTGCTTGATCATTTAGTAGTTACTGAGCTAAAAGTATATTCAGGCCAAGGTGTATACAGCTAGGGCGGCTGGGAGAAGGTCACCAAATCATAATTACAGCTTTCAAGGGTAGAGTTCAGAATTTTACAGTAAAATGCATATTTATTTGTATAAAATGAAAAATTAAAAATGTATAAAGATGACTAAAAGATCTGGTAAATACAGTGCAGTCATTTACCCCTACGGAATGTAATAGTGGGTTTCCTTTGCTACATTCTTTGGGGTCTTCTCTACTTAGTAATCAGAAAATGTCTTTGCATAAAGTGCAAACTTCTTTGCAGTTTTTGGTTAACATATGAAAAGAAAAAGTACAGCAAAACTTAATAAAGTCTAAAATTAAACCAAAAAATCTTAGAATCTTTTTTTTAATCTTTTTTTTAAACATCTTTATTGGAGTATAATTGCTTTACAGTGGTGTGTTAGTTCCTGCTTGTAACAAAGTGAATCCGCTATACATATACATATACATATATCCCCATGTCTCCTCCCTCTTGCGTCTCCCTCCCACCCTCCCTATCCCACCCCTCTAGGTGGTCACAAAGCACCGAGCTGATCTCCCTATGCTATGCGGCTGCTTCCCACTAGCTATCTGTTTTACATATGGTAGCATATATAAGTCCATGCCACTCTCTCACTGCATCCCAGCTTACCGTTCCCCCTCCCCGTGTCCTCAAGTCCATTTTCTACGTCTGCGTCTTTATTCCTGTCCTGCCCATAGGTTCTTCATGACCTTTTTTTAAAAATTTTTATTTATTTATTTATTTATTTATTTTTATTTATTTATTTTTTGCGGTACGCGGGCCTCTCACTGTTGTGGCCTCTCCCGTTGCGGAGCACAGGCTGCGGATGTGCAGGCTCAGCGGCCATGGCTCACGGGCCCAGCCGCTCTGCGGCATCTGGGATCTTCCCGGACCTCAGGCAGGAACCCACGTCCCCTGCATCGGCAGGCGGACTCTCAACCACTGCGCCACCAGGGAAGCCCAAGTTCGCTTAACTTTTTGATTAGCTTTTTAAAATGAAAACAAAGAGCACAGTTTTGCAAGTCAAAGTTATCTCTAGAAAATAACTTGACTTTTTGAGAGCAAAAGCTTTTTTTGAGCCATCTGAGACTAGAGAACTGAGAACAGACCTTAGAGTGAGAGAGAGTATATAATGACATTAAGAGTTCCTTTTGATATTTCTGGGAGGGAAATGGATCACTAACTAGCTGGTAGGAGAAGAATTCAAGATGTGAGGAGACCCTAGGCAATGTCTGAGTCTTTGGGATGGTGCCCAGGACTCACTGAGTTGAGCCAGAGGAGGATTAAGCAGTAGAAATTTGAATGGGGTTAGGAAATCCAAGCGTAGAAAGGATTAGGTCTTAATTCCCAGGGAAATTGAGCATTTTAAAGAAGCTCCATATCCTGTATATATCCTGTATATCCTTAGAAAGAGAAGCAATGGTGAGCTTCAGCAGATGGGCCTGAGTGCTGCTTCATGGAGTTCCCACGCCCTCAGAGGGGTGCAGGAGAGACTGAAATGACCTCAAGAAGGACACAGAGTGCTTTAAATAGGCCATGGACCCTAAATATCCTGAGGTTGGAACAAAGAGGATACAGCTGTACTTACCTCTAGTTGAGGTTATGGTTGTACCTGAGATAGCAGCAGTAGATCCCAGTGTACAGTGATGAAACAGGACAAGCTGCAACTCAGTGAGGGTCAGCATGGACACAAAATATACGTGAACCTGATGCCTTGCCCTCCTTATACTTACGGTTCCCTTTCAAGAGGGAAAGGAAAGTCGTATTGGTGGTAGGGTATTTAAATTGACTCCTGTTTACCCCATTGGTGAAAGAGGGATTCCCACCCTGGGGTTATGGGGGTGGCTAAATACATAACACCTGGCACTGGACAGGCGAGATCAGGTGAAATGGACAGCAGTTTATTCATCATATATACTCACAGCCTGGGGGAAGAGGACACCATGCAGGACCACACAGGGGATACACTTGGGAACAAAGTGAACAACCAGGGCTGTGAGAGGCAGGCTTTGCAGTAGTAAGGGTGGGGTGCTTCTTGGTTCCTGTGGGAGGATATGATTGGCTTGTTTGAATAATTCTGCTACTCGGAGATGAGCAGGAATTGTGCCTGATGCCTTTAATAAGGAGGGTGTTTGGCTAGGGGACGTTATCCATGGGAACTGAGTGGGGAAGGGAACTTGGGTTAGGCCATTCGAGACCTATTTTATCAAATGTCAAGGCACCACGTTATACTAATCCTTAATTTTTGGTTTTGTGCCACAAGTGACCCCTTGATCCCTTGACATCAATTTAAACCTTGGTGATGACTGAGACTTTTAGGGAACGAAGTAGGCACCTGACCAGGAACTTTAGAGGTGTCCCCATCTGCAATCAATAAAGGCAACTGAGAGGTCCATGTGGCATGGGTGTAAGGAGTAGGTATCTCCAGGAGGTGAGCAAGAATTCTCCACTTTGTGACAAATAGGAATTCTTTAAGAAACCCATTAAGCCTCTCAATTTCACCAGCTGCCTGGAGCTGACTGCCTGGGGCCCCAGGGGAGGTGGAAGTTTGACTGAATGTCTTCTTCAAGAGCCCAGCACTGTGTATTCTGGAAGTGAAATGAGTGTCTTGGTCACTCTTGGTAGTATCTAGAACTCCAAAGAGGATACAGAGCATCCTGCAGAGGACTTGTATTGTGGCCTTAGTATATGTAGAGTAATCTGTTACCTTGATTTATTCTGAGTAACTGTGGAACAAGAGATTCCCTGAGTTCTTTACCCCAAAGGGGGCAACTCTTAGGTCATGGCCTAAGAATTTGTAAAAATGTATAGATGGCATCAAATGTCGATTGCCTGAAGTGTGCCAGTTGTACTGACTCTTGGGTCCTATCTTTTATCAGGGACATTTTGGTTAAATGATGAGAAGGAGCAGCTCTCCTCTGTGCTCCATCAGTTATCATGGTGGCAACAGCATTAGTAAAGTGTACAGACTTCCATTGCTGTCCATTCAGTTCATCCTCGAAAGGCTCCCCAGGTATCAAAGGACTCTGGGATAGAGGTGACCTCTTCTAGCATAGTGGTATTAGTGAAGGGACTGAGAACAGGGGAGGCCACCCCCTCCAACAGATGAAATGTGCCAGAAGGCCCAGGTGTGACTCCATCTTGTAGCAAGGAAGGCTCAGGAGCCATGCCTCAAGCTGTTGAAGTGCTGCTTGGATAACTCAAGGCATAGTGGGTAGCTGGGTACAGAGGGTTGCAGGCTCAAGGTTTGTGATAGCCTCTATTTCCAGAAGAGGCCAGTATGTGGCTATCCTAATGGTGTATAGTGCAAGGCTGAGAAAGGCAGTTTCTTGTGTCAGAAGTCCATGGGCAACTTACAACCTTCATAGGGGGTCCAGAGACTCCAGGAGGCAAGAGAGGAGGTTGCTGAAGCTACAGTAAAGAGGGCTCTGAGGGCACAAACTAGAGTGCTTGTTGATTTCAATTTGGACAGATTTTTAGAGCTTGTTTTGGAAGGAGTCCCCTCTGAGGTAGGCTAATTTAGAAGAAACAGCATCAAAGACATTAAGTAAAATTTGTAAATGAGGAATATGCTGCCTCCAGCACCTAAAAGGGGCTAAAAGTTGTTGAATTTGTACTGACCTTGTGGTTGTGAGAGGGTCAATACCTGTTTCATGACAATGTCAGAGTACCTTCAATTTACCAAGTAACTTTCAGAAATTTAATGGAAGTGGCAGGGCCTTGCACTATGTGTGGGACAATGGTCCATCCCCTTTTGGGGAGCTCCTTTGTGAGTATTTGTATGTCTTTGATGAGTATGTCAAACAAATCTCCTTGGAGGAGGATGTCATTGATGTAATGTCATATCTGGAGAAAGGTGGATACAGTTAAGATCTTGCCTTTGGAGACTGTGTGCAATGGTAAGGATGCTGAAGTATCCCATGGGTATCCTTGTAAAGGTGGATTGTGTCCCTTCAGTGGTAAAGGCAAACTGTGGCTGAGAGGCTGTTGAACTAGGCATTGTACAGAACATATTAGCCAAATTTATAGCAGCAAAATATAGACCGGTTGCTGATTGGATGGAGTCAGCAATTTTAATAATTAAGTTGTTGGATACAGAGGCCTTAATGGGATGGGACCATGGCTTTACAGTTGCAGCAATCCACTATGGGGCACCATTCTTTTGTTCCAGGTTTAACAGGCCAAATAGGACTGTTAAATGCAGAAACAGTGGGAATAACAACCCTTCACTCAGTTCCTCTTATAAAACAAGTTTTAATACTGGAAGACCCTGTTTTAAATTACCTTGAGTCATATTAACTATTTTAACTGGGGGAAGGGGTGGGGGAGGTCATGGGTTCTCATTTTGTCAAACCAATTTGTAAGTGTCAAAGACTTAATTTAATTTTCATTTATTTTTCATTGGGTCAGAGTATCCATGCCCATGCCCAAGGGATATTTTAGAGTGACGAGTGCTCTAACCATGGGGAATTTAAGCAAGACAAAGTTCTGATGGTTAAGGTGAAGCATACCTATTTGTCCTCTTTTATATTCAGTAACTCCCATAGGTAAATACCCCATTATGGGGGATACGATGTTTAAATTAATGGAATTTCCAGGTATAATTGTAATTTTAGCCTGAGTATTGGTTAAAGCCATAAACGTTTGCCACTTGTTGAACTTCAGCAGATATTAGAGTCAATTCAGAGCCTATATGGAGAGGCACAGAAGGCAATCAGTGAACTTCCATCATTTGCTATATAAATTCGTTCAGTAAATTTTGTATTTTCAATTGGGTCAAATTGTGGGCCTTTGTTTTAGGTTGTTTTTTTTCTTAGTGTCCTCCTCCCTGTATCCAGGTTTCTTTCTTTCCTTATTTTGTTTATCTTATTATTGTTTTTGGTCACTGGATATACTTGGGGGTGGGGGGGATCCTCTCTACCCTGATTATATTTATAAGTTGCTTCCTCCAGAGACCCTCAAATTAGTATTGACAGAGTTAGCAATGGTTGATTTATATGATCTAAAGACCCCGGGCCTACAAAATAGTGAGAGGCCCGCGCACCGCAATGAAGAGTGGCCCCTGCTTGCCACAACTGGAGAAAGCCCTCGCACAGAAACGAAGACCCAACACAGCCATAAATAAATTAATTAAATAAATTAAAAAAAAACAAAAAAACAAAAACAAAAACAAAAAACAACAGTCTGCTAAAAAAAATAAAAAAATAAAAAAATAAATAAAATAAAAATAAAGACCCCGGGCCTAGATTGGGTTTGAATCTGGCACCACAAGGGCACCATGAGTATTTCCCTATAATCCCAAGAATTAGAATCTTTGTTGCAACAGACATAAGCAGCAGAGTGGTGCGGGAAGAAGTGCTGGCCTACAACCCAGACTTGATGGATCAAAACCATCCTCTCTCTGCTACAGTCCCTTTCCTATCATGTGGGCTTCCTGTCTTGTTTTTCTTTTTTTTCCTCTGTACAAATTTCCTGGGAATATTTTGGGTTTCTAGCCATGTAAAGTTGAAGTTTTCAGCTGTGTCTGCACTATCACCTGTGGTTCAGGCCTTCTGGGTGGTTATGGGGAAGGTTCAGGAGCTTAATGGCCTCCCTCATCAGTGAGCATCTCTTCCTCCAGGGAATGACAGTATCCCTTGGATAAGAGTCCACATCTAGTAGAGTCATTTTGCCTATGACTTGGATGGAGACCATAAGGCCCATGATTGCAAGCTTAGCCCTTTGGTCTTCTGGAAAGCAGGAGTGCTAAGCAAAGCCTAGGTGCATTGGCTATGGGATTTACATTGGGAGAGCAGTTGAGTACCAAATGCTCCTTCCTCCCTGTTCCCTTTTTTTTTTTATCAGCCCCTGGGCCATAGACCACCATGGATGTGCACCTCGATAACCCTGGGGGTCAGGAGAGCACAAGCAACAGCGGCAAGGGAAGCAGCAGCACAGGAAACCAGCAAGGTCACTACCCTTTCGTGAGCAAAAACATCAACCAGGATGCCATGCTTAATTCTGTGTGGGGTGGCAGCCTCCTTCTTGTTACAGACCTCACAGAAGTTTGTCTCTGGGCCTGTTCCAGAGGTGCACAGTTACAAACGATGTCTGTGTAGCTTCTCCAAGCAGCCAGTGACAGTCACCAGGCTAGACTCAGTGACCTAGCTTGACCTTGGTAAACAAGAGAAGCACTGACTAGTTATCGTGCTGCGTTTTCACTGCCTTTACAGGTGGGAGCCTCAGAGACCAACTGCCAAACACAGGCTAAACCTGACAGCACCATTGTGCTGGGTATAGTCAGTTAACAATTCTATTATACTAGTACACAGCACCCTAAAAGGTAGGATAAAATATTTTCAAAACTCTTTTTAAATGAACGTTTGTATTGGCAAATAAGAGAATACTTCATAAACCCAGAACAATGAGAAACCACGTATCTAGAGGCAGGTGAGTACTGTACTCAGAGGCTTCCCTGGGTTCCCTAGTGACTCACAACTTTTGTTTTAAAGAGCTGTGATCTGCGGACAAGGAAAGAAACTTTTAGGACCCACTCAAGTTGGGAAATCAGCATAAGTTTTAGTCTGTTCAGTAGGTAATATGGCAAAACCCCTAACCTTCAAAGGAAGACAGTAAGAATACTTGCCGGTCTTGGCATTGCCTTGGGTGGTAAAGAGGAAAGGGCTGTCCTGATCATTTATTACCAAAAGTGGAACCTCACACAGGTTTGCAGCTCTGTAGCCTGTCTAGTCTGAAAAATTCCATGCTGAGAATTTAAAGCTAACGAATTTGGTAGTTCTCCAGACACCCAGTGGAGGCAAATTCAGAGCCTGTGTAGAGGAAAATACTTTAAGTCAGGTCTCACATAATTTCAAGGAAAAAGTTTTAAAAAACATGAGCTTACAACCCAAAATCATAGAACATGTAGGGAAATAAGCCACCGTGAGAGAGATTCTACATAAACAATAAATAACAGGATCAGACTAGTATAAAGAATTCAGATATTGGAATTACTTATATAGCATTTAAAAACATAGATTTAGTATATTTGAAAAGAATAAATGAGTATATTTAAATTATGTGTAACCAAGGAATAAGATACTATAATACAATGAAGCAGACTTGAAAAAGAGCCAGATTGTCTAAAAATGAAAAATATAATAAGAAATTACAACTTGGTGCATAGCTTATACAGCAGATTAGATGCAGATGAACTCTTAATATATATGTCTAGATGTATATTTATTTATTATAAGAAGTTGGCTCATGCTTTTATGGAGACTGAGAAATCCCAAGCCCTGTAGTCAGCAAGCTGGAGACCCAGGAACTGATGGTATAGTTCTGGTCCAAGTCTGAAGGCCTGAGAAGCAGGAGAGCTGATAATGTAAGTTCCAGTCAAGTCTGAGTCTGAAGATAGGGTAACATGTATGGATGTCTTAGAAAACATTCAGGCAGAAGGCGTATTCTCTCTGACTCAGCCTTTTGTTCCATTAAGGCCTTCAGTGGATTAGATTATATTGGAGCAGGCAATCTGCTTTACTCGGTCTATTGATTCAAATCTTATCCAGAAACACCCTCATAGACACACCCAGGATAATGTTTAAGCAAATATCTCTCAGTACCCTGTTGCCTAGTCAAGTTGACACGTAAAATTATCCATCACAATCAGCAAATGTCCTGACGACAAAAAAGGGATAAAGGAGGATAGTATCATGAAGTGCTTGTAGAATGTAACTTCAACCTAGAGTGGTATACCTTGCAAGAATGAAGATAAAATAGTTTTTTTCAGACTTGCAAAAACCAATGATCATCCCCTGCAAAAATTCCTAAAGGCTGGATTATATACAGGAAAAAGGGGGAATTATGTGACAATTGCAATGTGCAAAAAAGAACATTGTGGAACTATGTTATTATGGATATATAGAAGAATGTAATTCTTAAGACGTGCTAAAATATTAGACATGAAAGTGTCGTGTTAGCAGCTTGCTTTCAATTGGTTGAACGAGGATTGTGTGTGTGTATGTTTAGAGAGAGATTAAATATAGCAAACTGTTAACAATTGTTGAAATCAAGTGGAGGTTATACCTTGTTCTGTCAACTTGTATGAAAATATTTAAATACAAGATTCACAGGAATACACTATAACTTGAAGCCATTTATTTACTAATCCTAGAATTTTATTGTATTCATATGTAGTCATATATTAAGAACCATTTTTTCCATGATTGACAATCTTCCCATCAATATCTAGTTTCCTGTCTGTGAATCTTCTAAGTCCACCAACAATAGTTAAACCCTTACCATAGTTACAAGAGACCACATTAGTAGTTGCTCCCTTTGTCACAAATCAAGGAACCATATGTATATGTGTCTATTTCTGGAATCTCTATTTTATTCTATTTTTCTATTTGTCTATCCTTGAAGAATACCACACTATCTTAATAACTCACATACTGTAATGAATTTTCATGTCTGAAAGTATAAATTCTGAAACTTTGTAATGAATCTTCAGAACTGATGGTGCCCTATCTTTTTTCTTCTTTTTTAAAAAAGAAGCTATTTTTGGTCTGTGCATTTACAGATACTTTTTGTAAAGAGCTTATCCCTCCTATTATGGTGGGTTTGCTTACAGATGTCCCTTTTTAATAGCCTTCTAATCTCCTTCACTTCAGTTTCAGTTTTTAAACAACGCATCTAGTACACATCCTTATTATGTGACTTAGAAAGTTTCATGGTTCCCCAGGGCTCACAGGAATAAATACAGTATCCTTTATAATAGAATTCATTTCATTGCAACTTGGGTTCTAGTTATGACCATGGTCCAACTTATTTTTCCAGCTCTATATGGCATAATACTCTATAATAGCCCATGTTTCCTTTTCCTTTATTTGTAATTTGCCTTCTACGCTCCCATCTTCATGATTTAGCTAAAGATTTCTTTGGCTTGGTAAAGCTTTTTTATTTTCTTTCTACCCTCTCAAATATTAAGTGTTCCACAGCTTCTGTGAAGTCTCTTCTTAATAGCCCCCAACTTCAATAACATTTCTACATTTTATAGTATTTTCATTTATACCACTTATTTAAATATATCATATATTGACTTCTATTTTTACATTTCTTTTAATGGTGTGTATTTTATTTGTATATTAGGTCACAGGCTTTTCCAGAGTGAGGACCTTGTATTATGCTTGTTTTGTGTATCCCCACTGTGTCTATCACAGTCTTTAGTCTTATTTGGCACTATTTACCCAGAATTCTGCACCGAGTTAAGGATATATTAGATGCTTCGTAACAGTTGGTTGAATGAAGACTGAGTCTTTCTTCAACAAATATTTGGTGAGGTGTAATAGAAGGAGCAAGGAATGAGGTGTCAGATATTGGATTGACTGTAAGTTCTGTTACGGAAAAACCCAAATGAACTTTTTGGCTAACCCAATAAAATGGGTTCTGGTTGTGCTCTGTCACTTGCTAGCTGGGTTGCTTGTAGCCAAATCATTTTACTTCTATGATCCTCAATTTCCTCACCTTTAAAATAAAGACAATAATGACTTCCCTACAGCACAGAATCTCATAAGCTTATTCTCATTAAAAGGCTTTAAAACAGTACTCAACACATGTTTGTGCCATTTTTTTTTTTTTTTTTTTTTTCGGTATGTGGGCCTCGCGCTGTTGTGGCCTCTCCCGTTGCGGAGCACAGGCTCCGGACGCGCAGGCTCAAACGGCCATGGCTCACGGGCCCAGCCGCTCCACGGCATGTGGGATCTTCCCGGACCGGGGCACGAACCCGTGTCCCCTGCATCGGCAGGCGGGCTCTCAACCACTGCGCCACCAGGGAAGCCCTGTGCCATTTTTAATATTATAAAAATCTTCATTATAGAAAATTTGGAAAACACAATCAAGTTCAAAGAAAAAGATAGAAAACATTTATAGTAATACTACCTAGAAAGGACTACTGCTAAAATTTTGGTGTATTTCCCTTGCCATGTTTTTCTGTGCATATATTTTTAAAATTAATATTATGTGTATATATAAACATCTATGTATAGGTTTTTGAACATTTTTATTTGTATGTCAGTTGAATATATTTTAGATACAATTTTTCATGAGGACTTTTTCTTTTGAGCTTATATAATAAATAAATATAATAACAGAATCTTTTTATTTTTAAAAAGTTTTCTATAAAAGTTAAATGCATCCATATGAATAATTTTACTTCTATTAACTTAATTGTAGGTTAATACCAATATACATAATTTGATGAACAAAAATATTTCAGTGGTATGATTTTTCTTTCTGAAGTATTTGCTATTTGGGAATTTGTTTTGCCCGTATGACCCAGAAAATCCTCAAAATAACGTTAAAATTTTTGCCACTGTGATTTTGATTGAATATTGGGCTTAATAAAACTCTACAGTGATTTCTTCTCCTGTGAAGAAAAATAAATTACTGAAGAGAACTTAGAGAACAAATCATAGCTTGAAAAGGCTCAATTATTTTCCCCCTTTTCTCAGTTGGAAGAAAAAGAAAAGATGAAAATTAAATTCGTTCAAAAAGGCACTAAGAGACATCCCAAAGAATTTTTCTTTAAATTGAGGAAATAGAAGAAAAAGACACTACTGGAACTTTTAAAGTTGTGTACACTTACAAAAGCCTTTTACTTATATATTAACTTTATTCAGTTTAATTAAGGAAAGGTTTGTGAATGATTTCAGTCCTTAGCCATGTCCCTTACTTTTGCTATTGCATTTGGCTTTTGGCTATGCATATTTTATAGTCGGTATACATCCTGAAATTTTAGCTTTCTAGAAATTTTTCTTTTTTCAAAACTTTTACTAAAAATTTAGAATTATCTTGGCCTGGAAAAGATTGTAGTTTTAAGATATAATAGCAACATGATATAAAATAAATATAATCTAACTTCAAAATACATACTTATAAGATATGTATGTGATATGCTTGTGTATGTGAACACTGAAAACCTTCTGGAAGGATATGCACCAAAATTATAACAGTGCTGTCACTGGATAATGGGATATAAGGCAATTTGTTTTCTCTCTTTTATGCTTTTCAGAATCGTCATTTTACCCCAATAATGAACATGTATTATTTTCATATGCAAAAAGAAAAGAATTCATTTTGAAAAAGAAAAATGAAAAGATAATTGTTCCATTCAATAAACTAACTTTACACAGTACCTACTAAGTGCCAGGCATAGCTTTAGTGCATAGATCAGTGAAAAATCTACAGAAAGCCTTTGTAGAGTTTACATCCCAGTGGAGGGAGACAGTAAACAACAAGTACAATCCTAGTAAGTTATAATTATAATATGTGTTGGAAGCTACTAAGAGCTCAGGGAAAGGAGAGAGAGGCAAGGAAGCTCAGGAGCTATGGGTAGGAACACCATTTAATGGGGTGGTCAGGACAAGCCTCACTGCGAAAGCAGAGCTCTCTCACATGATCTTTTGCGACCCTTCTATCCTCACCATATTATGTCATTATGTTGTTACTCAGATGAAGAATTCTTTTTCAGGCATCACGAAGAAATTGAGAATTTCAATCCCATATTACCTATTAAGGAAACACTTAGACAGGGTTTGTGCTGAAAGTATATGCGGAGTTCACCTTCTGGGAGAAACTCTCTAATGAACAGTGTAAGGTAGATGTGGCTTTCTGTGACAGGTGGCTTATCTGGTACAGCTGTTGCACAAAAGTAGCCAACTCTGAGGGGTGTGTGTGTGTGTCTGTGGGGCTGGGTTGGTCAATGGGGAGGTGGAAGGGAGGTTGTAAATAATTTTTTTTTAATGTTCTTTCTGTTTTTAAACACCAAGTTTCTGGCAAGGTCTCAGTGTTAATCTCTTTTTGTCTTTGTAACTCACATCATCAGAGGCTGTCTCCAGAGCCACATCAACACCATAGTTTAACAGGGTAATTGATGTTCATAATGATAATCTATTATAGTGCCTACAAATTAATATGACTGATTTCTAAACAAATTTCATTTGTGTAGTTGTTAACCAAGCACATTTATATTCATTAGTTCGGTTCTAAGGTAGTAGAATAGGTAATATTGATCCTACTTCTGATAAATGTGGAAACAATGAACTGAGAAGCCTTGCTGGAAGTTGAAAGTCTATTAGAAGGCAATGCAGGATTCAACATCAGGGATGTACACTTTTAGGTGGACAAACTTTTCATTGCTCCATATGGACTGCTTAACAAACATAAGGACTAATTTAAAGACACTCATCCCAAGGGTGTACTAATGTAGTTCAGTAATGCTGTCGCTGCTCAAAACTACTTTGAAATCTTCAGAAAACTTAAAATTCAGTTTTCTTCTGAATATATGCAAATCTAAATTACTTAAGGAGGCTTTGAAAAGAAACTGAAGTGCAATGAAAGAGATGGGCGAACAAATGGGACACACAGTTGGTAATTAAGAACTATAATTAAAACTGTAAAATATAATGTTGCATTTTAAAAATAATATTTTATCAGTATATTATATATGAATATAAAATGAGCTGCACTTATGAAGTCACAAAAATATTTTGAGAGGTGGAATAAATATGTAGCTTCCTAAAATTCCTTTGAAGGATGTGGTACACATTTACATGTATAAATTTTTGTATGTTAATAAAAAGAGTTCTATTGTTTTGTATCACACTGCATTTTTCCTTTTGAAGACAGATAAGCATATATGCTATGAAGTTTTCTGAAATAAAAGCATGTAATTGAAAGTGTCCATGCTTAAGATATTGCTTTAAATTACCTTTAAATTGGAAGAGTAATTATGGGACTATATTTTGTCATCAGTGGGTCACTCTCGATAGTAATCGTAGGCAAAGAAAATAAGCCCAGAGGATAAAAGGGCTTTATTTTTCCCCTTGTTGAGCATGAAAATGGTAAAGGAGAATTAAGATGATAGGATCTGGTCTTTTAAAGTATTAGAGGATTGCATATTTGTACAAGGGAAGCCTGATGAATTATATGTAACTGACTTCAGGTTGGCAAGTCTATTCACAGCAGACATTTGGTCCTGTCCAAAGCTCCATGAGACATTTGGTCCATGTCTAAATATCCTTGAAATTTAGTTCTATACAAATCATCCATGAGCATATTTGGTCCATGCCAAAAGGTTTTGGACATGACCAAATATCAAGACCAAATAAATGTCTCCATGGATGTTTTGGAAAGGACTAAATATGAACAAATATCAAGGACCTTTTGGTGTAGAACAAATGTCTTGTGGATGTTTCAGACAGGATTGAGTGGTCCTGCATGCAAGGCTGTTGACAGTTTAATGTATATGGATCTTTTCCAGAGAGGACTGGTGTCTGGAGAGTATAACTATCCAGATGCCCTGGATGAGGGTGGTTCTATAAGAGTTTGTGCTTTAACTACTGTTCTGCATATGACTGTCAGTGTTACTTACACCTGCAAGGCATTGTATTTGCCAAAGTCCACAGCCTGCCTCCAAAGCTATTTTAATGTTAATGTAACAGATTTCATTTTAATATTTAATAATTGAACTTTCAGCTTTTATTAAGAATATTAATAATTAAAAACACCTTCACAGGCTATGTTTGCCTGCTCATAATTTATAGGTATCAGCTATTAATTAAACTTTTATTGAATTTATTGGACAATTGTGTCCCAGTCCATGTACCAGGCAGAGGGGTACAAAGCCATCTCTACTGTGACCACATTGGTCAGAGTTAACTTCCCCTTCTCCCCTTCCTTCTGATGTCATCAAAAGTCACTTGACATTTAAAAACCACTGTCTCATTAAAAGGGGAACCAACTTCTCAGGGTCCTGTGTTCACGGTGAGACAGGAAGGGTGCAGAACAGACCACATGAACCTCAAAATTGTATGATTTTCCTACCAGTGCAAAACTTGGGCTTCTGTGAGCTTGGAGAGTCTTTGTGCCCCTTTCAAAATATAGGAACACTTTGTGTCCAAGAGTGGCTGGAAAGGGCCAAGATAAGAAGTGGATGGCCTGAGAGCAGCCTCTCACTGGCACTTGCTTACTCATTCTCTGGGACCCTACTCAGAGGCTGTTTTCCCATGAAGTCTGGCCCCCTTCTCTCTTGTGGAGTTAACCACTCCTCCTCTGTGCGTGTGGAGGAGCTGCCTGCCATGCCACCGTCCCAGGTCTTCAGGCGGGGCGGGGGAGTCCTTACTGATTGTGGCAAATCTCATAGTGACTGTGACTCCCACGCTCAAGGAGGTTGCATGGTTTGCTGCAGTTAATCTTTTTCATCTATAGCCACATCAGCCTATATTATTATTCTAAGTGGCCCTGTCTTAGTATAGCAAGTGTCACTGTGCGGGAAAGGTACTCAGATTTGTTTACTGCTTTACTTGGAAGATTATGGGAAAACGAGTTTGACTTTGCATTTTGAATTTTTAGGTTTAAGCTGTCAGAAATTCTCTGTGATAAAAATAGCTTCCATGTACATATCAATATGTGTTGGAAGAATCTGTAATATTAGCAAGCAAGAACCTAAGCACGGAAAAAAAACGTGTGTCAACAGGCAAAAGTTAGGATTCCCTTTGGCTTGTACTTGAGGCACAGAAATTTGGAAGAATTTTTAAGAAGAGAAAGGTCTCTAAGTTAAAAAAAAACAAGTTTTATACATGTATACATTCCATGTAAGCTCTGTTTAGCCTAAAATTGTCTTGATACTGAGTTGAATAGGAGCTACATTAAAGGATTCACATTTTAGAGGTGGATACTTTTACTTTACTTCCAAAGAATAAGATTTAAGATCAAGAAAGGTAATTGAAAAGACCAGAATGTGTTTGATTTCACCAGACTATGGGTTCGTCTCTGTAGATTGTGAGCCTAGCACAGGGCCTGGCACGTAATAATTTAGTAGGAGCTTGATAAATGTTGACTGGATGAATAAATAATTATCTGTGTTCATTGGTCCACATTAAGAAGCAACTGTTATAGTTCTTTTACCTTGTTTGGAAGAGGTTTGCATATTCCGAAACAGAAAATCAAACCAGAGAAATCTAGCATAAGGTATTAAGATTTTGAAAGCTGGGGAGAGACAGATGATATATTTGGTTATCAGCTGAGACCGGTGTGTGTCTCCCTCCCTCTCTTTCTGTCTTTTGGCCGGAAAACCACTGACTTTCCAAAATACATGTTATTCTTTTGTTTGTTTACTTTAAGTGTTTTCTCAGATAGCCTGACTCATACTTCAGAGAACTGATTTAGAGGGTAAAGAGTTTATTCCAAGTCCTACGTGCAGAATGAGTAGTGGTTTCACTGAGGAGGATGACGTGACTGACATGGATGCAGAGATTAGAAAAAAAGGTATCCGCCTCCTTGTGGTCTGGGCTTCAATAATGAACTTTGAGAAAAGAATGAGTGTGAGCTAAGAAGATGGACCGTGTCAGTTGAAAGGGAAAGAGGTTGCAAAAATTTCTATTTGTTTATAATTATGCTTATAACATACTAACATACTCCTAGCAGGCAATTTTTAGCCCACTGGAAGCTGACTAGTGCTTTCTTTATATATAAATATATATATTTCTCCAGTGCTCCATTTAGCTTGAATGTCTTTGTCTTCTTCAGCTATGCTGGTGTTGCATTTTCATATTTTGGAGACTGCAAAGATCCTGGCATGTGTGTATATGTGGCTGTGTAATGGTATTTTGTTAAGGCATCCTGAAAATTGTGTATTTTCAGTAGAGAAGAAAGTGTGTCCCAGGCATTTGTAAATCACATTATCTTGCTATGGGCCATGCAAGGACTTCTGTGAAATCTCCCAATGTCCCCATGGTTTCAGCTCCTGTAAGCAGCCACAGGTGACAAAGCAGAACTCATACAAATCCCACTGCTAATTCTGTAGAAGAAAAAGAGGAAGAGTTGCTAGTGAGTCAGCCGCCTTGGTTAACAAACATAGACACAATTAGCTTTAAGCCCAGAAAATTGAAAGAACGTGGAAGTTAATCTCTCTTTTGTTTCTCTTCATAGTGTTTCCTCATCTTTCTATGGGTTATATATTGTTTTAAATGTCACAAAGCATTGAAGAGAGCAATTCTCTCTATATGTATGTATGTATGTATGTATGTATATATATATATATATATGTATATATATATATATATATATATAATATGTGTGTATATATATTGACTGCATATGCAATCAGTGTTGCATAGGATAATAATAATGACAAGTAGAATGGCTAGTTGGGGTAGTGAGAGACTTTCACTTGAAGATATACTATTTTGGGTAAAATTATCAAAATGTTACTTTAGAGACATTCAGTGTTTGAATACCTGTGTATTCATAATTTTGCCAGGTGAATGTGTTTCAAGTCCTTTATATATTATTTTAACACATTATTACAAGGTAAAATATGTAAGGAGATACCAACAGTGGTTAGTATTCTCCTTGTTCTCTCTTAAATTCCAAGCTAGAATTTTTATTCTTTTTACAAAGTTGAGATTACATTACATTCATTACTTTTTCTCCTTTCCCCTCATGCTGTAAATATTTCTTTTTAAACTTGCTTTATTTCACAGTGTGTCAAGAACATATCTCAGTAAGTAGATCTGACTGGATCTAACACATTCTTTTTAAGAGCCATATAAAATTCCATAATATATATGGTTTATTCAATCATTCCTTTTCTGATGGACTTCCAGATTATTTCTAGTGCTGCAATAAATTTTCTTACCAAGGGATTAAAAGAGCCCAGTTAAGAATCACCCTATGCATTCAGACTGTCTTCCCAGTGATCTCTAAGTCACCGGCACATTCTGTCAGGAAGATCAGATGACTTCACTACAGAAAGCTCCCTGTCCCTACAGCCCTGTGGGTCTGGGCTGGGCAAACTATCCATCTTGTGGTGGAGCCTGACATCCTGGTCACTCAGCATCAGTGACAGGCTCTGAAAGGAAGATGGTGCCTAATAAGAGTTTGGAAAAGGACCAAGGAAAGCTCTGGAGTAAAGTAACCTGTTGCTTGACCTCCCTGCCTATCCAGTTTTGTTTTGATTTTAAAATGGTAATTAATGAGTATAATGTTGACAAACTTTTAGATGGCTTGTGATGGTCTTGTTTTCTAACACCAAGCAACAAAAAAGGACTCATTTAGAAAGCCTATGCCAGAAATAATAGTATAAAGGCAAAAGCAAAAACTTTCAAGATAGGAGCCAATAGCAAAGAAAAAACTTGGAGCCCAGAATGTCTTCTTCCATGTTGATGGCCCACTCTACAGGCCACCTTTTGGAAGTTTTCTGTCAATATGCAAATTCTAACTCAGTACTCCTTTGACAAATCCCATTTTGCTAAACATAAAATATATAGCATTCAAGTTTTTTTTTTTTTTTTTTTTTTTTTGCGATACACAGGCCTCTCACTGTTGTGGCCTCTCCCGTTGCGGAGCACAGGCCCCGGACGCGCAGGCTCAGCAGCCATGGCCCACGGGCCTAGCCGTTCCGTGGCATGTGGGATCTTCCCGGACCGGGGCACGAACCCGTTGTCTCCTGCATCGGCAGGTGGACTCTCAACCACTGCGCCACCAGGGAAGCCCACATTCAAGTATTTTAAAGAGTGTATCTTAATATTCTTATATCTACTGTTGTCTTCACTTTTACGATTTTGGACTATCAGGACAGTAATAATCAAGGTATTCGTGGAGCTTCTCCTCCAAGCTTAGTATAGTTATCTTCTTTGCAATTACATAGGAAGATGCTTCACAGAAATAAATACTTCATCATAGCCATGGCTTTTGATGTGATGTTAGTTGGCTGGGGACAGAATGGGGGCCTGCACATGGGGTCTGTTTCCAAACTGGTGTCAAGTACTCCTCACGAGCTATAGAGAAGCAATCTCTAATTGAAATTTGTGTGTCATGGGGAGTAGTGCAGGGGGCTCACAGATAACCAAACATTCAAGCCAGAGAGGAATACCTATGAAAAGACAGGGAATCTCTTTCTTTTTCACACACACATATATATACAGTTGACCCTTAAACAACATGGAGGTTGGGGCACCGACTTCCATACAGCCAAAAACCTGTGTATAACTTTACAATCCAACCTCCATATCTGCAGTTCCCCATCTCTGGATTCAACTAACTGTGGACTGTGTAGCACTGTAGTACATGTTAATTGAAAAAAATCCACATATAAGTGTGCTTGTGCAGTTTAAACTGGTGTCATTCAAGGGTTAACTATATAATTTTTTCTATTTAAAAAGTAATGAAAGGCAGAATCTGAAGTAGCTGTTGTTTGGCTGTCTATATGTATCACCAGGATTTAGAAAGATAGTTTTGTGGTAATCCATGTCATCTTGCTTTCAGAGTGAACTGAAACTGGATTTGCATCCTTGTGTGTTAGGTTAGCAGTTGTTCAGCTTAAAATAAGTCAGTTAACCTTTCTTAGCCCCAGTTACCACAACCATATAGTGAGGGTTATTTCTCACTACCTCACAAGGATTATTGGGAGGTTTATCTGAGATAATAGATATGGAAGTGTTCATGTAGTATTGAATAAATTCTGGTTTCCCTTTTAAAAAACTCAAGAGGTCTTTCAATAGGAAGATGTTTCTTGTTAGGACTAAGGGGGTTACATAGGAGGTGGTGGCGTAAATAAAACTTAGTGAGAAATGAACAGTGATGCTGGTAATCAAACATACGGTTTTATAGTTACAAAGAGTTTCCATGTTCTTTATCTCATTTGTTCTTCACTAGAATTCTGTGACTCAGTCAGCTAATGTTTATATCCATTATATAGGGGAGGAACTGTGACTCAGAGAAATTAACCAATATCACCTTGCAAGCCTGTAATGGAGTGTTCTTTTTGACTAACAGTCCAGTGCTCTTTACTTTATGTTGTCAATACCAGACAACTGGCCAATACTCAACAGTTAGAAGTCCAAAATTATGTCTGAAAATCTAGCATTGTTCTCAAATCGTCCATGATTCCTGCAAAGATGAGACCATCTGGGGAAGTAGCCTAGACTCTACTCCTGGACTCCTGAGGCCCACACTAAGCTCGATGTGCATTTCTTGGTTGCTATGGACCAAAGAAATTGTGTTTCTAATATCAAATGCACAATATTTTGTGACTGTTTCACTTCATTTTTAGCATTTCCTGAATTGCAGTTAACTGATTGGAAAGGGCTCCCTTCTGAGGTGAAAAGTTTGGTTTGCTTCGTGTAGGCCAAGGTTCATATATTTCGGCCCTCAAGTATCACCAATGAGTATCTCCATCTCTTGGTTGATACTCAGCACATTCTGTGTATGATGTTATCTATCCTTGTATGTAAACCTTTTTTCTCCCCTTGGAGAGTACAAGTCCCCTAAAAAGGGAGAATAAATCATTCCTCTGTACTCTCAAGGCCCCAGCTGAGAGCCTAGCATTTAATGGGTTCTCAAAAAAAAAAAAAAAAAAAAGAAAGTTTTCTGCTGCTTTTAAGGTACTCTTCAGTGTTGACTTCTTAGGAAAGATTCATTAGAAAACTTCATATAAAAGAGAGGGCTAGGGCTTCCCTGGTGGCGCAGTGGTTGACAGTCCTCCTGCTGATGCAGGGGACGCAGGTTCGTGCCCCGGTCCGGGAAGATCCCACATGCCGCGGAGTGGCTGGGCCCGTGAGCCATTGCCACTGAGCCTGTGCGTCCGGAGCCTGTGCTCCGCAATGGGAGAGGCCACGACAGTGAGAGGCCCGTGTACCGCAAAAAAAATAAAAATAAAAGAGAGGGCTAGTTTTAGAATAAGCAATGTCTGCTACCTCCCTCGCTGTATAGTGAATGGTCTCTTGAGAATTCTTTCATAGAGGGAGACAATTGCTAGGAAGATAAAGGATGCTTAGAAAAGCACTAGTTATTACCATGTCCACTTGAAGGCAAGAAAAGGTAACACAGGTTCTACTCTCCCAAACACGGACATGAGTCTATTGAAAATTAGGTCTGAGACCAGAGCAGATAGAGATACACAGCTGCCCCTGGGGTAAAAAGCCTTTGAGATAAAGTTGAATTTCTGGGGCTTCCCTGGTGGCACAGTGGTTGAGAATCTGCCTGCCAATGCAGGGGACACGGGTTCGAGCCCTGGTCTGGGAAGATCCCACATGCTGCGGAGCAACTAAGCCCGTGCACCACAGCTGCTGAGCCTGCGCGTCTGGAGCCTGTGCTCCGCAACAAGAGAGGCCGCCACAGTGAGAGGCCCGCGCACCGCAATGAAGAGTGGTCCCCGCTTGCCGCAACTAGAGAAAGCCCTCACACAGAAACGAAGCCCCAACACAGCCAAAAATAAATAAATTAATTAAAAAGAAAAATCTTTCCGATGACAGTGAGCTCATTTAAAAAAAAAAAAAAGTTGAATTTCTTATTTCTAAAGAGTAAGAAAAAAGTGTGTTTTGTTTGGTCCTTACAAATTATTGTGATTTGGTTTCAGCCTAAGCAAGCACTACAAGCAAATACTGGCAGGCAGAGTCTCCACAGGAGTGGCCAAGCAAGTCAGTTTACATTTCCTTCTAAACCCTCCTTTGGCTGATCCACCCATAGAAAAGCAGAATAAAAGGCAAGAGATTACTGCACCCTAAAGCATCCAAGTGGCTCCTTTGTCTCTGAGGTTACTTATAGCAATCTGGCTCACACTGAGGCCTTCCTGCTTTATTCAGTGAGTGTACAAAAGTGCAAATAGAAGCTCCAGGACCTTAGCATAGACATAGATGCAGGGTACGATCAATGATTAGATATTCAAAGCTTCAATGTTGTTGATGTAGCCATGCCTTTTAACCCCCACCAGTGTGAACATGGACCTTGGACTAGGCTCATCCTCTTCTTCATGTGCACATTCTATTTGTAGATGTTGCTATGAGGACAGATTCATCAAAAATGACGGATGTGGAGCCTGTGGTCAACAATTTTGCATCATCAGCAAGGGCAGGCCGCCGGAATGCTCTACCAGACATCCAGGGTTCAGCTGCCACGGGCGGAACCTTGGAGTTGCCCCTCAAACGAGAGGTCCTCTCCGTGAAGGAAGGTAACACTCAAAATCCTCTTAATCAAAATCTTCTTAGCAGCATTTCTCTCTTCTTCATCCTTCCCTCTGGAACAGTCTCCCTTTTAACTAGTTAAGTTTGTTTACTAAAGCTTCTCAGCTTTTGTTTAAAGCTAAGTAAATTTTTTTTCAGCCTTTCTAAAAGTGGACTTTTCCTCTTATTATCTCCTAGATTAAATGTGGAAACTGAACACTTATTTATTCGTTGGCTGTGTATAGTTATGCACAGGGCTAATGATTGGGAATACAAAGGTGAACAAATACAATCCATTCCTTCAAACAGCTTACAAAATTTCTTGAGAAGCTCTCAGAAATAAAGTCATTTTTCTTTTGCCATCCATTGGCAAATCACTTTGGAAGCTTCTGCTTCATTGTAGTATTCTACAGGCTCTTCTATTTCTCATAGCTAAGAATAGGTTTATTATCAACTAGAGATGGGAACTTTAAAAGTTGATTATTATTTAATCAGTGGAAAAAGTTGAATTCAGAAAAAATGAGAGCTATCAAACCAATGAAGGAAAATCTTGGGTCTTTTACCCTGTTGCTTACATACAGTTCATAAAGCTTCCAGCGTTTAGTCTTGTGAAAATAAATATAATAACACTTACAGTAAAGTGTTAAGAGTCCCTTCACTTAAAAACATTCAAATAGCTTAAAGAGAGTTTTAGTACCAAGCCATTACCAACATACCTGTGCTTTGTACCCCATTTTAGACTTCAAAGTGGACTCCAGTGTGTGTGTAGAAATTTATTACTGGTGGTATTGAGGCAAGAGAGAGCTGGAAGCTTCTGCACCTCCACCCTATTCATGTGAGCCCTAGAAGAGGGCTCTTAGTTCTTTGCTTCAGGAGGTGACTTTCTACCTGGTAAAATTACAAATGTTCCTGGTATGATCTTTATGAAATACTTATATCCTTCTCAGGCCAGGGACTGTGGCCAGACCTTGGAGTCCCACGGTTAGCTCACCTTTTTCTAAAAATCATTGTATGTATCATAAAGGGTACTAAAGTAATAGTAAAAAAGTATACACGTACATGTAAACTATCATAAGATAAAAGAAAAGATGGAGGAAATGAAAGAAGAGGAATAAAAATATGTGTAATGTTTTTGGCCTTTTAAGTTAAAAAATGTAATCTGATTATCAGGGCATGGTATTGTTGTGGAAGAGCCATCCTCAACTATCGAGGTAGAGAAGATACGTTACTTGTTCATGTAACAGGCTTAATTAAAGTTGATTGCCCCTAAACACACACACAAAACCTTAATGCTTATTGACATTATTTAGTTAAACAAAAGAGAACAAATACACTGTAAGAAAGCTAGTAGTGTCTTCATTTTATTGTGTTCACTGAAGAGACCATTATCTGAAAGAATAGTGTTTCTATTTTTATATTTTTCTTTAAATCATTTTGAAATAAAGTTGAAGGTATTAACTAAGAAACTCAAAATGTTAAAAAGTGAATCAACATAGTAACACCGGACGTTAAAGAATACACAAAAGGAAGTAAGTTTATGTAGGTAGATGGCATAGACAATGTGTCACTAACAAAGCTATACATAAATAGCTTTAAGGTCTATCTTCTTTTTTTATTAGCTAAGCACAGACATTAAGGATTTAAAATGAATAGTTTTCAATTGCTAATAGTAGCAAAAATCTAGGGCCTGTCTCAGACATTATGATTTCAATGTTTTAGTCATTTAAAAATAGAAATTCTGGGACAGATCTGCAAGTTTCCCTCAGATCAATCCTCTTTCGTTTTTGTTTTTTGATATTCTTAAGTGGGAAGAAATCTAGGATCTCAGACATCCTGCATCCTGTGTGAAATTAACCTGCCTGAAACCTTCCTAGTTTATAATCCATCTTAGTCTATCCCTTACAAATTGATAACCATGGTAGGGAGGACAATGATGCCCTATAACATATCAGCAAGAGGTGACAGAGGGTAGAAACTTAGGAAACTGTAAATGTCACAAAGGGCCTTTCTCACCTCCCACCATCACTAACTATTCATTTGATCCACCATTCAACTTAGTGCCAAGTGCTAGGCACCATTCTAAAAGCCGGCCATATAGTAGTGAATAAGACAGACATAAACTCTTACTGTTATGCATCTTATATTCCAATGGGAGAGTTAGAGTGTAAACAAATAAATACGTAAGTCAACAGTGATATGTTCCATCAGAGAATTAAAATAGGATGCTGCGTTAGAGAGTTACTGGGTGGCTACTTTAGACTGAAAAATTCCAGATGTCCTAACTGAAATCTGAATGGCAACAGTAGGTTTTGAATAACAACTGAATGGTCCAGGCACAGGAAAATCAGAGGGAAGAGCATTCTTTGCAGAAGGAGCAGCTTGTAAAAAGCTCTTAGAGTGGAACAAGGTGGACGTGTCAAGAAGCATAAAATCTGGCCACCATGGCTCGGAGGCAGCGGGTAAGAGGGAGAGCGGTAGAGGTGACACTGCAGAGGAGGCAAGGACTAGATCTCTTAGGGCTTCAGAAACCTGGATGAATAAAGAGGATATTATTCTAAATGTGAGGGTTTTCAGCAGGGGAGTGATGTTCCTGTTTGAATATCCACTTTGTTATGTGGAGAATGGATTGTAGAAGAGAAATAATGGATATAGTTGAGTTAGGAGGTGCAGTCTCCATTAGGAAATGTTCTGGGGCCAAATGAAACATTCAGACTCATAAGACCACATCTGGTGCCAGTCTGCGCAGAAGTATACAGGTTTAGAAACACAGCAGGCCAGAAGGGCTGCATTACACCACCTCCTTCTGTGGAAGTCCTTGCAGCGAACCACGTAAGCAGTCCTGGGGGCCAGTCTCTATGCACCTCCACCCCACCACTCAGAGAACTCAGGTTCTCACCTGAGAACTCAGGTGCAAGGGGACAAGATCTGCACCAATGGGGGCAACGAGTTAGAAGCCCCATGTCCCATGGGGGCTAATACTTTGTAACAAGTCCTTGGACACTGCTTCCTAACTTCTCTGCAAGGGACATGCTCAGTTATAAGTGTCATGGCATTTACAGAATCCCAGTGATATGGTTTCCTACCAGGTATTTACAGTTATCATATAGTTTCTCTCAGTACAGTTGTACTTTACCATTTGGGTCATTTTTACCATACACTTAGTAATCAGGCTGACATTCCACCTGAATCCAGTTCCCAGGGTAACAGAGATAGAAAATTAACCCCAAGTCAAATTTGTCCTTAGAGAAGGGTAAAGGGCTTTGTTGACTTTACCTGTGGGGCACTTGCCGTAGTCCAGTGAAAGACGATGGCTCTGAGTAGGCAGTGAAGATGGAGGAAGGTGGGTGGATTTGGGATATATTTTATAGGCAGAATTCATAGGACTTGCTGATGAATTGGAGGTGGTGGAGATGACTACAAGTAATGAAGAAGAGAAATGGAGGATAATTCCTGGAGCAGCAGGGTAGATGGTGATGCCATATACTGAGAAGGGCCAGCATGGACGAAAAGCAATTTTCAGGGTTAGAGGAGTGATATCTGCTTCCTGCACATTCCATCTAAGAGGCCTATGAGACATTCAAGTGCTGTCAGCTCTACTTTCAAAATTGGTTCAGAAATCTGCCATTTTCTCCTTCAAAGATCTAGTCTCTTGGTACCTCTTCAACCCCATTTTCCATCCTTTCTTTCTCTGCACAGTCCCAATTGCAGTTCTTCCTGCACGTTGCTGCCTTTGACCTTGACGTTTTCTCTTCTTGGAATGCTCTTCTCCCTGCTACCCAACTAGCAAACTCCCTCACCCCCTCAGGTCTTTACTCATGTGACCCCTTCTCAGTGAGGCATTCCCAGCCAACCCTATCTAAAATTGCAACCTTCAGGCCCCAAGACTTCTTGACAATTCCTGATCTTTAATTTCCTCTGTAGCACTTCTCACTTCCCACATGCCACTCATTTTACTTATTTTAGTTATTGTCCATATTCCTCACAAGAAGTTCCCTGAGAGCTGGAATGTATGTTTGGGTTTTTTTTTTTTTCACTGCTTGGTACATAGTGCTTGAAAGTTGGAGAACTGAATGGTCTATCAGATTTCTTTTCAAAGCTGCCATTGATGATTTTGGCGGGACCCATTTTGCGGAAGTAGTAGAAACAATAGTTTTGTTTTAAAATGATGACAGCAAAAGATATAATATATTTTAAAGGATAAAAGAAAAGCCAGTAAGTGGAGGAATTGAAGTCAAAAGAAGGCCTTTGTTAGTTTGAAGATGGTAGTGACTTGAGGAAATGAAGGAGCCAGGAGAAAGAGCAAAAGTCAGATGAAATGCAGGGATTAGAGATGATCTTGAGAGTGCTGTTGAGGCAGAAATGGATAAGATCCTGGATTATGAAGAAATTAGACCTGGATAGTAGGAGCAGCACCAGGGCCAGCCACAAGGGTGTGCTGGGTTGGCAGCTGCACAGGGCCTCGGGCTCATAAGAGGCTCGCCCTTGGTTTTGTTCTACTGTTGCTGCCTTGAAATTTTTCATATTTTTTGAATAAGGGGTGCTGTGTTTTCACTTTGCATTAGGTTCCAACAACTTATGTAGTCAGTCTGAGGAGCACATCTTCCATTGTAACATGGGCAGAAGGAAAAAGTCGAGACTGCAAGGGATTTTAGAGGTTTGGTAGCAGAAAGTTGAGCTTATGTGATCTGATTGTTTGACTTTTTTTCCTGGAAGTAGAAAGTGCGATTAAGTCCTAAGAGCAAAGGAGATAAAAAGTGTGAGGAAGCTAGAGAGAGTGTGATCCAGCATCGAGAGATGGAGAAGGGCAGGGTCAGTCAGTCTGCATCCAAATTGTGGCTCTGTCACTAGCTCGGCGACTTTGGGCAAGTCACTTAACCTGTTTATGCTTCAGTAAACTAATCTATAAATGGAGATTGTAATAATACCTTTGAAGGCCACCTGGCACATAATAATTCTGGAGAATAGGAGAGAAAGGTAACTAAGAGACAGACCCATATCTCTTTCCTTTGTGTAGTTTCTACATCTGCACTGATGGCAAAGTATGTCCTAATCAAGTAGAAAATGACTAGGGTGCCTAAAGGAAAAACCAACTGTTTTATTCCAATATAATACAAAGTAGATTTCAGTATATTCTCTATATGATGGAAAACTATTTGTTTTTTTAGATGTGAAAACGAAAGATAAAGAAACAGCACAAGACCAATTGGAAAAGCCCAAAGATGAAGGAAAATGAAGGCTCATTACCTATCAAAAGTGCTGAATTTCTGCACATTGAAAGACTTAGTGGCTCTGCTTTCCTGAGATGTTTGATCTGGTAGTAACTATGGTAACATTGCTGCCCTAAGCAACATGTGTGTACTAGATAATGTTGTTGTGACGCTACTCACTTGGATTGCAACCGTGATGTCCAGTGTAGGTTATTAAAAGGCAGATTACTTCCGAATTGCACCCAAGAGAGAGGTTAAGAATGCATGGTCACTTAAATACATATCATTGTCTATAAACCCAACAAAATCCAACGTTCTCTTTTGGATTTCTTTAGCCAGATATATTTTTAATTCCATTTTTATGGTGATGGGTAAATCATTTCTTGGTAAATATCAGCCAAACACTATTAATTTAAAACTTCATGGGATTTGTAGGAAATTGTGGTTTTGGTGAGAAAGAATGATAGAATAGTAAAAAATGCATCAGTAAAAGTATGTTTGTTTTTATCCAAAAATACACCATTTCTTTCTCAAACCTTACAAAGATTTGGAAAAGTAGTAAAATTTGACAACTCAGACATCTCTAGGAAGTTTTTGTTTGATGTATTTTGCTTCTAGTCTCTGCATACTGATTTTTCATGTGGACTCCTAAAACAGAAAATTTGTGATGAGTAGTTTATATGGAATATGCCTATTAAATGAATCTCGCGATCTTCCTTAACTTCAGTGTGTGTGTGCGTGCATATATTTTTCTTTAATGTGAATTACACAAAACACTTTACTAGTTGCTTTATACTGTCCTTTCTTATTGTTAGGGCTTTTGTGTATGTGACTTGTTTCTAAAATAATTTCCTCAGGAATGCAGACATTAATTTTTATATCTTTCCTAAACTAGCTAACATAATAGTAAGCACTTAAGTATTTAGTGAATGGTGTAGGTAGAAATAGCAAAATACTTACTTTTAATATTTATTTAAGTATATATTTTAAAAGGAATGAAACCAAAACCAAAGCTTTAGTAAATTTTGATTTATTAGACATTTTAGGAAAATCATAGAATTCTGAATTTTTAAAGAAAATCTGACTAATGAATTTATTTTTATTTTCAGATATATATGCATGCCATATTTTATTTGATTGTTGATTTAGGCCATGTCTGTATACAGTAATCAAATAAACTCTTTCACTATTAAAGAAACTTCTTACTGACACAAGTCTTCTTCATTTTCTCTCCTATAGAATAACAGGTGAAAAACAGTGACACATTTTAGCAAGGGAAGTTAATAGTCCTTGCGATATAAAACACCTCCTGCTTCTCATTTCATTGACAAAGTTTATCTTTAAATCTGAGAATACACCAAAGGGGTAGATTTCAAAAATTCTTGTTATAAGTTCTTAAACATAAATTTTTCTTTAAAAAATAATCAAAAGTAATATTTTGGGTGTAGTACTAATTTAACATTCAATAAAATGTCTTATAGCCATTAAAATTAGGTTTCTGGAAGTTATTTAATGACATGATATTATATAATCAGTATAAAGAGGAGTTAGGGTAGAGTTTTCAAGTTTGGGGGGAGTAGCAGTTTTGCCTTCTGGAGGACATCTGGTAACATCTGGAGACATTTCTGGCTGCCATTAGTAGGGAGGGGGCCAGGGAGAGAAGGTGCTACTGGCATCTAGTTGGCAGAGCCAGGGATGCTGCTAAGCTGCTAAGCATCCTTCAGTCCTGCAGGGCAGACCCTCACAGTGAAGAACTATCTAGCCACGTGTCAATAGTGCTGAGGCTGAAAAGCCCTGGAATAGAGTGAAACTGTCAAGCATGTGGATTTTGGATTCAGATGACCTGAGTTTGAATTCTAGCTCTGCTACTCATTACCTGTCTGATCTTGGGCAATTTACATCATGTCTCTAAGTTTTATCCTCTTGGAATGGTATTAATAATAGTACATACTTTATAGGGTGAGTGGAAGTAGTAAATGCAATAGAATATGTAAGACACTTGGCTAATGTCTGGCAAAGAATAATTATTCAATCAATATTAGCTATCATCATCATTGTTTTTATTCTAGATGTTTTTGCCATTATTTTCTGGTAGTGGAGGTGGTGGGCAGCTGGATTTGTTAACTTGGCTATCTTCTGCCTTCCTCTGTGGTTTCACAAACATCCCCAATCTCAGGGCTGGGAGAAGACACTCTGATGGAAATTGACAATTCATGGTAATTACCACATTAGTGCCTATTCAGTCATGCTAATGAGCCACTGACAAGTGATGAGTATTACCTTTTAACAATGAGTCACCTCCCTAGTGTTTTATGACAGTTACTGACACAGAATTTTGATTCAGTATTTAAATGAGTAGTAACGTGTTCCACGAAAATGTAGAAGAGGAAAAGTAACAGATCTTGAGTCATAGTATTTATCTCTCACTTGGAAGATATTTATCTCTCATTGAGAAGACCAGAAATGAAGCCATGTCCCTCCTCATCGTTGCTAGTAATGACATATATTCTTAATCATGTATATCCTGAATCACTTTTTCATCACAACACACATAAACGTCTCATTTTATACATGTAATATTTTGTATTACACAAGGTATCAGGCTTGTTGAATATTTGCCAACAAAAGGATTTTTTGGCTGAGAAGGAATCCGGACAAAGAAGAATGAGAGGTCGGTAGTACTTTAAAGACAAAATTGAATTGGCCAAACAACTTTAAAAAAATCAACCTCTTTTAGAGAACCTATAGTATTTTGTCATAGCAAGTAGCCACTTTTAACAAAGCCCCTAGTTGGGGCTCATTAAAGAAAGTCTTCATGCTCATTCTTGCTATTGTCTTTTTACAAGTCACTTGCTTTAGTCAATAGCTATAAAGTCTTAATACTGTCAGAGAAACGAGGACAAAAGGGGCAATAGAACTATAAAGGGACTATATGGAAACTTGACTCTATACATAAGAGGAGAAAGAGCAAAAACCATTCTGTGTCATGTGCCCAGAGATTTTGTATGTGTGCGATCTGGACTGGAAAGGCTTGAACCTTCTCAGAATGTGCGTGGCTACAGGGAGAGGCATCCTCTTTGCAAGAGGAAACACTGCATTAGCTTTCGGTTTTGCCAGCTCAGATGGCTTGGGCAGCTTGGGCAGATGATGGTGGAGAGAGAGAGAGAAAAAGAACAGAGAGGGAGAACAAGAGGAAGAATTACCGAAGCATACTAGCCTGTTGCCTTATCTGTGGAACCTGACACCTCAAGTTCAAATTACAGCTCTGCCATTTGTGCTCATGACTTCGGTTATTTTACTCTCTGTGTTTCAACTTCTTCACTGTATAAAATGGTGAATTATTATGAGAATTAAATGAGTGAATACCAGTAAATTGCTAAGGAAAGTGCCCGATACATAACAAAAGCTTATTATTAGTTATTATCATTATTAATTGCATGAGCATAAAGGGTGGTGGAGACTTCAAGGTGAACGCCCTAGGAGGTCTGTTGACTCTTTCTATGTTATTAACCCAGGTAGATTTTTCTGCTATTCCTTCACTCTCTTTTCTTTCCATGAGCAGTACCTCCTTAGCTAAAACTAGGACTGATTTATCAGAATGCACTACAGTTTTTTCCAGAGTTACTCTTGATGACTCTCAGAACATCGAAAATCTGCAGCTATTTAAAAATGGAAGCATTGGCTCAAACAAAGGGCTAGAGGATGTATTGCTGCTACCTGTTAAAATCCTAGAACAGATTGCTCATTGAGCACACAGTAATAGGAAAAATTATTATTATTATTATAGCCATACTTTGAGTGACTGGTGATTACTTAGCACCCTAGTAGATCCTTTTGAAGCTTCATAATAATAATCATACAAAATGGTTGTTAATGTTTCTCATTTTACAGATGAAGAAAATGGATTCAGGGAGTGACTTTGGAAATTCACTCAAGTAAGAAAATGGCAACAGTGGTCTTGGATAGGGCTCTCAGAACCAGGATATGCACTGCCTCTACTGCTCTAAGTGGCCCCTTTGCCTCAGACCATCCCATCCACAACTCTTATTAAATTTGTCTGAATTCCACTTAGGATTCCTAAGAAAATTGAAAAGTTGTACATTGGCAGAAGACATTGATATCTTAGCACGAGCAATTTTATTTATTTGTTTGGCATGTATTCATTCAGTCAGTCCTTCATTAATTCATATTTTACCTTTTTCCAGAAAAGATTTTATAGGGCAAGCGCAATTACCATTTAATTTGCCATTAACTTGGGAGACCCTTAAGGAAAGGAAAATTGATGAGGAGCCTATGGCGCTGTAGGGTGGGAGGAAGTACCCGAAAATGAGGCAAAGGGGATAAAGCTGAAGTGAAAAGAAGAGAGGCACCATGCTCACACTTGATTCATTTCATGTTTGTGCTGGGGCTGGTCACGATTGTGAAAAGGGCACACTGACATTCTGTAGGAGACACAAAAATAATCTGGCATGAACTAACTATAAGTATCTTAAAAGTAGGGCTACATAGGTGAATGAAATGACTTCCCTTATTCCATGTAGCTGCAGTTCAGAGGCTGAATAATATTTGCCAGTACTGATGGCAGAGAAGCCCCTAAAGTGCTAGATGGGGATGGGGATGGCTACAGAGGTCTTGGGAACCATTCTTCTCAGAGCTAGAAACTAGGAAAAAGCTTTTGCCCCAACTTAGAGTGTATGGAATTGACTTCAGCAGCTCTGTGAAGGCTCTCGTGGTGCTTTAGATATGTTAGACATTCAAAATTCTTGTTTTATAATAAAATTTTCACCTAAATTGGATTTCTGTTAGTGGAAGGGATTTGCTTTTTAAATCTTTCCTTTCTTTGATATTTGAATATTGTGTATAACAATAAGGAAAAAAAGCAGAGAGCTATCAGTCAAGAAATGTGGATTTGGTTCAAGGATTTTTAACTTAAATTTAACCTAAATTGACTGTAGGCCTCTAGGGAAATTATTTTCCTTTTTAATTTTCAGTTTTAGGAATTACTCAAAATCGACACTAGGTGGAGCCAGCATCACATCTCTTACGAATTTCACAAAAGTCAAATTTAATCAGGTTTCCTAAGGTTTTCAATTTGTTTTGTTTTACCAATTCTGCTACTTGTATTGCTCAGGATTGTTGCAAAAATAAACCAACAGCAGGAAACAAAACCCACAGTGTTTTAAACACGATTTTTTTCTAAGAGACAGTTTAGAACGGAAATTATAATAAAAAGTCTGCTAATCCCTGGCTGATTGTTTAGTACACCTTATGCTCTTAGATACCAAAAGAGGGTGCTATAATACATTTTAAAAATGCGCTTCTTAGGAATAAAAAAGCTACAACTTTTTCTTCTATGCAACAAAACGTTCCTTTTTTCTCTATAACAGGGTTGACTGGATTTCTTTCATTCTTTTTTTTTTTTTTTTTTTTTTGCGGTACGCGGGCCTCTCACTGTTGTGGCCTCTCCCGTTGCGGAGCACAGGCTCTGGACGCGCAGGCTCAGCGGCCATGGCTCACGGATCCAGCCGCTCCGTGGCATGTGGCATCCTCCCGGACCGGGGCACGAACCCGTGTCTCCTGCATCGGCAGGCGGACTCTCAACCACTGTGCCACCAGGGAAGCCCTCTTTCTTTTTTTTTTTTAAATTTAAGATAGCTATGCACAAATGCTTTATTCATTAAAATAAAATAAAAAACAGTTCTCAATTCTCTACAATCTTAGATTAAAAGTTGACCTTTGATTTTTTTTTTCCAAGTTAAAAGCACTGTTTTCAGTTGTGACTTTGAGACTTTGAAAAGCCCCTAGCAGTAAATGGTATGTGAATGTGTGGCTATATTTTTGATTTAATTCAAAATATCTTCTATCACTTAACAGTTTCCCCCTCCACTTAGGAGAAAGGTGGGTCTCATGAAAACCAAATGAGGATTATCCTAGTGATTATTCCTGGTCTACCAAGTGCAGGAAGGGAAATAGGGGAAACTTTCCCCACAAATCCCTCTGTCTGTTGTGTGGGAAAGTTGGGTGCACAAAGGAGATGCTGGCCAAATAGTCTTGGCAAGGACCCTGCTGGGGTAAGAGACCCTGAGCACAGCTTCTTGATATCCCTGGAGTGTTTTCACTGGACGCGAAGTTCCCCATGCAGTGATGGGCCACCTGTGGGTGAAGAGGGAGGAGAAGGGACAGATAATGCAGGAACAGCTAACGCTTAATATGCGTTAAAGACTGTGCCCAGTGCTTTATGTGTGTTTGTTGAATTCTAACCGTAGCCCTACATGTGAAAAAACAGGCCTGGACGAGTTGTTGCCCAAGGTCACACTAGCCTGAGGTTTCAGAACAGGCCTCCCCAAGATAAGCCACTTGGGCATGTAAATTATTTTGAGCTAAAGGCCATGGAGACCCTATGGGTTCAAGAGGAATTACGCCCCTCCCTTAACTCCCTAAAAGGATTTAAGTTGGGGATTTTTCTGAGAAAAAGAGTTATTACCACAGATAAATTTTATCTAAGTGGCCCCATCTGTATGGCGGGGCAAACATCTTATTATCCAACATCTGCTCTTCCTCATATGTCATGTGAAAGACCCTCCTCTCCTTGGAAGCCCCAGGCCCCAATCCCATTCCCTAGCTCGGGATGGCATATAAACCTCATCTTACCTTCCTGTCTCTGACCCTCTCATGTACGTGGAGTTCTGTACTTAATGAAATTTAATTTGATTTTCTCCTGTTAACGTCTCACGTCCGTTTAATTCTTAGACCAACCAGAAGAACATAGAAGGGTAGAGGAGGTTTTCTTCCTCTCTGACACTAGTAAATAGCAAAGCCAAGTTTCAAACCAAAACAGGTTGAATCTAGAATCTGTGTTTTTACATATAACCTTATATCATCTCAAATGAGATCGCTTATACAGCGATTACTATATGCCAGACACTGTTACTGTTCTAAGTGTCTTACCCATATTAACTCTTTTAATTCTCACAACCCCATGATACAGGTATTATTGTCCCTGTTTTATCATTGGGGAAACAGGCACAGATTAGTTAAAAGGTTGAAATGATGATTGAAGTTGAGGGTGTGCTCAAAGACAAGACTTTAAGCCAGTCAATCAGCATATTTAGCTGGTGCAGAATTCAGCTCTGAACCTCTTCCCCCTTCTCCTTTTCCTTGGGGTTCTCTTACTTCCATCAGTGTTGCCCCCTCCAGGCTGCTCCCCGCCCCCAGCCTGCCACACTGCCTCTTTTTGGTGGCTTTGGTTTAATCATGGTGATGAGCTTCTTCTCTTCGTGCCTCTTGTCACTCCTTAGATTTAAAACAAATATGACACTAAATGTAGAGAACAAGAAACACTAACTTCCTCTTCACTGAGTGTATAGCCCACCTGCTTCCCAGCTCCAGCCTTCCCTACACGGACGCCATCTTCCTACCAGGCTCCCACAGCCAAGATGGCCTTGGGTCTCCTCTAATGTTTATCCTCCCTCCTGGTAATTAAATGAATGGTCCCATTCTTCCAGTGTGAATGCCTGCTTCCCTGCAGCAATGGATGCTTAGGTGTTTGGCCAGGAGATAGTGTGAGGAGGAGGGTGGGGGGGCAACTTGCTCCATCAGAGCGCATAGACCCATAGAAAAAGAGGTTCTTTTCCATTCACAGATTTTTTTTTTTCAAATACAAGCGTTCTTTATTTCTTGGACTTTAGCTTTCTTATATGTAGAATAAAGTTATTGAAAAGGCTTTTAAATAATTCTAATTCTGATAGCCTCTGATTTTTGGACTCATTTTAAGAGGTATTTTGAGAGAATAAAACTGTCAGCAGTAGTGGCATATATATTTTAACTTACAAATTCATATTTTGTTTTGTTTGTTTTTAATTTTTTCTGTGCTGCTTGTTTCAGTTTTCTGGCTGAGAAAAGACAGACTGGCCATTGTGTGTGCAGTCTTCACAACTGCATACTCAACAAATGATTGATAATATAAATTATCAACAATAAGTGAAGGAATTATCAGAATTTCTATAGCAAGTAATGCCATATAAAACTTTCACTTAATTTAATTCGGTTGAGTGGCTTCCAAAGCTGTCCTCACCCTCCCCTCACTGCTCCTTCGAGATATAGACATAGGCAGCTCCACATCGACACATGTCCTGATACATTACACATCACACTAGATACGGAGCCACCCCATCTGAGTGGCTAGCGACCATAAGGATGTTCCTTTCCCTTTCTTAAGACTTTCACCCTTCTAAATAATCTCCCTGTTCCTCCTCACCCCACCTGATCCCTATTCTTAGATGTCTCTGGACTTAACCACATTTGACGTCTTTTGGCAACAATGGTCAAAAGAGAGAGGATGGAAAACCATCAGTGGCTGACTTGCTGGTTGCTCTTGTAGAGTATCTACTGCATCCCTGAATGAAGAGTGTGTTTCAGATGTGACCAAAGGCTGAGAGGAGGCGAAGTGCACATGTCCTATTTGGAGAGAAATGGGCCAGCGTGGTTGGCACTGAGGTAAACAGAGAAGTAGTGGGAGATATGGCAAATAAGATTAGAAATGAGATTCAGAGTACATTCTAGAGACTTGGAAAAGGCATCTGGACCTTATCCTATAGGCAACAGGAAAAAAATATGTATGTTTTTTGAGTAGTGAACCAATGCAATGAAACTATCAAACTCCTTTATCTTCTTAAGTAATATAAATAAAAATATTTTACACTTTATGCTCAGTCAATAAATGGGAAATGGGTGGCAACTAACCCAAATGGGCCGACTCTGTCAAAAAAATCTCCATATCAGAGAAAAGGACCTAGATGCTGCAAGAAACCAGTTCGTACAATGCCAGCTCAGCCTTCACACATCCCCTCCCAGTACAGGTGATGTATTTCTTGCATATCTAATTTACCTTAGCTAGTAATCTGCTAAAAAAGCAATCTCTCCTCTTTGCCCTTTCTCTTTGTTTTTGGCGTTAAGAAATTTCATTTCAAATGCTCTCAGTCTTCAGAGAAAGGCAGATGTAGAAATTAGAGTCTGAACCCCTCTTGTCTCTGTCACTAAGTCTTCTGCATTTTAATAAGCTGGGGACACAACCATGCTCTGGTAGCATAAGAGGGTAGAATTTCCAAATCCACGAAAGGTCTATGTGGATTTTCTAAAAAGGAAAGAAACAGTAACCAGATGGTAGTTAATAGGACAACTTTAAAGGCAAGTATTTGTTTTGAACTCTTTCCTAAAGGAAAGTTAGCTAATTAATGGAAGAAAAGAGAATAAGAGAAAAGCAAGAGGAGAAGAAGAAATACTAAAGATAATGAATAAAGAGAAATGTGAGGAGGAATGGATATTGGAAAATAAGGGGAACAAATTCGGCTGTTCTAGAAAAATAGAGAGAAAAAATATATTACTGCAGGTTTTTCACCAAGTGGTTGCCTAGGAAACTTAAGTAAGAATGGTTCTCTCTTTACTGAACAAGTATTGAAGAACACACAGAATTTAGAGTCAGTTGGCTCTACCAGTATCAACTGGAAAACAAACACGTTTCAGGCATATTAGTTATGAGCTGATATTAGTTATGAGCATATTAGTTATGCTCATTAGTTATGAGCACCATATTTTCTATATTATGCTTTTCTGCGAACAGAAATGGTTGACGTCAACAATTTTGGAAGGTAATAGGAGAGGAACAGTAAAATTGAAACACAGGCATGGTGAGATTTTTTTTTTATATAAATGTATTTATTTATTTTTGGCTGCTTTGGGTCTTCATTGCTGCATGCGGGCTTTCTCTAGTTGCGGTGAGCGGGGGCTACTCTTCGTTGTGTTGCGCGAGCTTCTCATTGCAGTGGCTTCTCTTCTTGTGGAGCACGGGCTCTAGGCACACGGGCCCAGCAGTTGTGGCTCGCAGGCTCTAGAGCGCAGGCTCCGTAGTTGTGGTGGTGCACGGGCTTAGTTGCTCTGCGGCATGTGGGATCTTCCCAGACCAGGGCTTGAACCCATGCCCCCTGCATTGGCAGGTGGATTCTTAACCACGGCGTCACCAGGGAAGTCCCGTGGTGAGATTTTGGAGAAGCCAGATTAGTCTAGGATGGCACAATAGTATGTGTAACATTGAGTAACAAACTGTGGAAAAAGTAAATTAGGAAGCAGCTGTGAGCCCATTTGGCAATGTGAGGTCATCTTCGCAGTTTGCCAAGTATGCTGTTGAAAAACATTTTTCCACTGTAAAGAGCTTGGTACACTTGAGGTCATGTATTGTAGAGTCAAAAAAAATTTTTTTTCACATTACAAAGCAGTGTTTTACCTTCCATTAAAATGCAGCTCCTATTATCACTGTCACAAAGAACCAAAACATTAAATAATGCTTTACTGCTCCTGTTTGAATTTGTCTTTCCTATAACTTACTCTATTTTCCAGAAAATATTAATATTACATTGTTATATATAAACCCATTTCTACAATCTGTCCTCTTGTATTTTGAGGGCTGAATTCTCTGTTTTGTATATGTGTGTGGGGTGTGCGCATGTGTGTGGGGTATGTTTGTGTGTTTGGAGTAGTGTGGAAGGGAGCAGGTGGCAACAGGAGTGAGAGGGATTGTCTTCCATGATGATTCACAACGTCTCTCTTTTTTTTTTTTTTTTTTTTGCGGTACGCAGGCCTCTCACTGTTGTGGCCTCTCCCGTTGCGGAGCACAGGCTCCGGACGCGCAGGCTCAGCAGCCATGGCTCACGGGCCCAGCCACTCCGCGGCATGTGGGATCTTCCCGGACCGGGGCACAAACCCGTGTCCCCTGCGTCGGCAGGCGGACTCTCAACCACTGCGCCACCAGGGAAGCCCACAACGTCTCTTTTTGATAAACAAAGACAGGACTTAAGAGTGTGAGAATTTTTGCTGTTGTTTGGAAACATACCTTGCTTGTGTCACCCTATTTTTCCTTCACACGAACTGTTATCTATGAGGGAAACTTCCAAAATCATGTTCTATCTTGTGGGATAGAATAAACTCTAAATCATAAGTATTTATGCTTATAGACAACAAATTGGAAAAGCTTAGCATAAAGCAAAAAAATTATCTTTTGCTTTTGGCAAATGTTTGGACTTCCTCCTTGGAATTCATTTTGTCAATTATTTATTCCTCCTTTCTTTCATCTAGCATAGAAAAAAAGTAAATCTAGAAGTTCACAGCAGGACTGGAAGCAAAGTAAATGTAATACTCAGCCTTTGGCCACCTATCTGGATAAAGGTCAAGATTTTCTCCAAAATAGGAATGAGGGAGAGAAAGCCAAGAAAATCATGGTGGCTTTTTGCTTTAATTGTATTTATTTATTCCTGGATCTAGGTAGAAAATAGAAAATGAGAAAAAAAGTCATATATATATTACATATCTCTGCATATTTTATATCACTTAAACATAACTTATGTATGTATGTATACTTTTTTTAGTTCTTTTTATGTTTTAGTTGAGCAAGATAGCCACACATTTTAATTGTAAGTAAATCTTACAAAAGAGTTTAAAAAATGTAATTCAATAATGATCATAATAAAACAGTTTGGAAAGTTCTGGTCAAATTAGGCATTATAATATTAATATAGTATATACTCTGCCTCCCAGGTTATACTCAGAGATTAGCAATTAGCTGAGTGTGTGACTTTGATTCTCCTCAAATATTACATGAAGGAATTAGCCTAGATGCTCTTCTAAAAATTCTATTCTGAAAAATGCTGTAGGTTTTATTATTTAAGAATTCATTATATAAAACAAAAGAAAGATAAAAATTAGGGAAATGTTTACAATTACACAATATAAAAGAAACAATAAGAAAAGCATTTTTCAAATTAAAAAATAAATGAGTGATGATATCAGAAAATAGATCACAAAGGAGGAAAAACAAATGTCTGAAAAAAATAAGGGAATGTGAATAAAATACAATTTTTTTTTGACTACTGAATTAGCCCAGTTAAAGCAATATGGTGTGGTGGTTAAACGCATGAGACCTGAGACAGACAAACCCGACTGGAATAGCTGCTGTATCTCTTAAGATGGTAAACCTCAGGCAAGTCTCCGTTTTCCCATTGTAAAATGAAAATAACACTAGCACGTACCTCATAAGGAGATTAACGATGGTTTAAGTGATATTACTGTAATGTGCTTAGCACAGAACCTAGTATATACTGAGTTTAATCTTAATAAGTTATTGTTTCATGCTGGTGGAATTGTTAAGACATAGATATTTTAATGAGCAGTTGGATAATGTTGGTAATGTATTGATGAAATATTAAGTAGTCCTTAACATGCTTCAGATAGTTTTTAATAACGCTGGAAAATGGGTCTAGCAATCCCATTTGGGGAACCACAATGAAAAATATTTTTAGATTTTTCCTTTAGCAAAGACTTAACTCTAGACTGTGTTGACTCAATACTTCATTCTATATGAAGAATGTATGTGTATTTATATACATATATGTATACACATAAGTATATGCACATACATGTATATACAGTGCATATTTGCTGTAATACATGCCTCAACATATATGTATATATACACGTATGTAATATATATAAACAAAACAAAAATCTAAATAAAAAATTCAATGTTTGTTTTATCACCATTGTATATTAAATTCTGTATCTTATTTTGAAATTTTGAACATGAGATTCTATTTATGGAAATAAAGAAATTTATTTCAGGTGTATTTTCCCGAGGTATATTATTATTTTTTTCAAATTTTATGGTAATGCCCACAGGTCTCTAAAATTCCTAGCTATATAGTTTTAAGAACTCAACTACTTGTAAGTTTACCTAAAAGTACTGACTTTTTCACTAGTCAAGTAACTGGATGGTGTAATTACATTGTTTATTTTTCTTTTCTTTTTTTTTTTTTTTCGGTATGCGGGCCTCTCACTATTGTGGCCTCTCTCGTTGCGGAGCACAGGCTCCGGACGCGCAGGCTCAGCGGCCATGGCTCACGGGCTCAGCCGCTCCGCGGCATGTGGGATCCTCCTGGACCGGGGCACGAACCCGTGTCCCCTGCATCGTCAGGCAGACTCTCAACCACTGCGCCACCAGGGAAGCCCCACTGTTTATTTTTCATATAAGATTCTTGAGAGATTCTTTTAGTTTTTTTTGATATATTTACAATAAATCCATAGCTACTTATAATTAGACTACTTAATTTCCAACAAATATAGAGGTATTAGGCATAAAACATGTTTTTTTAACCAAGAACGTACTTTTTCTATTAGATGAGTTAAGCACATAGAACAAAACTACCATGTAATAATAAATAAATAAATAAATAAATTTATCTTATCTCTAGCTATATATTTCATAGTATCTTACAGAAGTTTGAGAATATATTAAAAATAAAAGATATCCAGTAACTAAGATTTACCAAGCCTTAGATCAGTCATAAGTTTTTAATATGTGGTAAGAATGACAGGATACTTTTTTTTTTTTTTTTTTTTTGTGGTATGCGGACCTCTCACCGCTGCGGCCTCTCCTGCCGCGGAGCACAGGCTCCGGACACGCAGGCTCAGCGGCCATGGCTCACGGGCCCAGCCGCTCCGTGGCATGCGGGACCCTCCCCGACTGGGGCAAGAACCCGCATCCCCCGCATCGACAGGCAGACTCTCAACCACTGCGCCACCAGGGAAGCCCGACAGCATATTTTAAAAAACTGGCTATCACTGTGCTCTCATATATAACACCTTTTTCCTATGGTCATCCTTATTGCCTTTAAATCAGTGAAAAGATTTAAATCTTGATTTCTAATATACTGTCAAAAAACATTTTAATGTAATCAAATTAGTATTTTTCCGTGTCTCTTCAATAATGAATTAATTCAACTTTATTGTTGGGATTACATCATCACTTAAGCAATGATTATCAGGATTTTAAAACTTAATGATTTGTTATTCTAAGTTTGCTGTTTGTAGTCAAGCATATTTCACAATAAAGAAAAAAGCTGTATTTAATCTGTATTTTAATATTTCTTATATAGGTGCTAATGCTCACAGAGATTGGTAAATTAAAATGGTTTTTCCCAAGTATTCCATTTTTCTTTTATTTTTCATAAATATTACTGCCTCAGTTTTCTCATTGTTATTTTTAAAAACATTTATCTGTCAAAGTAAGATAATTGGAATACTGCAACTTGTCCCACAAGTTCAGGATTTTGAGTTCTCTGGAAGGTGTGAACCAATAAGAAGGTGCTGGCAGCAGAGATGGGGTTCTGAAATGGTGACTTCTGGGAATTCCCTGGTGGTCCGGTGGTTAAGACTCTGCGCTTCCAATGCAGGGGGCTCGGGTTCAATCCCTGGTTGGAGAACTAAGATGCTACAAGCCTGTGGCAAGACCAAAAAATAAAAGTGAAATGGTGACTTTCTTCTTCGTGTCATGCGATGTCATTCGTACCATGTACCTTTACTATTTTCAGACCTTTAATGAACTCTTAAACGTCTGTTATTTGAGGACACTAAACCAATTAACCTTTGCTTCACAGTTCACTTACTACTAACTAGCTGGGAGAGGGTCTGTAATGCACACTCTTTATGACGGTACAGTTTGCACCACCCACATCACCACTGAGGACAGAGCACACACTCCTGCTCCATCGTCCTCCACCTTGGCACACCTAAATAGTATCTAGACCCATCTGTTGTATGAATCAATAGTTAATCATCTTAATTGTGTTATTATAGATTAAAGTATTCATCAGTGCTCTTTGATTGCAAGATGCAGACACTCAATCTGAATTTATGCAAAAATAACTTATTGATTTGTATAACTGTTAAGTCCAGAAGTGTAGCCAACTTGTAAAAAAGGGGGTCCAGAGCCTTCAATAATTCTGTTGGGCTCTGACTACACTTTTTAGCCCTCGTGTGTGTGTTTGGTTTATTCATGGCTGTGGCCAGGAGCTCAAACAAGTCAACAGGGCTCTGACCCTCTTGTTTGGTTCCGCTTACCTCTGCCTGACTTTGATTTTTCACACTAGGACCAGATGTATGATTGACAAGATGGCCACCAATGACTCCAGATGCGTGACTTCCAGCTTAAACATCCCACAGGGGAAAGAGACTGTTGTTCCCCAACAGTTCCAGCAAATAATTTATGGAATACTTTGGTCAGTCTGACTTGAGACTTGTTCCAGTACTGAACCTTTTAGCTACAGAAAGAAGGTGCTTGGATTGGCCACGACTGACACTTGTTCTCTCCACAGTGGCAAGGAACAGAGCAATCTGTATTACTTTTAGATGTCAGTTCAACTAGATGAAAATTGAATGCTAGAATTATGAGTAGTTTAAAACTTATTAACATATATAATGAGATTATGTAAATTTTAAAATTAAATAAAACATTTAGTATTCATTAATTTTAATAAATTTAATATTCATTAATTTAAATTTGTATTTGCTTTATAATTTTAATAGATAAAATTGGATATTTCAGAAGAAAAATGCTTTAAAAACGTTGAAAATACTTCTAATTTTTTTTTTTAAATTTTAATTTTTTCATTTTTGATGTTTGTAATCCAGTGGAGTTCTATGAGATTAGGGTGTTAGGATTACTAGAATCTACAGAATACGGTGGTATCTTTAAAAAAAATTTTTTTGAATTTTATTGAAATATAGTTGATTTACAATGTTGTTAATTTCTGCTATACAGCAAAGTGATTCAGTTAGACATATATATTCTTTTTCATATTCTTTTCCATTATGGTTTATCACAGGCTATTGAATATAGTTACCTGTGCTATACAGTAGGACCTTATTGTTTATCTAATTTTAATTTATTTAAAAAAAAACTGTATTCAAACTTTGTATACTTTGAATATAAGTACACACTATCTTTTAATTCTCTGGAATAATTGCTGCCAATAGAACACAAAATAAGTGAAAAATCTTGATTATCACAATATAATTATTTTTCTTAAATGAACATAAGAAAATATATTTTTGAATAATTGTATAATTTATAAATTATGCTTTTCAATATTAGTCATCCATCCATTGATAGTTCATTAGCAGTGCAATCAGACGTGTGCAATAATAACAATTCTTTTGTCTTCGACATTTTGCTAATTTTCATCCTTATGAAATCATACAATTTTCATCCTTATGAAATCATACAATTGCATATGTATTTGGATTAGGAATGTGTATTTGTCAAGGCAGGGAATCATTATGAAGGTGTATTTGTCAAGGCAGGGAGATAGGACATATATTTAACAGCATGTGGGCCTCCATTTTTACTCTTACTCTGGGATCCAGCAGTGTTAAAGGCAGGACGAACAGAGAAGACAAGAAATTTGGTCTAAACCTGGATGTCATGAAAGAATTTAAGGTGTTGATAAGAGCAGGACTGGAATGATTTACTTTTGGGGAAGGCCCATGAAGAGAGATAAATGAAGTCAGGAGGTAACTAATAAATGGGATAATAAGGAAAAGTTAAAAGACTAGGTTTATGCTGTGGAGTTTTCCCTGTTCTTCTGGATTGCTTAAGTTACTCTGAGTTTTTCTGTGTTTTTGTGCTAAATATGCTGTTACTTTGATTCTCAAGTACCTGTTATACATAATACCTCATAATTAAAAATTCACATTAGTCATCTTTTTAGTGAGTTTAAATCTTTGTGTGAAAATTCAGCTATAATAAATTTATACACACATAAATGTACATGAATATATAGGTATACTGAAATTTTTTCTTTGATCACTCTAGTATAGAAGAGATCATGAAACTGATGTCAGTAAGTTCTACTTAATCTAAATTAATTCAGGATTTTTATTCTTAACCTCTGTGTGTCTGTTTCCTCATTTGTAAAATAGGTTTTATAGCAGTACCTACATCATAGGGTTGTTGTGAGAATTAAGTGTGTTAATATATGTAAACTGCATAGAATAGTGCTTGGTCTAGAGAAAGCTCTATATGTTTTCTACTATTATTATTACCTCTGCCCTCATCCGTGATGTTGGTCCTAAGAGGTGATGGGTCATAGGGAAGCACGGTAGGTGGGGAAGCATCTCATCCTTGATTTTCATCATCTTTGCCTGCTTGCTAGCATCTTTGCTGAGAAGTCACATTCCTTTAAAGTTTCTACTCAGGTTACTACCACATCCTGTCTACAAGGCCCTTCTGGTTTCACTTCACACTTAGCTATTTTCACACCTCTTTTCAGCACATTTAGCTTGGGAAAATGCTGGGTCAGACATGTTAGATAATACAAAAGGCCACTTTTATTTAATGCTCAGCTGTGCTGCTGGGTAAGAAGGGAACTCAACTCCTTTCACTCCATCTGAGCACGAAGGCACGGACTCTTTGTCTCTCAGATCCATCCAAATGTATAGTAGAGGATTTCTGTCCTGTATTCCACCTTAGAACTCGGCCAGGGAAAGGAAGCCGGTGGAGGACACTGGGCTTTAGTGGGGACTCACTAGCTCCCAAGCTCTCTGGCTTCCTGCTCCTCTTCCTTCTTTCTCTTCTCCCATCCTTTCCCCCCAGCCCAGGTAATCTTTACTTCCTATGGATCTTCTGAGGTCTGAGCTAACGGACTGGCTCTTATTTCCTCAGGCTTTCCTGCAGATCTATTGTTGATGTCCCTGGGTGCCCATACCCAAATGTTTTGGCTTCTGTAACTGAGAATCCACTGCCCCTCCCCAGCTTTCCACCCCAACACCCTCTCCCTGCTCTTCTCTGTGGGCACGGCTCCTCCCTGGAGGCTTAGCTGACTAGCAAAATAATTTACTAATCTGATTGCTAGAAGGCTAAGGAACAAAAAGAAAGAATCAATGATTTATATTGCAAAATATTATTTTGTTCTAATAAGTCTTTGTGTTCTGGGAAGAAAACTGACTTCTCCTGGAGGTATGTTTGTCCCTGTCTGCAGTCTCCAAAAGGGTGAAAACCAGTTTTTTATACAGAATCTATTTCATGAGAACAGTAACTTCCTCATGACACAATGCAGCCTGTGCTTCTCTGGGAGACATTTCCTCCCCTCGCTCTAGGGTTAAGCCTAAGTAGTGGCTTTCATATGCATTGCCCTTCACTAGCATTGACAGTCATTTTATAGGGGCTTTCCACCTTCACGTGCTGGCCTAAACTTCTCCCATCCTTTCTTGCCCGTCTCTGGGGACGTTGGCCATGATGCAGGTTGAAGCCGTTCTTCAGAAATAAGCTCCAGTGAAAGCTCTTGAATAAGAGGTGAAGAGTTGGCTTTGCTTATACACAGGGTGCTTTGTCCCCTTTCTCTAAGCTTCTGACACCTTTGAAAGGGATAATTATGCCAGGGCAATAGGTGTGAATGGAATAGTCTCTCTTCCACCCAACAAACCAAACTTTATGGCACTTAGAGTTCATAGACAACAAACAAAGCTGTATCCACTCCTTCCACATAGTGATGGCCTAGTCTTTTGCCATCAAGAAAACGCTGGCTGAGGGCTTCCCTGGTGGCACAGTGGTTGAGAGTCCACCTGCCATTGCAGGGGACACGGGTTCATGCCCCGGTCCGGGAAGATTCCACATGCCGCGGAGTGGCTGGGCCCGTGAGCCATGGTCGCTGAACCTGCACGTCTGGAGCCTGTGCTCCGCAACGGGAGAGGCCACAACAGTGAGAGGCCCACGTACCGCAAAAAAAAAAAAAAAAAAAAAAAAAAAGAAAAGAAAAGAAAACGCTGGCTGAGCTTGGGCTGCATAGGGTCAGGGGTCTCTCTCTGGTTTGTTGAGTCTGCCTAAGCCTGCGTGGTCTCTGTTGTTTTAGCTATAGTCTCTTTTTAAATCTCAGCCAAGAATAAAATGCTGCTTCCATAAAGGCAAAGAAAGAGAAAATTGCTTATTCCAGACTTAAAGCTTAACAGCTGTCTGAAACAATTTTCTCTTGAGGACTAAACGGTTCTCTCTGGCTTTACCATGGAGTCTAAACCTCTCTCCCAAAGCGCGATCTATCGCCTGGCACATACCCCAGGCTGCTTGATGACAGCTCTGCAAGGTAACTGGAGCTCTGTCTTGCTGTGCTGTTGTAGACAGCTTTGAAAAGAAATTCAGAGCCTAAGGAATGGGCTCTAAATAAAACTTTCACTCCTTCCTAGGTGTTCTCCAGGGATTCAGAGAATTGAATCTCTGTGGCAATTTATAAGACTGTTGACCCTTGTTTCTTTCCTTATGTAGGTTCCCCTGCATCTACCTAGAAAATGCAAAGCAGTCAGTAGTCTGCTCACTCTCAATCCAGCAGTTTTTCTGAAATTGGTATTGACTTTGGAGTCTGCCTCATCCCCACATGCCAATTCTCTCCCATCTATCACCTCAATATGATCTGGTTCTGTAGTGCATGTATTTGTTATAGACAGGCTTCTGCATACAGTGGGTAGTGCTTTAGCCCACAAGACTCAGTTGTATAAGAAATGTAACTTTATTTTTCTAAATTCAAATTTGGTTTCAAATAGGAGTTCCGCAAAGTGATTTCTACCTCAACTCTGTCAATTCCAGATAATCTCAATTCATTTAAACTTTGTTTTCAGCTGATGAATGTATTGTATTTCATAGAAGAAAATCAGGCAAGTGTTTCCTCATTTTCTCGCATCAAATCCACCAGTTTTCCTGCTTCTGTGCCCATGTGCTTACCATCCCTCCTGTTTCAATGGAAGAAATATCCCTGCTCCTAAGACAACTCCTTCACTGCCCTGTAGTTCTCAAACCTTTCCACCTTCTCAAGGATTTCTCTCTTGAAATTATACCCTTTTTCGTAATTTGCATGAGAACTTCAAGTAATTTAAAAGGTCAGACTTTTTCAACTCCAAAGTGTTAGCTTCCAAAAATTTCTTTTTGCCTTTCTCCTTCCCTGTTCTTCAGTGCTGACAATAGGTGCCTTGAAGTCTGGTTTGAAAGAGTAATGGAACAAAAGAGCATTCCCAGGGTGAAAAACACAATGGTTAAACAGTACAAAGTATATTATCCTATTGCACGTTGGTGTATAGTGTCACTTTGTACAAAGTTTTACAGTGTCATACTTTGACTTTGCCCATAGCAAGCTCTAAGGCAGACTGTAGAGTGCTCCGGGCCTCTGCTGAGACCACCACTGCTCCCCACCCGTCTCACTTTTTATTACCACAGATAGTCAATGATACCTTCTCTGTGAAGGCTGTAAAGAGGGCTGACACTGACTGCCCCTAGGAGGCTATCATTAGGAATAGCCTTACTCTCCCTGTTGTCCAAGCCTCTCGGGTCATCATTCCCAATCCATTGCATGCTTCTCACTGGCATACCAGCATGCTGTAATACTCCCCTTTAAAAACCAAACGAGGGCTTTCCTGGTGGCGCAGTGGTTGAGAGTCCACCTGCTGATGCAGGGGACACGGGTTCGTGCCCCTGTCTGGGAAGATTCTACATGCCGTGGAGTGGCTGGGCCTGTGAGCCATGGCCGCTGAGCCTGCGTGTCCGGAGTCTGTGCTCCGCAACGGGACAGGCCACAACAGTGAGAGGCCCGCGTATCGGAAAAAAAACAAAACAAAACAAAACAAACGAACTGGGAGTTCCCTGGTGGTCCAGTGATTAGGACTCCACCCTTTCACTGCAGGGGGCACATGTTCCATCCCTGGTTGGGAACTAAGATTCTGCATGACGCTTGGTGCAGCGGGAAAAAAAACAAGACAAAACGAGTTTCCATGACTTCACATAACCTTCAAGCCACTTCCCCAATTTATGTGTTCTTCTCTTTGAAAAACTTTTCAAAAGGCTTGTCTGTACTCACTACGTCCAATCTCTCTCTTAGTTTCTCTGGAACCCACTCTCATCACTACTATCAGAGGCATCAGTGGCCTCCAGATGACCCAATCTGAAGATCAGCTCTGTCTTCATCTCTCCCAATTTCTCATCCATATTTGACAATGTTCATCAGTCCCTCCCCTTGAAGTTCTTCTTCCTTTGGCTTCTGGTATATAACGCCATCCTTGTTTGCCTCCCACTCCACTGACAACTTTTTTTAGCTTCCTTGTCTGGAACCTCCTACTTTTCCTGATTTATTAATGAAGAGTTCCTAAGGCTCAGTCTTTGAATCGCTTCTCTGTACTGTTCACATTCACTCTTCGGAACCTAAGAGTTCGATGATCTAATCCAGTCCCATGGCTTTAAAGATCAATTATATGATTTGGTGGCTCCAAAATGTATATCCTATCCTTAAATCTCTCCCCTGAGCTCTAAACTGCCATATTCAAAAGGCTACTTGTTATCTGCCTTGCATACATAATAGACATCTTAAGCTTATTATTTCCAAATGAAAAATGATTTATCCCTCCAAAACCAGTTTTTGTCTAGGTGTTTTAAATGCTCTGAATGGAATTACAATTCAATAAGTTGCTCCTGCCAAAATCTTGGAATCTTTCTTGACACTGCCCTTTCTCTCACATGGGACAGGAAACCTCAGCATTGTTTACACTGCAGGGTGAGTGTGGCCAATGTCCAAAGAAGATGACTGAGGACTAGATATTGTGATGCCACCACAACAAGCACTTCCTTCATGGTCCCTGGTCCCTGGCCCCTTGCCCTTTCATCTCATTCCCTGTCTTTAGACCTTAGATGCAACCTCATGGAGAAGGAGGAGGGAATCCTTGAATTGAGTTGGGGAAAACCTAAAATGTCTCAATAATCACAAATATTACTAAATGTGCAAAAAAGTGACCATATAAAGTTTTCTGCTTTTAGGTAAAAATGGGAAGTGAAGTTAGTAATCAAGTTCAGTTACAGAAGAACAAAGATATATATTATTTTATATAGGTTCTGGGCTGCAAATTCATACCCACTGTCCTTGGGGTTTCTCCCCTCTTTATGTGGCTTGTGGGCCTTCTTTCCTGACAGGCTGCTCAAAGAGGCTACATGAATCCCTGTGAGTCAGCAAGATGATCTATTAAGAAACCAGAAGAAAATATTAATGCCCTCATTCATATTTAATTTTATATAAAATTAGATCTAAATCTTTACTAAGATATATATATATATATATATATATATATATATATATATATATATATATATATATTGACATTGGTCCTGTACCTGGGCACACATCAGTCACTTGTCCTGCAGGGTCCTGAGGGAAGTGTGCATGACAGTCAGTGAGTCCCTCATTTTTCATCCTATTTCAACCCTGAGTGTATTTTGGCCTCGAAATAGTAGTTAACAGTAATATGAAGCCATCTACAATTAGCAAAATAATATATAAAAATATTATTTATTTTATCTTCATCTCATTCTCTTCAATTTATATTTTATATGAGTTATAATATGATACTGTGTTCATATGGCATTTATATGTATATAAGTTATGAATAAATACACAAATATGAGGTGGATAAATATATTTTATTGATGGGGTGCAAAATAAAAAATATTTAGAGATCATTGCTCATTAGGACAACAATTAGCAGGGCTACTTCTAAATCTTAGAGTGGAAATAGTAGAGCTACACAGTACTTTAAAAAGTTTCTTAAAGAAACAAGTTCCTTTAGGACCAGCATCATATTTTGCTCTCTTCTTGGGTTTTTCTTTTGTAAAGTTATAAAGCAGGACCACTAGTGTCACAAGCTCAGAATGAGTCCCACAACGCCCCATTCATTAATTTATTCAAATATGCTTATTAAGTATCTCCTATGTGTAAAGTGCGACAGGACAGAGCCCAGAGGTTCCTCCTAAGAGTTTCCAAATCAAATAACAAGAGTTCTTGGCAATAATTCTGAATTGTATTTGGCTGCCGTCTTTCCCCATAGGGTGTGTGCCAGCTATGCAAATCAATTACAGAAAGACCTTTGTCATTGCTCAAGCTGAAAATCTAGACATGCAAGCTAATTCTAGTTAATTGCACATGTATTACTATAACAATTTAAAATGAAAGTTTTTGCCAATGAGTAGTATACAGTACCTCATTAAGTAAATAATCAAAATTTTAATAAAAGTCATGTTGAAGAGAATTTTGTGATATTTCCAGGTTAAATTTAGCTTTATTTACTTGGGAAACTCAAACATAGCTATTTAGTTCTTTCTCTTTTCCCCAATTCCATCTTCCTAAAGAGATTACATTTTTTTTAATCTCAAAATTTTACATCAGTAGAATTGTTTTGTTTGCTTTGAATTAGAATCTTGAGTGCATTTGGGTGATTGCTAAATGCTGAGTGCATCTGGATGCGTGCAGGAAGTATGAAATATGAGGCTCCTACAAGGTGACTGTTAACATAAATAGGTCAAAATTCTCTTAACTTCTCTGCCAGAGTTTCCATGAAGTTAAATTGGAAAATGGACCAACATAATGTAGAAGTACAAAAGAATCCCGGGACATTAGAGAAAGAAGACTAATTGATGATCCAAAACAACATCATCATTTCCAGACAATGATACAAATGCTAAAGTGTTTAGATAATTTATCTAAGGATAAATATACAGGTAGATAGTGGAAGAAACCCTGGGTTTTGAACCTAGACAGTAGTCAAAACAAGAAAATCTTCTCTTAATAGGCTTTTCATATAGGGCAGCCAAGGATTATTATATTAATTTATCTAAATGCTGGATTTGCACAGATTTAAGATTAAAAGTGATAATCCCTGGAATATGCAGTTTTGCTTCATTTTGTTTTTAATTATTTTTGCAGCCAAAGGCTATCTTGAAGAGAGTAAAAGGATTGGGAACACAAACTTATACATGGAAGATAAACACATTGCTGAAAGAAGTATCACACTTTTGAATAAATGGAGCTAAAACTTTATGGTTTCTAAATGGAAAGATTGCATGTAATAGTGATTCAATCTTTTCTGAAAAATTTATAAATTTTAACTCAATTCTGACCTCTTAAAATTTTGAGAAGATGTTTAAAGAGACAGAATGACTATTCTCTCCTGAAGGATCCCCAAGATCGTGAACTGAAACATTACTTCAATATTTTATGACCATCTTCTCTTTGATAAAAACTGTATGCTTTCTCTTGATTTTTAAGTCAAAACAATGGCAATTTTGAACATGGTTTCTTAAAGAGAACACATCCTCTCTTTCCACGCTCAGTATCCTCTCCCTCAGGGAAGGGATGTGTGTGTGTGTGTGTGTGTGTGTGTGTGTGTGTATCTCTCCTATGAGTTGAAAGTCATTGCAGGGATGGTTCAATATCCACAAATCAATCAATGTGATATATCACATTAACAAATTGAAGAATAAAAATTTTATGATTATCTCAATAGATGCAGAAAAAACTTTCAACAAAATCCACAATCCATTTATGATAAAGACCCTCAACAAAGTCAGTACAGAGGGAGCATAACTCAACATAATAAAGGCCATGCATTACAAACCCACAGCCAACAACATACTCAAGGGTCAAAAGCTGAAAGCATTTCCTCTAAGATCAGAAACAGGACAAGGATGCCCACTCTCACCACTTTTATTTAACACAGAATTGAGAGTCCGAGCCACAGAAATCAAACAAGAAAAAAAATTAAAAGGAACACAAATTGGAAAGGAAGAAGTAAAACTGTCATTCTTTGCAGATGACAATTATATATAGAAAATCTGAAAGATGCTACCAAAAACTATTAGAACTAATAAATGATTTCAGTAAATTTCAGGATACAAAGTTACCTACAGAAATGTGTTCATTTCTATACACTAGCAATGAACTGTCAGAAAGAGAAATGAAAAAAACAATCCCTTTACAATTACATCAAAAAGAATAAAATACACAGAAATAAATCTAACCAAAGAGGTAAAATACTTGTACTCTGAAAACTATAAGACATTGATGAAAGAAATTGAAGACAATACTAAAAAATGGAAAAATATACCAACTTCATGGACTGGAAGAATTCACATTGTTAAAATGGCCATGCTACCCAAGACAATTGACAGGTTCAGTGAAATCCCTACCAAAATACCAAGGGGATATTTCTCAGAACTAGAACAAACAATTCTAAAATTTGTATGGAAACACACAAAAAAACCATATAGCCAAAACAATCTTGAGAAAGAACAAAGCTGGAGGTATCATGCTCACTTATTTTAAACTATACTACAACATTACATTAATCAAAATAATATGGTACTGGCACAAAAACAGACACATCAATGGAACAGAATAGAGAGCCCAGTAATAAACTCACACTTATATGGTCAATTAATCTACAACAAAGAAGGCAAGACTATACAAAGCTGCAGGAAAGACAGCCTCTTCAATAAATGATGTTGGGAAAATTGGATAGATACATGCAAAGGAATCAAACTGGACTACTTTCTCACACCACATACAAAAATAAACTGAAAATGGATTAAAGACTTAAATGTAAGACCTGAAACCATAAAACTCCTAGAAGAAAACATTGGCAGTATGCTCTTTGACATCAGTCTCAGCAACAGTTTTTTGGATCTGTCTCCTCGGGCAAGAGAAATGAAAGCAAAACTAAACAAATAGGACTATGTCAAATTAAAAAGCTTTTGCACAGCAAAGGAAACTACCAACCAAACAAAAAGGCTGCCTACTGAATGAGAGAAGTTATTTTCAAATGATATGTCTGATAAGTAGTTATCCAAAATATGCAAACAATTCATACAACTCAATTAAAAAATATTTAAAAATGGGCAGAAGACTTAAGCAGACATTTCCCCCAGGAAGACATATAAATGGCCAACAGACACATGAAAAGGTGCTCTATATCACTGATTATCAGGGAAATGAAAATCAAAACCACAATAAGCTACCAACTCACACCTGTCATAACCACGATCATCAAAAAAACAACAAATAACAAGTGTTGTCGAGGATGTGGAATAAAGGGAATCTTCTTGCACTGTTGGTGGGATTATAAATTGGTGCAGAAACTAGGGAAAACAGATGAGGTTCCTCAAAAAACTGAAAATAGAATGACCATACAATCCAGTAATTTCACTTCTGGTTATTTACTCGAAAATAAAATAAAAATAGTAATTCAAAAAGATATCTGCACACCAATGTTTATTGCAGCATTATTTACAACAGCCAAGATATGGAAGCAACCTCAGTGTGCAATGATAGATAAATGTATAAAGAAGCTGTGATATATATATATATATATATATATATATACACACACACAGACAATGGAATTTTAGTTATAAAAAAATGAAATATTGCCATTGTGACAACACGGATGGATCTAGAGGACATTATGCTAAATGAAATGTCAGACAGAGAAAGACAAACACTATTTCATCTCACTTATATGTGGTATCTGAAAAACGAAACAAACAGGCAGACAAAATGACATGAAAACAGACTCATAAGGTAGTGGGAGGGGAGAAATAGGTGAAGGGGATTAAGAGGTATGAATCTCCATTCATAAAATAAATATGCTGTGAGGATGTAATATACAGCATACGGAACAGGGTCAATAATATTGTAGTAACTTTGTATAGGGACGAAAATAAGTTATTGTAGACTTATTGTGGTGATCATTTCATAATTTATGCACGTGCCAAATCACTATGTAATATACCTGAAACTAACGTAATATTGCACATCAACTATATTTCAACAACAAAAACAGAAAAGTGTTTGTCATTGTTCAGAAACTGGACTTTGATCCTGAGGATCTGGAAACACAATTTGACAGCAAACCTTGATCTTGTCTCAGGGACCGACACAAGTCAACTAGGCTGCCATGACTGATATATGCAATCAGAATTTATTGATTTGCAAGAGAAATATAATTGCAGAGTAAATTGGGTTCTCAAGTCCATTGACTAATATATTCTCTTCCTGCAGACAAGTAGCACATGAAAATGGTATAATGAAAATGACCATCGATTGATTTTCAAAAAGAAAATCTCTTCTACATTCACAATATGATGAAAAAAATTTTGAGTCACCGCTTTTTTCAATAACTCTGTAACATTGCTCTATATTTATTTGGTATCTAAATGCTACAATGAAAAGACTATGGTCAGCCACACTTCTTATAACATTTTATGCATCTTTTCCTCTGATTGAATATTTATTGGATTTTTCCTTATATTTTTATATACTTATTTGAATTATATTTGATTCAAATATATTACTAGAATTAAAGAGTTTGTGTTCTATTTTCATTAATTATGTCAAATGATGAACATTTTGATCTATATACTGATGACTATTTTTAGCTACAGAAAGTTTTTCTCAATTATGATTTTCTTTATTACATATCTTATTCCAGTTGTTTAGATGTCTTTCTTAGTAATACCCGTAATTAGGCTGTGTTTTCATTCTCTTCCTGTCTATTATTTCCACTTTTACTATTCATAATATCTCCCTGCATTCTAGAAATTCTCTTCAAACAATATAATTCTATTTATTACTGTCTCCTCTTCAAGATATTAACTATTTCCAAACATAGTAAATTAATATGAAGAGCAGAAAATTTATGATATTCTGGCATTTTCTTAACAGTTTCAAAATGGAGGCTCACCCTTCAACAAATCGATGGGTACTAACATTTGTAAAGTTATTCTTATGTGCTTAAAAACAATAACAAAATAATGCAATCATAATAATGGTTTCAATGTAATAAGTTGCTTTGGAAGTAAAAACTAAATTAATTAATACCCTATTTTATTTTATTTACTTTTATATCACTAGCATTCAAAGATATGCTTATACTCCTGTGCTTTCCAATTAGTGATTGGATGAAAAATACCATGAATCTCAATGGCCCATTTATAATTTTTAATTATGCTACTGGTCAAACTATATCAAGAGCTGTTCCAATAAATTGTCTTGAAAATTGCATGTTGTAGAGACTTAAATTTTTGATGGAATGTATTATTCAAGGATTCTGTTTCTTCTAGAAAATGAGTATGAAAATATCTTATTCACAAGAAGGCCCAGGTAGACCAGATGCTCTCTTGGGATAAGACTTCTCAATGTCTTCAGAAATGACTCTATGTAAATTTATAGAGAGCTCCTTAATTTTATGAATCCTGATCATTTGATTATGATAGATTATACTCTCCATTACAACACAGAATTTTACTTGTTAACATTGGTTTAATATGTTTCATCCTTAGGATAGTTGGATCATGTTTCTTTCTTGCTGATTATCACATGACATTATTTTTTATTTTTAAATTTTTTTCCTTCCAGTTTCATTGAGATATAATTGACCTAAAGTGTAGTATAAGTTTATTGTGTAACACACATAATTTTAAATGTGGAGCCATCCTTGGTATAAGTTACACACCATTTCTGAAATGGTAGTGTCAAGAAACTAGTAGCATCACTATCCTCCTAGTCTTACCCTGTATTTTGCATTGAAGAAGTATTACAATCCAAATTTATTAATGTGATTCTGACAGACTGGAGTATACTATTTATTTTAAAAATCATAAGGCATTAAATGCATCAGCATACATAGGATTTCAACTTAAAATTTTGTTTTTCAGTACAAAGTTCAGCCTTACCCCAGACCACCTGTATCAAAATCTCCCTAGGTAACTTTAGATTTTGCATTATTATAAATCTCCCCAGGTGATTCTAATGATTACCCATTTCACTACTCTAAAATATTTCCAGACATATAGGATCTACATTTTTTCTTTACTCTCCCCTTTTAACAAATATTTAAAAAATATATCCAGGGGCTTCCCTGGTGGTGCAGTGGTTGAGAGTCTGCCTGACGATGCAGGGAACACGGGTTCATGCCCCGGTCCGGGAAGATCCCACATGCCGTGGAGCGGCTGGGCCCGTGAGCAATGGCCGCTAAGCCTGCGCGTCCGGAGCCTGTGCTCCGCAACGGGAGAGGCCACAACAGTGAGAGGCCCACATACCGAAAAAAAAAAAAAATATATATATATATATATATATATATATATATATATATGCAATTATCTCTGAGTTGTGTATAGGGTGTGGTAGATTGACTCACCTGATCTTTGCCCCCACTGCCTTCTGTGGTCTTCTCTGCTCTGCAGAGACCCCAGAGAGCAAAACAACATTTCCCAATCTCCTCTCTATCTACACTTGATTTAGGCCCTGCTTATCATACATGCTTGAGTAAGACTTGAATTCAAAACTCAGGTAAGTGGTGAGAGAGAATGAACTCAAGACAACCATTTTGCTCCTGAGATCTGGCCCATGTGGCATGCCTCTGGAATCACTATTTCTGGGTGACTTTCCCTCATTCCTGGATGACAGCTAAGGCAAGAGATTTCTGGAGCCAGCAGGTGGGAAAGCAGCTTCCTGATTCCCCAGCATTCTGATTTTAGTAGAGAAAATGGTTTCCTTAGTAGACCAGTTTCTATGATGTGGTGGTATGTTCTGGAATTATTACTGAAAGCTCAGCTCAGCCTAAAACCTTGTCCTCCAACACTTCTAAGAATTTTATAACTGTGTAATTCCCTGTATTTCATTCTGTTTCTGTTAAAAATAGCTAGAGTGGTTTCTTTAATCTTAAACTGATTAATACCTTAATACCTTCCTTTTATAGCTACTGGTCTGATAATCATTACTCAAAGCTTACTTCGGCATTTCATGTACAGAATTAGCAATAGAGATCTTCCAGGAGTATATGAACCAGAAAAAAAACGCCTTCTAAATTTTTTATTTACACATCAATAACTCATATCAAACAGATCAGAGGATCCACTGAAAGGACAAATTCTGTGCATATTAATTGGCACCAGGTTTCCACATATGAGATGGCACAAAACTCTCCTCCTTTTGCATTTAATAAATCCATCATACATTTGGAGGTTCGCTCAGACTAGTCTATGTGCTTTTACTTCAAAGAAAAGAACTCTAGAAAAATTGAGCCTTAATTTCTTCCCAAATTGACATGACAGGAATGAGGAAGAGGTTTAGGTATGTATCCTTCTCTGGAGATTATACAGGTTGCAAAGAGAGGAAAAGTTTGCATAGAAACTTGGAAAAGATCATTGGTACAATAGTTTACAATCTTACTTTTTTGAAGTTCTATGATTCTCTATGTCCATGCTCTATATTTGTTCATGCCTTTAACATTTGTTGAACAAACACTGTGAACTTCATACTGTGATAGACAATGAGGATAGAGCACAATGGAGGATAAAAGACATAGATGCTAAATTAAATGCTTCAGGGAACTCATGTTCTAATGGGAGAGAAAGATATTAAACAATTGACTACAAAAGTTTTTAATTAAATTTATATGTTTAAAAAGACATAAAACCATGGGATGACATAATTGGGGTTCTGATCCAGTCTTCCTTGAGTGAATAATATTTGAGCTAACCTCTAAAAGACAAGAGGAAAGTACCTAGGGGACTGGAGAGGGGAGTTTTCTCAGCAGAGTTGTGGCATATAAATGACCAGAAGAGGGAAGGTCCATAACTCTTTCATAACAAACCTGGAATAAGTTTCTCTCCTGAGTAGATTTCTCATATCTAGAAGGAGGTGAAGGACTTCTTCTACATTTTATACCCAAGAAAATATGAAGAGTGGAATACTCAAGTAATGAGCGGTAAAAGGAGAAAGAAAAACTGCAGAAAGTCAAAAAGAATGAGAAGAACATTGGAAAGATAGTCCAAACCTCAACAGCTTGTCTTTATTAGCTTTTCATTCTCCAGTAGAAGAATATAGCACTTCTTTTCAAGATTGTGCCACACCTGGAGGTGCATCTCCTCTCTGGTCTAGTCCACATTTTAAAAAGTATAATAATATAAAAATTTCACAACACCAAGGGATGACAATTCACAGGTCTTTTCCCACACACCTCCTCCCATTGAATTCCATTACCCATAGCACATTAACTCCTGCTTGAATGTTGGGATCTTCATCACTCCTGAAGCCTAGAGCTGGTTTAGCTGTTTAATTGTTCGGGGGGAGAGAGTGTGATGCACATGACAGACAGACCACTGTTTCAGCAAGGGGTGTTGTCTGAAGATATTACCTATCATGGGAGAGATTGTGGGTCAAGAGTGCCTTCATGGTGTAATCAACATGTGATCACCATTTCACCATTTCATTTCCAACTATAGAGATCTTCCATTACTATTTTATTTTGTGCCATTTGGTAACAGAAAGAACCTCAAGCAAGTACTTTGAATGTTACTTAATCTCTTTTGGTGCAGATCCTTGGATATTTTATCGGAAATAGTGTCATGACCCCGGTTGGCTTACTTGGCTCAAGAACAGTGTTAACATTTTAAAACTTTTTATTTTCTTGAGAAGGAAAAATTTCCATAAAGCAGGTGCCAGGAGAGTCAGCCCCATGTGGAGATTTTGCCAAGATCTCCCAAAGCAATTTTTCTTTGTTCCTTTTATTTCACTATTAAAAATAATCTTTATAATGGATTCTTTTTTTTTTTTTTTTTTGTGGTATGCGGGCCTCTCACTGTTGTGGCCTCTATAATGGATTCTTTAGAGTCCAAAGAGTCCAAATCCCCATACATAAAGGTCATAGCCTTGAGAGAGGGGTCAATCTGTCACATTCTTTCCTTTTTTAAGTCTGTGGATGCATTTATATTATAGAAGCCATAGCAAGATCATAAATTGTTCCTAGGTTTAGGAAAATTGAAAAAAATATCTATTTGTTTTTTAAAATGAATATCTATTATTTTTTATTAATTTTTATTAGAGTATGGCTGCCTTACAATGTTGTGTTAGCCTCCACTGCACAACAAAATGAATCAGCTGTACACATACAGATATCCTCTCCCTTTTGGACTTCCCTCCCATTTAGGTTACCAAAAATATCTATTAGTTGAATCCTCCTTAGCACAGCACAATCTTTTCTCTGTTCTTTCACTTTCTCTTCTAATAAAGTCCTCAATAAATAGAGCAAATGACTTATTATTACCTATTACCTCTTATTTGAAAGCAGCTATTCTTGGCTGTAAATCTATTATATCCTGAGCAATTAAAAATAGTAAGATTAAATGTGTCAGTTTAGGGAATTACAAAATAGTCAAGTGGCTTTTCCTAAAATTTCTACTATAGACATCTGGATAACAATATTCTCTCCTGCCTAGTACTAAATTAATATACAATTCCAAAAAACCTATCTCTATGTTGCTGAGCTTTTATGTTTTATATAAGGTGTAAAAAAAATCTGAATTACAGAAATATATGCTTTAAGTTAAAATAAATATATCATCAGTTCCTTTCCTTACCTAAAGAGTGGAAGAAATAAATGAGATAGATGAATATTTCAGCATCATGATCAGGAAGGAGCTAAGATGAAGATGTCTAATACATGCATCCTGCTCTCAACAATCCTGATCTTATATTCTTGGACCATGAAAAAGAAATGGTTTATTACATTTTAGAATAATAATTAAACATCTTACCAGTTTAAATATGTTTTATTAAGGGGAACATATAAGAATATTTTGACATAACAAAATAAATTGGTCTGAGAACTTCTACCATAAGGATGGTTTGTGTAAATGGATTAATTAGTCACCTAGATTTAGCAAAAAAGAGAACATATGAAAAACTCATAGGCGGGGCTAGCTTCAGAGACTTGGTTTAAAGGCTGAAATGATGTCAGATGTGTTTGATGTGTAAGCTTTGCTTCCTCTGGGCTTGTTTCATTTCAGACTTTTCACTATAGCCTTTGGCAGCTTCAGGCTCATGTCAGCACAACAGCAAGTCCATGTTAGTCCCCATTGCAGGTTTAGGGTACTCTAGTCACTGACTGGAAACCCTGAGCTCCAGACAAGCTTCCACTTGCCTGCCCCACCAGATCTGTGCCAGTGCTCAGGCCTGTGGATAGCCACGGGGCAGCCTGTCAGGAAAGGGTGGAGGGGTGGCTATGAGTCCTGACTCGACGCTGGGCCAGGCTGTGGGCATCGTTTGATCCATAACTTTTACTGTTTAGGCATATGGCATGTGAACCTCTGTTTGGATTCTTACTCCAAGTCCTTCAAAAGTTAGAGGCAGGTCTGGTACAGGCAATGATAGGAATTTTGGTCTTTAACCTGAGAGTAGGAAAAAGGCATTTGGAGTTTAATCAGGAGAGGGACAAGATAAGGATTAGCTTTTTAAAAATAGTTTTACCATAGTATATTTGACATAAGATCAATTGCACACATTTAATATGTACAACTGATAAATTTTGACACAACAATGTATCCATTATCACAATTGAGAAAACGAAAAGCAAAAAAACTAAACATTTTCTCTTCCAGTTTTATTGAGATATAATTAACATACAGCACTGTATAAGTTTAAGGTGTACAGCATAATGATTTGACCTACATACAAGATTAAGTGATTGTCACAATAAGTTTAGTGAACATCCATCACCTCATCTGGATACAAAATTAAAGACATAGAAAAAATATTTTTTCCTTGCAATGAGAACTCTTAGGATTTGCCTTCTTAACAACTTTCCTGTATAACACACAGCAGTGTTCATTATAGTCATCATGTTGTACATCACATCCCTAGTACTTATTCATCTTATAACTGGAAGTCTGTTCATTTTGACCAGCCTTCATCCAATCCCCTCTCCTCCTACCCTCTGCCTCTGGTGACAACAAATCTGACCTCTTTTCCTGTGAGTTTGTTTGTTTTTGAAGTACATTTGACCTACAACACTGTGTTAGTTGCTATTACACAACACAGTGACTCGGTATTTCTATACATTTCCAAACAATCACGATGTTAGGTCTAGTTATGATATGTCACATAGAAAGATATTACATAATTATTGACTGTATTCCCCACACTGTACATTTCATACTTGTGACATTTATTTTGCAATGTTAGTACCTCTTAATCTCCCTCGCCTATTTCTTTCCTCCCTCCAGTCCCCCTCCCCTCTGGCAACCATCTGTTTGTTCTCTGTATATATAACTGAACAGAACAAAGTTTTGAAGAACACATTCAACTAATGACTTATCTAGACTATATAAAGGACTCTTACAATTCAGTAGACAGAAACAATCCAATTGAAAATGGACAATAGATTTGAACAGTTACTTCACCAAAGAAGATAGATTAACAGCAGAGAAGCACATGAAAAGTGTGCTCAGCACCATTATTCACTAGGAAGATGCAGATTTCTACCAAACGTAAAATAGATAGCTAGTGGGAAGCAGCCATATAGCACAGGGAGATCATCTCAGTGCTTTGTGATCACCTAGAGGAGTGGGATAGGGAGTGTGGGAGGGAGGGAGACGCAAGAGGGAAGAGATATGGGGACATATGTATATGTATAACTGATTCACTTTGTTATACAGCAGAAACTAACACAACATTGTAAAACAATTATACTCCAATAAAGATGTAAAAAAAAAAAACAAAAACAGATTTGTATTTTAAGAGGTCACTCCGGCTTCAGCTTAGTGAAGGGCTGGAGATCAGGCATGGCTTCAGGGAGAACAGTTAAGAGGCTATTGCCATAGGACTAGTAAAAGACAGTGGTTACTTGAATTAAGAAGGTGGTTGTGGGGATAGGGGGAAAGTGAGAAGTTAGAGACATATTCAGGAAGGAAAATAGATGGGCTGTGACATTGACTTTGACGTAGAGAGTAAAGGTTAGAAAGGATTTCACGTTTTCTGGCTTGTGCAGTTGGGTGGATGATGCTGCCATTCACAAACATGGTGAAAACTGGAGGAGGACCAGGTGAGGGGAAAGATGGAGTTTATGTTTTGAGGTACCTTTGAGACACCAAAGTAGAACCACAGAGCTGACAGTTGGAGTAAGATGCGTTCTGAGCCTTGTCTCTTGTATTTGGTGTGGACAGAAGCTGAAAGGCGGTGGGCTGAGATTGAAACGGGAGGAGAGAGAGAGAGAAGAGCAGAGACTGCCAAGTCAGAGTCCCCTGATCTGTCCCCGTGAAAGGGGGGGAACCTGCTTTTCATCGGCGGTCTGCACTAATAAAGCAGGAAGAAACTCTGGGTCAAGGGGAGTCTGGGTCCCCCTTTAAATATGTTATTACTTAGAACCCTGGAGGTAGCTTGCCATTCTTGAGATGCCCTAAGCCAGGACGAACTGAAGCCAAAGTCTTCGGATTCCCACCTCTGCTCCAGTTCTTGCCCTCCCTCCACTGCTAACTCACAACTAGTACACAGATGTAGATGTGGCCTCAGGAAATCGAAAGGTTCTATAGTGCAGGTCATTTAAAATCTTACCAAATGAACTGCTGTCCGGTTTTTCCACTTCGATTCTACAGTCTGTTGAAGGAGTGGGGAAAAAGAGTGTGTTCTGCTTTATTTTTGTAGCTCATTAGTGAATCCCAACCATACTCTCCCTTAGGTCCCTTTTCCATCTTAGTCTGGTTCTCATAGCCTTAGAAAGAAAAATGGGATCTTTAAATTCACTCAGTCTGTGTTGGGAAGAGGCCAAAATTAGTGTCCCATTAGTACTCAGCCAGAGTAGTCTTCTAGCAGTACAATCTAGGGAAGGTATTTACACCTCCTCCCCCATCTCTTCCCCGAGTTTGGCAAATTCTAGCTCATGTTTTGCTCTCCCTATAAATATGAGAGAAAATAAAAGGCACTATTCAGCCTCTTTTGTCTGAAAAGTCTGGCGTTTCAGTGGTTTCCTTTAAGGCGGGGTCCTCATTTGCAACCAGCTTTGCCATTAACGGAAGTCAATCTGAATGTCCTACTGTGCGTTTTTTTCTTTCCTCACAGTCTGAAACGGCCTTTGCCAAGTTTTCGGGCTGATCCTGAAAGACCTTCTCTCATTAGACGCTCCCTGCCTGCAGCCTCACTGAATCTTTGCAGAGATTTCTCAGGCAGAAGGGCTGCAGTGTGAGGTTTGGGAGGAACTCGACCTACTCCGCTAACCCAGTGGCCTGAGCCAATCACAAAGAGGATTGGAACCTGGCTCAACGCCCCCCTTCCCATCTCCTCCCCCTGCAACAGCCTCCTGGAAAGAGGGACACTGGAGGGATGTGTTTGCAACTCAAATCCTTGGCTTTTTGCCTGCCTCTTTTCTTAATAAGAAGGCAGGAGCTGCCGTGAGGTGCAGAGGGGTCTTCCGAATTGCAGTGGCCCTAAGATCCGAAGATCCTTGCCTCTGTCTCTTTTATCTGATTCTGAAGCTAACGGGAAAAGGGTAAGGATGGTGGAGGCTTTCTGTGCTACGTGGAAGTTGACGGACAGTCAGAATTTTGACGAGTACATGAAGGCTCTAGGTAGGTAAAAATAAGATGTGCTTTCTCTTCTCAACCTGCAGCTTCAGATACTTGCAGATTCCTTCTTCACCCATCAGGTTAGCAAGAGACAATGACAGATCACATTGTCATAATCAGGGTGCTAGGCTGTGTGTTTCTCACAGAACGGATATTTAAATGTGGCATTTGCCTGCTTCCTTGCCTAGGGCCAAATAACGGAGCATTTAGTATTCTGTGGAGGACAGGAAGCTTCTGCGCCTTTTCCGCTTTTTCTTCAGCATCCTTTTACTATTTATGCTTCCAAATAAGCATCCACTTGTTATTACGGCTCAGTAGTTGTCCTGCATAATTGATGGGCTAAACATACTCTACTGAAACTTATACTTTAGGACATAGATTCCAGAATAGGAAGGTAGATTCCTGCTTTGTGAGCTATTTTGGAAGTTGCAGCCAACTGTACTGCTTCCTTTTGCTATTTTAGGTGTGGGCTTTGCCACTAGGCAGGTGGGAAATGTGACTAAACCAACAGTGATCATCAGTCAGGAGGGGGACAAAGTGGTGATCAGGACTCAAAGCACATTCAAGAACACAGAGATTAGTTTCCATCTGGGAGAAGAGTTTGATGAAACCACTCCAGATGACAGAAACTGTAAGGTGAGGAGCCGCTCCTTCTCTGGGGGTGGGGATGGGAAGGAGAGAAGAAAAGAGAGAAAGTCCCAATATTTCTTTTTTTCTAGATGACGGGAAGTGAAAAATGTTCTCAGTATTTCACTTCAGAGAGAAGAACCAAGAGTTAATTTTGCATTCTAGTGTTCATAGCTTGTATTCTGAACAATGGGCACCTACCATAGCTCAAATCTTGAATCTGTTTCTTTTTTTTTTTTTTTTCGGTACGTGGGCCTCTCACTGTTGTGGCCTCTCCCGTTGCGGAGCACAGGCTCCGGACGCGCAGGCTCAGCGGCCATGGCTCACGGGCTTAGCCGCTCCGCAGCATGTGGGATCCTCCCGGACCGGGGCACGAACCCGTGTCCCCCGCATCGGCAGGCGGACTCTCAACCACTTCGCCACCAGGGAAGCCCTGAATCTGTTTCTTTACCATGTGTTTTTCTCATTTTATATCAAACCTGTATTTCAGAAAGTATTTAATAGTGTTCATTTGAAAGACTGCATTTTGTTTAATCTCTTTTTTGCCTCAGGTTGACTAAATCAATAGCTTGCCTCATTCTAAGACTCTGTTTAAAAGAGTAGGATGATTAGTCAGAAAGCACTAGTTCAGGATTTTTATTTCTAATACATAAATTTTTGCATCTAGATGGACACATTTCAATCAGATTATGAATTACTAGAGATTTTATAATAATGACTCTGGAAGCAACAGAGGAAATTGTACTACTTTGATAATTAGTTGATCACTATTTATTCAATTATTACTCTTTAAAAAATCAACTCAGGGGCTTCCCTGGTGGCACAGTGGTTAAGAATCCACCTGCCAATGCAAGGGACATAGGTTCAATCCCTGGTCCGGGAAGATCCCACATGCCACAGAGCAACTAAGCCCGTGCACCACAGCTACTGAGCCCGTGTGCCACAACTACTGAAGACTGTGCACCTGGAGCCTGTGCTCCGCAACAAGAGAAGACACTGCAATGAGAAGGCCGCACACCGCAACGAAGATTAGCCCCTGCTCGCCGCAACTAGAGAAAGCCCACGCTCAGCAACAAAGACCCAATGCAGTCAAAAATAAATAAATAAATGTTTTAAAAAAAATTTTAAATAGATAAAAATCAATTCATTTGGCTTCCATATAAGAAATCTGACCTCTTCCTATTGATATATTCTACATTTTGTTGTTGGTTTCAGTCTGTGGTTAGCCTGGATGGAGACAAACTTGTCCATGTACAGAAATGGGATGGCAAAGAGACAAATTTTGTAAGAGAGATTAAGAATGGCAAAATGGTCATGGTAAGTAGGAGCAATTTCCCCTTCCTGCTTCTTTGCCCACCACTCACCCCCTCATTTCCCATCTCCTTCCCTCTCCCTCCCTCCCTCCTTTTCTCCTGTCTTTCCTTCTTTAACAACATTAAATCACTAGCAAGATTCTTTAATCATGTGTAAAACAGGAGAAATAAAAATATCTTAGCTAATTGTTTCCTTCACTCTGCTTTTTTAATTACAGAAAAAGAGAAAAATTCTACTTAAGTGTAGTTTTAAAAAGTTGCCATTGATTTAGCTAAAATTGTGTCAGAAGAACAGCTGTTGGATTACCGTAATGTCTAATCCTCAAATGAAATCTGAGTATAAAACAAATCATCATGAAAATAGAGAGAGATGATATTACTATATTATCATTTGCTGAACCTCAGAAAAATTACTTTATAGCTTCTGTAATAAATGAGAGCTTTTAACATTTTATATTTTAGTTTATAAAGGTTTCACAAGTTCAGTGCAGATAATTTGGAATATAACAGGAAAGTGTAACAAAAATATGAAAATCCTTTTAATGTCCCCTTAGAGAGAACTATTTTGGTATTACTTCCTTCCAGTCTTTCCTTTTACTGCATCAGATAGCTTTAAAAACATGTCTATTCAATACTGGATAGTCATGTAAAAATTATAAAATAAAAAATAATTTAAAAATAATTTCTCTAATGATGGAGTAGCATCATAAACTGGGAAAAAATGTTATGTCTCAATCTAGCACCCCAGACACTTTTTTTTGGTGAGTTGAGTAATGGAATTTTGATGACATTGAAGTAGTCAGTACATCATTTGTGGGGTTTTTTGGGGGGGCAGGGGTTGCTTTACATATTCCTTCTAAGATAATAGCAGGAAGGGTCTTTTGGTTTTGTTATTTAAGACTATTGACTAGTTTTCTTCTCCTTCCCTTGAACACCAGCTAGCTGTTCTAGGTTGAGATAGAGGGCTTACATATTCATTCTTCATTTCCTGGGTGGAAGTGGATGTGGGGAGCAGAGGGACAGTTTTCCTTTCATGTTGATGAATATTTGCCCACGTTTTCCTGCAGTGACCATCAGCATCATCAAGCAAACAAACAAATTCATTTATAAAGGATTCAATCTGAAGTTCTCCTTTATGATTTTTTCTTTATTTTTTTCCTGAATACAGAAAAGTGGATAGCTCAACTTTGACATGTATGACGGTGATCAGGCAAGCCTGAGTTCAAACAAGGAAATGAAAGTAATGGATGACAAGGGCACACTACATTCTTGGAAATCACAAGACTACATGAAAATGATGAACACTAAAAAACACTAAATTTTGTAAAGAGGATTTATAGCAATTCTTCAAGTTGGATTAGATACAAGAGCCCATGTTGCACATTATAGCCACATAACCACCAAGGTTCACATAGGTTAAACATGACAGCCAAAGCAACGAAAACGTTTGTACATTTACCTTTTCCTGCTGATTGTGGAACAAATCATTGCAAATACGATTTGTCCAAATAATTTGGGTTTTCAAAAAACTCTTCAAAATTTATCTAGGTCATGAATTGTAAAGTATTATGAAAACCTACTATAAATTTTATACACTTTTTAAAGCAGATAGCTAATATGCTCCAATTACCCTGATAATTATAAGGCAAGAGGAATTCTTTTGACCTGAATCTAGATAATCTCAGTTTTTGCCTCATATTTCTTTTAGAGACATGAACTGTGTATACATGTCATTCACAAGATAAATATAAGGGTTTCTTTTCAAAAAATGAAGACTTATGCAACACTTAATGTTTGTAAATGCCATTATTCTTTTGTATAATACATAAATCATATATGTGATAATCTTTAAAATAACATAATATGATAATCTTTAAAATTTCCAGCTACTGATGTACCTGTGTAAAAAGATTTGGTTATCTTTTGAATCTTTCAGACTCTTACTTTTGGCGATGTGGTTGCCATTCGCCACTATGAGAAGGCATAGAAAACATCCTGATCTGGGGCTGGAGAAGTTCTACAATCTTTCTGTTTACCCAAGTCTCAGTGTTCTACGACCAATCACTAATTAGAAGGTTATCCTTGGTGTGGAGATGGAAAATGATGACTTCAAAACTTGTTTTAAAGACTTGTTACTGCAAGCCATCAAAGCCATTTTTGATCTGCAGATTTATCACATTTTCTAATTCCTATTAAAATTTTAAACTACTTTTTTTTAAAATAAAGAAGGGAATGCGTTCTATAATTTCCAATGGAATGCAAATCAAATTGGAATAAAAATTTTACACCCATGAGAAATTTGTTGTTGTTAATATCACTAATCTGGCTGGGAACTCTATATTAGAGAGTTTTAAATAAAATAGCTTTTTTTTTTTATGGCATAAAGTCAGGCTGGGGATGTTAGCACTTTGTTTAAAACACTAATTTAAAAAATAAGCAGAAGCCCAGGGAAATGTGGAAACATTTGGATTGGTAGTGCTGTAGAGAATTTGGGATGGCCAGGATCCAAAGGAGCTTTGTTATGGTGGGCTGGGCTGCACGAATGACCTCTTGCTACTAGAAACAGGCAGCCTGAAGAAGCAAGCTGATATACATGAAAATGTCTTATTAAAGGGTAAATATAATCAAAATCTCATATAATCAAAATGTCGTGTAATTCAAGCTTCTTATTGAAAGGTAAATAGGACCAGGGAGTGAATTTTATTCTAGACTATTGTAACCGAGTAGGACCCTAAGGGGCCTTCCAAGGACAGGCCTTCCTCCATATCCTCTGCTTTAGCTCCTCTCTGAAGCACCTAGATAACAGTATTTGAGGCACATTTCCTGAGTTGTTTTCCAGATGTTAAAACCCCCCACCAAATGGAAGATGTTAACTACTTGATGACCATGAGCACATAGCCCCAGGCCTCCTGGAGCCTAAGGACTGGTAATGTGAGCCCTTGTGACACCACCCTGTTACCTCACCATCAGTCAGTCAGAGAATTGTGCGTGAGCTGATCACATACCCTGCGACCCCACCTTCCTCACCTGTTTTTTTTTTTTTTTTTTTTTGCGGTATGTGGGCCTCTCACTGTTGTGGCCTCTCCTGTTGCGGAGCACAGGCTCCAGACGTGCAGGCTCAGCGGCCATGGCTCACGGGCCCAGCCGCTCCTCCCGGACCGGGGCACGAACCCGTGTCCCCTGCATCGGCAGGCGGACTCTCAACCACTGCGCCACCAGGGAAGCCCCTCACCTGGCTTTTAAAAATGTTTGGCCAAACACTTCAGGAAGCTCAGGGCTTTTAGGGCAGAAGCCACCTGTCTCCTCGCATGGCCCTGCAATAAACCTCTCTGCTCCAGACTCTGACGTTGCAGTTTGTTTGGCCTCATTGTGCATTGGGCACACGAACTTGTGCTAACACTATAAAGATGTATCTCCAGACAAGTACACTGAGCTGAACAAGGTCTATAAGTGCTAAAACGGATAAAATGGAGTGTGCAGAGGGCATTGTGTGTGCCAGTGTGTGTGTGTGGTGGTGGGGAAGCAGGGGTGTGCGAGGTTGGTGGAACTGAGTTGACCAAAGGAAAGTAAATATCTGTTTATGACTGGCTAAGATTTGCATTTGTAAAGTACAAATATTATTTTGTATTTCACTGTTTATAAGACGATTTTTGTACGTGTTCTCAAACCCACAATGTGAAGCAGGTAAGGCAGATATTATTATTTTTACTTTACCGATGAGGAAACTGAAGATTCGATTAACATGTCCAAGTTCTCTTGACTAGTGAATAATACTGAGAACTGCAAACCTTGCAATCTTCCCGCTTATTTCCTCTCAAAAATTAATATTTCAGCTAAATTTTCTTCTGAAACAAAAATGTAAGATTTTATTTTCCCTGAATTACTCCTTAGGAAAACTTTCCTGTTAGCCTCTGTGAAGGTTGGTGCGTGGGGCAGGGAAAGGGTAAATATTTTTCAGGACAAACATTCAGTATTCATTTTTAATCAACCCAGTATTTTCAGTAAGTTTCTATAAGTTAATTCAAGGTCCAATTAACTTACAGATATAAGTATGAGGAAACTTCCCTTAACTTACACAGTTCAACACAATGATACTATTACCTGACTATTGCATTACTTTAACTACTGCAGTAAAGAGTAGAAAAAATCTAAAGTGCAGCTATAGGATTTAACACGTGAATGTACAATTATTACTGAATGTCAGGATAAGATGGTCTAGCTCAGGTTACCATTACTAAAACTAGAGTCTACCTTTGTCTTTAAAAGCATGAAACAGAACATAGAGAGCGTGTTTGCTCCAATAGCTCTGAAAACCTTCATCTCTGCTTCTGGAGGAAGACTGCTTTCTCTTGGTGATTTCAGCCTATGCTCTGAGAGAAGCACGGCTTCTGGCCTCTCTATTTTTAAAGATACAAGGGCAAGGATAGGGATTTAGCTTCGTCTCATTATAATTAGGTCAAATAACATCCTGGGGCTTCCCTGGTGGCGCAGTGGTTGAGAGTCCGCCTGCCGACGCAGGGGACACGGGTTCGTGCCCCGGTCCGGGAAGATCCCACATGCCGCAGAGCGGCTGGGCCCGTGAGCCATGGCCGCTGAGCCTGCGCGTCCGGAGCCTGTGCTCCGCAATGGGAGAGGCCACAACAGTGAGAGGCCCGCGTACCGCAAAAAAAAAAAAAAAAAAAAAAAAAAAAAAAAAATAACATCCTGGCATTCATTTCCATAACAGCTGTCTGAAAAATGGAAAAGTTTTGGGATGGCCTAGTGGGAAGCAAAGTTACACTGGGTTAAAAGCTCAAAAGTTGCAGCAGTAGATCAAATGCAGTTTTCTAGGAAGATAAATAACAAGGATATTTACTTCCTAAATGTTTACAAGGTAGTTACAAATCATTTTCCTTCAAGCTATATTCTATCTCATACAGTAACCTGCCAAGGTACTAACTTTTCTGGTTTGCATTTAAAAAAATTTTTCAACGCCCTTGAAAAGGAAAAACTACTACGCCCAAAGGCAATTTGACTAACTGGCCCTGGAAGAACAGCTCTGAAATTCCAAGATCTCAGAGATACTAACTATGTTAAAGACTGTCTTGTGAAATCCAGTCATGAACCACTTTGTCACTGGTGTAGTCTCTCACCCAGATACACACGCTCACAACAAATTACACCTACACCTGGAACATGGGGACCTACAAATACATGCCCAGGTGTGAGGTGTACACCCAGAGATGATAAGGCACTGTAGCTTTGTGCTCCTCAGAGCGAGGGTATAAAGGAAAACAAAAGAAAGCAGAGGGAGTCAAAGGGAGGATAGCGTTTCTAACCATTAACTAAATATATTGCCTTTTTAAAATTGCAAGCATTTCTTAGGTTTCAAAATGTGTACGCCATATATTATGCTTACTTAAGAAGAATTATTTCACAACCAATTTACTTCCAGTAAAGCTGATTGAAAATTGGCAAAAGAAGAAGAGTGAGAATTGCTATTTTTACAATTTTAAAAAATCCTTATTCTATCTTTCAAAATGCTTCTCCTAGAAACATGCAAGTTATTTTGCTGTCCTTAAAGTTGTTCTCTCACATCCATTTTCCTTTTTTTAAAAAATCCTGCTCCATTTTCCTCCACACTCTTGAGGTTGTGGACTGAGAAACTCCAAGGACAATTTTTTCCACAATAGGAAAGCACTTTGGTTCTCCAAAGGCTTTTGATTCATCCTAAAGCTGAAGCAGAACTTGAACAGCCCTGGCAGCATATGAAGCAGAAAATGGAGGCACCCTAACTCCCATTTCAAAGCCCGTTTCATGAGACACTTTCCCATTAAATTACACAGCATACAAAATAAGGTTTTCTCTGTTGGGAAACGAATACACTTTACAACATCTTTTATGAGGTTAGTAATTCTGGAGGGTTTTTTCTTCTTCAGAGGAATTCCACGCCCTACAAATTTAAACTACATGTTCCCTTATCTTAAAGAAGCCAGCATCCTCATAAATGGTAATAGAAGGACCACAGACCCCAACGAAGTTTGGGGATCTTGGCTCCTTTGTCAGACTGATTATCTTCAAAAAGTCCTTGAAGAGTAAAATCAACCAGTTCTATGATTTTTGTATATCTCTGGAATGCATCGAATATGGTTCTGAGACATTGTTCTCCGTTGCAAAAACAAAGAAAAAAAGCCAAACGAATAAAAAACTGAAACCTAGTGTTTCTGAGCAGTGGTTCTCAAACGTCACCATCACTTTAGCGTCACGAAGAGGACTTGTACACACAAACGACTAGGCTTCACCCTCAGAGTTTGTGGCTCAGTAGGTCCCGGGCCGGCCTGGGAATTTTCCCTTCTAACTAGACTTCCCAGGTAGTGCTGACACTGCTGGTCGAGGGGCCACACTCAGATCCACTGTATCGCAGATCTCTGCCGACCTAGTTCAAATCGAGACACTTCGAGGTTCTCTGCATCACTTCTGCAGAGGAGTCCCATGCGCTCAGCCTCAGGTGGCACTTAGGCAAGATGATCTGCGAGGGGTTGTTCCAAGCACATTCCTTCCCAGGCCAGTCACTGACGTTGAGACACAAACAACAACGGGAAAAGCCAGATAATCGCTAGACAGCTGTTGAAGGTCAACTGAACCTACTCATTAAGGACTCTGCCCTCTCACGTGACCACTGGGTGTCAACCCCAGCAGAGGTCTTCTTCCTCCTCCCCAGCCCTGGGCCCGAAGGTCGTGTGGAGCCCCGGGACTGCAATAGGTCTCCCAGGCCCGTGGCCGCGACCCGCGATGGCGCTGCTGGGCGCGCTCGTCTGCTGCCTGCTGGCTGCCTGGCACTGCCGCCCCGGCTTCGGACTGCCTCTGGCTCCCACTGGCGGCCCGAGTCCCAGTCCGGCGGTGGGTGAGTCGTCTGTATCCTTTTCCCGCCGGGAGCTGCCCAGGAGCGGCGGCCAGAGCGCCTGCGCAAAGCCGAGAAAAGTGCGTGTGGGCAGCAGTGGCCCCGGCCAAGGCTCTGGGCTGCGACTCCCCCTGCGGGGCGCGGGGAGGGCGAGGGCGACGGCAGGACACTAGCGCCAGCTCGGCTCGGCGGGGAGGCCGCGACTGGCTGCGGACAGTGGGGGCCGCTGCTCCTCCCGGGCAGTTGTTTTCGCTTTGCGTCTCCAGGTGTTTTGTGCCCGGGGGAAAGGAAGGAAAAACTGGGTGTCTCAATGGAAAAAGAAGCTGGGGGCTGGGTGTCCCGCATTTCCAGAGGCCCCGAATCTGCCCAGAGCGGAGGGGGAGCTGCGGGGGGTTTCAGCTTCTCAGCAGTGTAAATTTCAGTGGGACTGAGTTTCTTCTGTCCTGCGCCGTCAAATTTGGTGGCCTTTTCTTCCCACTCCTCCAACCTCAGCGCTGTTGCAGCCCTGGCGCTCCGCGCTCGTTAGTCTACGTTAGAACGCACGGGGCCTTCATTTTACCTGGACGCCCCTGGGCTCCCCGCCGGCAGGGCCGATGTCAATTCATTCCCAACGCTTAGCCCAGCGCCTGTACACAAGTGGTTCTCAAAGTGGGGTCCTGCACCAGGAGCACCAGCGTCGCTTAAACGCGTTAACAATGCAAGTTTTTAGCCTCACCCCAGACCTGCCAAATCGGAAACTCTCGGAGAATTGAGCCCCAACGATCTGTTTAACAAATCGTGGCACATATATATACTGGAATATTACTCAGCCATAAAAAGAAACGAAATTGAGTTATCTGTAGTGAGGTGGATGGACCTAGAGTCTGTCATACAGAGTGAAGTAAGTCAGAAAGAGAAAGACAAATACCGTATGCTAACACATATATATGGAATCTAAAAGAAAAAAAATGTCATGAAGAACCTAGGGGTAAGACGTATTCTAGATGCTGGGGATATATAAATCCAGGTAATAGGTTACATCAGAGGAATGTGTCCTTAATGTGTTTCCAGTTTTGTTTTACAAAGTTTAATATATTAATAATTAAATGTCCCTTAGTTGTCACAGTATCTCCTATAGGTGTAGCTGTTATCTATCTTACATGAGGCAAGTGAGATGGAAGGACTTTTTTCTGGAAGAACCTAGGGTAAAGACACAGACCTACTAGAGAATGGACTTGAGGATATGGGGAGGGGCAAGGGTAAGCTGTGACAAAGTGAGAGAGTGGCATGGACACATATACACTACCAAACGTAAAATAGATAGCTAGTGGGAAGCAGCCATATAGCACAGGGAGATCAGCTCGGTGCTTTGTGATCACCTGGATGAGTGGGATAGGGAGGGTGGGAGGGAAGGAGACGCAAGAGGGAGGAGATATGGGAACATATGTATATGTACAACTGATTCACTTTGTTATAAAGCAGAAACTAACACACCATTGTAAAGCAATTATACTCCAATAAAGATGTAAAAAAAAATTAAAAAACAAAACAAAACAACAAAAAACCCAAATTGTCCAGGTGATTGTGATAGATGCTAGAGTCTGAGAACCACTGGTCCAGAATGGATAAACGTTGGATGAGAGATTTTGTGATGCCACCTGAGCCTTCAGTGTTAAAGGTCAAGGTACCCACCCTCACCTCCCTGACTCAACTTTAAACATAATTCCTTTGTCATCTAGAGGGGGGCGAAATGGGATGGGTGGAGTTGTGTTTTGTGGTTTGGGCATAGCTGTCTCTGAAACAGCTTAGTACTTGGCGCTGAAACCTCCTCTCTTCTCTATCACTTTACTCTCACATGATTTTGGAAATGCTCTGGGCAAAAATGCCTCCTGTTTGTTCAAGAGCCAGGTCCTGATGACTCAGCTGTCAGGCAGTTGAAAGCAAGAACTGTCAATCTGGTTTCCCAACTGTCAGTGGTAACAAGAAATTGTTCTCAAATACTTATGCAGGCTGCTGGCTTCTGCTTTCATGAAAGCTGCTTTTCTTTAATTATGTGGCTGTTTAGGATTTTAAGATAAAATGTCCTAGAATGCAGGAGGCCAACCCATGGCAGACGCACCTTTTGGTTTTAAGGATCTGATTGCTGAAGGCCTCAATGACAGCTTTCTGGGGTCTAGTGAGTCTCCACTTCACACCGCCCTGTTTTCTGTAGGGAAGCTACACCTGGGGAAGAGAGAGGGAGGGGGGAACCAAGGTTCAGAGACCTGCTGAAGTGTCCATTCAGCAGGTTCACATTGGATATATTAATTTATATGCTTTCCGCTTGATGTGACCTTCCCTCTCCCCCTGTTCCCACCCCAAATGCTAGGACTTCTTTACACCGTGGTGTGTGTGTGTATGTGTGTGTGTGTGCAAATTCCCAGTCTCAGCTTTCTGTCAAGTCCCAGTGGTCAGAGGACAACAGCCCAGGGAGACTTCACCTGGTTGTGTTTGGTCACAATATTTTAGATTTAGTAACTCAGGACCTGATGGAGTATTTGGTAGGAACTGACAATATAAACAAATTAAAAAAACACCTATTTTAAACAACAACCCTATGTCCAAACATCTGAATTATGATGTATCCCAAAGATAAGATAAGATTGATTTGAGCATTTATCTAGATATGTTTACAACACACACACATATACACATATACATATGTGGGAATCTTTTTAAAGATTATCTGCAGAACAAGAAAGCAATTATTGTGTAGTGAAAAGAACATTGGACTGCGAACCAGAGAATCAATTGAAGTGTGGGCTCTGCCACAGGCCAGGTCTCTGGCCTTGGACACACACACACACACACACACACACACACACACACAGTATTTTGTATAAATTTCATTAGAGGTGGGAGGTGAGGCCTCCAGGGTTTCATTATTCATAAATCCCAGGTTAAGGACCTGTCAGGGCTCCATTCTTGGCTTCTATTTAAAGACACCCTTCAGTGCACCTAAATAATTATTCCTCACTTATCTGTCTAGCAATCCAATGTAGTGGAAAGGGCGCTAGACTGCAAGTCTGGAGAGACTGGTTCCATTTCAGCTTTCATTACTGAGTCATCATGTGATATTGAGGAAATTCTGAATCTGCCTGTGCCTAATTAAAGAATGTTTGTTGAGGACCTACTATAGGTCAGACGTATTCTAGATGCTGGGGATATATAAATCCAGGTAATAGGTTACATCAGAGGAATGTGTCCTTAATGTGTTTCCAGTTTTGTTTTACAAAGTTTAATATATTAATAATTAAATGTCCCTTAGTTGTCACAGTATCTCCTATAGGTGTAGCTGTTATCTATCTTACATGAGGCAAGTGAGATGGAAGGACCTTTTTCTGGAAGGACATTTGAATGTGAGCACGCACAGAGAGGTACTGTGTGCAGTGGTTAAGAGCCATGTGGACTCTGGCGTCAGATTTCCTGAATTGCTGTCTTGGTTCTGCTGCACATGACATACGTGACTTGCATTTAATTTCTGAGTGCTGCAGTTCCTTACCTGTAAAATGGAAATAATGGTCAGTTAATACACGTAAAGCATAAGAAACAGTATTAAACTTACAGTAAGTACTCAATACATTTCAGCTATTACTTGGAAATGAGGAAATTCAATCTCAGATGCAAGCTTGACATTACAAATGAATAACAATACAACTAATGTTGAGCTTACCAGATGCCAGGCTCTTTCTGCTACTAAGTCACTTAACCCTCATTCAGTAGACAATAATATTATTCCCATTTTACAGATGAAACAGGCCGAGATCATACAACTAGATTAGGAAGAAGAGCTTGGCTTTGAAGTAAGGTAGTCTGATTCCAGAGCCCCCATCCTTAACCATAACACTGTGCTGTTCTGTGTGTAGTTTACTACATACCTTAACATTCTATGAATAATAATATACATATTTACATGAAATAGAGATGCAGTATATATTTATACCCCAAGGAAGGGCAACCACCAGGATGATTCTGAGCTATCTGCCAAACCACTTTATGTGCTGGGTAAAGTATGTCCAAGCTGGAAAAAGAGTTGGAGTACTTTCTGCATTATGGAAGAAAATAAATTACTCTTGGCAAATGTTTTCAAATGGGGGCTGAATACCAAGTAATTGACCATAAAGACTATTTAATGACTACTTTGTTCTAGATCTTCTGTCTCCCACTTCTTAGCTGTGAACTTAAATGTGTTATCAAATTACAACAACTTTGCGAAGAAATAACATCCTAAATATAGTACACCTTTTCCACCTTAATTTAACTGCTTTCAATTTTCTACTTTATTATCCAGCTTTGGATTTTATCCAAGTGTTTGCTCAGGTGCATACTTAGCTTTTTTTTTTTGCGGTACGCGGGCCTCTCACTGTTGTGGCCTCTCCCGTTGCGGAGCACAGGCTCCGGACGCGCAGGCTCAGCGGCCATGGCTCACGGGCCCAGCCGCTCCGCGGCACGTGGGATCTTCCCGGACTGGGGCACGAACCCGTGTCCCCTGCATCGGCAGGCAGACTCACAACCACTGCGCCACCAGGGAAGCCCCATACTTAGCTTTTATCATTTGTATAGATAAAAGCTTGCATTCTACTTATTTCCTCCACGCTTCTGGTGTAGCTCTGCTGCTATGTCACTTCTGATGTTTCCTATTGTAAATTACACCTAATCAGAGTGAGCTCCAAATTCAAAGTTTGAAAAAGTCTCAATATTAAAACAGTTTATTGGTTGCATATGAGAAGGCAGCAAAATCACTGAAGATATATGTAAATTAAGTATAAGCAAACTTGAGGGCCCTTCAAAATGAGGGGTTACATTTTGTCTCTGCCAATGATTAAGCTGTATATACTAGAGTAAATTTTCTAACTGATCCAGCATTAATTTCTGAACTCTAAAATGAGAACAGTGATTCCTACTTCAGAGAGTAGTTTTGAGAATGAAAAGACACAGTATATTTAAATTGCTTATCACAATGTCTGGCACATAGTAAATACTTAATAAAGAGAGATACTACTATGATTAACCTGTGTTTCCTTCAATGAAAGAATCTTTCTCAAGATGATTTCCAATCAGGGGTGCTATCAAGTGGGTCTTGGGCTTCTCCGTGAAAACCCAGTGGAAGCATCTTCTTTAACAAATGCTTCCCTTAATATTATAAACATCTTATACAAGTGTATGATAGAAGATGTTCCTCTGTTAAATAGCTTTTAAGAACCTCTGGCAGTGGCTATTTTTGGCTGAAAGCTAAACTGAAGACTCTTTTTTCATTAATGTTGAGAAGCAAGGTTTTACAAGAAATTAGGAGTGAGATTTATTAGTTACAAGTTCTGAAATCTATTCACTGTGTGACCCTAACAAAACATCATATTTTTTGTCCATTTTTCTACAAGAAGAAAATAAATTCTAAAGCCTTAAATTCTACAAGGAAGGAGACATGCTATTAAGATACAATATGGGATTATTATTGACTTCCCAGAAGGATGTCTCCATATATATCACTATGCAAACTTATGTTTGTCATGTAGTCTTTATTAAGTAGTCATGCTGTGAGTGACTTCATCAGTTCTGATGTGTGTAAATAGTAAATTCTAGTAAAGTCTTCCTATTGTCTTTAGAATCCTTATTTCTGACAGGGAAAGAGTGTACTTAACTTCAGGGCATATGAATATTTAAATTACTAAGGCTTCCTCTATCACAGGGTGGAGCAACTGTCTCGTCTTACTGTAAATATTGGTATGGGAATTCCAAAAGAGAAGTAGATTTAACAGCATTTATTTTCTCATCACCAGGACAGTTTTGGCATGTGACTGACTTACACTTAGACCCTACTTACCACATCACAGATGACCACACAAAAGTGTGCGCTTCCTCGAAAGGTGCAAATGCCTCCAATCCTGGCCCTTTTGGAGATGTTCTATGTGATTCTCCTTATCACCTCATTTTGTCAGCATTTGATTTTATTAAAAATTCAGGACAGGAAGCATCTTTTATGATATGGACAGGGTGAGTGATTATATAAATACCCTTAGTTACTCAGTATGTATCTACAGTGTCCTAAGCTTCATTAGAATGCCGAATTTCATAAGAATATATATTATGTTTCAAGAATTCTTGGGGTTTAAAAAATACTAGATCAAATTAATCAACATTATTAGGGATAAGAAAAACTTTAAAAGACCGAGTTTTGTTTCTTTCTTTGTTTGTTTAGAATACAGGCTCTAGAAATATGTCCATGTTAACTAAGAGATGAATCCATAAACAGTGTATTTGTGTCAGTGTCTTGAGGTGTTTATTAATGTGATAATAGGTCTTGATTAAATAATCCAAAAACGAAAGGCAACAATGGGAGTTAACCTGTGATAGCGATTTTGCAAACATCGTCTTCTGGTGGTGTAATTAACAAATTCCATCCATCATGACAGAGTGAAGAGGCCTAATATTTCCTGGACCTGCAATGATGACCGTGGCACTGTTTTAATTTATACATTGTAACTCATTTAATCTTCACAATGGATATTATTATTCCCATTTTACAGATAAGGAAATGAAGGCACTGAGTATCTAAGTAACTTGCCCAAGTGCACACAGCTAATAAATGGCAAACCTGGCACTTTTGGCCCTGGAATCTGTGCTTTTAATTGCTAAAAATTTTTGCCTCTTATAAATCTTCAGTCAGGCAGTGAAATAGACTGAGATTTCCAGTTTATCTTTTGTATTTCACAAATTTTCTTTTTTATAGGCTTCCCTGTGGGACAAAGGTAAATGAAGAGTAGTTTATCAACTCTTTATCATCTGTTGATTTATAGTGGAATTTGACAATGACAATACAGCAAGGCATTACACAGGAGTCTAGTGACTTTTTATAGAAACTGATTTTGTTCTCTATGATTCTGTCTCCCTTACAGGGATAGCCCACCTCACGTTCCAGTGCGTGAACTCTCAACAGATGCCGTCATAAATGTGATTGCTAATATGACAACCACAGTCCAGAGTCTCTTTCCAAATCTCCAGGTTTTCCCTGCACTGGGTAATCATGACTATTGGCCACAGGTAAATTTGACCACAACTTCTAAAAATGCTTAAAGTATTTTTTCCATCAGTAGTGTCAAAGTTATGCTGGTAACTAGCTGATGATAGGGCATGGGAGGGGCACTCATGGAGGTGGAGTTTGCTCTTAATACTAACCATCGAGGAAGGCAAGACAAGTGCTTTGGGTACTTGAAAGGGACTCCTAATAGTTCATAAAAAGTTATATCCATAGTGAGATTTTGGAATAAAATTACCTAGTTTGTGAGTTATTAATTCTTGATTTCCTTTGTATTCTTCCTCAGTTTCTCCTTTCTTTTGAATAATTTTGTTCATTTGAATTTCCATGTTCAGGTTAGCAAAAACGGTTAATGTTGACAAATGTTTACATTTTTCAGAATTTCTATTAGGCATACTAAGCTACCCATACTCTGATCTAAGCTGGATTGTGATTAAAAACAAAAGCATAGCAAATCATCATAAGAACCAAAAAGGGAGGTCCATGTTCAAGATGTGATTCAAGGCAGAGAGCATGTTCATAATATTTTTAATGCCTGATACGGCCCAGGCTTCAACCTGTTAGGGTGACTGTTTATTAAACAGCCTGTGCATAACAATCAGATAGCAGCCCTGGTTACAGTGATCTGCTATAGCAGTGTAGATCATAGATTTGTTCAGATTCAAGAGATCTTAGAGATTGTTGTTTAGTTCAGGGCTTGGCAAACAGGGCCTGTGGTCCGAATGCAGTCTGATACTTGTTTTTGTAAATAAAGTTTTGCTGGAACACAGCCATGGCTGTGCTTTCTGTTTTGCCTGTGGCTGCTTGTGTACTGTAACAGCAGAGTAGAGTAGTTGCCACATTGACTACATGGCCCAGAAGCCTAAAGTAATATTTATTTTTTGACCCTTCATAGGAAAAGTTTGCTGACCCCGTGTCTAGATCAACTCTTCATTTTACAAAAGAGAAAACTGAGGCCCAGAAATGTTAAGTTGCTTGTTCCGGCGCTCACAATCACTTAGTGGGAGAGCCCACATCCTGGGTCTTTTGTGTTCAGTTAAACAAACATCCTTTCACACATCCTTTACTCTTGCCAGACCAAGACCAACATATCAATATTTCCTAAATATTATATTTACTTTCATGCCTTTCTTTGTCTACATTTTTCTTTTGGTTTAGCATATCTTTTCCATCTCATGTCAAAAGGCTGCTTAATGAAGGTTTTGATTATAATAGTTAATTAATGTGAATAATGTGACTTTGAAAAGTTGCACTCTATGATGAGCTTAAGTTTCAAGTGACTTCTTCAGCCCGGCCTCCTGTCTTGAGATGAACAATATGTGAATCTTTGCGAGTTGGCCTTTCAACCAGTGGTCAGCTTTTGTTACTGTTGAGATGTTAGACCACACAGGGCAGAGGCTTGGGAATGGGCAAACTCCAGGAATCAGAGGTTACACACATTGTTTTTATATGCTTTAGGTGACAGGCAGACTGTTGTAATGGAAAACATGTGGGGTTTAGAGCCACGTTCACTAGAAGTTAAAAACCTGTCCTGTCCTGCTTTTAATAGCTTGAGCAACTTGGATAATGCACATAATTATCCCTGATCATTTGTAAACAAGAGCAATAATACCTACTTTGCAAAGTTTGGGGGAGAATTAGTGACATTATACGGAAAGTGCATAGTTTCCTACCTGGCACATAATAAGCCCTCAGTAAGTGAAGTGGTGGTTTTGTAGCATGAAGCAGTGACATGGGACACATGTTTCCTAACTCCTCTGAGGATTGGTTTTATTTTACTTTTATCTCTGCCTTCTTTTTGCAAAGCCAAATCTTATAATAATTCAAAGATATAGATGCTATCCAACTTCTAAAATATATCTGATTATATGTACAGCTAGGATAACCTGGCAGCCTTTATACCTTAAACAGTTAATTGTTTTCTCTTCCTAGCTTATGACCTTATATCTGAAAACCTTCTATTATTCTACTGCCATCCTTCCATCCCAGTTTCAGGAAGGTCAGATGTAACATGAAAGCCCTACGACAAATTCTCCTAGAGACTTCTCATATCTGAGCTCAAATTCCGGTGAATGTTAGTAACAAATAAATCAGATGTATTATTTCTCCACTAAAACCTCATAAACATGTATTTAAACATAGCTACATAAACACACAAATACAGACACAAATTCCCACCCACTACATCAGAAATAGATATTTGTGTGGACAGCCCAGGGATTTCTTCCCATTGCCACTCAAGGAAGCAGTCTGGGCCAGGGTCCTCAGGTACTCCTACCATGGCAAGGCTGGTGCCACCAAACTGGTGAGTGGGTCACTTCCCATTGTGCAGTAGATAACTGGATGTAAGAGTGATGGTAGAAAAACCTGGGATTTAGACCCAGCTCTGGGGCTGACCAGCTCTCCCTGGATAAATCACTTAACTTCTCTGGTGCTCATATTTTTCATACTTAAAATAGACAGAAAAATCTAGAGCAATGTTTATATAATTTTGATTCTACATGACCATACCAGTATCTTGGCATCCATCCCAATGTAAACAAATGGCTAAGATATTGGGTTTTTGATGATGATGATGATGATGATGATGATGATGATGATGATTACCAATTTTTAATCAGAATTTAGATTGGCCTAAGCCATTGTGTAATTTTCAGACAGATGACTCTGATCGCTGACACAAATTGAAAATATCCTTTGGATAATCAGTTTCAGTTAAAAAAAGTCATTTGCTTATTACTTGCCCTGCATATATTTGTATTTTCATTATGTATTAAGCACATGTATTAGGAACTAATGTGACTTGGGTGTCATCTTAAAAAAAATAAAACTAAGAATTTTAATTAATGATGACAGGGAAACTCCTTTAAGAAATAGGTCTGTGTCACCAATATAGAGAAGGAAATGAAGAGAGTGAAGAAAATGGCTTCAGTTTTTTACTATAATTTTTTGAAACAAAAAATAGGAATAATTATCCAATTTCACAAATGATTTCTGGGTTTTTATTCAGTATGTACTTTCTTGAAGTTTTTTTTCTTCCCCTGAGCTTATGTCACCATAAAGATACTTTATTATAATATGATAAAATAGGATGATAAAAATATGGTATAAGGTATTATACATATATTATTTAAAAAATCAGAGCGATATGCTTTAGGCTGACATAAAGAGACTTCAAATCAAAAACATGTTTTTTTCTTTCTAACTTACTTCACTCTGTATGACAGACTCTAGGTCCATCCACCTCACTACAAATAACTCAATTTCATTTCTTTTTATGGCTGAATATTATTCTGTTGTATATATGTGCCACATCTTTACCCATTCATCTGTTGATGGACACTTAGGTTGGTTCCATGTCCTGGCTATTGTAAATAGTGCTGCGATGAACATTGTGGTACCTGATTCTTTTTGAATTATGGTTTTGTCAGGGTATATGCCCAGTAGTGGGATTGCTGAGTCACATGGTAGTTCTATTCTTAGTTTTTTAAGGAACCTCCATGCTGTTTTCTGTAGTGGTTGTATCAGTTTACATTACCACCAACAGTGCAGGAAGGTTCCCTTTTCACCACACCCTTATAGCACAGGGAACTCTACTCAGTGCTCTGTGGTCACCTGAATGAGAAGGAAATCTAAATAAGAGAGGATATATGTATACGTACAACTGATTCACTTTGCTGTACAACAGAAACTAACACAACACTGTAATGCAACTATATACTCCAATAAAACAAACAAGCAAAAAAGCAAAAATGTGGTTATAAGTCTTCATTCAAGAAGTTAAAAAGATTTATACTAGTATTAACATTTCAGAGAATTTTGTTTAATTCTGAAATCCATCTCCTAGGCATGCTACACCAGGTCCTACATATTCAGGCTAAAACCTGCCTTCAGTGTCTCTATAATAAGCATATTCTCACGTCCATTCTATACCCCAGTCACACTGAAACAAGGGCTTGTTTCTGTATATGGCACTGTGTTGGTGTCTGGGCCATTATTTTTGCTTTGATTACCTTTCTTGTCAACTTGATGAAATCATTATTCAAGTACTGGTTCAAATGCTCTTTTCACTCTCCCTGCTGACTCTCTGGGCTAGACTTGACTGTTCTTGCTTTTCCACTCCCAGAACCCTTGTGGTGGTACCTAGCACATTGTCTTATAGATGATTGGTTACATTTTGTCCTCCATCTCCCCAATTAAGTTATATATCCTTGAAAATTAAGTCTATCTAGTATTCCTGCATCTCCAGATGCCTAACATAGTAGTAACCGCTCAAGTGATATTTAAATGAATTCATCCATATATCTTTAGAGTTTCAATGGTGGATTATATTGTTTGTGGCCAGGATCAACTGCCTATATTCACCAGCAAGGTGTACAATGCAGTAGCAAGCCTCTGGAAGCCATGGCTGGATGAAGAAGCTATTAGTACTCTAAGGAAAGGTAAGTGAAAGATTTACTCATCCCTATTTTATCTCTATTTTTTATCTCAGTTCATGTTGTTTAGACTTAGATCTTTAATGTTTGCTCGGGTGTGCCAATTCTGCAGAGTCCCTGTGCCCAGTTTTTCTGGAGGCCTTATCATGTTTGAAAGCCAGGGAGTGGCATGGATGGTGAGTGGGCCCTGGGTGAAGAAAGCAGGGACAGGGTCCAAGTGGCTGAAAGTGCCACGGGAGTGTTCTGTCACCACTGGTTCACAGGTGTGAGTGGGGTTATACCTTTAAGCCTCATCTCACCTGAGATTGTAGCAGCTCTGGTTTATCTGACATTTCTTCCTCAGTATTCTCTGGCAAGATCCATGTGTTCCCATTCTTTGGATTTTAGATTTCACAATATCTCTTATCTTAATTCCCCAAACATACAAAAGTAGAAGTTGATGTATTAATCTTTCTTTTATAATATTCAGTACCTCAGTGCCTAGTGCCAAAACATTTAGTTATCTTTTCATGTGAATGTTGGATACAACTGTTGTTACCTCAATTTGTGGAAGTGGCAACATTGGGCTTGACGCATAGTAGGTTTTCAATAAATGTTTGTTAAATCTGATTCTTATCCAATGACAGCCTATGTATGTGCAAACTAAAGAATAAGAAATAAGTATAACCTGCCTAAATGGATTGAAAACCTTAATTAAGATTTTGCTTTCACAGTATCTATGTATCTGTGTGTGTATTATTCCAGAATGTGTTTCAAATTTGTTTTTATAGGTGGCTTTTATTCACAGAAAGTTTCAACTAATCTGAACTTTAGGATCATCAGTCTCAACACAAACTTATACTATGGCCCAAATATCGTGACCCTAAATAAGACTGACCCAGCAAATCAGTTTGAATGGCTAGAAAACACACTGAACATCTCTCAGCAAAATAAGGAGAAGGTAGATGCTGTAGACCAACATCATCATGGGATGAACAGAGGGTTAAACTTGTATACTTATTAGACTTGAGTGGGGTCAGGTATTAATAAAAGTATTAAAATTTAAAGATGTTCTTACATGAAGCACTTTGTGATTTGCCTCTGCTGTTGTTGCTTGTTTTACTTGCTTTTAATGCTCTGGGGATTGATTGACATCTGTTGATATTTAAAAAAAATTTTTGAGCAACGTCACAGTTACCTTACATCATAAACCATGTAGTTCCAATAGACAAGTGCAAATATAGGGCCATTAATAGTTTCCTAATTTCATCTATTTTTGGTAAATAAATAGGAGAAATGGTATATTTGCTTTCTAAAATTTAATTAATATACTTTCAATCTTGGGTATCTAAATCATTTTGTTGTGAAAAATGTGCAGAAAGATTCTCATCAGTCCTCTTTGTGTTTCTTTCTCCAGGTGTACATCATAGCTCATGTTCCAGTGGGGTACCTGCCTTATTCAAGGGGCATCACGGCAATGAGAGAATACTATAATGAGAAACTGATAGACATTTTTAGAAAATACAGTAACATCATTGCAGGACAATTTTATGGACACACTCACAGAGATAGTATTATGGTTCTTTCAGATAAAAAAGGTAATATAACATTCTATTTGCATCTCCTCAGTCCAAGATGCTAGAGCAAAAGAGTGCATATCCATTAATTTTTACTGATCCAGTAAATTAAAAGTTTTATTAAATCTACCTGCCAGCACCTGCTTTTTCTCAGTTACCTTCTGTGAGTGATGGCCACTGTCCAAATCATATTTAGTCCTGCCACTGAGTTTCTTCCTTTTAGCTCCACAAGGCCATCATCATTTGACTGCTGTTGACACAAAAGCCTCTGAAACCCTCAGTTCACTCAAATGTTCTTTTAGGTCCTCAAGTTTAGAGAATCACTCTTTTTTTATTTACCTGCTAGACTCAAGTTTCCTTTGATATGACTAGATTTACTTCTCAGAATTTAAAGAGCAAAGCACAATTTACTGTTGGTTTAAAATAAATTAAGCTCCTACTTTTAAGTGCTTATCGACATTGTCATCTACTCAGCATTAAAAGAAAAAATATAGAAGAAGCTCTAGCATTAAATAAGACAACGATTATCTATTTTTAAAGATAACTTCTGCATAAGGGCAAGAAAACTGAGAGTTAACAAAATAAGAGTTCTGATTTTTTAGTAGTCAGCCAGGAGAAAAATCAATATGTATTTTTTCTTTTTCAGTAATTGGGGAACATTTTTGAAATGCTCTACCTTCTTCATCTAGAATGAGTGGGCTTGGTAAAAATGACCATTTTTCAGCATTTGATAGCTTTTTTACTCAGAAGTTTAGTTCTATAATACAGGGGTCCCCAACCGCTGGGCTGCGGACCGCTGTCTGCAGCCTGTTAAGAACGGGGCCGCACAGAGCGAAGCTTCATCTGCTGTTCCCCATCACTCCTCCTCGCTCCCATTACCGCCTGAAGCATCACCCACCCCCCCCACCCATGGGAAAATTGCCTTCCACAAAGCCGGTCCCTGATGCCAAAATGGTTGGGGACTGCTGTTATAACAAATATGTATAAAACATGGTGACACTTAAATCAGATTCTTACTATATAATTATTGGAATATTGTTATAGGTAGAGTACAAAAAAACCTAGCTTTGTATATTTTGTGTGTGTGTACTTGTAATAAGTTGGATAGTTTTATTATGAAAAATTTCAAATATATATATATACGTAGAGAGAATTATAAGACAAACCCCCATGTACCATCACTTATATTCAATATCTATCAAGATTTTGCCACACTTATTTTATCTATGATTCTTTATTCTTTTTTTTCTGAAGTATTTGAACATAAATCTCAAACATCAAATGTATTTCAGCCCTACATGCTTCTGTATTCATTGCTAAGTATATGGATAACTTACATAATAATAATACCATTAACTTACCTAACGAAATCAACAATAATTCTTTTAATCTCTTCATAGTCAAACTTCCCCTATTTTCTCAAAAGTGTCTCTTTAGTGTTGTTTCAGATCAGGATCCATCAAGCATCACACATCATTTGGCCATTACTTTTGTTAACCTCTTAATCTGGAATTTGTTCATATTTTTAATATAGTTAAACTCAATTATTAAAAAATATACATTTATGTACATATATTTTGTCTAGGAAATCCGATAAATTCTTTGTTCGTGGCTCCTGCTGTTACTCCAGTGAAGAGTGTTTTAGAAAAACAGACCAACAATCCTGGTGTCAGACTATTTCAATATGATCCTCGTGATTATAAATTACTGGTAAGTTGGTACAATTTTAGAATTGACCCCATATTTATGCATATCTTTGTAGTTTTCATTAGCTTAGTTGAATGTTTTCAGCGCAGCTATTGTGAGGTGTACTTTATGTTGAAATCTCAGGATGTTTTTCTTCTTTTTTATATTTGGAATGTCAGCACTTTCTAAGTGTGGTTTTATGAGGTTAGCCTTTGGGAAGCTGTTTCTGTCTTCTAAGGTCTTCACATTTACTTAGATAAGGGTTTCATTGGGTAGCGCCTTGTTTGTGGACTTACATACATTTGAAACTTTTCACTACTCCATATTTGTTATTAATTACTCTTCTCCAGAACACAGCTATGAAGAAGAATACAGGCTCTGAAACCATACTCTGTCATGAGTGGTCTTACCCTACTTCTCTGTGTCCTAGTCTATTCCCCTTAAAACCAGGATTAAAATATTACTGACTTCACTAAGTAGCTGTGAGGACTACATGAACAACTATTCTTAAAGCACTTGGAAAAATGCTTGGCTCACAGTAAGCACTCAATAAATGTTGGCAAAATTTTTTTTGTGAAGAAAATAAATTGAGTTGGAACTTTTGAGACAAAAGCTCTCTGGAGGGCTTCCCTGGTGGTGCAGTGGTTGAGAGTCCGGCTGCTGATGCAGGGGACATGGGTTCGTGCCCCGGTCCGGGAAGATCCCACATGCTGCAGAGCGGCTGGGCCCGTGAGCCATGGCCGCTGAGCCTGCGCATCCAGAGCCTGTGCTCCGCAACGGGAGAGGCCACAGCAGTGAGAGGCCCGCATACCACAAGAAAAATAAAATAAAATTAAAAAAGCTCTCTGGAGCTGGTACATGACTCTATATATCAATTCAGCCTCAAAAGGCCAGGCATTTAGCTTATGGGTACTGCCCCTTTCAACAAATATAATATGAAAAGAATTTCTCAATTAAAGTCTCTATTGATGTAACTGTATTTTTCTCCTAGGTAAATTTAGTAGGGGATAGATTTGTTAATCCCTAGAGCATGTTTTTACAAGAAAAGATAGGGCAGGAAAAATCTGGTTTAATCCATAAACGTTAAATTAAATGAGATAAAACAATTGAGAAAATAGTCCAAAGGAATTTTTAAAAATTTATTAATTAATTTATTTGTTTTTGGCTGCGTTGGGTCTTCGTTGCTGCACGTGGGCTTCCTCTAGTTGTGGCAAGTGGGGGCTTCTCATTGCGGTGGCTTCTCATTGTGGAGCACGGTCTCTGGGTGCACGGGTTTTAGCAGTTGTGGCACGTGGGCTCAGTAGTTGTGGCTCACAGGCTCAGTAGTTGTGGTGCACAGGCTTAGTTGCTCTACGGCATGTGGGATCTTCCTGGGCCAGGGCTTGAACCTGTGTCCCCTGCATTGGCAGGCAGATTCTTAACCATTGGTCCACCAGGGAAGTCCCCAAAGGAATTCTTTTACAACTATTAGTTGCCTATTTTTGGATCTGAATCTCAGATACACACACACACGTGTGTGTGTGTATACTGACATAGAAAAATGTACCTGATATAATACTATATCATTTTTAAAAGTGCAAAACAGTTTGTATAGTTTAATTTCATTTTTTGAAAAAGCCAAAAAGATAGAAAATAGGTATATATATTCTAAATACTTATATTTCTTTGTACATAAAGTCTAGAACAGCACACATACACTGGAGTGTTGGTAAGTGTTTAACAGCTGGTTCACCGGGCAGGGGGAAAGGCGCTTTGATTTGTAGTGTTTGCTGATTTCCATGGCATAAATACTCCCATCATGGCCAATTTCAAGCTGCCAAAGTGATACCAACTAACTTGCAAGATGCCTGAAAATTTGACAGTCAGCATTTGTGGGCTGGTACAAGCCACCTCCTGCATATGACTGATTTATATACAACTGTTAGCAGTGGTTACTTCTGATGTGTGTGAATCAAAGGCTTTTTATTTTGTAAATCCCTCTGTGTAGTTGGATTATTTTCTGTTATGTTCTTTCATTATTTTTTAAATGAAAAAATATATAGATTTTTCTATCAGGACTCTTTTTCTTTAAAAGCAATGCACACTTCTTAAAATGACTATACTTTAAATTAAGAATGTCACATAAATCCTAATAAGAACTCTTCTTGATATGCAGTACTTCATATGCCAAAAAACGAACCAGGCTTTTTACTCTTTTTAACTATAGGATGTACTACAGTATTACTTGAACCTGACAGATGCTAATCTAAAGGGAAAATCTAATTGGAAGCTGGAGTATAACCTGACCCAGGCCTATGACATTGAAGATTTGCAGCCAAGAAGTTTGTATGAATTAGCTAAACAATTTGCAATCTTAGACAGTAAACAGTTTATAAAATACTACAATTACTTCTTTGTGAGTTATGACAGTAGGGTAATTTGTGATGGGAAATGTAAGGCCTTTCAGATTTGTGCAATTATGAATCTTGATGTTATTTCTTATACAGATTGCCTCAAACAATATTATATAAAGCAAAATCCGTAGTATTTCACAGTCTGTACTCATAGAAAATGTATCATTGCTCTGTTTCTGAGATCAGTTTGCAGCAATTGTTATGCAAAACTTTGTGAGTTACTGAGTGGGCAAGAAGAATTCCTGTCTTTGCTTTTTTATGATGTCCAAAATGTAGATATTTTTAACATCCTAAATTTTTATTATATCAAATATATCTAAACTGCCCATTACTAGAATGATGTTTGGATGTATATACCCTATCTTCCAGTTTATATAATTACATCTAATTTATACTCTTGTTGAAATTGTCATTTATACAATAAGAAAAATTACTTTTCCCTAAGAATGATAAATTATTTTTAATATGATAATTTTCAGTCTTTTAATTCATTCTTCTGGAAACTTCATGTGTAAACTGAGGTTCAGACAGTTTTAAGTATCATGAGGTTGACACTGTTTATGCACTATCTATACTCTTGGGAAAACACCAAGGTCACGTTAGGGCCGTCTCAGAGTCTATGAAACATCACGGGACATGACCTCACTAGCTGTCTTCATTCTGTGAGTGAAGGGGAATCCTCTTTAGTACTAAGTTTTAAGGAAGAGAATGTCATGGGAGAATGGCTAAATATTTTATCAAACTTTAAAAATGCAGAAATAGTATTTATATGTTGCTTACAGATACATGTAATAGATCCCCCCAAAACAAGTGTGTTGGTAAACATCAAATACAGGAATGTTGGAGGTTAATGAATGGGAAAGTTGATTGGGGAGAGATATATAAGGGGATTTAAATGTGTTGGTAAAGTTTTATTTCCTAGTTCAATCAATTTCCTAGTGACTATGTTAATGTTAGCTCTATTTTTCTTTATATATTTTTAAATATATTAAGTAGTATAGAGATCCAGCCTTTAAAGTTGATGATTTTGGCTCTTCTACGGAGAATGATTCATAATGAAAGCATGGAGACACTGGGAGGGTTTGAAGTAGTCTAGTAGAGAAGGGATTGTGGGGGTGCTGAGGTGGTGGCAGTGGAGAGAAGTAGCCCTTCTGTGATATATTTGGTAAGTAGAAGCAGCAGGATTTGTTGATGGCAAGGATGTAAGAGATAAAGTACAGAGAGAAATAAAGGATGACTGCTAGATTTTTGGCTGGAGAAACTGGTAGATGGTTGTGTTATGAGGGAGTTGGGATTACTAGAAGAGGAGAGGGCTGGTGGGGAGTGTGAGAGGCACAGAGCAACAGATTAAGAGTACTATAGTGTATTACAGCTGATACAGGCTACCCAAGATTTCCTCTAGTTCTTTAAACATTTTGCTATTCTAATCATCTCTAAATTGAGAACTTTAAGATTTCTTTTAAAAAATAAATTAGTACCCTAAGAAAACAGCCAAACAACTCAGACTCTACTACTGTGATTGTTTCTACAATATTTAAAATTTATTAGGAATAAACATGACTTACTTATAGGAATGTATCATCTGCCTGCCTCCCCACTGGTACTGCCTAAAGCATTCTAGACAAACATCAAGGACACTTAAGGAAAGGAAAAACAGTATTAATTCAGTTATTGATGAGCTATCTATTCTTTTGGTAGAGAATGGATTTTCTCAAGCTATAGCATCCCCTACTTGGGTTGCTTCTCCTTGGAGCAATTATGTGTGTAAGCATAATTAGGCAATCTTTCCATGAACACAGAAAGAAATAATAAGGTAAGGATTGTGTTTAGTTTATAATTAGTTTTTCAAAACATACCTAAAGTTCCTGTTTTACAAAATTCTCCTCATTAAAATTTAGTGTGATTCATCATCCTTAACTTTTAGTAAAACAAATTTCTTTCTACAATCTGTTGTTTAATTTTAAACAAATCCTCCTCTCTTTTATTGTAAAACTTCAGGTCTTTTTCATTCTATGCTATACATAGTACATTCCCTTATGAAAGTTCTATGTCCCCAAACTGGTGGTTTTAGGAAGATGGCTGTGAGTGTCCCCTGACCATTGCCTTGTAGGCTTGGAGGACTGTTCGTCATGCAGGACTAGGGACCCAGTGGTCCTTCTGGTTTCTGTAGCCTTTGTTCCTGCCTCAGTGAAGACTCTTTCCTCCCATCACCACCCCATATTCTAATTAACAGATTGTCAGTTTCTAAACCCACATGTAATTATACATTTCAAAAGATATTCAATATGTATGTTTGATAACTTACTTGAATTCAAAAAACGTAACTCGAAACTCAACAGTAAGAAAACAACCCAATTTTTTTAAATGTCAAAAGACCCAAATACTTCACCAATGAAGAAATACGAATGGCAAACAAGCATGTGAAAAGATACTCTACAACATTAGTCATTAAAAAAAAAGTAAACTAAAAGTAAAAAAAAATTTTAGAGTAAATAAATTACTACTATACACCGATTGAATTGTTTTTTGAAAAATTGACCGTGTCGAGAACTGGTGAAGACAGAACTGAAACTCTTACATATTGTTCTTTTCTCCCCTTTATAAAGTGGTACACTTTATTGGATTAATTTTTATTCTTTTATTAGCTTCAGATGTAGCATATATTTCAATTTCCTAATTTATTATAAGGTTGGGATTTATTTATTTTTCATTTTTAATGACATTTATTGTTTTCTGTCTAATTTTACAAGTAATACATGTTCATTGCATTCAACTAGAAATACATAAAAGGATAAAGTAAAAAGTAACAATCATCCATAATCCCCACCTCTCATAGGTAATGACCATGAGCAGTTTGATTCATTTACTCTGTGTCTACATATGCATATATTTTTAATAATTAAAAAATAATTGACCTACAACACTATGTTAGTTTTGGGTGCATGACATAGTGACTGGATATTTCTTTACATTACAAAATCATCACTATGAAAAGTCTAGTTACCATGTGTCACCATACACAGATATTACAGTATAATTGACTATATTCCTCATGTTGTACATTTCATTTCCGGACTCTATTTTATAATTGGAAGTTTGTACCTCTTAATCTCCCTCATTTATTTCACCCATACCCCCATCCACCTCCCCTCTGGCAACCACCTGTTTGTTCTCAGTATCTATAACTCTGTTTCTGTTGAGTTAGTTCATTTGTTTTCTTTTTAGATTGCACATATAAGTGAAATCATACAGTATTTGTCTTTCTCGGTCTGACTTATTTCACTTAGCATAATACCCTCTAGGTCCATCCATGCAATTACCCATTTCTTCACCTTTGCTCACATTGTTCCTTTTCCCAATCTAAAGTCCCCCATTTCTTGCTCTCTCTAATATTGTTTTTCTTAAAACCTCACATAAAAACTACCTTTGTTGTCAAAACTTATCTAACATCTTCAGGCAGACTTAATCTCCTCTCCTTGGGGCCACCATCGGTACCTTATTTAAAACCATCAATGCCATTACCACTCCTCCTTTTCTCTCATTCCCTCTCTTCCTTTAGTTCTGAGAGGACAGGGCTCTGCTTTACCCAACTTTGTATCCCCATCACCTAACACAATGCTTGACAAATAGGTAAGTAAGCTTTATAATGAACAGTATCAAATTAATGAAATTATATCTATGTTGGGAGATATTTTTCTCCATTTCTTGCTGATGCCCAAATTCCTTAATGACTAGATAAAACCATCTATTATTATCATTAAGCAGGAGAGATTAAAGGTTGAAGATAGAAATGTTTGGCTTAGGCAATCCATTGATGGAAACTTATTTACACTAATGGGTAACGAGTTGATTAGTCAACTATCCTACGTGCCTGAGAGCATACTGATTCCAGTTGAGACAGAGAGGATGGATTCTGGCATTGGCATTGGGGGGTTGGGGAAAGGGAACTGAAAAGGGAAGTGGGGATTTTGAGACATAAGAAAAGAAAGGTAGCCTGTCCTCTCACATGCTGGTAAGGAAAAGGGCTTAGTGAGTAGAAGATCATCGGGAGGCCATATGATAAGTTGATGAGGCCAGAGATTCTAGTTTGTGTAGTTCAAGGTACTTACCTCTCTGTAATTCAATTTGTCTCGTCAATTAAATGAGAGTTATAGCATCACCTGATTTATAACATTATTGTGGGAATTAAGTGAAAATGTAAAGTGCATAGCTCAGTTTCTGGACATTGTAAGCATTATGTAAAAGTTATAAATATTAATATGATTTTTGACATTGTTAGATGCCCAAAGAGAACAGAGTAGATTTGACAGGGACTTGGAAGTACAGAAGATGGAAGATGAAGTTAGGGAAAACAGAACCTCATACTTTTCAATGTTGTTCTGGGGAACATTCAGTTTATACACACATGAAGCCACAATCACTGTGTTTTATATGGCACAATTCTCTCCACAAATATATGTAGGGTTCCTGTAATGTTCCAGACACTGTTCTATGTGCTAGGTAAATAGCAGTGAACAGAACAGATGAAGATTCCTTCCTTTATGGAGCTCATTCTAGCATGCGCATTACTGTAATGAGTGTGTGTGTGTGCGCGCGCATGTGTGGGCGCAGCTTATGGGGAACACTGATTGCCTTTGAACCACATTGCACGTAACTAAAACTGATTTAACAGTTAAAATATTTTAAATATTTTTAACAGGATCACCTTCATTACAATGGACTTCATTCCCAGAAACTATTTAGTAGGGGTGGTGACTGTCAAGTCACAAAACAAGAGGGTCAGAAATACTGACAACTGTATTACAAAGATGTCCACTTGAGTCTTTGCTATTTGGGAAGAATGATAAAAAGTTGCTAAAATGATTGCTTTGTCTAAAACCATATAATTGCAAAAACATGGAAATGGCTGTCACAACATAGAAGAAAAACCTATGTTCTGATCAGTCTGTCAGGCAGGTTTTGTTATTTTGCAGATTAATACTGAGATTACTGCCAGATACTACTTACAAAATCCCTTTTTATGTGTGTGTCTTGAAAGCATTTATTCTCAGATCACCCAGACAGCAATGGGATTGTGCTTGGAACAAGGACTGGAGTTACAGGGAATGTTGTGATATAGTCTTCACTTGTCTTCTTTCCTGTTAAGCCTGCAAATTACTGCCAAGTGATATCAAAGCACCATAGCAGCAGCCTGAGGCAGTTTCTATTCACCCGAAAATTCATTAACCACCAGTCCCCTTAAAATCTAGCTGAAATCTTTAGCTGAAATATCTGTAGTTTCTTTTTTTTTTTTTTTGCGGTACGCGGGCCTCTCACTGTTGTGGCCTCCCCCGTCGCGGAGCACAGGCTCCGGACGCACAGGCCCAGCGGCCATGGCTCACGGGCCCAGCCACTCCGCGGCATATGGGATCCTCCCAGACGGGGGCACGAACCCGTATCCCCTGCATCGGCAGGCGGACTCCCAACCACTGCGCCACCAGGGAGGCCCTGTAGTTTCTTTTAACCCTTTATTTGTTTGCCAAGAGCTGGTAACATTGATTTTAGATATATAAAGATATTAAAATCCTTTAAAAATAAAAGAAGTCACTTAAAAATTTTAAATACCATCTACTCATCATTATATTTTAATGGATATGTTTGCTACAGAAGAAAGAACCAAAATCTTTCATTTGGAATCTTTATGCTTTAGAGGCAGAACAAGATCTTTTCAATAAGAGTACATTTAAGATGTTATTTATCTGCTACATTTGAGCATGCTAGACCACAGAATATCAAATTGAGGGTTCCCTTGTTTAGAAGCCATACTGTGTTTATTTAAGTTACTCATGTTCAGTAATCATTTTTATGGAAAAGGGAGGAGTACACTCATACATTTATTCATCAAACATTTTCTTAATGCCTGTTATGTGCAGGGCGTATAATTGAAACCTGAAACAAAAAAGAAGACATATACATAAGTGGACAATTAAAAATTATTATACTCACCACAGAAAGAAATTGTAATTATGTGACATGATGGAGGTGTTAACTAATGCTAAGGCAGTAACTGTATTGCAATATATAAGTATATGAAATCAATGTGTTGTACACAAACTTACACAGTGTTATATGTCAATTATATCTCAGTAAAGCTGGGGGGGAAAGCACTATCAGGATACTAGGATCTAAGTCCAGAAATTATATCCACCCTTCAAATTCATACCACAAACTCTTAGAATGGACATAATTAAACGTTAGTCTTTAGAGACATTTCTCTGAACCACAGATAATTTTGCGCCAATCAGTGCTGCAAATTTTAAGTAGATTTGAGCCAAGAGTGGGACAGAAGCATTCTAACAAAGTCTTTAAGAGGATTTATATTAACTTGATAATAAAACTTTCTCCCCCTCCAAAAAAATTACTGTAGTAGATTAAATCTTACTGATTTGCTCTCTTATTTTGCCTGATCCTTTATAGTTATGAGTTCTTGGGTTTTTGCATTTGATTGAGGATTTTAACAAATTTTCTAAACGTATTTTTTGGTTCTTGAGATGACTTATTTTAAAAATACAGTCCCGGGTTTCCCTGGTGGCGCAGTGGTTGAGAGTCCGCCTGCCGATGCAGGGGACACGGGTTCATGCCCCGGTCTGGGAAGATCCCACATGAGGCGGAGCGGCTGGGCCTGTGAGCCATGGCCGCTGAGCCTGCGCGTCGGAGCCTGTGCTCCGCAATGGGAGAGGCCACAACAGTGAGAGGCCCGCATACCGCAAAAAAAGAAAAAAAAATGTGTGTGAGAGTACATAGTTTTATAAATTACTTTAGAAAGTATGTAAGTAAAAATGTCTGAAGATCCCTGAGATAGGGTTTAGTTTACAGAAATTGTTAAGGAGGGAGAAACAAGTTGGAATCGGATGGAATCATTCCCTAAGGTGAGATGTTGGCTGCAGATGCAGGAGCAGATGGGGAATTTCATGGCTAACCCAAAAAGCCCAAGGAAGCAGATCTCCCATTGCCTGAGGGGTCACTCTGCAGATGTAAGCATGATGTTACTAACTGGTGCCCGCTTCTCCCTAATCTTCTGTGCCTATTTTCTGCAGACCCCTAAGGCTGGACAGTTCCTACATGTGGGCTCAGACCCTGATCAAACAGAGCTCCAAGCAGTTCTTTGCATTCCTCTGGACCCAGCCCCATTCCTCAGCTCCTTGGTGAGGTTTCTGCTCCAGGCAGACAGATTTCCCAGGAAGTGGCCACCTGTTGTATGCCTGGCTCTGTAATAGCCAAATACTGCATGGATTCCTAATGACATGCCCCTTCTTAATTGGGTCCCTGAGGACCAATAACTTACAGATTCACTACTGAGAAATGTGCTACTTTGCTCCTTCCTGAGGAGTATGGAGGAGGGGATGACAGCTGAGAGATTAGGGATTGGAACCAGATTGTGCAGCTTGATGTTTTGAGGAGTGAGATGCAGATCTGAGTCACTGTGGAAAACTAAAGAGGGAAGTGATGAGGCAGCAACCTGAGAGACAGCGTTGAGGATGAGGCCAGATGAGTCCAGCTCACTCAGCACGGAGCTGGGGGAGAATAATTGACACGCTCTCTTGAGGGCGTTCAGTAGTGAATGTCCTCTGAAACCTGGGTAGTCATTGACCCGGCAGTTAAAATGAATAATATAACCAATAATGTAACCATTCACTTGATGGTAGAAATCTAGGGTGTTTCCAGTGTTTTATCATTATAAATGTTATGAGGGATATTCTTATATATCAATCTTTAAGTAGATTTTTATTTTCCTAGCATTCATTTCTGAAACAATAATTACTGGATCAAATGATATGAAAAATTATAAGGCTGCTGATGCCATTTTTTCTTCATATGAGATGGTATATTCCAATTTATACTCTTGCTAGCAAAACAGAGAACACACTCTTTACCAAACAATGATTACAACCTTTTTTAAGACTTTCAACTCCAATAAAGATGTTTTAAAAAAAAAGACTTTCAACCATGTGATTAGTGATATCTTATTACTCATTTCTTTGAATAAACCACTTTTGATACAGAGTAGTATCAAAAAGTCTAAAAAACAAGGTAAGAGGCAAGACTACTCTGGACTGGACTAGTATGTTTTGCAAAGTGTCTCTCCATCTCAATTTCACACACAAACTAGAAGATGGGCTGCACCTGGTGAATGTATTAGACTGTGTGATAGGATTATAAATTTTAAGTCCTGAGCCACCCTCTTCCCCCACCCTCCATTCCTCAAATGCACAGAAAATATCTAATCCATTTGTAACACATTCAGTTGACTGCAGTATTAGAGGTACAACTTTCTGAAACAGAGTTGATCACAATCTAGATTCGACTCCTACTTCTCAGGAATAACATTATTATGATAATTGTTATTTTTGTTGAGCTTCAACAATAACCACAGGCTTTTAAAGTAATTTAAATCAGTCTTGATTAAAAATAAACAATTTTGAGATTATTGTGATATTTTCACAGCATTTAAAACTGTAGCCCATACTGCTTGAAACTGTTCTCTGGTATGTTCTTAATTTGCCCTCAAGATCCTCTTTGTTGTCACTCTTGACCTGAATATATATCCTGCCTTCTTTGGTTGTATGGTGGTCTCCAAATGAAAAGTTCATACACATGATGATAAGTACGGTTATCTTTAAAAAGGCTAGTATGTGAAATATCTCTATCCAAAACCAGGGGATAAATTTGATTCCTCTAGGCCAGCTCTTAAAAGGTTCTTGAATCAGATCAGCACAAAGCTTGATTCCACCTTTGTGGAGATGGATGCAGCAGGACATCAGGACCTGATGCTGCTCTACGTTTGTATCACATAGTGTTATAGACTGAATGCTCACGTCCCCACAAAATCCATATGTTGAAATCCTAATCCCCAATGTGATGGTACTAAGAAGTGGGGACTCTGAGAAGTAATTAGGTCATGAAGGTGGAGCCCTAATGAATAGGATTAGTGCCCCTTATAAGAAGAAACAGGAGAGTTTGCTCTCTCTGTTCTCCAATATGTGAGGATATAAGGAGAGGATGGCCAACTGCAAACAGGAAGTGTTACCACCAGACACTGGATCTGCTGACACCTTTTTCGGGGACTTCCCAGCTCCATAACTGAGAGAAATAATGTTTGTTGTTTAAGCCCAGTCTATAGTATTTTTGTGATCGCAGCCCCAACTGACGAAGGCTTGTAGTAAATTCCTTTTGATCTAATCCCTTCCTTATCAACCATTCTTCTCATGTCTTGACTTCCCAGGTAGCAGGAATTGCATGCCGGCTAAGCTGATATAAGAGTTTGATCTGCTTAATGACCTGCTCATATTTATTTTTGCAAGTTAATAAACTGACATTTATTTTGCATTTAGAAAATTAGGTGTCAAAATTCCTTAAAAGGAGCTGACTTAAAAAATCATAAATATGCTTTAACATGGAGGCTGTGTAGCAGAGAGGTTAAGAGCTCAGCTTCTGGATCAGGACTGCTGGGGTTCAAATTTCATCTCCATTACTTATTAGCTGTATGACCTTGGCAAGTTTCTGAGCCTTAGTTTCCTGATCTATAAAATATGATGAATATAGGATTCATATGACAAAATTATGGTATGCATTAAAGGAATTAATACTTATTAAGTGCTTAGAATAGCATCTGGCAAAAAAAACCCCACTATATAACTATAAGTTAATATCATTAAATAAATGGGGTAAGCTATGCATACCTGTGAACTAATCTCTTAGTTTTCTTTTTCATTCCATATCTAGTTCTAAACCTTGTATATCTCCTATTCAATTTTTTTTTCACAATCAATTTTTAGTAGGCTCAATGTTTTGATTATTTTGCTTAGCTCAGTTAAAAGGAAATTGACATTTGCATGTTAATAACCTGGAATTAAACATTTTTCATATACGGATCTTATCAAATGTCTCTGTGAAAGAGTCTACAAAAAAAAGTCTATCAGAAAAGGATCATATATGGATCTTATCAAATGTCTCTTTGAAAGAGTCTACCAAAAAAGGATGTACATATGAACCTTCAAATTGTGAATTTTCAAAGATGTGAATGTGCATTCACATGTCCAATCATGTAAGTTAGTTCACGTGTCTGGTGTACATTGTCACGTGCGTGCATCCTCTACAAGTGGTTGTGCTTTTGTGTACTTTACTGTATAGCACTGTATAGAGTACAGTAGTACAGTATCTTTATTTCAAGCCCAAGATGTCCAGAAGCAAGAGTAAAAGCAGTGGTGATGTAGCTGGTACTACCGTACTTTTCAAGGTACTGTGCTGTAAGATTTAAAATGTTTTCTTTATTTTTGTGTTTGTTTTTTATGTATTCTTTGTGTGAAAAATATTATAAATCTATTATAGTACAGTACTATATAGCCAATTGTGTTAGTCGGGTACCTAGGCTAACTTTGTTGGACTTACAAACGTGCTCTCAGAATGGAACTTGTTCTTATGTAGGGGACTTATGGGGGACTTCCCTGGCAGTCCAGTGGTTAAGATTCTGTGCTTCCACTGCAGTGTGATGCGGCCAAAAAAAAAAAAAAGATGTAACTTGTTACTGTGGAAGTCTCTTTAGAAGAGGAGAGTGATGATATGACAAAGATGTAAATATAGCCAAGCAATATGTGAGCTGCTTGGTAAGTGTTGGATGCATGAAAGTATGCATAGGTAGGGATAGGCAGACAAATGTGTAGGTAACGTAGATAGATAAGTAGATGAAGTATCCCGTAAGCAGAAGTAGTGCAGATCTCAGGGCCAGAGTAAGTGAGAGCTGGTGCATTTCTTCTGGTTCAACTCATTTCTAAGCTCACCAGTACCATGACTGTAAATAATTTATAGAGTATTAACTGACAATCTCTGCTCAGGAAGAACAGACTTACTATACTTTGTGTTTTAGATGTCATTTGTTGATCTTTGGTCAGTGTTATGATTTTTCAAAGTGTTTCTTGCAAAAAACATTTGCACGTTCAAGAAATGACTCTCTTCTCAATGTTTACATCAGAAAATAAGTGACATGCAAAGTGTATGCAATTCACAAAATGTCTGCTTATGAATAATTAATGGAGTTCACTGGAAGCTTAAGATGCAACAGACATCATCAGTTCTGGGTGTTGCCACACAACACTGCATTCCCTTCTTATTCTTTCCTCCCCTTCTTCTTATTTATTTGTTTATCCTTTATCTTGACACTTTCCCCTCACTCCTGATGTTGAACTTGTGGCTTTTTCCAAGTGTGAACTTCAGATGGTATTCCATCGGTCAAGCTCCCTCTGGAGTGCGCACAATGCCTGACAGGGTGGGGATTAATGTTGGAAGCCTCTCCCTCCAGCAGCCTCAGGGTCTCCTTTTCTTTCACGCTTTAGGGATGTTTTGTCAGCCTTTGAATGCTGCCTCTTTGGTTGCCTTTGTGGAGACAGCTTGTGCTCAGAGGTGATTTACTTGTAAGCTGATTGCCGCTCCATGTGTGAAGAGAGCATGACCAGTTCTCAGTCAGCCAGTCAGGGTGCCCCCAGCTTGTTACATCAGCATCGCATGATGGGGAACTGGGCAGCACCAAACAGTCTCCTTGTTGCCTTTTTTTTTTTTTCTTTCAAGGAAAGAGAAGAAAGCCTGGGAAAAGAGAAATATATGCCTGTTTTCCCCTGAGAATCACTGAATGCTCTTCACTGTAACACCAAGAAAAAAATTTTAATTGATGTTCTATAACAGGAGGGGGGAAGCACAGGGACACAGAAGACTGAGGGAAAAAAATTACAGTTTAGTGAGACTTGGGTCCAGTATATCAGCTTTATCTGTTTTGGCACTTTATTGAACCTTCCCCTATAACTCCCTCCCCATTTTTCTAGTGGTTATATTAATGTTTATTTAGAAACTTGTATGTGCATTAAACAGAGCAGAGACAAAGAAAATAACACTGTTTTGGTTTTGATCAAATTAAGTAGATCGTTTCTCCCTGTTTCGTACTGTTCTGGATTGTATTACATTGCTTACAGCAGACTGTATGCTTTAAATAAAAAGTGAGCTAGTCCCCATTCCCTCACCTGTGTCATTTCTCATCAATGTCAAGTACTGGTCAGGGGAGGCACGGCACATGAAAGCCCTGTGACACACTGGTTACCGATCCTGTCATCCGAGGACTGTAACATTCATGGTAGTTCCTCCTTCCCAGATACGTGGAGCAAGAATATGCCTTACGTCCTGCTGAATTGTAGTCAATATTGATGACTCATGTCCACAGTTGGTTTTGTGGCAAGCAACAGTGTTTTCAACCTGAGTCTGAATATTTGACCAAGAAGTTTTTTTTAAAAAAAGGAGCTTGGTTCTGCTGAGGTTTACTAACGTCCCCATAATATGTGAACCAAACACCTGAAAGTGCTTCTTGCTCCTTATCTACGATAAAATCACAGAATTCTCTCTATGATCACATCAAACTAACAATGGTATCCCTGCTGATAACACTCTTCATAAATTAAAGAAGGAAGCATTTGTGTTAAAAATAGTGAAGTATGCTAGGGCTTCCCTGGTGACGCAGTGATTGAGAGTCCGCCTGCCGACGCAGGGCACATGGGTTCGTGCCCCTGTCCGGGAAGATCCCACATGCCACGGAGCGGCTGGGCCTGTGAGCCATGGCCGCTGAGCCTGCGTGTCCGGAGCCTGTGCTCCGGAACGGGAGAGGCCACACCAGTGAGAGGCCCGCGTACCACACACACACAAAAAATAATAATAATAGTGAAGTATGCTGTTTTATACTTCTGGGAATAGAGATTACTGTTTCCGAGAAAACTTGTTCCAGTTATGAAGCAGAGGCACCAAATCACGGACCTTTTAATAAAGTCACTTTGAATAAAGTTCATTTCTGTCACTTTTAATAAAGTTCATTTATAATATTACGTTATACCTGTCTCCTTTCCCTTCGCAAAGGAAACTCCTAATTTTATCTTTAGCAGCTGAAACTTTAATGAGAATATTTTTATGTATTATTTAATAAATTTTGTCAATTTGATTACATAAATCAAACAACATCCTCATTGCAAAAAATTAGAAAATGTAGGAAACATAAAGGAGAAAACCATTTCATCATTCCACGACTTAAAGGAAACCTCTCCTAATGTTTGCTATATTCGTTGGCTGACATGATTTGTGAAGGGGACCTGGGAAGACATCTGACCACCCAATCTGATCCTGGCACTTTTCCTTTGTTGCACTTGTCACAGGTGAAATGATCTTGTCCTTTGTGTAATTTTTATTTTTGGGCTATCTCTCCCTCAATAATATAGATGAACTCCATGAAGACACGTGCTTTTTCTGTTTTGTTCACAGTTGTATCCCCTCCACCAAGAATGATGCCTGACATTCGAGGCGCTCACTTATTATTTGTTAAATAATGCCTTCATGAATGAACATGAATATTGTCTTATTCCCTTGAATAGTCCTTGCTTAGTTGAATTTATCCTGTCTAAGCAATTTGGAATCTTGATATTTAAATTAACATTATATACATAGTATCTCCCCAAGCTTTTATGAGGGAATCTTCTTGTAATGCTGCAAAATTGGATGCTGAGTGTTGAATACCAAGCCTTTGAGTGAGCAGGACAGGATTTCTTTGTGTTCATTCTTAGATGGTTGTTCTGTTATTGAAACCAAGTACGGAAGACTTTCAACCAGTTGCTAAACAGGGAAGGGAAGGGATGCAGAGACAAGGGAGGAGCAGCCAAGAAACAATAGTGCAGGCTTAGGGCAGGGTCCTGGGTCCACCTCAAGGGATACACATAATAATATCTTTAAGGTCTTCTGCAGAATTAAAAGCCCCGCCAAAGGGAAGATGTTCCAGAGAGAAGGTAACAGTTTAATAACCTCGAAGCTCATCAGGAAACCACCTGAGGCCAGATTAAAGGAGTGCAGGCCCTACATACACCCTGGTCCTTATCAGAACCCTGCCCTTGAACCATCACTATAAAACTCCTCATCAAATCTCCCCGGGTTGAGGCACACAGTTTTTGAGGCATGACCCTGCTGTGTCTCCCTTTGCCTGGCAAAGCAATAAAGCTATTCTTTTCTATTTCACCAAAAACTCTATCTCTGAGATTCGATTCGGCACTGGTGCATGGAGGCCGAGTTTTCAGCATCATTACTGCATTCCTCGTGTCATTCTTTTCAAGCTGCTTTTCTTCAGTCTCCAGCACAGAGAATGGTATAGGTGGATGGCTATGCCTTCCTTCTGCAACTCCTGGCCTCACTGACATTTGAACCTACCAAATTCCTGTGCAGGGTCTTTGCACAAGCGATTCCCTTGCCTAGGAGACTCTTCTGTGCTTTTCAGAGGACGGCCAGCACTTTTGGCTCTGCATTTGGCTGTCAGTGACTTTCTTGTGGTGCTACAGGACTCTACCTACACTGATCACTATCTGATATCTCAATTATTCATGCATATGTATCTGTTACCTCTATTGTCCCACCTCCTACTAGAATGTTTCCATGAGGGCATGAAACTTGTTTTGTTCACTATGGTACCTGGTAAAGAGAATAAATACATTAGGCAACACTTTATCTAAGAAATATTTACTAAATTTACATGCTCTACCATGCTATGGGCTAAATACTAGGAATCTGAAGCTGACTATGAGACCATCCTTGTCCTTGGGGCTTATAATCTAGAATTTATGGAGCCCCTGCCATATGAACAGACCTATGCACATTGCCAGGAATATAACCCTGAATGAAGAGAGATTTGCTGGGGTGAGGTTGGGAGTGGTACAGGTCTAGGTGGTGAAGATAGAAAATAAAAACCACTAGCTAATTACAAGCCATTAGATAATTACATTTTTGATAAATGCTACATAGGAAAGTAGAGAACGTAGCCAGGATTTAGCTTGGATTGTTTGATTCTTTCCAGATAACTTATTAACCATTCTGTCAGAAAATTAGACAGAAAATCAGATGTGTTTATTTAGCACTCTTGTGGCATGGATTTTTTTTTCTCCTCATTTCTTTAGCAGCCCAGTATATTTCCAACCAAAGCCACCCACGTAAGTCAATGGAGTTAGGCCAAAGAAATCAAGTTCTATGTTGATTTTGCTTTAACATAATAACCAGCACTAAGAAGTCCAACCTGTGTGTGTCTCTTTATGTCCTCTTATGTTTTGGATGAGCAAATAAACTTCTGTGAAGCATAAACGTAGATTAGACATTCTGAAATAAGTCAAATGCCAGGACTAAGAAAACAATTATGCTAAAATAGAATTTAATGCATTTAATCTCATAAAAGGGATGGCTTTCATTAAAGCCACTTAAATATCAGATCATGAAAAGATGATTTCTCCTGCCTGTGGCAGTGGGCTCCATATTCAATGGTAACATGCAATTCAGGGAGTTTTTTGTTCTGAGGTGCTCTGCTATCTCAGTGACCGAGCTCATCTCCGCAAATCCTTTGATGACACTTTAAGTTCTTCAAACCAAGAAAATGGTGAGTGAATTTTATTAGGGGTCAGTAAAACTTAAAAATAAATTAGCTTAAAATATAATTCTTCTCTTGTATAAATACTTCATTGACTAGCAGCCTTAGGTAACTCTTTACTGCCCTCCCCTGATCAGTTTTAGAAATGTTGATTCTGTCAAAGAAAATTAAACTCTTCCATCATTAAGAAAATAAATTTAGTCATTTCCTCCAATGGATAAGTTGAAATAGCCTCTTTTCCAGGAGACAATATCTTCCAGTCTCAAATTTCTCTACATTAGCTTATCCCCAAAAGTTTCTTTCCCCAGGAAAGAAACCATAGCTTTTAATTGACACTATCTCAAAGCCCTGGGATCTCCAGAGGGGTGCTAACTTCTTTCCTTTCAGTATTACTCCTTCTCATTCAAAAACTAGAGGTGGGAATAAAGAAATTGAGTCAAGCTCACTCTTTGATATAGTTTTTCTATTGAACTTGTGGGTAATTACTGAATCCCAGTAGCTTGAATACAACTTTATGGAAAATACATAGCACTACATTCTAGCCTGAATGTGAAATTTAAAAAGGTGAGGTGGACACATGGGGGCTTGTTTGATTTCGAATGGTGGACCTCTAGGGCCAGAAGTGAATCAGAGTTAAACAAATCTAGTGAATTGAATTAAAGTATGAGGAAACTGAGGCCCAGAGAGTGAAGTGATTCTCAGAGTCACACATAAAAAAACAGAAGTTTATTCAACTAACCCTGATTTCCTCTTCTATGCAGCCTCCACCACGGGATCGGGTTTGGAAAAACCTCTCCTCATCTCCCATGTGTGAACCTAGGTTTTAATGTCTCTTCAGCTTCCATCATTAAAACCTTAATGCTCTTGTGCTGCCCTCTGGTGACAAAAGATATGTACTACAGCTGCCGGGCTTGGTCAAGCACACCCTTGTTTACTCATTGATTCAACAAACATTTATGGAGGTCTACTAAATGCCTGCCATTTCTCTAGACACTGGACTTTCATCAGTAAAAATGAACGACAATATTCCCGCCTTCGTGGAACTTATGTTCTAGTGGAGACACGACAGTGAACACATTATATAAAACAGGAGGACTATAGAGATCTAGATATCGGGGAAGCGGGTAGCTCTGTGTGGGCAGGAAGCTGCAATTTTAAATAGTGTGTTCAGGGAAGGTCGCAGTGAATAGATGACATCTGAGAAAAGACTTGAAGGAAGTGAGAGAATAAACCACGTCAGTATATGGGGGAGGGCCAGAGAGACGCAAAGATGGAGACAGGAAGGCACTATGGGACCTGTCGGCTGTAAAAAGAGCTTGGCTTTTCTCTGGGGAGATGGGAACTACTGGAGCTTGGTGAGTAGAGGTGTGATGGGAAGTGTCATATATTTTTGCAGGATTACTATGACTGCTGCGTTGTGAATACACTGCTGTGGTAGCAGAGAAGCCAGTTAGAAGGCTGAGGCAAAATGATGGAGCTGAGCACCTAAGAGATAGCCATGGAGGTGAGATTCTGAACATGTTCTGAAGTTAGAGCTACCAGCACGTGCTGATGCTTTGATGTAGGGGGTGAGCAAAAAAGACAAGTCGATGTTGATCACAAAATTTTTGACCTTAGGATGGAAGGATGGAGCTGTCGTTAAATGAGATAAGAAAAGACTAAGCAAGAAGCAGATGTTGAGGAAAAATTCGAGAGTTCAGTTTGGGTATCTCAATTTTTATATTTATCTACATATTTACCACTTGCGGTGTACTTCATTCCCTTATGTGGAGTGAGATGAACATTTGTCTGGTATAATTTTCCTTCTATCAGAGAACTTCCTCTAATATTTCTTTTCATGCACATCTGTTGGTGATTAATCTCCTCTGCTTTTTTTTGGCATGAAACAGTATTTCATTTTCGAAAGACATTTTCAATGCATATAGAATTCTAGGTTGACAGTCTTCACCTTTCTTCCCAATACATTCACTTGCTTCATTGTCTTCTGGCTTTCATAGTTTCTGACAATTTTGTTGTCTATCCTGGTCTTTGTCCTCTGAATTTATTACACTTTTTCTCCTAACTGCTCTTAAATCTTTTTCTTTATCACCAGTTCTCAGCAATTTGATTTTGATGTGTGTTGGTGTGGTTTCCTTTATGTTTCTTTTCTTTGGGGTTCTTTAAGCTTCTTGGATATGTGGGTTTATAGTTTTTGTCACATTTAGAACGTTTTTAGTCATTTCTTCAAGTACTTTTTCTATCACTTCCCCTTTCTGGGTTTCCAATTACACTGTAAGATTGCTTGATGTTGCCTCACAGGTCACTGATGCATTGTTCATTTTTTAAAAAATCTTTTTCTCTCTGTGCTTAATTTTGGGTATTTTCTGCTGCTTTAAGTTCACTGATCTTTTTTTGTGTGTGTGGAGGGTCTAATCTATGGTTAATCCTTTCCATATTTTTCATTTCTGATATTATATCTCTATACATCAAGTCGATTCTTTTTATATCTTTCACTTCTTCCCTCATAATGTTCATGCTTTCTTCCATCTCCCTGAGTATACGGAGTATAAACATAATAGTGTTTGAAATTCATTGTTTGCTCATTTCCCCATCTGTAAATTCTGGTTCTGTTGCTACTGATTGACTTTCCTTCTGGTGATGGGTCATGTATCCTGCTTATTTGATGCCTGTTTTTTTATCTGAAGACAGACATTATGAATTTTATGATGTTGAGTGCTAGATTTTGTTGTAATCATTTAAATAATGCTGGACATTGTACTGGCATGCAGTTAACTTACTTAGGATCAGTTTGTTCCTTTTGGGGTCTACCTTAAGCTTTGTTAGGGTGCACCCAGAGCACCCTTTATTCCAGGTCTAATATGTCCCCAGTACTAAGATGATACTCTTCTGCGGATTTTACCCTATGCTCCAATGTCTCACAAGATCTTTCTCCTTTGGCTGGTGGAAATATTAATTATTCCCAATGCTGTGTGCCCTTTTCTATTAGGATTGTTCTCCTGTTGCTTTTGGAAGGTTCCTTCCCTAGTCTCAAGGAGTTTCCTTTCACCTGTACTCATATCAGTACTCAGACAAAAACTCAAATTCTTTCTGTGTGTCTTCCTCCTCTTTGGAATCTTCCTCACAAATGCTAGCTGCGTTGGACTCTCTGAACTCAGATCTCTGTCTTCCAACTCAATGAGATACCTGGGCTCCGTTTAGGTTCCTCCTCCTCACTCTGCAGCCTGGAAACTCTCTCCAGGTAGTATGCTGGGGTGAGGCTGTGGCCCCCCCTTGTTTGTTTTCCTTCCCTCGGGGATCACTGTCCACACTCTCTGTTGTCCAATCTCTGAAAACTGTCGTTTCATAGATTTTGTCTGTTTTGCTAGTTGTATAATGTTGGGTTGCTGGTGATGGTGGTGGTTAAATCCAATCCTTGTTACTCCATCTGGGCAGGAAGCCGAAGTTTTTAGGGCATTTTAATTCTGAGATGTGTCTGTTGAACATTCAAGTGAAGATGTCAAGTAGGCAATTAGATATATGAATTTGGAATTCAGGAAAGAGATTCGGATTGGAAATACACATTTGTAATATAAATTTATCAACTATTGCCTTGGAAAATTTCTCCCCACCTTAAGCTCCAGCCGTCTTATCAGAACGAAATTGTTCCTTCTATCCTATCAGGTCTCTACTAAGGAAGAGACAGACTAAATAAAATGATATAGTGTCATTGAATTACTCTTTCCAGGTACATATTCATATGTTAACTAGACTTACCCAGGGTCAATATCTTTGCCAAGCAAGCACAAGTAGATTTTACCTGAAGTGCCAATTCCTGTCTGTTAATAGTAGCTTCTTGAAGTGTTATATACAGAAGGCATCTGAGGCCATGCCCAGGCTCAGGGGGAAAGAGTGCCATGATTGATTACTTATTTCTGTTGTGGGAGCAGGAGAGAGAACAGAGAAAACTGTACCATGTGTTTAACCCCCCTGTCTTAGCATAAAATAATAAATGGGTATATTTGGGGCAAGTGACACACAAATGACATAATATAGACTATCAACTATTCTGCTTTCATTGAGAAAGATATTAGTTAATTATTCCTGAAGAATAACTCATAAGCCTATGCCTCTCAAATTAGTCAAGAACACAAATGGCTGTTCCATTTTCTCTAGTACCATGTGGTTGGCAAATAGAGCATTTCCTTATGTACACCATATGTGGTTTCATTTGACATAATGGAGGGTGGTGCCAATAGGCTTAGGAACTCTCTCCTCTCTATCTTATAGAACTCATCACTGGGACCTCACTGTCTTTCCTGGATAAGGGGCGATCTAGAAGAACAAATCTCATTCTCTAACTTAAACTTTAAGAAAAGATTTACCTATAACATCAGAGCTCAACCATCTTTAGATTATATTGAGTTATATTTTCAAACTTGTTTTGCATAGTGTTTGAAAAATAGTAAGCCCTCAATGAATGTTTCATAAATGCATTAATGTGATGTTTCCATTTTCCACCTTGAATGGATACCTCAGTCTATACTTGAGAATTTTCCTTGGAGCAAAATATTGACACATTGGGCTCACAAAGCATCTCAGGAAAGCTGGGAACCTTCAGCCACATAAAAGTTACCCACTGGGGCAGATTAACCCTCTTCAAAAAAGTGAACTTAAACTAGGTATAAGAGCCCAAAAATGAGATGGAGATTCCATCATTCCACACGGATTGCCTACCATGATTCCTCTTCAGTTGACTCAGACAGTTAGTTGCATTAGGGAATTGTGCTGCAGTTCAGGTTTAGTTCAGTTTGACAAATATTTAGTGAGAACTTACTCTGCAGCAGGATTTCTCAACCTTAGCACGATTGACATATTGACATTGTCTAATTCTTTGTTGTGCAATGTTGTCGTATGTATTGTAGGATGTTTAGCAGCACCCCTGGCTTCTACCCACCAGATGCTCATAATATTTCCCAATCTCCCCCACCCTCCATCTGGTCTCCATAATGTTTACAGACATTGCCCAATGTCCTCAGGAGTAAAACTGTTGCTGCTTGAGAATCATTGAAGACCACCCTCACCTTTGTAGATAACCTCCTCTTGAGTTACCCTATTTTGAGTACAACATCTGTATCCTGTTGGAATTGACTGATTCACAGTCTGTGCAAAGGTACATGAACTCAATGCTCATTTTGTAAGGTGCAAGGAGAGATAATAAGTATTTGGTCTTAGACTGTTTGGTTAACTTATAATTTTTAAAAAATCACTTTGGCTAGTAGGACATGTGTTTGAAGTGTTAAATATGGAATTAGGTAGAATTCCTAGACAGCTACCAAAATATTCAGGACATGTGATCATGAGGGCCTAACATAAGGTTTCCCTACTGAATGAATGGGGAAGAGTTATGTAGGGAGATGGATTCCCTCATTCTTGGAGAGTGCTGAAGGAATCCCTGGGCCTGTTGTGTCCAGCAACCTACAATTATTACAGATCTGTTTACCTCTACAGGCTTATGGATATAGTTGCTTTTTATATGTAAATTATGGGAAAAGTATGAGAACACTGGCCTAAACTAATTCATTGACAATGAGGATGATAAAGAGGGTTAGATTTCCAAACTACTGAAAGGGCAAAACTGATTAGATTTGGTGGTTAATTAATGTCAGGGTGAGAGATAGTGATGAGTCAAGGATGACCCATGTATTTGCTCAGATGCCTGGATGTATAAAGTAGTGATTTTGCCAACTGAGGTTGGAACACAGAGGGAAGGGAATGTTCTTGGAGCAGTGGTTCTCAACATGTGGTTCTGGATCTAACCTCATCAGCATCACCTGGGAACTTGTTAGAGATACAAACCTTCAGGCCCTAACCCAGTCTATTGAATCAGGATCTCTGGGGATGGGACCCAGCGACCTGTTTTAACAAGCCCTCTGGGTGATTCTGACGTTTGAAAGAATTTGAGAGGCTCTGTTTTGGAGGGAAGGTGGTCATAATTTCCATCTGAGACTTGTGGAATGTTCCAGTAGGACGTCCAGGTGGAGAGATTCAAGAGGCACGTCTGCTGTTAATTTTGTTGTGGTCAGTCACATGGATGTATTTTTTTGAGTGAATGCAGATGTCAGGCTCCTTTTTTTTTTTTTTATTGTTTCTTGAGGACAGCAGATAGGATCACAGGGAACATTTCCTTTAGGAAAATGATACAAAACCTTGGATAATGATAGTTATGAAGTTTATATTTCAGTCCTAAGGCTATCCTTTCTTTCTTTGTCCTGTAATTCTACTGACTGACTCATTGGCTGATTTACGTACATCTCTTTCTACTGCTCTGCTTTCTGTGCCTCACTGGTAGTTACTAAATGGCTTGAGTATGTCCTGTACACAACACTCAAGTGGAAGCAAGGAAGTACATGCACATTGGAAGGAACTTTGGTGCCGTTTGGACTCATCGCTAGGTGTCAGGACCGACACAAGGATGAAAGTGGGGAGAAGTCGTGAGCAGACTTACCTCCACTTCTTCCTCCCACCAGTTTTCTATACAGGGGTCAGCAATGGCCCTTGTACCAAATCCAGCCCACGATCAGTTTTTCTGAACAAAATTTTATTGAAACACCGCCATGTCCATTAGTTTACAAATTGTCTATGGTTCCTTTTTCATTACACAGCAGAGTTGAGTAGTTGTAACAGGGGTAGTACGAACTGCCAAATCTAAAACATTCACTCTCTGGCCTTTTACAGAAAAAGTTTGCTGATCTCTGCTTTAGACCAGTGGTTCTCAAAGTTCAGCTTGCTGCAGAACCCCCGGGGGCTTTAAAAGCAGAGGATGTGTGGACTGTACCCACAGAGTTCCTAATTGAGTAGGTTAGGGGTACAGCCTGAGAATTTGCATTTCAACACGATTCCAGGTGATGCTGGTGCTCCTAGTCCGGGGACCACACTCTGAGCACCACTGCTTTCATTTAAGCGCTCAGGGTACCAATGCCTGGATCAAAGCAAAAACTACCTTAGCTACAAGTTCAAGGGATTATTTCAGGTTCTACCTCTATTGAACTATCATCATTCTTATGAAACTCCATTTTCATCCTATGGCCTTCCTCCTTGTGTTCTTCCCCTCTGTCCAGGCCTTTAAGATAAAAAAGAAATTCATTAAAAAAGTAAGCCTAGGGAGGGTGGGAGGGAGACGCGAGAGAGAGGGGATATGGGGATATATGTATACATATAGCTAATTCACTTTGTTATACAGCAGAAACCAACACAACATTGTAAAGCAACTATATTCCAATAAAGATGTTAAAAAAAAATAAGCCTGATAGTTTTCTTACTGTCCTGAGGTGAAATACGTTAAAAACTTGGCTCTTTTTAAGAATTACAACTACTATGATCAGTAATACCTTTTCCTTTTGTTTTACTCTTATATCTATTTACCCTATTCCTGTACTATATCAGATAAATGATGCAAAGCCACAACTTTTGTTTTCCTTATTTGAGTGAAAGCTTTGAAGGAGAGGGAAACTATTTTTTTCATCAGTCAGAGAAGTGGCTACATATATCAGCTTGAAGTAAGATTTAGAGAGAAGTTGAGATTGGATCGAATAGAAGTGGTGGTTACTTTCTTCATCTTGATGAGTTAGGCCTTTACAAGATTGTTTCATTATTTTGTTAGAAGTACTGTGACTTAATTACTAGAGTAACAGACAGGACCATATATAAATATAAGTGAAAGCAGGCTCAGTGATAAAAGCTTTTGTAATACCCATCATTCAGAACTATCCAGGTGGCTGCTCCCTTCCGTGCTTACAGAAATGTAAATGTGACTGCCTTTGGGTTTATCATGGAAGGAAAGCATGATATAGTTTAGTTTTTTTTTTTTTTTTTTTTTTGCGTTACGCGGGCCTGTCACTGTTGTGGCCTCTCCCGTTGCGGAGCACAGGCTCCGGACGCGCAGGCTCAGTGGCCACGGCTCACGAGCCCAGTCGCTCTGCGGCACGTGGGATCTTCCCGGACCGGGGCACGAACCCGTGTGCCCTGCATCGGCAGGCAGACTCTCAACCACTGCGCCACCAGGGAAGCTCTAGTTTTGAACTTTAAGTTCATAAGAAGTGGGACTATATTTTATTAGTACGAATAAAGTACTATATCCACACAGTTGCTTAATAAATATATGCAATTATATTTCTTTTCCCCCTTTTCTCATATTATGCTTATCAGGGTCGATGGTTTATGGAAGAAACTACCAAGGGATAAGGAGGGTTTATAAGTCAGTTTATTTTTCCCACCCTCTGCTTTGAAAAAAGTGAAATTGGTAGTAGGGAAATCTGAACAACTCATCACCTAACTTTTAAAAAGTATGAAACTCAGGCTCTGATTAATTCATCATTCAACTTCTAAAAAACACAAAAATTGATTTACTATTTGAATAAAGAGTAAGGAAAACAACTACCCAATCTATAAATTGCTCAGCTGGAATGAAGTTTTACTAGACACACTTTAAATGTGAAATGGACTACAGGTTCTATCCATTTATTATAGATTTTATGCCTCAAATATATTCATAATGGATTACATTGCTGAAGTTCATTCCTCACATGTTTATATATTTAATATTTCTCCCTCAGAAGATTAGAACATGGCTAAAGGCAAAGTTGTATTTCTCCTTGATAATAATGAAATATTAAAGTGTAACACATAAAGGAAGTTTACTCTGAATTTATGGCTGAATCTACCCTGTATTTCAAGTTGCAATAATGATTCTCTTACTCACCTGACATAGTGACTTCTTTCAGCATCACCATTCTTCTGTCTTGGGACCTTGTGCTAAAAAGTCATCTTTTCAAACTTGGCTCTTTCAGATCTTGATAATTCAAGATGATGTACTTTCAGAAGAACAGATACCCTGAAGAATACCTTAGGAAAACTAAATGTCTCTAATCACTATCTTTGATTTAACGCCAAGTGGGTAATAACATGTCTAAAATAAAATGGCAGAGTTGTTTCCATTTAAAAGTGCACTAGCAAAGCTGTTCTATGGCATTAGAAGGTAAAACAGATACATCAATTACATCTGAGAGGAAGTTAGTCACTTGAAAAGGGCATGAGGAGTCTGGGAATATTGTTTCTCAATCTCAGTGCTTGTTTCATGAATGTGTTTATTTTGTGAAAATTCATCAAACTATAGACTTATGAACTGGGTCCTTGATGTATGTTAAACTTTAACAAAAATATTTATCAAATAGGAGAAAAGACAATAGACAAGGGTGACAGAAAATCAATTCTGCTTTTTATTATAGATGAAATTTTCATGTGTAAAAATCCTATGTACAGCTTAGTTAGCTTTTTTTTAAATTAATTAATTAGTTTGTTTATTTATTTATTTATTTTTGGCTGTGTTGGGTCTTCGTTTCTGTGCGACGGCTTTCTTCAGTTGTGGTGAGCGGGGGCCACTCTTCATCGTGGTGCGCGGGCCTCTCATTGTTGCGGCCTCTCCCGTTGCCAGAGCACAGGCTCCAGACACGCAGGCTCAGTAGTTGTGGCTCACGGGCTTAATTGCTCCACGGCATGTGGGATCTTCCCAGACCAGAGCTCAAACCCGTGTCCCCTGCATTGTCAGGCAGATTCCCAACCACTGTGCCACCAGGGAAGCCCACCTAGTTAGCTTTTAATTCAGAAAATATGCTTAAAATTTTGTGTGTGTGTTGCCCAACCAACATGATTTTTCGTGCCTGGGCATCCCCTTCTTTTATCCATTGCCTCTGAGATTAGAATATTCCCTCTTGCTGCTGACATGACTTTACTGAGACATGCCCAGTTAGGGCAGCTGTCCATGAAAACACAGGAAGGGATTTTTTTCCTCTTTATTAAATTTATTATAATTTGAAGTTTCTCAGGGATAACACTGGAAAGAAAGATGCTGATGGTGTCTATCCCTCCAGCTTACTTCTGTTAGTTGAAATCACACATTAGGAACAGAACACTACATACACATGTATCTATTATATATCTTCATTCCATAATATATATTCCATAATAAGGCATATAAGCCTGAGAAGGATAAGAGTATTATCTATTAGCATTTCTGTGTAAGCGTTTATCAGATCCTGTCCTATGACCTGATAGCCAGCTGATCACAGCTCACTGCAGGAGTTACATAATTGGTTGTTTGGGCTGGAGATGGGAAAGTCCAGTATGGGAAGGGTCACTGAGTATTTGGGTAAGGAGCCTGCATCACATTTTAACTGAACACCATAAAACTTGATACTGGTTGTCTGTGAACACACTTTGGCAATCCCTTCAGGAGGGAGATCCTGCAGATGTGGGGAAGGGAGATGGGTGGAGGGGTGAGGTTGGGCTCTGCGGTTGGCTCCCGAAGGTGCTTTGTCAGCACTGATGTATGAGTAGCATCAACTGCTCTTTTCCAACATGCACAATTGGCCATTCCAGATGCCCTGCCCTGCTGGACAGACAAATGATGAAACGATTTAGCCCATAAAGTTAATAAAACCATCTGATAATAAATTACATCTACTGCTCTAGATTGGATTTCTACAAATGAGTGTATCTGTTTGCTTTGAAGGCACTTATGCTTGCATTCAAGTCATTATGCTTATAATTCTAAAATAAACATTTCCACAATTTTCAATATAAAAATCAAGTAGCCAAGGTATACATATGAAAATATTATATTAGCATAATGTTTCTTTATTTGGCAAGACTGAAATTTCTAAGTGTCATAACTACGGTTCACATCAGGTCCTTCTACTTCCTCCATTATCTCCATTCTAAAAATTCTTGAGTGAAACAAACACCTGCAGAAAATTTTTATTAGCTTTCCTCAAAAAGTAATTTATAGCTGAATAATCTCGCAGAGAATAGTTTCTCTGATATAAACCTATAGATAACATTTTTTAATTTCTAGAAGCTAAAAAAAAATTTTTTTAAACCCAGGGGGTCAATAAATCTTTCAGTCTGTTGCTCAATTGAACAGAGATTGCACTGGATATCTCTTCGTGAAGCATGCTTCTTGTTTATAATTCACTGTTGAACTTTGCAAATGAAAAATAAAGCCCAGAGTATCCTAATTTAACCTGTGGAAGCAAAGAATAGCCCATCTGCTGGGATAAGGGGAGAATGATGTGATGGTGAAGCTGGACCGATTCCTTGGAACTGGTTAAAAGTCTTGGTTTTTAACCTCTTTTCAAAGACCAGGAGTTTCTATAGTTAAAAAGAACAAGAATGCTTTGGTTATATCAGGAAAAAGAAAAAAATATTAGGAATCAGAATATCTGAATCCAGACTCTGCCATTTTCTAGTTCTATGACTAAGCTCATAACCAATCTGAGCACTAGTTTTTCCATCTTTAGAATTAGCATAAAGCTGCTCTGCTGACATGAGCCGTGTAAATGCAGTTTAAAAGAAAATAAATTTTAGAAGCTATAATTGCGATGGATACAGAAATATCAAGCACCTACTACATTTTGTGCCCTTGGACAACCCTAGGACTCATGCTGGGTGTTTGAGCAATTTGCTGTATGACTCAGCTTCCTTCATTTGAGAATGGATGGACTTGATAAATTGTTTTTAAGGAGGCATGTACAACAAGGCTAGGCTTATTTCAGAAGTTTCAACAAGGGGAGAGAATGAGGCATTCTTCAGCCCTAACATCTGGCTCTGTATCTTGTTTGCTAATTTGTCTTGATTAGAAAGCAGAGGATGTCTGCTGCTCAGTGCCCCATGAGGAGGGAAAAGTATGACTACATGTTATTTGTGCCAGTCACTTGGGGCACAAATGAGGAAATCAAATCTCTTATCAGGGAGGACAAACAGAAAAAGAACTTGATTGTGGGTGGTGGTGGGTTAGGAGTGGGACTTTTCACTGATGCTCAAGCTTTAAAAGAGGTCAAAGAGCAATAAATTTGTGTAATTCTAATTATTACCTTATGTTATCTTGCATTGAAAATAAAGAAATATTGTTGGAAAACCTGCAGACTAATATCTGTCTCTTGCTGTTCTGAACCTTTTGTTCTGGATGTATAAATGCTTTACTTTCAGACTTGGTGGGGAGAAAGTGATCTTTTCTGATCCTTGTCAAAAATTCCCCTGAAATATAATTTCTATGTTTATATATCTGTATATCCATATTTCTATTGATATATATCTCTATCTCTTATCCTTATCTCTGTAACAAGTGACATCTTTGATCACTCAATCTCATCTCCTTCTTCCTTAACCTATTCTCAAATAGGCTGCTCAGTTCTATACTTTTGTGCATGAATTGCTACTTACCTTTCCTCGTGGCCATGACCATGAACCCTGACACTTGCAGAAGTTGGTAGTTGTTTCCTTTCTCTTTTCACTTGCTTCTCTACATTCTAATACATCCTATACATTATAGCCTAATCTTCCTAAAGCATTTCTAAAATACTTTTATAGCTCCCCCATACCTATGAAATTAGATACCTACCCATGAATCCATCATTAACAGCCCTCTCAGTCTAATCTCAGTCTACCTAGTTTTTTTTTTTAACATCTTTATTGGAGTATAATTGCTTTACAATGGTGTGTTAGTTTCAGCTGTATAACAAAGTGAATCAGCTATATGTATGCATATATCCCCATATCCCCTCCCTCCTACATCTCCCTCCCACCCTCCCTATCCCACCTCTCTAGGTGGTCACAAAGCACTGAGCTGATCTCCCTGTGCTATGCGGCTGCTTCCCACCAGCTATCTATGTTACATTTGGTAGTATACATATGTCCATGTCACTCTCTCACTTCGTCCCAGCTTACCCTTCCCCCTCCCCGTGTCCTCAAGTCCATTATCTACATCTGCATCTTTATTCCTCTCCTGTCCCTAGGTTCTTCAGAACCTTTTTTTTTTTTTGATTCTATATATATGTGTTAGCATACGGTATTTGTTTTTCTCTTTCTGACTTACTTCACTCTGTATGACAGACTCTAGGTCCATTCACCTCACTACAAATAACTCAATTTCATTTCTTTTTATGGCTGAGTAATATTCCATTGTATACATGTGCCACATCTTCTTTATCCATTCATCTGTCAATGGACACTTAGGTTGCTTCCATGTCCTGGCTATTGTAAATAGAGTTGCAATGAACACTGTGGTACATGACTCTTTTTGAATTATGGTTTTCTCAGGGTATATGCCCAAGAGTGGGATTGCTGGGTCATATGATAGTTTTATTTTTAGTTTTTTAAGGAACCTCCATACTGTTCTCCATAGTGGCTCTATCAATTTACATTCCTACCGACAGTGCAGGTGGGTTCCCTTTTCTCCACACCCTCTCCAGCATTTATTGTTTGTAGATTTTTTTAATGATGGCCATTCTGACAGGTGTGAGGTGATACCTCATTGTATTTTTGATTTACATTTCTCTAATGATTAGTGATGTTGAACATCCTTTCATGTGATTTTTGGCAATCTGTATATCTTCTTTGGAGAAATGCCTATTTAGGTCTTCTGCTCATTTTTGGATTGGGTTGTTTGTTTTTTGATATTGAGCTGCATGAGCTGCTTGTATATTTTGGAGATTAATCCTATGTCAGTTGCTTCACTTGCAAATGTCTTCTCTTTGTTTACAAATATTTTCTCCCATTACATTGTCTTTTTCTCTTGTTTATGGTTTCCTTTGCTGTGCAAAAGCTTTTAAGTTTCATTAGGTCCCATTTCTTTTATTTTTGTTTTTATTTCCATTTCTCTAGGTGATGGGTCAAAAAGGATCTTGCTGTGATGTATATCATAGAGTGTTCTGCCTATGTTTTCCTCTAAGAGTTTTATAGTGTCTGGCCTTACAATTAGGTCTTTAATCCATTTTGAGTTTATTTTTGTGTATGGTGTTAGGGCGTGTTCTAATTTCATTCTTTTACACGTAGCTGTCCAGTTTTCCCAGCACCACTTATTGAAGTGGTTGTCTTTTCTCCATTGTATATTCTTGTCTCCTTTATCAAAGATAAGGTGACCATATGTGTGTAGGTTTATCTCTGGGCTTTCTATCCTGTTCCATTGATACATATTTCTGGTTTTGTGCCAGTACCATACTCTCTTGATTACTGTACCTTTGTAGTATAGTCTGAAGTCAGGGAGCTTGATTTCTCCAGCTCCGTTTATCTTTCTCAAGATTGTTTTGGCTATTCGGGGGATTTTGTGTTTCCATACAAATTGTGAAATTTTCTGTTCTAGTTCTGTGAAAAATGCCATTGGTAATTTGATAGGGATTGCATTGAATCTGTAGATTGCATTGAGTAGTATAGTCATTTTCACAATGCTGATTCTTCCAATCCAAGAACATGGTATATGTCTCCATCTGTTTGTATCATCTTTAATTTCTTTCATCAGTGTCTTATAGTTTTCTGCATACAAGTCTTTTGTCTCCTTAGGTGGGTTTATTCCTAGGTATTTTATTCTTTTTGTTGCAGGGATAAATGGGAGTGTTTCCTTAATTTCTCTTTCAGATTTTTCATCATTAGTGTATAGGAATGCAAGAGATTTCTGTGCATTAATTTTGTATCCTGTTACTTTACCAAATTCATTGATTAGCTCTAGTAGTTTTCTGGTAGCATCTTTAGGATTCTCTATGTGTAATATTAAGTCATCTGCAAACAGTGACAGGTTTACTTCTTCTTTTCTGACTTGGATTCCTTTTATTTCTTTCTCTTCTCTGATTGCTGTGGCTAAAACTTCCAAAACTATGTTGAATAATAGTGGTGAGAGTGGGAAACCCTGTCTTGTTCCTGATCTTAGTGGAAATGGTTTCAGTTTTTCACCATTGAGAACGATGTTGGCTGTGGGTTTGTCATATATGGTCTTTATTATGTTGAGGTAAGTTCTCTCTATGTCTACTTTCTGGAGGGTTTTTTTCATAAATGGGTGTTGAATTTTGCTGAAAGCTTTTTCTTCATCTATTGAGATGATCATATGGTTTTTCTTCTTCAATTTGTTAATATGTTTTATCACATTGATTGATTTGCATATATTGAAGAATACTTGCATTCCTGGGATAAATCCCACTTGATCATGGTGTATGATCCTTTTAATGTGCTGCTGGATTCTGTTTGCTAGTATTTTATTGAAGATTTTTGCATCTATGTTCTTCGGTGATATTGGCCTGTAGTTTTCTTTCTTTGTGACATCTTTGTCTGGTTTTGGTATCAGGGTAATAGTGGCCTCGTAGAATGAATTTGGGAGTGTTCTTCCCTCTGCTATATTTTGGAAGAGTCTGAGAAGGATAGGTTTTAGCTCTTCTCTAAATGTTTGATAGAATTCGCCTGTGAAGTCATCTGGTGGTGGACTTTTGTTTGTTGCAAGATTTTAATCACAGTCTCAATTTCAGTGCTTGTAATTGGTCTGTTTATATTTTTCTATTTCTTCCTGGTTCAGTCTTGGAAGGTTGTGGTTTTCTAAGAATGTATGCATTTCTTCCAGGTTCTTTCAGGTCTCCTCACTGGGGGGTTAGGATTTCAACATAAAAATTTGGGGGGAACACATCCAATCCATAACAACCCATAAAATGAATTGCTGGGTCATATGGTAAGTGTGTCATAAGAAACTGACAAACTATTTTCCAGAGTGGCTGTATAATTTTGCATTCCCACCAACAATGTATCAATGTTCCTTTTGTTCTGCATCCTCACCAGCAGTTGGCATTGTCAGTGTTTTTAATTTTAGCCATTCTGAGAAGTGTTTAGTGGTATCTCAATGTGGCTTCAATTTGCTTTCCCTAATGGCTATAATGTTGAACATCTTTTTATATGCTTATTTGCTATCTGTATATTCTATTGGGTAAAGTGTTCAATTCTTTTGTCCATTTTCTAATTGAATTGTTTCTAGTCTATTGTTGAGTTTAGGGAGTTTTTATATTTTCTGGATATAAGTCCTTTGCTAAATATTTGATTTGCAAATATTATCTGAAGCTTGTCTTTCTCATTTTCTTGACAGTGTCTTTAACAGAAAAAAGTTGTTTTTTTTTAAATGAACTCCAACTTATCAAGGTTTTTCTTTCATGGATCTTTTTTTGGTGTCATGTCTAAGAATTCTTTGCCTAGCTCTAGGTTATGGAGATTTTCTGTTTTCCTCTAAGAATATTGTATTTTTATGTATTTATATTTAGATATGATACATTTTGAATTAATTTTTGTGTAAGATGTGAAGTTTAGGTAAAATTTTTTTTCTTGCATAGGGATATCCAATAACAACAATCGTTATTTGTTGAAAGAACATCCTTCTATCATGGAATTTCTTTTGAACCTTTTTCAAAAATGTGTTGGCCATATGGGTCAATTTCTGGCTTCTCTGTTCTGGTCCACTGTCTCTCTGCTAATACCACACTATTTTGATTACTGTACTTTTATAGTATATCTTAAAATCTGGTAGAGTGATTCCTCCAAATTCATTATTCTTTTTCAAAGTTATTTTATCAGTTCTAGTTCCTTTGTCTTTCCATATAAGTTTTAGAATTATCTCATCTATATACACAAAAATCCTGCTGGGATTTTTATTGGAATGCATTAAATCTGCAGAAAAATTTGGGAAGAATTGCCATGCTTGCTATGTTGAATCTTCAGATCCTTGAGCATGATATGTCCCTCCATTTATTTAGATATTTGTTTTATTTCATTAGCATATTGTACTTTTCAGTATATAGCTTTGGAAGATTTGTTAGATTTATACCTATTTCATTTTGTGGGGAGGTACTATAAATGACATTGTTTCTAAATTCAATTTCAAACATACTTTGATAGTATATAGAAATGTCATTGGTATCTGTGTGTTTACTGTGTATCCTGTGTTCATGTTGAAGCCACTTGTTAGTTTTACGAATGTGTTTGCAGACCTGTTTCATTTTTCTCCAGATGAGCTTGTTGGAAATCTTAACCTTTCTCCAAGGCCTGTCTTCTTTTTCCTGTACAAAATATTCTATTGTTTTTAAATGAGGTGTGGTTGATTTACAGTATAATACTAGTTTCAAGTGTACAACATAGTGGTTCAATATTTTTATAGATTATACTCCATTTAAAGTTATCATAAAATATTGGTTATATTCCCTCTGCTGTACAATATATCCTTGTACATTATTTATTTTATACACAGTAGTTTGTGCCTCAATCTCCTACCCCATCTCACCCTTCTCCCCTCTCCAAGACCTTTCTTAAATACAATTCCTTTCTGAAACCTTTCCAGTTTCCCTTACCAGATGTGATTTATCCATCTCTTAAATACACAAACCTTTTTGTCACAATATGTTAATTGTCTATTTCTCCCTATGTTAGGATGAATTGACTACTTCTTTTATTCCTCCAGTATAATATGGGGATTATTATGGTGTTAAATACTTTCAATAATGATTCTGTTTCTTCTCATTCTGGGATATTGGACAAATTTCCTAATCTTTCTGACCTTCTGTTTTTTTAATTTGTAAAATGGGAGTAATGATAACAATTTCATAGGTTTATTTTGAGGATAATGTGTTAGGAGCTCAATAAATATCAGTTTCTTTTCACTCTTTCCCTGGAGTTATACAGTTGACTTTTGAACAACACAGGTCCTCTTAACACGTGGATTTTTTTCAATAAATAAAGTACTTTTATCTTCATTTTAGAGATCTTTAAATTAAGTAAGTGTGGGAAAAAGTTTATGTTAGATTAGAGATCATAATATGTGAAACCAAAAGAACTGGGATTTAAGTCCTGATTCTAACCAAACTGTTTCAACTTCCTGCCCTTGGCTGAGTCATTTATCAACTCCTTTGTTTTCAAGGCAGAGATAGAAGTTCGAAGATTTTCAACTGCACTATTGTCGGTGACCCTAACCCTGTTGGCTTCAAGTGTCAACTGTACATTCTTGAGAACCTATTGTAACGTACTTGCTTGAGTTCTCTGCCGTGCCCAGGATGGAGTAGGCCTTCTGTGGTTGTATGTTTAATTGTATTAACAGAACTTAGCACAGGGCAGGGCACACCATCTGTGCTTAGTAAACTCTTGTTTTACAACTTTTCATTGTTTCTATGAGAAATTTCAATATTAAATAATAGTGAAGGAAATTAGCAAAACTGCAGCATTAATATAAGCAAGGCATGTGGAGAAAATAAATCACCCCAGGTTCTCTAAACAACTATTTCATAAACTAAAGGGAGGTCACCATGTACCGGATGGGAGATTAAAAGTAGAGGAGTAAGGAGAAACAGAAAGAAACAATCAAAAGAGCAAATTTAACAGTAATTGAAGAATAGATGGGGTATGAGAAGGACTATCATCTTGAAGGAGATTACTTTGGGATTTCTGGTGGAAAAGGCAAGCAGGGGCACATCATAGCTGTTGGATTAAGAGGAGATAAAGAATAGAATTTCACCACCACCACCAGTCACTATGGAGTTCCCTGGTGGGGCTACAAGTTTTTGATTGCTATCCCAATGCCACTAGGCTACCTCCCGGTAGAATCTAGGCATGGTTATTTGTGCACTACAAGATAAACAAAAATAATTTTAACATTCAGAAACTTGCTTTCAGTCCCTTGATACTCACTTCTGGCTGCTGTCACAAAAATACCATAGACTGGTTGGCTTAAACAACAAACATTTATTTCTCACAGTTCTGGAGGCTGGAAGTCCAAGACCACCAAGCAGATCTGGTGTCTGGTGAGAGCCCACTTCCTGGTTTGTACACAACTGCTTTCTCACTGTGTGCTCACATGGTCATGACAGAGATGTCTTTCTCCTGTCTCTCCTTGTAAGGGCACTAATCCCATTCATGAGAGCTCCTCTCTCATGACCTAATTACTTCCTAAAGGCCCCACCTCTAAATACCATCACATTGGTGATTAGGTTTCAACATACAAATTTGAGGAATGGGCTCAAACATTTAGTCCATTGCACTGGGACAAGCACAAACTTTTGCAAAAACTGTTAATAATCTAAATCTTTATTAGATGGGTCAGTCTGGGAACCAAGGAAAAGGAGGAAGAAGTGTGGGGATCGTAACACTAGAGACTAGGTTTCATCCATTAATGTATATAGGAAGCTTGTGTAAGAGAAGGTGGCATTCCCGGGGGAGTCCAGCAGGGTGCACTATGAGGCCGGGGGAAGGGAACACACCGGAGAACTGCAACCTCACATTCACTGAGTGAAAGGTACACAATATTAAATTTATCATGACAATCATTGAAGAATTATCTGGATGAGGGCAGGAGAATATTGGGATAGAAAAAGGTGAGAGATAGCAAGCAGGTCAAACATCATAGATTCAAGGATTTCTGGAATATTATTAAATGATACAATTTAAACATTTAGTCTTTGTACCTAGATTGAAAAATACCCTGCAAAGATTCACAGACTTTGTCCCTAAAACAGGCTAAAGTAATTTTATTCTTTGCCATATGAACCTGGTGTATACTAGGCAAGATGTCGTCCAGAGCTCTTAGAAATATTTGTGCTTTTGCTTTATTTCATCACATACATGAAAGCATATGAGGATAGAATGCCAACAGTGACACCATCGACCTTTCTTCCTGGGATTCATTGCAACCCAAAAGGGGCTACAGTAGTGTTGTCTTTGGCAATGAATATATGTAGCAATTTTTTAAATGCAATGCAGCAGCCTCAAGAGTTACTAATAGATAGACCAGTGTATCAACTGGCCTTCCTTCCCTGCTTCTCTGACTACTGAATATCACGACTGAGAAATATATAGCCTCCTCTTGGCTTGGGGTGGATGCTCTCAGGGGACCATTAATCCTGCTTTGCCTGTGGCTCCAGAAGATGTGGCTAGTTTAAACTTCTCCATTAACAGCTTAATCTGCTCTACAATGGAAAAGCAAGGCTGTATAAGGAAGAGTATATACTGCTTACACTAAAAATCTAAACATTAAACATGCTAAGAACATCTAGGCCAGGGATATATGATATACAACTCTAGGATTTTTTTTTTTTTTTTTTTTTTTTTGCGGTACGCGGACCTCTCACTGTTGTGGCCTCTCCCGTTGCGGAGCACAGGCTCCGGACACGCAGCCTCAGCGGCCATGGCTCACGGGCCCAGCCGCTCCGCGGCATGTGGGATCTTCCCGGACAGGGGCACGAACCCGTGTCCCCTGCATCGGCAGGCAGACTCTCAACCACTGCGCCACCAGGTAAGCCCCCCAATGTTATTTTTAGTGATTTATAACTATTAAATTATTTCATCTACAAGTAATCCTATGAAGTGGGTTCTGTTATTGAATCCATCTTACAGATCAGCAAACTGGAGTACCAAGAGGAGTGACATAAGTTCTAGCTCCCTCAATCCATATTCCGCGGGAATGCTAGTGCCCCCCCTTCCCCCTACGATTTCTGGAATTCCAAAGGACTTAATTTCTCATGGTAATTTTTTGTTTCAATTTTATGTGTCTTGCAAACTCTAAATTTTAATAGCGTTTCCTTTCACAGAGCTGTTTTCTGTTCTCTGCCTTGTGCCTAGTAAGCTAAGAAAAACAACCATCGTTTTTTCCATCTTGATGTCCCTAAAACACTTCTATATTCCCACAAGGCTTTTTATGTAATAGTCAATTTTACAGAATGTTTTGCAAAATAGACAGCTATTATTACATCTCAGCATTGACATGTCCTTCAGTTCATTATCAAGGATATGTCATTGTCTATCTAGTTTTCAGTCTTTCTCTTTTCTCTCACTTTCATATATATATATATATATATATATATATATATATATATTTAGTAGAGATAATTCTTTTGCTTTTCTCTTTCCTCTTCTCCTTCTCTGTCCCCACCATACCAACGCACATTTACCTCTGTTCTGTACAGAGACAGAGCACCTTTTGTTCTGTATTCTACCCTCGACAAAGTCATAAACACAGAAGATTAACTCTTATGTCCAAACTGTCCTATTAAGGCGGTTGCTGAAACAATAAAATGGGCATGTCCTCTGGATTGAAATTATGCCAGCTCAGTTAGGGACAGACAGAGCTGTAGTGAATTGTAGCTTTAAATGATAATTGACCCCCTTTTCCTCCTCCTCATTAAAATATTGCGTGTTAATTTATGTTTGTTAAAGAAAAACTCATAGACTGTTACAACTGGAAGAGGATTTTGATGTCGTATAGTCTGAGTTCTCTTTTATAGACCAGTAGTTCCCAACTTGGTTGCACATTGCAATCACCTGGGAACCTTAAAAATTACTGATGGCTGGGTACACCCACAGATATTCGGGTTAAATTAGTCTGCGTATTGTTTGGATATCAGAATTTTTTTTTTAAGTTCCCATAAGATTCTAATGTGCAGCCAAGTTGAGAATCACTGTTATAGTTCCAGAAAAAGAAATCTGCCAAAGGTCATATGATTAGTTAGGGGCAGAGCTGGATTTAAATTCAGCTTGAATTTAAGTCCAAGTTCTATTGTTTGCTGTGGTACCTTGGGTGAGTTTCTTAATGCTTCTCCAAGCCACTGTACACAACACTTGTACTCTGTCCAGGTTCAAAGTTGGGAGGTAATGGGGACTGACATGGTGGAGACCAGGGAGATATGTGCATGTCCACAGAAATTCTATTGCCTTTTTAGGGATCAATCCTGGCATCTTTAAAATAAATTTACTAATAAGTAAGATTATTTACTCTCAATCAATATGATGAAAACAAGGGCTCTCTAAGCCAGGTGCACAAAGGGAAGAGAAAAACATTAAGAAAGGGATGACAGAGAGCAGTTGTTTTCAATATATTGAAAAGCTCTTTGTATTATTTTTCTCTGGCTGTGTAATGAATTATGAAGCTCAGTGGCTTAAAACAGCACCCGTTTATTAGCTCAGAGTTCTCTAGGTCAGAAGTCTGCCTGTCATGTCTGGATTCCCTCCTTAGGGTATCTCAACATTGAAACCAAGATGTTAGCTAGATAGAGTTTTCATCTGAAGTCTCTGGGGAAAAACTTACCAACTTCATTCTTAACCATTGGCAAAATTCAGTTCCTTTTAGCTCTAAGACTGAGATCTCCATCTCCATGCTGGCTATTAGCCAGGGGTTGCTCTGAGCTCCGATATGTCACCTGCATTCCTTGCTACATGACCCCCTCTGTCTTCAAGCTAGTGGCGGTATGCTGGTCAAATCATTCTTGTGCTTTAATCTTCGGCTTCTTCCTCTGCTACATGGCAAAGAAAATGCTCTGCTTTTATTTGTAATGAGGTGGATAGACCTAGAGTTTCTCATACAGAGTGAAGTAAGTCAGAAAGAGAAAGACAAATACCGTATGCTAACACATATATATGGAATTTAAGAAAAAAAATGTCATGAAGAACCTAGGGGTAAAACAGGAATAAAGACACAGACCTACTTGAGAATGGACTTGAGGATATGGGGAGGGGGAAGGGTAAGCTGTGACAAAGTGAAAGAGAGGCATGGACATATATACACTACCAAACGTAAGGTAGATAGATAGTGGGCCGCAGCCGCATAACACAGGGAGATCAGCTCTGTGCTTTGTGACTGCCTGGAGGGGTGGGATAGGGAGGGTGGGAGGGAGGGAGATGCAAGAGGGAAGGGATGTGGGAACAGATGTATATGTATGACTGATTCACTTTGTTATAAAGCAGAAACTAATAAAAAAATAATAATAAAGTCTTAAAAAATAAAATAAAATAAAATAAACCTATGTTTCTCTATCTGTAAAATAGGAGGGATAGTAATAATAATAGCACCTACCTTGTAAAAATGCTGCAATGAGTAAAGGAGTATGTAAAATGTGCTGCCCAACATCTGGCATATAGTTTACACTCAGTGTTAGCTATCTCACTGGATAAAAAAAAAAAAAAAAAAAAAAAAAAAACAACTCACGTGATTAGATCAGGCCCATCTAACACTCTCCTTAGTTTAAGGTTGACTGACTTGGGATCTTAATTACATCTACAAAAATCCCTTCACAGCAACACCTAGATTAATGTTTGATTGAATAACTGGGAGAAGATGTGTGTACACCAGGGGCTGGGAATCTTGGGGCCATCTTAAACTTTTGTCTACCACATCCTATTCAAGTTTCATATTCGGTTGGAAAACTTTTCATTCCATATTCCATCGTCAATTCTAAGAGCAGCGTGGCAGTATTTTTAAAAGGCTGTATGATATGCTGAATAAAGAGCAAATCTGCTTAATACAATTATTAAGCATCCAATCAACTTAATTCCTAAAATATAAAAAGTAACCAACCTCCATCCCCCACAAATGTTAAAGTAAGAAATTGGTTTCTCTTCACCAAAATTTTTCTCATGGTTAAGGGTAGGAAATATATTCATGGACAGAGGAAACTACAAAAGCCATAAAGGGTGAAACTGAATGGTGCTTTCCAGAAACTTGAAGTAAAGATTTTAAGCTATGGAGACACTAGAGCAGATTTATAATTTAGAAATATCACCCTGAGGCCAGAGGATTGGCTGGTCTGGGGGAAGGTTTGGAGGCTGGAGGGTCTGTCAGGTTTCCAAATGGGAAGTGATGAGGGCTGCTGCAGAGGGGAGAGGGAGAATGTTAAGGAAGAGAAATGGGCAGGATTTACAGACAGATCAGAAACGTGAGGCATAGAGGGCAAGATGTGTCCCGTTTGTGTCAGGTTTTACTTGGCTGAATCCAGAGGGGCTGTAAAGCTCAATCTGAAGTCTTGGTTGCTGTGTTTTGGGGTTGGGGAAATGCAGGGGATGTCAGAAGGGGGAAATGCATTAGAGCAACCACTTTGAGGAGGAACACTTACTTTTCCACAATTCAGGAGAGGGCCCTTAACTGCCCGGATTTGTGGACATAGAAAGAGAGCTTGCTTTTGGCTTCAGGCTTGGCCGGAAGGCTATGTTTATTTTCAATCACCAACATCTTTCTCTCTTTTTTCTGCCTTCCCTCATCTGTGCACCTCAGCCACCTCCTATCTTGTGCCAAGAGGAATAATACCTAATAAAAAATGATTACTTACACTTAGAACATTCATGAGTACCAAGCACTTATCCATAGGCATTGATTTGTCTGATCCTCATCACAGCATCGTGAGGTTGCACGGCAGATGTCCTGCCCATTTGATAGATAAAGAAACAAAATCTGAGATTAAATGATTTGGCCCCATATTTGCTAAGTGGCAGAGTCCTGTCCGGCACTCAAGCCTTCTGATCAGTAATATGGCGTCCTTTGCAAGAGGTCATTTTTCAGTGTACTACTGGATGAGTACATTTAAAGAGCATTGCATTTTATATAAGGATCTAGAACAGTGGTTCTTGTAGTATTTCACAAATGCTGTCTTGACCCAGTTTTGATGTCATGACTAAAAACTCTCAATTCTCCTTTGCAGGCAGTTTGCTAAGCCCCTACTCCAACTACTGTACTTCTCTCGTCTCCATCACCACTGGGTTACAATACACACATACCCAGCTAGAGAGAGCCCCAGATACCTAACTTCCAGGGATGACCCCTTCTTCCTTGAGCCCAAGGAATTATTCAAAAATATCCAATCTCCAGTAAGCCCATGAAACCTAGTTAAACCCACCCCACTTGACAAACATACACCTCCTTCTACAATTCCAGTTTACACTGTAACCCTGCCCCTGGTACAACACACTGTGTGGCCCTGCGTGGCAGCCTTCTGTCATTTGGAGAAGTAAGTGAAAAGGAGTTTTGCTTTTCATCTATCTGTGTGTCCAGCCATCCAAAGAATCTGTAATCACACCTAATATCTAAACTAATAGTTAGATCATACCTCACTGTTCTCATCCTTGGCTGCACACTGGAAACCCAGAGAGCTTTACAAACTACTGATGCCTGGGTCCCAACTCAGGGACTCCAATTTAATTATAGTGAAGACTAGGAAATTAAAAGTTCCCCAGATGATTCTTCATGAAACCAAGGTAGAGACTCTATTGATCTAAACATTGTGGGTGTGAAGAAGTGCAGGAGTCAACAGACCTCTAGAAAGTCTGGTATTTATAAAATCCCTTGGATTTTACCAAGTATTCTCGATTTGGTTCCAACCACATGTAAAAGCTAGTAATGAAAAACTCCGAGCATAGAAATATTGGAAGAGTACTAAAGAATCATTTGGGGCTTCCCTGGTGGCGCAGTGGTTGAGAGTCTGCCTGCCGATGCAGGGGACACAGGTTCGTGCCCCCTCAGAGTAAAGCCTTGAGGGAGTTGTTATTATTACCCTCATTTTACAAATAAGAAAACTGAGGCATAATTAAAATGCAGAGTCAGCATTCAAGACTGGAGTATTGATCTGTTTGATTTCAAAGCCGATGCTCTTAGCTACTGAATTGTACCTATTGATAACTTTGAAACATATAATATACCAGAAGCCAGCTAAGAAGTTCATCTTGTCATTAACAGCTATTAAGAAACGCCACATACACACCTCTGTACACTTGCATTTAGGCACGCACACACACATAAACCGAACCAGTAATAGGTAGATCCTATTTACTAGATATATTACTATTGCAAGTTAACTTATATCTCTTGAAAGCTGAGTTTACCATAGTAACCTGTAGTATCAGAGTTATAAGGGGGTTTAGTGTTATGGGGTAGAAATGGACTAGGAATTAGGAAACTTGAGTCAGTTGCCTCTCCCAATCTGCCTCCATAGCACAGACCAGCCCCAGGACCCTGGGCTACCACTGCTCCCATTGAATCTGCTGCTCACAGTTGTACAATATGGCATTTGCACTGAATAATTTCTAAGATCTTTTCTAGTTTAAAAGACAATAATTTATTTTTGATTACTTGAAACAATTGTGTATCTAATTCCTTTTCTCTAGTATTTATTTATTTAACTTTTTGGTCTTCAATTAGTTATTTTATTTTTGAAATCCAATTTTATATCAAATAGTTCAATAATAGTAAAATAATGGTAATGGTAATTATGATAATAATAGCTAACATTTATGAAACAGTAAATTCTAGGTATATTTATGAATTATATATATTAAATCATTTTTATTTTTGGAATCCAATTTTATACCAAATAGTTCAATAATAGTAAAATAATGGTGGTGATAATTATGATAATAGCTAATACTTATGAAATACTAAATTCTAGGTATATTTATGAATTGTATACATAAATCACTTAATCCTCATAAGTGTCCAAAGAAATAGAAACTATCATTACCCCCATTTTAGAGGTGATGAAACTGAGGCACGAGAGAGATGGTAAGTAGCTTGCCTAAGGTGGCACAGCCAGTATGTGGAAGAAGACTGAGGTAGTCTGACTCCGGAATTTGTTATTTAAACTACTACACTCTATCTTTCAATATTTTTTAGGTGCTGTGAATGGAGGGTTTACATACTAATTAGTGGAGTTTATTTAATGACACATTAAAAAACTGTGGAGCCCCATAATAATAAAGCTGCTACATTTCATGGCCTTTAATAAAATTCTAGGTTTTTACCACCTTCCTCACCATATACACACACACCATATCCTGAAGCCTATTCTTTATTTTATTTATAGCCCATGAGACAGATTATCTCTGGGATATTCCTTTATGAGAAAAATATACATGTCATATTTAGAACAAATAAGAGCATCTGTTTTTATGTTCAGGACATTACATCTCCTCACTTTTCTTTGCCTCCTGGGAATTTAATTAAAATAATAAAATGGAGAAAGCTACCATAGTTTGTCACATAATGATGACAGCAAAAAAAGAACAGCACAAAACTAATCTCTTCTTTCTACAGTGTTGCCTTATGTGCACATTCATCCGGAAACTAATCATTCCAGTCATATCAATAAAGGGCAGTGAGCTCACCGCAGAATCTGTGGGATTGGTTGATTGTAAACAGTGTTTCAAGTGTCAGCTATAAAGATCTAGAAAATACACAGCGGCATAGGAAGTTGCCTTTGCAGTGGCCGTCGGTTACCATGGTTTCTGAGTCTGAAGGTAGAGCTGCAGTAGCCTTAGAGGCTTCTGAGTCCAAACCCTTACTCCCAGGGCAAAAAAACTGAAATTGGAGCAATGATCCAGATCATTCTCACAATGAGAAGCAAAAGGGGCTCCCCCACTCCCCTAGGAATTATCTATCTGAATGATAATTGAAAATCATTTCCCACCCCATTGTCTGGATGATACGCTACTTGCTCCTCATGGCACGTGTGGATTAGCAGGAGGTGGGCAGTGCTATGCTTTTAGGTGAAAATGAACTCTTGCAGAAATGTTTGAGAATTTTGTTTTTTGAATAGCACCTATAGAACTATACATATTATTTATTGTATATTATATATTATGATGTTATATATTACATAATATATGTATGTTTTTTAGATACCAAGACAGCAGAAGCATATTAGAACAAAAATGAAATATTGTAGGTAGTCTCCAACTCAGCACTATGTTACTTTCCCAAAGTCCATGTATAAATTAATTGTTTAGGAAACCCTAAGGTATTTTTCTAAAGAAAATAACAGTCTGGCTAATTTCTTATCTCACTTTCCCTCTATGAAAATATATTTAGTGTTACATGCAGTTAAAGTATATCTTGATTTCTCTGGTTTGTGGAGTCAGGAGTCTTTTGTTGTTAAAAAAAGGTGCTGGGGCTTCCCTGGTGGCGCAGTGGTTGAGAGTCCTCCTGCCGATTCAGGGGACGTGGGTTCGTGCCCCGGTCTGGGAGGATCCCACATGCTGCAGAGCGGCTGGGCCCGTGAGCCATGGCCGCTGAGCCTGCGCGTCCGGAGCCTATGCTCCGCGACGGGAGAGGCCACAACAGTGAGAAGCCCGCGTACCACAAAAAAAAAAAAAAAAAAAAAAAAGGCACAGCAGAAGACACCGGAAATATCAGGGATGGGTCTGTGGGAAATTCTAAGTTTCCTCCTACCTCCTTTTGCCCTTCGTCACTCAGCTGAATCCCTGGGCTCCTCTGCTAAGCACTATGAGATGCCCCTAAGAAGTGTTGCCATGGGTTGGGAAATGGATCCCATTCAAATTACTTTCAATTACTTGAGCTATTAGGGGGATTTCTTTGAATTATAAACTATATCAAGAGCCTTGAGGTGTCCCGCCACATATTCAGAGCACATGCACATTTACCTTTTGCTTGGATTAAACTGATTATGGATACGAATTTGCACAACTGTATTGTATTTGATTATAAGTTATTGAAAGTCAGACCTAAGTAATAATGTGGGTATTTGAATCACTATCCTAACTTTAAAAAATTATCAAGGAAATAAAAAAAATTATAAAAAAATTTAATACATACAGATGAAAGCAGTCAAATGATACAAACTTCTAGTTATAAGAGAAACAAGCACTAGGGATGTGATGTAGAACATGATAAATCTAGTGAACACTGCTGTGTGTTATACATGAAAGCTGTGAAGAGAGTAAATCCTAGGAGTTCTCGTCACCAGGAAAAGTGTTTTTCTATTTCTTTAATTTTGTATCTATACGAGATGACAGATGTTCACTAAATTTACTGTGAAAATCATTCCATGATGTATGTAAGTTAAATCTTTGTGCTGTACACCTTAAACTTATACAGTGCTGTATGTCAGTAAAGCTGAAGAAAAAAAAAAACCCATATAGAACTCCAAGAATAGAATCATTCCAGAAATTGTAGATGCCCTTTAGTTTTTTTCAGAGAACACAGGGTTACCAGCTGAAAGAGAGCTCTCTGCCTTCCTCAAGGGGGATCAGGGGAGACCACCCCATTCTCCAAAGACCTAAGTCCAACTTTGTTCTGTTGTTAAAGTAGGCTTTTCCAATGGAGTTAAGCTTCTAGACACTCTGAACTCTCTGTAATGCCTCCTGCAAAGATCTAATCCTACACCTCATACCAGGGCCAGGTGGAACATGTGTACACTCTGAGCAAGTGAGTAATTCACTCAATAAAGCACTTCTCTGAGTATTGTACATGGCTTAGAAAGTGCCCTAACCTTAAATTTCTGAAGTTAAGTTCAGGTGTATTTGCTAGAATAGCTTTCCAAGTAAAATGAATGATAGTAGAACTAGATCTATTATGATGATGTGGTACAACCTCAAGAATTAACCTTAATACAAGCTAATGATGTGACTTTCCGGGTGGCAAGCATTAATGGTGGCAGCACCGACAGAAGCCTCACCATCACAGAAATTGTTGCTAACCTCATTGCCTCTCCTGCCCGTCTGTTCTTTTGGCTCCTGCACCCTCCAATTCCCTAGTTGCATTCGGCTCTTTGTACTAAGGTTTCAACTTGCTGTGTCTCACATTTTCGTAGGGGTAAACTTGCTAACGTCCAACTGTCACACTTATATTACTCAGGCCTCTGGTAGTACATGTAACTGTTTCAAGATAATTGGCAATTCAAAAATCGTAGGTAGCACACATTAGACATATATTCATCATCTATTTCACTAATGCAACTCTAATTTCATAAGCATCCTCATAGAAAATCTCACATTGATTAGAAATGACAGTAGATTTTTCCTATGTTTTTATCCTTTTATTTCCATATTGAACATATACTTTTATTATTATTTTTATATTTACTTTTACACAAAATCAGAGACACTACCAGCCTAAAAGAGGTATTGTAAATATAAAGTAAGTATCAACTATAGGCAAAAACACATTTTAATACATATACCATATGATTTGGTATAATAGAATTTAGAGATGAAGAAATCCCAAGGGATTTTTCGACCCAACCATTTATTTCATTATAGAATTTCCTCTGCTTAGAACACTATTCCTGATGGATGATCACTTTCCCATTGCATGAATAATTCTAATGAATTATTTTCTTGTAAGGCAGCTCTTTCTACCTCTAAAGAGCACTGTTTGAAAGTCTTTCCTAACATAAACTTAGATCTACTTCATCGTAATTTCTAGTGACTAGTTCCTGCAACTTCTTCCCCATGAGCTTCTCCTAATAATTTGAATTTCTTGATCACATAATCACCCTTCAAGTATTTAAGGATAATTCACATTCCTAGATAAAGCAAAGGAATTATCATGAAATGGAACAAGGAGATATTTTATTAATTGGTGGAAAGAAACAAAGGCATGAATTGACAGAACCAAAAGAAAAGAAGGGAATGAGACTCAGAGCAAGAATAAATGCAGGCAGAAGTTACCCTAATGCACTGGAACCAAAGAATACGTGAGAGTTCTTAAATTCAGAGAATGACACTTGACCTTCAGGAAGAGAAGCAGTATGAAGCTCTGCAGACCTAATTGGGATGTCTAAGGGAAAGCAAAATCATTCTTGGTGGTGGTGGTGACCAGGGAAGAATGACCATATACAGGGTGAGATGCTTTGTCAATGAAAGGTAGATTTGTCCAACAGGAAGAGGTGTGCCATGATGGTTATGGCTCCCAACAGGTAGAGGCAACTCTATGATTACCTAATGAGACCATCAGGAAGTGTTTCTTCTTCTTAACACATGTATATGGGATAAAAAAGTGTCCTCATGTGTAAAATAAAGATGTACTTTGAATAGGACTATGTTGTCTTATACTGATATTCATAGTTGCCAAATATATATATTATATACATAATAATATGAAACATTATATATAATATGAAATATTATATATAAAAATATATAATATAAAATATTATATATATATCTGACTGACAGAAAATTGAATAGAATTTTCCTCTTTGCTTAGAACATGTGGGCATGCATATTTTGGTGATGTACACTTTGAGTTATGACCAAGCTAGGTAGGGAATGAGACAGATCACACCACTCTATGTGTTACTTTTTTTCTCCCTCTGGCTTCTTCTCAAGAACACTTTCTCTGTTTCCTTGAATCTGGCAGTCAGCATCTTTATACCACTTATATCTGGAAGTAAGCTGAGGGCTGTAGGAGACCGAGAACTTTTTCTAATATAAAGGGGGTCAGAGGTCCCTGGAGGACCTGAGATTACTTAATTTAGGCTATACTTAGTAATAAGTAGTCTAGATATTTGTGGTAGTGAATAATGGTCCCTCAGAGATGTCCACATCCTAATCCCTGAAACCTGTAAATGTCACCTTACGTAGCAAAAGGGATTTTGCAAATGTGATTAAGAATCTTGAGATGGGGAAATTATTCTGGATTATCCTAGTGGGCCCGAAATGTAATCACAAGGGTCCTTGTAAGAGGAATGTAAAATATTAGTCAGTAGTAGGAAATGTGATGGAAGAAGAAAGAGATCCCAGTGGTGTGGACAGGAGACAGGGATGCAGGCAGCCTCTAGAAATTAGAAGAGGCAAGGAACAGATTCTCCCCTGGAACTTCTAGAAGAAAAACACTCTTCTAACACCTTGATTTTGACCCTGTTAAGACTTATTTTAGATTTCTGACCTCCAGAATTCTAATAGAATAAATTTGTTTTCTTTTAAGTCACTGAATTTATGATAATTTGTTACAGCAGTGATAGGAAACTAACAATATTTTGTATGTTTTCTATTAATTTAACTTCTTTCTATAATTCTAGTATAAGAACATTTGCTTCTATATCAGATATTCCCAGGGAGCTGAAAGAGGAAGGCTGATTGAGGGAGTATACATTCAACCATGCAATAGTACATGAAACTGAATTGTGTCAGTCAAGGTCTGTTAGTTGTAAGGTTCAGAAAACAACTCTGACAGATTTAAGCAGAAAATGAATTTACTTAAAGGATATTGGGAACATTACTGAGTGTAGGATTTGGAAAATAGGAATGAGGGAGCAAGGCATCAGCTAGGACCAGGCTGAGAGTATGCCCCGAACGAGTCCTGTGGAGACGCTGCTGCTAGTGCCACTGACACTGACCATCAAAGCTCACGGCAGTTCATCAAGGCACCAGACACCAAGCACTACCCTGCCTGGCTGTCCCTGAGGTCTCTGGAGACCTAATGGTTTTGCTGCCAGTTGCCAATATCTGCCAACAAAATGGAGTTTGCATGGCCCCTGCATCTTTGAATCACTGACTCTTGTTCATAGTCTAAGTTGGGTAAATCTGATTGATCAATTCTGGATCACATTTGGAACACCCTAGCTGCAAAGGAAGCTGGGAAATTAGCATCTGGTGGGTTTAGCTCCATCAGGGAGAGTTTACTTTTTTCTCATGAGTGGTAAGATGTGAATTCCCAAAATGCAGGGAAGAGTTTCAAATGATGGGTGGCTTAAAAAAGTACAGATGCTCATGACCTTAGTGTTAAGGGAGGCTGGTATAAAATGCACTGATACATGAGCAGGAAAATGAACATAACAATGTAGTAAAATACACATAATAAACATGGCATTTTGAAACTTGGAAAGACTGAGCTTAAAATTTATAAAAAAGCCTCACAAATGGAAAAGTATCACTTTTCAAAGAAATAATAGTAATAGTTAATATTTATTAAGTGCTTGTTATATACCAAGCACTCTTTTAATATTTAACCTATGTTAACTCTATTAAGTCTTGTAGGAAAGCATTTGCCTCATTTGTAGGTAAATAAGTGAAGGCATCAGATGTTTAAATAACACACCCAAGGTCACACATCTAGAAGAAGCAGATCCAGGCTATAAACCCAGCATTCTGATCCAGAGATGTAATCATTAGACTTTATTGACTCCTGAGAAAAAGACCTGCTTCTTTAAAAGAAACAAATAAACAACAAACCTTTACTGGCTCTTTAATTTAAAAAGTCAGGCACACTTATTGTTGGAAGAGCAATCACTACAGAAGTTTATTTGGAATGGAAAGTGGTAGCATTCTTTCCCCATAGATCGCACACCGCTCAGATGGACATTTATTCATGTAGTGCAAGTTCCCATGGTCTCCAAGTTTAGTGTTAGGCTGGTGCTTTTATTATATAAAATCCTGTGAAACTGAGCCTTGTTAACTTCAGGAGACTATATGAATGAGGATAAAAGGGTGGAGACACTTTAGTATTTCTAATATGGAAAGGTTCTGTTGGGCTTTTATCCATTTTTTTCCTGAGCCCCATTTTACACACCTGGGTTTTGGATAGTCTTTACATAATATTTGAGCTCAGGTAATGAGTGAGTGACAATGATACAGTGAAATTAACTTACACTCGGACAGTTTTTGTTTATAGGGGTGGGGGGCTTCAAGGTGGTCTACTGAATTTGGTAACTCTAGCCTATGGATTAAATTACAATTGAAGACTCTCAGAATAAGACTATAAATCTTACCCCCAAATCTTAGGGTAAAGGAATGGGGTTCATGAGCTCTCGGTCCACACTACCATGTTGGAACCATTAATCCTCCTCCTTCATGTAAGTCTCCTACTTCTTTGGGGATTTTGTAATAAGCTGTGCTTTTTGTATTATCTGTAGCTGTTGTCAACTTTCTTTCTCTTTCAACCTCTGCTCTCATCCCCTTCCAGGATCCAGGGTGAGATCAACATCTCTGGATGAAGAGCCGACATCTGGGCTGCCCCATCTTTCAGGGGCCTCACCTGTACTGACATCTACAGCTTCTCAGTAACCCATTTCCATTGCCATATTGTGGACCAGATCAGCACTCAGAACTGCTCCAATCTATCACCCCAACTTTTAATCTCTCCGCCTACCTTACTCAGTGTATCAGTCAGTGTTCTTTATTGCAAACAAAATAAACTAATCTGGATTTTTTATGAAAAATAAAAGTTAGCTCAAGGAAGCCAGATAACCATGTCTAAATAAATGCCAGAAACTAGGAAAGAGGTTTGACCCTATTAGGGACTGTTGTAGTGAAAATATCCCTGCTGCCAATATTCAGTACCATCGGTGTTGCTGGTACCAGTGATGACACTGGTGTCACTGGATGCTCAAAAGTCTCCACCAGTTGTCCTGAAGAGCAAGGCATCCTTACATATATAGTTGCTAGGAATTAAATCCCTCTTGCCCACCTCCTCACAATGCTCACTCCTTAAAATTGATGTTCTAGGACCATGAACCTGGTTGTTGTTCACATGCTATACTCTAGCAGAAAATTTGTTTAGGGAAGGTTCTTGGTTTCTACTTTGGCTAAACAGGACTCAGAAGGCAGAAAGTACTCAAATATTATACAGGTGTTTGAAAGGTTCCTTGAAGCCAGAAAATATTACAAATAGCCGCTATATTAATTACTTCATTTTCCATTGGTTCTGCCTTATCAGGAATTCTAGTCTACATCTACATCTACTACATCTACTTTATTTATACATTTTCCATTTTCATGTCATCTCCAACCTAGGTTAGATTTCACGGTGCACAGTTTCAATCAATCCCTTACATGTATACTGAGTTTCTTTGACCCATTATTTTGTCACACAGACTAACCCCGTGTTGCACAAATCCAGCTATTTACATTTTTTGATGTCTGCAGTATTGTAGGAAGTAATTACACAATCAAGCAAATAATTGTCACTATATATTAATGGACCTGGGGACATACTATCCATGACCATAAGGTTGTCCAAGAATTCTACTATGTTCGCCTTGTCAGTTCTATTTCTCCACAGGTGCCATTTCAAATGTTCTATTCTATTCTTAAACCTCTCATTCTACCTTTCTATTAGGCCCCCTCATATTTTGGGCAAATAGTCTTGTCTGTTACTTCTCAAAGAAAATAAATCCATCAAACAGAACATTTTAAAAATGTTGCCCATGAACCTATAAGCCCAATTATGTATATTGACACCAAAATTTTCTTTTTTTCTACCTAATAAAATGAGACAATTTGGGGGAGGGTTATCTCCTTCAATCAGGGTTTAAACACACTCATATAACTCCTTATTAAACTAATTTAAAACATAAAAAATCAAGTAAACAATTGTATGAACAATCGGACCCACTCTGTACCAGCAACTGTTCTACTGCTTTTACCCTTCAAAGGAAACCTTGAGTTCTGGCTTAACTTTCCACCAAACCAGCTCTTTAAAAGGTTTTTATTACCTACTTCTCTCTTTTCCTCCCTCCCTTCCTTTCTTCCTTTCTTCCTTCCTCCACTCTTTCTCAATGCAGCATTTTCTGACCTTATCTTATTTAAGGATCCTCTAGGTCCTTAAAGGATACGGCTTCTTCCTACTTGAACCTCATTACCTGGGACCATGGGTAATAGTGCTGTTATACTGGATTTGTTCCTGGGAAAATGATATCTGGTAGATCCAAAATTAAAACTCAAGCATGTTTGAATCCAAAAGTGTTATAGATTCTGATAAGCTTGCACTCTATTAATCTTTCTATCATAGTCTAAAGAGTCTGGTTGCAAAGAACAGGAACCCATTGAAATTAGCTTTACTAAATTGGGAAAATATTGGAAGTATTCAGAGTTGCTTTGTGGGATTGACCCACCTGAAAGTGCAGGTGGCCCTCAGGAAGATCTGGAGCCAGGAGCTGGACAGCGATGACCTGGTGCTCCTCGCTCCATCTTTCAGGGTCATGATATCTCTCTCAGTGGTTTTTTCAAGCAGGTCAGCTTCATCCTTGCCCCTAGTGAATTGCCTTTTTCTGCTTCTCAGTGCACTTGGACAGCTGATGTTGGATTTACATTCTACATAGATAGTGTTCTCAATACAACACTAGAAATACTTCTCAGAGATATCATGGTTTCCAAGGAAGTACTGACCAAGTCCTAGTACCATCCATTCATCCTAGTTAAGAACTGTTTTCAGGTCTGAAATCAGTGTTTTACTTGTATTTTACTCCGGATTTAGAAATCTTTTTCATTTGGCCCCCTTTTTCTTCCTGCTCTAAAGTTATCATACCGTATACTGGCTGATGAATGCATTCAGGTGTTTTTGTGACCTTGAACAAGCTATCTTATCTCCTTTCCAATTTCTTCCGGAGTTCTGCTTTCCACTTCTCTAAAACATCTTCTTCTTTACCCATCACAAATTTTTCACTATAATTTTTAAACAACTCTCAAATTGTCTTTTTATTTTAAGTCCTCCTATAATCTTCTTAATAAAATGTATAAATTCTTAACCCAGGAACCATAGTTTTAAAAATGAAGCCATCATTTATATAGTCAATAAACATCTTTAAATGCATACCATATATTGTATGATATGTATGGCTCTGTATGTATGTAGAATGCATAAAATTTACTTCTAGTCCTCTATCTTCTGGCATCATGACTTTTGGCTCAAACGTTAGTAATATTATCACTCTTATTTCATAAATGAAACATTGAGACTTGGAGAGTTTAAGTAATATTTGCCCAAGGTCTCATGGTTATAAATGTAGAGGCAGTATTCAAACTCATGTCTGAATCCTCAGGATCTGTGTCAAATTCTTGTGGAAATCTTCAATGGTGGCAGATCTCCAACCCTTTTGTTTGGTGGAGAATTAGGTTCAATGGAGGCTTCCAAAAGTAATAAAAAAGGTATTTTACTAGATTGATATGTATGATAATCACAATATAAATGTAAAGTGTTATATAATATATATATATATATATATATATTTTTTTTTTTTTTTGGTCTCAGAACTTGAATAAAGGTAATTGTAAAACAAGTTCACAAAATATTTAGACTACTGACAGCCTCCATGGAATGAGTATATGTTAGACTCTGAAGGATAACTTTCAATTATATGTACATGTTCTTAGGTTTCAAAAAAGATATCCTATTAATTTACCACTAGTCCTAGAAGGCTTCTATTTATTTTATTTACTTTTTTTTTTTTTTTTGGCCGCGCAGCCCGTCAGGTTCCCTGACCAGGAATTGAACCTGCACCCCCTGCAGTGGAAGCGCCGAGTCTTAACCACTGGACCACCGGGGAAGTACCCTGGAAGGCTTTTAAAGGAGAAATAACTTACTTCAACATCCACCATTTACCACCATAGGCTAATTACTTTGTCATATTAATTTCTGTTACTTAGGCAACCCACGGGGAATAAGAGAACAAAGACTATTCAAATACTAAGCAAAAGGTATTCTGAAACATAACAGGCTCCACCATAAAGTTGACTTAAATGTATTTATGTAGCTGGGCTAGTAAAAAATGAAGATCTATAGCATCTCAAAATATGTATTTCTTATATTTTGATTTAGGCTCTGAGTCAAACTTCTTTGGATTATAGTGTTTTTAATTGAAAGAAAATGTGCTCTTTCCTTTCGTAGCACATGAAATTTACTTATCCTCATTGTTTGCTCATCATGTTATTCTTAAGGCAGTTTTCTGTTCTTTCATATCTTTCTGGATATCACTTCAAATAAAATAAATAAGCATCTCTTCATTCTTGTTCAAAAACACAGACAAATACCATCTGTTCCTTGAACTGTTCCAGGTACAGTGACCACCTATTGCTCTCCATCTGTCAGATGTTCATTTATCTACCTCAGCTGTGCTGCCAATGGATTCTACGTTTTAACACAGTGAAAATAGTTTTTTACACCTCATTTTATGTTTGGTAGAATGTGGAATTTTGATTTACAATAAAATATGAAACTATAAAACAGTGAATACTGTTTTCTAAGTTGACTTGGACATTTCAAAGGAGAATTTTCAAAAATGGTTGCAGCAGCATTGGCGTATGTGTTTAGTCTTTCAAGTGAATAGTTTGGATGTTAGCACTCATTTGGATGTATACCGTTCAGTAAGTTAAAATTTTAAAAGTAAATCTATTTTGTCGTTATAACTCATACAAGTAAATACTATAATAGCAACTATATTAAATAAACTTAAATAAAGTAGGCATTTAAGTAGCGAAATATTAGCATTGTCCACCCCCACTTTTTTTTTTTTTTTTTTTGTGGTATGTGGGCCTCTCACTGTTGTGGCCTCTCCCGTTGTGGAGCACAGGCCCCGGACACGCAGGCTCAGCGGCCATGGCTCATGGGCCCAGCCACTCCGCGGCATGTGGGATCTTCCAGGACCGGGGCACGAACCTGTGTCCCCTGCATTGGCAGGTGGACTCTCAACCACTGCGCCACCAGGGAAGCCCTGTCCACCCCCACTTTTAAGTAGCTTTTATTGTAACAAAAAATTGTAATTTTAGCAACATTCATATTAAAACCTTTTGCCTCAAAATTTAAATTAAATGAAGATAAAGGGGGAGAACCCCCCAAATCATAGGGCATTTGACCACAAATACTAGGGTTTTAACTATATATTAAAGCAATTCTATCTATTTGTCTTTAGAGTTGAAGAAGTTAGCTAGGAATGTAAAAAAAAAATTACAAAATACACATTCATAGAAGAAGTTCCACAAAAATGGCAGAATAAGAAATCCTGGCCCTTGTTACCCAACAGAAGCACCAATTTAAAAATAATATATGGATCAAAATAACTTTATGAGAAGTCTAGAATCTAGTTTAAAAATTGTTATACTTCAGATGAGCATAAAACCAAGAACAGCCACATTGAAATGAGTAAGAACAGCAATCTCACTTTACTTCCATCAGCCCCTCCCCAAGATAGCACCTGGGAGGAAAGAGAGAATGGAATAAGTCTTTTGGTGCACTGCCCTATGGGCCAGTTTCCTGTCTCATCTCACATGAAGGACTGATGGAATTGACATAGTTCAGAGGCCTAGATTCAGTTAAGAACAAAGCAAAAAGAGCAGGTGACTTATTGTGGCTGACATGGCTCTATGAGATGGAGGTGAGGCACAGAACCTGAGGCTTCTTCCCCAGGAGAGAGGGAGAGTCGTGGAGCATGTCTCCACCATCCCAATCTTTCACTTCATTGTCTGAGGGGCTCACTTCTGTCTTGCCTCACCAAGAGCACTGACAGACCCTGCATAGTTTGGTGGAGACAGCTAAGAACAAAGGGAAAGGGACAGGAGACTTGTGACTGGGAGGATTGTGTCACTGGGTCCCTTAGGACATCTTCTACATAAGGCTACTCTTTCAAGACCAGGAGACATAGCTGATATGCCTAATACATAGAAATAAATACAGAGAGTTAGGCACAATATGGACACAAAGGAATACTTTGCAAATGAAAGAACAAGGCAAAACCTCAGAAAAACAAATAAACAGACCAACCATTAGTAATGAAATTAAATTAGTATTAAAAAACCTCCCAATAAACAATAGTCCAGGACCAGACAGCTGTACAAGTGAATTCCACCAAAAATTTAAAGAGTTAATACTTACCCTTCTCAAACTATTCCAAAAAAATCAAAAAGAAAGGAATGCTTCTAACTCATTCTACAAGGCCAACATAACCCTGATAACAATACCAAACAAAGAACTACAAAAAAAAGAAAATTACAGGCCAATATCCGTGATAAACAAGAGATTTTAAAATCTTCAACAAAATATTAGCCAACTAAATTCAGCAATAACATTAAAAGGATCATACACTATGATCAAATGGGATTTATTCCAGGAATGCAAGCGTGGTTTAATATTTGCAAATAAAAGTGATACACCACATTAACAAAACAAAAGTTGAAAATCATATAATTATTTCAATAGATGAAGAAAAAAATTTGACAAAATTCAACATCCATTTATGATAAAAACTCTCAACAAAGTGGATACAGATGAAGCATAGCTCAACTTAATGTAGGCCGTATATGACAAACCCACAGCTAACGTCACACTCAACTTGAAAACTTGTTCCCAAGATCAGGAACAACAAAGAGTACCCACTATCACCACTTCGACTCAACATAATATTGGAAGTCCTAGCCACAGTAATCAGACAAGAAAAAGTGATAAAAGCATCCAAATTGGAAAGGAAGAAACAAAACTGTCACTGTTTGCAGATGACGTGACTATATATATAAAACCCTAAAGACCCCACCAAAAAACTATTAGAACTGATAAATGAATTCAGTAACATTGCAGGATACACCATCAATGAACAAATATCTGTTCTATTTTTGTACACTAATAACAAACTATCAGAAAGAGAAACTAAAAAAAATCCCATTTACAATTGCAACAAAAATAATAAAATACTTAGGAATAAATTTAACCAAGGTGGTGAAAGACCTGTACTCTGAAAACTATAAGACATTGATGAAAGAAACTGAAGATGACACAAATATATGGAAAATTATACCATGTTCACGGATTGGAAGAATTAATATTGTTAAAATATCCATACTACCCCAAGCAGCCTACCAATTTGATGTGGTTCCTATCAAAATACCAATGGTATTTTTCACAGAACTAGAGCAAATAATCATAAATTTTGTATGGAAACACAAGAGACCCAAAATAGTCAAAATAATCTTGAGAAAGAAGCTGGAAGTATTACACTCTCTGATTACAAACTATATTAGAAAGCTATAGTAATCAAAATAGTATGGTTCTGGCACAAAAACAGACACATATATCAATGACAAAGAATAGAGAGCCCAGAAATGAACCTTCATAAATACAGTCAGGTAATTTATGACATAAAAGCCAAGAATATACAGTGGGGGAAAAGACAGTCTTTTCAATAACTGTTGGGAAAAGTGGACAGCTACATGCAAAAGAAGCAAACTGGGCCACTTTCTTATACCGTATACAAAAATAAACTCAAAAAGGATAAAGACTCAAATGTAAGGCCTGAAACCATAAAACTCCTGGAAGAAAACCTAAACAGTATTATCTTTGACATCTGTCTTAACAATAATTTTTTTGATTTGTCTCCTCAGGCACTGGCAGCAAAAGCAAAAATAAACAAATGATACTACACCAAACTAAAAAGCTTTTGCACAGTGAAGGAAACAAGCAACAAAATGAAAAGACAATCTGTTGAATGGGAGAAGATATTTGCAAATGATGTATCTGATAAGGGGTTAATATCAAAAATATATAAAGAACTGACACAATTCAATTTAAAAAATAAACAATCTGATTAAAATATGAGCAGAGGACCTGTAAATTGGTGAAGCCACTATGGAAAACAATATGGAGGTTCATCAAAAAATTGAAAATTGAACTACCATATGATCTAGCAATTCTACTTCTGGGTATTTACCTGACAAAAATGAAAACAATAATCCAAAAGGATACATATACCTTTATGTTCATTGTAGTACTATTTACTATAGTCAAGATATAGAAGCAACCTAAGTGTCCATTGATAGATGAATGGATAAAAATATATAGACTGGAAAGAAAAAACAAAGAAACAAACAAATTAAACAGAAACAGATTCATAGATACAGAGGACAACCTGGTGGTCACCAGAGGGGAGGGTGGCAGAGGGTTAGGCAAAATAGATGAAGAGGTTAAGAGGTACAAACGTCAAGTTCTAAATAAATGATTCACAAGGATGTAATGTACATCATAGGGAGTATAGTCAGTAATATTTTAATAACTTTGTATGGTGACAGATGATTGCTAGACTTATCACAGTGATCAATTCATAATGAATTTAAATTTCAAATCACTAGGTTTACTCCTGAAACTAATATAATATTGTATGTCAAGTATACTTCAATAAAAAAATAAAAAGGAATTAAAAAACAGGCAAAATGACTGAAAACAGTGAAGTAAGTCAGAGAAAGACAAATATCATATGATATTGTTTATATGTGGAATCTAAAACAATGGTACAAATGAACTTACATACAAAACAGTGTCACAGATGTAGAAAACAATCCTATGCTTACCAAGGGGGAAGGGGGAGAGGGATAAATTAGGAGACTGGGATTGACATATACACACCACTATATAGAAAATAGATGACTAATAAAGACCTACTGTATAGCACAGGGAACTACTCAATTCTCTGTAATGATCTATATGGGAAAAGAATCTAAAAAAGAGTGGAGATATATATATATATATATATATATATATATATATATATATATATATATATATATATATATCTGATTCACTCTGCTGTACATCTGAAACTAACACAACATTGTAAATCAACTATACTCCAATAAAAATTTTAAAAAAGACTCAAAACTGTAAAAAGGACAAAGGTTATTATATAATAATAAATGGGTCAATTTACCAGGAAGATATAACTATAATAAATACTTATGCATCCAACATCAAAGTACCCAAATATATGAAGCACATTGTCAGAACTGAAGGGAGAAATAGACAGCAACACAATAATAGAAGATTTCAATACCAAACTTTCAATAATGGATAGAACATCTAGACAGAAATCAGTAAGGAAACAGAACTCGGACAACTTGCAAATAACTATTCTGTATAGATTTTGCTGGAAATTTTAAAAGCTTGAAATTACTTCATTTATGTTTCTCCTTTGTTTACTGTCATATTCCACACTTCTCTCCATGAAATCTACTTTAGTCTTATACAATAAAAGTTGTTTCTCACTATTGTTGGTGAAAGTAAATAGTATTATTAAGAACGGCAAGTCAGAGTACACACAGTTCATCAAGGAATTTTGTTCCACTAGTTATGTACTCTATTCAGAGTCAAATCAATGAATTCCTATCAAACACTTCAATGTTAGGCCACAGGTTATCCAATTTGATAGGAGACTCTATTGACCTCATAACAGCAGGAGTTGCAATATAAAAGACATTAGGAGTAAACAGACAGTAATGTTATATTGAAAAATGTCTTAAGTCTGCCTATAATACAGAATTAAAAAGAAATTCTGTTATATTTCTTTTAGGCCTAGGATGAAATTAAAACCCCAGGGAATTTCAATTTGGTTTCAGTATCCTTCAAGAATTATTTTTTAATTAAAAAATATGTATTTCCTTCAGATCTTATCTTTGTTGTTTTTTTTGTTGTTGTTGTTGTACACGGGCCTCTCACTGGTGCGGAGCACAGGCTCCGGACACGCAGGCTCAGTGGCCATGGCTCACGGGCCCAGCCGCTCCATGGCATGTGGGATCTTCTGGGACCGGGGCACGAACCTGTGTCCCCTGCGTCGGCAGGTGGACGCTGAACCACTGCATCACCAGGGAAGCCCCTTCAGGTCTTATCTTTAAACACTAAGTGAATCCTTGTTACTTCTCCCAGAAATATTAAATTCAAATAAAACCATTATCTTTTTATTATGAAATCTACAAAACAAATTCTTTCTCAATGGATAGGTAAGGGACACTGGTATACCTATAAACAAATGTCTTTTTCTTTAAATTTCCTGTTTTCTGTAATGTTTAAAGTCAAGATCAACAGTAGGTCAACGTTTCAGTAGATGAGTCTGTTTCAGACTTCTGTTCTTAAGCCCTTGGAAAATGTTTTAAAGGCATAAAATATTTTATAAGGGCATTGCCTGTAGGATGATGATTTATCCAAGTATTATATTCATTTGTCTAAGAAATGAAGTTGTTGCACCATCTTCCTCAATTTATGATCTTCAGTCTCAGCATGGGATGACTAGGAAGACAAGTGTAAGAGGTTAAAAAAATGGATTGAGGATATTAAATGTCATCACAAAGAAAACATAAGATTATAAATATAGTCTGAAACAGTATATATAGAAAGTTCCTATTGGACTATTAATAATGCTTTCCAAGAGGCAACTTAGTCACTTTTAAATCTTTTAACTATTTCTTCTCTGGTTGTCTTTATATCTCTAAATAATATCCTCACATTGACATGTTTTATGTTATCAATTTTATGCCTCATATTTTGATTTCATGTTATGCTGGCTTATTTACACTATCTCATCCCTTTCTTCATTTATTCATTTAAGAAATAGTCACTGTGTGGATACTGTGAGCCAGGTTGTGGGGATACAACAATTAATGAGACAGATAAGGTCCCTGTTCTCAAAGAGCATATGGCCTTGTGAGGAGAGAGATCAGCATGTAAATGAATTAATGAGAACATTCAAATGTTAATGGAGTGAAATGATAATAAAGTATCATAATGCTAGGAAAAAATGTGCTTGGAACCACGGTACCGCTTTACATGGACTGTCAGGGAATGTTCTCTGGGGAACAGATCTTGAGTTGGGACCTGGGTAGAGGGATTCCCCTTATGGAAATGGGCAGTACATTCCAGGTAGTAAGAAAAGCAAAAACAAAGGCCCTAAGGTGGGAATTTTCTATCGTGATTATAGTTACCTACTACATAAATTTTAACACATTTATATACTTAAGCAATTGTTTTTTTCCATTTATATTAGACTGCATATCTTCATTTTTCAATACATAAGATAATGACTTCATTGTTTCAAATCTCTTTTTCATCTTTTCCATTTTAGGGTTTTGTCATCTAAACTTTTGAATTGTTAATGTTAATAATATCTAAATTATGCTCTATAACCAAAACTAGTTGTTCAATTTTTCCATAAGTTCATTCTAAAATTCAAAAGGAAAACAATGTTTACATTATTGTGAGTAGTAAAATCTTGCTCTTTAAAGAACCAGTGGTTTGCCATGAGCTTTTTTCCTTTTGTGTACAGTTTTTTACTTTTCCTCAAGTTTCCCTTGCTTTTCTCTTTTCCTTGTATTATTTAGTTTATCATATTTTCATTTTTTAATCTACCAGTCAAGCATTATATTAACTTCCCTTTTTCTCTTGAGACTCTCTTCTGAATTTTTTCTGGCCTTGTTTGCCATCTAGATCTTTTATATCAATGTAACTATTATCTTGAGACTTTCTCTATTTTTCATATTTTATCCCCAAATTTCCTGAATCCAACACTTTTTTCTTTGTATCACTAGAATAGTTTGGACTACAAGTAACAAATCCATACCCAGATGACCTAAGTAATCACAAAAATAATCACCTCACACAAAAGAAGGCCTCAGATGGAGTGATTCTAGGGTTGCTTAACTCAGTAACTAAGTGGAAACAAGGATGTAATTACTTCCCATCTTTTTGCTCCGCCAGCCTCAGTGCATCGTTTTTGTCCAACTGTCTTGCTGCTGTCAGGATGGCAACATGGAAGCCACAATTCTAAGTGTCATACATAGGTATGGAAATATGCAGTCTCTTTTTTATTTCTCTATTTCAGGCTTAGGAAAACTTCCTTAGAAGCCATTATGTAGACTTCTGCTCTTGTCTCACTCCTAAACAAATTATTGGCAAGGATAATGGAATTAGTATGATTAGTTTAAATAATCAAAATTTACTTAGGTAGGAGTTAGGATCACTATTCCAAGATCATCTGGGAGAAAGGAAGGCACCAACCCACTCCTTTCCCCAACCTCAAAGTAAGAAGAATGGAAAGGTTGGCTATTGAAATGTGTCTGTTGCACTTTTTTTGTTTGTTTGTTTGTTTCTTGGTTTTTTTTTTTTTTTTTTTTTTTTGTGGTACGCGGGCCTCTCACTGTTGTGGCCTCTCCCGTTGCTGAGCACAGGCTCCGGACGCGCAGGCTCAGTGGTCATGGCTCATGGGCCCAGCCACTCTGCGGCATGTGGGATCCTCCCAGACTGGGGCACGAACCCGTGTCCCCTGCATTGGCAGGCTGACTCTCAACCGCTGCACCACCAGGGAAGCCCTGCTGCACGTTTTTTTGACTGAGACCTTTTATGATGGGGCCCACATTGCCTTAAAGAGTGTCCTAAGGAAAAGTGTGTGGAGGTAAATTTTTGGGGTCCCTGAATGTGTGAAAAAATCTCAATTTTACCTTCAAAAATATTGGTAATTGCTTACTTTTGGACTCCTAGAATGAAAAATTGCTTCCTCAGGACTTTGAAGGGATTGGTCTATGTCAAGCAGGTTCCAGTGATGAGACTTTTCATACAGAACTTTGTAAGTGATCAGGTTAATCCTCTGTAGGTTTTTAAGATATGCTCTTTATTCTTGGTGTGCTACAGTTTCATAATGTAGTGTTGTGTTTTGTTTTTTCATTCAGTGCCGTTCACCTTTGAATCTAGGGTCTTATGACCTACTTCCACTCTGGGATATTTGGTTTTATTGCTTAAATGACAAGTTCCTCCCACTTCTTTTCTTCATTCTCTCTTTCTGGAATTTCTTTTAATTACGTGTTTGATGGCATGAATCGGTCTTCTAAGATTTTTTATTTTTTATCTTTACTCTTTCATTTTTGCCTCTTTTTAATTGTTATGATTTCTGGGAGGCTATCTTCATTTCTTCATCTAATTCTCAGCTGAATTTTTATTTCAGTAATCATATTCTTAATTTTCATGATCTTTTTAATTCACTCATATTATTACTTTCTTACTGCAGAGTATTCTGTTTCAGGTATAGACATAATATCTCCTCCAGGCTAAACTGCATTTATACTAAAGTCTACTTGTCTCATTATTTACTATTAACAGACAGATAATGTATTTTTTGCATTTCTGAGTTGACAAAAGGATCAAGGGGAAACTTTAATGGCTCTGTTTCTATACAGAGATATTGACTTTATAAAGCCATTACTCCTTAGCTGACAAGATTAATTCAGGCAGAGTGGAGAATGATATACGCAAGGACCAACAACATATGACAGCTGGGATGTTGATTTCAGCAGTGTGATCTTGGGGACACCATCAAGATTTGCCATTGTCAAAATTGCAAAGATGCTGGATTTGTGTTGAGTGTTCACCTAGTTCTCTTTCTCTTTCCTATTCTGTCTTGACATTTTCCCAATTTTCTCCAAACACAAATTGGTCACTGCTCTCACATTACCTACACTGAGACTCTATTCCGGCCTGTCTTTCTTCAGAGTATGTCTAGTTTACTTATACTCTTCATCTACTAAATCTGCAAATCTGTAACATTTCAAAATTAGCTGATTAATTCATGTTTAGATGTGAATGATTAATGGTCTAAAGAGAGATCTTGAAAACTCAATAACCTTTAATTGGCATAACTGAGAAGGAAGAATATTTTTGAGAGTCTTTCCAGGGCCTCTTGTTTCCTCTAGGCAGAGTCTCAGAAGCTCTAACCCAGGCACATTAAAACAGTAATCAGCAAGTTAATGTCTTAATTCTGAAGGAGTTTATTATATACCTAAAATGATTTGCAAATGTATTCACTTGATATAAATCTACATATACATTATATAGATAATCATAACCATCCACTGTTTTTAGACAGAAGAGTATTTCTGTCTTTCCATGTTTTTCAAGATCCAGATACAAATTTTAGCCAATCTCTACACAATAAAGTGTTCAGAGACAAAAAATTAACAGAATTGTTATACCTCATATGTTCCTTCCTTCTCAGAAATATCTAATGTCATTTTGACTGCAACTTGAAGTCCTTTCTCATACTGACTAAAGAAATTAGCTACACACAAATGAGGGTGTTGTACTTGTTATATATTGATTACTGATTTAAGAATATACTTAGAAGCATATACCTGGTTTTTCAGTCTGATTATTGTAAACAAATTTGCAATATATGAACCACAGCTGCAATCTGTGTCTATCAGTTCAAGGCCACTACTATATTTATGCTGGACATGCTGCTTAACTTGTCATATCTTTTGCTAATCATCAGTAAAGCCTAGTACTGGATAAGACTTGTGTTTTGGGATATCTATTTAATGTTCTCAGCCTTTGTGATCATGCTGTATGTTTAGGTACAAACATCTACTATTCATGATGTCTTTTGAAGAAAAATATGTTCAGGCAAACACACACATCCCATACTCTATTTGAATACAAGCACAAAAAAAGGAGCTATTGTATAATTTAAAGAATAAGGACTTTGGAGTTGGACGTAGGCTTGAATTTCATTTTTGTAATTAACCAGTGTGTACATTTTAGTGAGTTTCTTACCTCTCTGAATTTCAGTTTCCTCATTAGCAAGAAGAGGGTATATTAGTAATCTTAATAGACTATGGCAATTAAATGAGATAATTTATTGATGATACTTTAGTCTTGTCAGATAGTAGATTCTTAAAATACCTAATTTTCTCCTTCTCTTCATTTCTCTTGGGTCCCGCTTGGAAGTCTTTTCTGGCATAGCTGTTACGCTGCTGCACGTGCATGTATACATAAATGTACACAATTATGCACATACCCAATTATGCACTTAGATTTATTGAGGGGGTTTGGTGAGTATAAATAATGATGCCTGAATAAGTAAGAAGACAGAAAAAGAAAATTTTCTTTAAAATGTTAGAATCAGTGACAAGCAGTAAAATCAAGGCTAAATATTAAATAAAAAACCAAGCTTTTCTATTACAATACAGATGTCACAGGTTTGTGCTTTGCAAAAATATCTAGGTTTTTGTCTTGGAATAACTTTTAACCTTGCACTCTATTTCCATACATAACCCATTTGTAGTTAGATGTTAATTTCATGCTTTAGTCCCTCTCTGTATAACCTGGGACAGCCCATTGCCTGTAATGGCTTTTAAATGCCTGTCATACAACTATAACATGAGAGGTTTTGATAAAGAGATCTGTTTGTTTCTAATTATAAGAACCAGGGAATATCAACAAAAGGTGGAAAGAGTATTTGTTGTTAGTATTATTGAAATAATATCAGTGTTATTAATGTTTTTTGGAAAGGTTGTCTTAATATCACTTCCAGAGAGATCTAAATCTAAAAATTATAATTATATATGGTATATAGTGTAGTGCTTAGTGGTATGCTATTTATAATTTTACATATATGTGTGTATTTAAATACTTAATTATTTCCAGTTATAATTTTATCCATAATGTGTGTGTGGAACTATTTTCTGATAACTCTTGTATTAAAAAAAACACATTAAGTAACTTAATGAGGTATTGATTTTGACTGATATAGTGGGAATTCCAGCTTAAGTTCAAACGATACTCATATCTGGGAATCAGACGTATATGGACATCTCTGGAGAACTGGTGGGACAATCATATGGAAATCCATTTTTATGGATAGTAATTCAGCCTAAGAAGATGGAATAGTGCTTAAAATATTTGACTTAGTACGAAAACTTAAAGTGAGGGTGAATTCTTCTTTGTGTATCAGCAGATTACTATGGAAAGTTGGCATTTTGAAGACTGCAGTGCAGCTCCTTTGGTGGAGACAAAGTGGAGATTAGATACCTTAAGACTGTAGGAAAGACCTTCAAAGCTCATGTCAACTTAGAAGCACTGGTGAAACAAACACCTGCGAGGAGCACAGTGAGCATGACATGGAGTGGACTGATAATTAGGAATGAATTTTAATTGATTCATTACATAGATTGAATTCAGTAGGGTATGACCAGGAAACAGGGATTTTCTCCTAACACCACCATGCAAACACAGTCTCCAGGATCAATCTTTCCTACCCCTTCTTGATATTCTGGAAAGATTTCATAGTTTTCAGTCATTTTCATTTCAAAATGAAATATAATGTAAATCAAAATTCTAATTTTACCTACAACTTAAGGTTTCTCTCCTTTTCTTAACTCAAGCTTAACCCAAAGCTTAAGAACAGGGATGGAAAGGAGAACCAAAGAGAAAGAGCGAGCGAGAGAGAAAACGCCTAGGCAAGCACCTGAGGTGAGGTGACTATTTAAGAATCACAGATTCATGCAGAAAATCTTCCTTTAGAATGACAATAGACTGGCATTTACAGCATACTTAAAAAAAATGTCCAGACATTTTCTGGTTAAATCATAAATTGTAACAACCGAAGTGCATTTTATTTCTTCTCAAACCATTTCTCCTGTGGCATTGTGCAAAATGATTTAAATGAGTGATAATGAGAGCAGGGGGTTTTCATCCCAGATGTTTAGAATGTATGTGTGAAAACATAAATAATATACCCTCATCCCTGCAAAATTGAAGTGTGGAAACTGAGAGGCTGGAGTGTTGATATAGATTGAGGTTACCCTGGAGGGAAATAAGATATGCTAATGAATATTTATGTTCTCAATAAATACGTGAAGGATTTCTACTATGGATATATAGCTAAAATTGCAGTACTGAACTCAGGTTAGAGGTAAAAAGGAATTGAAACATCTGAATATGTTCAACATTCAGTTGGAAATAGCTATTTTACAAGCACTCTATGAGCAGTTCGTTTAGAAAAATCTTAATGGTTAAAAAAAAGTTAATGTTGATGTCATGATGCAAATATATTTAAACTTTTGCTGTTTATTGGTAAAACTTTGAATTAAAACTATTTATTTTTCTTCTTTTAAAAATTATACATAATGATGTATGTTATACTAATTAGAAAAAACTTTTAAGAAAAAAATCTAAAAACCCTGAAACTACCATTTAGAAATAAAAACTATTGATAAATGTTTGATTGTTTTTAGTTTCTTTTTCTATGCAAATATAAATTTATATATATATTTTATAAACATGGCATATAAAATATATTTTTAATTTGAATTTTTTAATCACATGATTTTTTAATAAGAGAATGTCATAATTTTTTGTTACTATAGTGTCACAATAAAAATCCTTGCACATTTATCTTAGGTACTGCTATGATCTGAATGTTTGTGTCAAACTCCCCACACCAACAGATTCATATTTTGAAATCCTAACATCCGATGTGATGGTATTAGGAGGTGGCACATTTAGGAAGTGCTTCAGTCATGAGGGTGGAGCCCTTATGAAAGAGGTTCTACTAAGCTACCTAGCTCCATCTGCCATGTGAAGATACAAGAAATCTGCAACCTGGAAGAGGGCTCTCATCCAATTGCACTGGCACTCTGATCTCAGACTTCTAGCTTCCAGAACTGTGATAAATAAATGTTTGGTGTTCATAAGCCACCCAGGCTATGATATTCTCTTATAACAACCTGAACAGATTAAGATAGGTAAATACAAGTTCATCATTTATATATATATCTCTCTGATACAGGAGTATTTTTATTTTTATGTGATTCTTTATCTTATGATGAATTTTGCCATAACATATTTTGTCTAAAATTAACATGCTACCTTTGCTTTCTTTTGATTAGTTTTTGCAAAATATATCTTCTCCCATCATTTTAAGTTCAATATGTGTATGTGTGTATGTGTACATATGTTTGTGTATGCCTGTGAGTGTTTTGGTTGTTTTCCTTGTCAGCAGTGTAGAGCTGGATTTCGTTAAAAAAAATCTAACCCAACAATCTCTTTTTTTAATAGCTGGATTTAATCCATTTACTTATACTGGAGCTAATAATTATAGTTAATGATTAATACAATGGCTTTATTTTTGCAACTTATCTTGTGTTTTCTGCTTTTTATATTTTTTTCCTTTTCTTATTTTTCTCCTTCCCTGCCTTCTGCTGGATAGTTTCTTTTTATTCCTCTGTTAATTTAGAAATTTTATTCAGTTCAGTATTAATTTGGCATTTTATGTATATTAGATGAATTATGTATTAACTAATTCAAACAGCTCCATGAATTATATAGTTAGTATGTTAATTTTATCGGTAAAGGAAAATGAGCCCTAGAGACATAAAATAATTAGCCTAAAGTTACACAGTCAGTAAGTAAAAGAACCAGAATTCAACTCAAACATTTTTGCTCCAGAGTCTATGCTTTTCCCAACCACTGGGCTAAATCAGAGCCATGGAGCAAAATGCAGAGTTTTGGACAAGGCTATAGGATATTTTGTGACAATACTACATACCATGGTAGTAAATAACATACTAAGAAAGGCTTTGTTAGAAAGTGATGTTTGAGCAAAGACTTGAAGGGGGAGGAGAAACAATTTATACAGATATCTGAAGAAAGAAAATTCCAGGTAGGAACGAATACTAAGCCCTGTGGTGGCAGCCACAAACAAGGAGGCCTTGTGTCTGTGAGCAAGCAAGTTTTGAATGATGACAGCGAGCAAACAAGAGGCTAGGTCATGTAGAGCCTTGTAGGTCATAGGAGAAACTTTTGTTTTATTGGAACACAGGCACACCCATTCATTTGTGCATCATAGAACTGCAGAACAGAATGGTTCCAACCAAGACTATATGGATTGCAAGGCCTAAAATATGTACTATTTGGCTCCTTAGAAAAAAGTTTGCCAACCTCTGTTCTACTCCAAAACTGTTTGAATGAATGAAAAAAAAGCTCAATTTTCATACTTTATCATAAAATTATATTGTTATAGACCACATAATGTATATTATATAATATATACTGTGTGTATATTAAATACATAAATGTAATGTATATATATACACACATACAAATGTATATTGTAAATATAATATTCATTTCATGATTAGATGCATATTAAAATTATGTTATATAATATATAAATAATATATAATAGCATAACTATCTACACTATATAATTATATATAACTGTTTAACAATATGTAATTATAGCTCTGTATAACTTTTATATAATACATACATATATATGTGTGTATATTAAAAATATATATGTCTCTACCACTTTTGTTCTCCTTTCTCAGCTAAATTCTAAAATAGGAACTGTGCCTTATAATTTCTTTATTACTTTGTTCCCAATTTAACCTGGTGCTAAACTGTTTAATAAATACTTGAGTTGGCATAAAGTTGTTTTAGTTATAGTAATTCTTAACCTACTGACCTATTATAACCGTTTGCTCTTAAATTGGAGGCTTATGTCAGAGACCTAGAAGAAAGATATGAAATGGAGTAACATAGTGATTCAAATATAAATCAGTAAATTATTGCTGGAATTATATGTTTGCAGGATAAATAAACTGTCCTTTATGAGGTGTGCTTAAGCAGTCTCACAGAGTTAATGAACTTCTTAAAGTGCCTTGTTAGCAACAAATTGTTACACATAGGGAGTATCTAGCTTGATGTACTATTGAGTCAGAACTTTCTGTGTTAGATTTGTATGCTTCTTTTCCACAGGGGTTTTGGTCCATTTTAAAAGCTATGGACATTGATGGATTAAAAAGTACCATGGCCAATATTGCGTGAAACCATGTAGTCCCAAACTATATGCTACACTGAAGCTGCTTAAGGAAGTGTAACTCTTGTTTAAAAAGAAAATGTAAGTGAGAGAAGTGAAAACAACTTGGAGGAAGCTAAATCCACAAGTGAAGGGCAGTGATGTGTGTTGTTTGGAAAAATGTCTTTGATAATGTGTTCTGAGAGCAAAAGTCTATAGTAGAGTTATTTTAGAGCTAGCTGTCTCTTCAATTATAATTTGTCACTAGCTGTGTGGAAGTTTTAAGGTATCATAAACATTGCCTGACAGCACACAAAATTTAAAATCTCTACATCACACAGTGGACACTATTTGTATCAGTTTCACTTATCCAATGACTCCACAAACCATATAAATGATATAGTTCATAAATGCACAAATATTTCACAAGGGAACATGAAATACTAAATTTTTATTGTATCAGTTTAAATCTGTTCTACCTTATTATGTGGCATGGTGTCCATCTGATTGATACTCCAAGGTTGCTATGAAAAAAGATGGAAATTTAAATCACAACTTATAGGTTAGAAGTTACTGATCCAATTATTTCCTTGAACTACAAATGGTTATATGCAGGACCTTAGGTCTCCCACTCCTTTGGCATATGCATTTATGTATTTTGGGTTGAGTAAAACCCAGTGGTCTCCTCCAGTGCTTACAACGCTAGTACATTTTCTCCTTTGCTTTTATGTAAAAAATACTGCCTGAACATAGTCTGTACAGTTTGGTGAGAGAACACTCTTTCTGGTCTTAGACTTTGAACATGAACTGTCAGCTCTGGATCCTATGTTCTTATATTCCAATTTTTATTAACAGTTCTGTCAGGCATGTAAATTTAAAATTTTGTAGAAAAATTGAGGCTGAGGAATGAGGGTGGGAATTGACAAGGGATTTGTAATAACCTTATTACTGGGAACAAAAGACAAAAATCATTTTTCTTGTTGAGGAATTGTACCCTTTTTTTCTGGAAACAGATGTGAGATTTATTATTTTTTTTACCTTAGGAAACAAAAAATAGAAAGCACTTTTCTTAATAAGTCTAGGGGTATGTGGGGAAAGAAATGCTGAGCCTCAGTATACAAGAAAGAAGAGGGAACTAATACATATTGAGAATTGAATGTTCATGACACTGATAGAAGCTTTAAACACATTATCATACCTTAAATTTTTTTTTTATTGAGTAGAGTTGCTTTACTATGTGGTGTTAGTTTCTGTTGTACAACAAAGTGAATCAATTATATGTATACATATATCCACTCTCTTTTAGATTTCCTTCCCATTTAGGTCACCACAGATCATTAAGTAGAGTTCCCTGTGCTATATAGTAGGTTCTCACTAGTTATCTATTTTATACATAGCAGTATATATAAAACATTATCATATTTAATCATTACAAGGACTTTACAGATCCAAGAACTGAGCTTTAGCTATATTAATGACATTCTCCAATTCATCCCATTATGCTTTGGTCTGCAACTATTAGAATTTATGATTCAAACTTACACAATAAAAATTCACATTGCATGAAATTCAAAGCTAAGGGTGGGCTTCAGTGTTGACAGCTTCACTGAACCAAATATGTTATCAAGGACTCAGGCTCCTTTGGTCTCTCTGTGCAGCCATACACAGTTTGGGTTTCAACCTGAGGCCAGTTCTCTCATGGTCATAAGATGCCTGCCAATAGCAATGGAGCATACTTCCTTGTTCACATGCAAGGGGAGTGACAGAGAACATTGTTTTTGGAGGCTCTCCCAGAAGAGGAAGGCAGACTTTCCCAGAACCTTCCAACGGGACAGCAGTCCTTTCCTTGAATTACATCTCATCTAATCCCATCATCACAGAACCCAATAAATCTCATCACTAGTCAAAGAGATGAGATGATCTTTAGTGGGGTCAGGCCCACCTCCAGGAGCTGGTGGTAGAATCAGTTCTCTTGAAAGTCAGGGACTGAATGGGATGGAGTGCATAAAGCATTAAGTTAAGTTCTGTTAGAGCCAGATGGCAGAATAGGAAGCCCCAAAACTTCCTTCCCCCACAGAGACACACCATTAACAGAACAAAGGATAAAGTCACATGGTCAATAGAGGAAGAAAAAGCATTTCACGAAATTCAACACACTTTCTTAAAGACACTCAACAAACTGTGAATAGAAAAATTTATGTTAGTATAGTAAAGGCCATAATAAGAATAACCCACAGCTAGCATAATCTAAATGGTGAAAATGTGAAAGCTTTTCCTCTAAGATCAGGAATAAGGCAACGATGCCCATTGTTACAACTTCTATTCGACATAGTACTGAAAGTCCTAGTTAGAGCAATTAGGGAAGAAAAAGAAAAAATCATCAAAATTGGAAAGTAAGAATTCAAATTATTTCTGTTCACAGATGACATGATTTTATATGTAGAAAACCCTAAAGACTAGCAACAACAACAAAAGCCTGTTAGATCCAATAAATTAATTCAGTAAAATTACAAGATATAAAATCAACACATAAAAATCAATTGCATTTCTATATAATAAAAATGAATAATCCCCAAAGGAAATTAAGAAAACAGTCCTATTTATAATAGCATCTAAAAGCACAAAATAGTTAGGTATAGACTTAACCAGGAGGTGAAAGATTTGTACACTGAAAACTTCAAAAATTATAAAAGAAATTAAAGACAAATAAATGGAAAGACATTCCATGTTCACAAATTGGAAGAATTAATATGTTTAAAATTTCCATGCTACCCAAAGTGATCTACATATTCAATGCAATCCCTATCAAAATTCTAATGGACGGGCTTCCCTGGTGGCACAGTGGTTGAGAGTCCGCCTGCCGATGCAGGGGACACGAGTTCATGCCCCGGTCCAGGAAGATCCCACATGATGCGGAGTGGCTAGGCCCGTGAGCCATGGCAGCTGAGCCTGCGTGTCCAGAGCCTGTGCTCTGCAACGGGAGAGGCCACAACAGTGAGAGGCCCACGTACCGAAAAAAAAAAAAAAAAAAAGTTCTAACGGCATATTTCATAGATAGAGAAAAAACAAGCCTAAAATTAATATGGAATGACAAAGGATCCTGAATAGCCAAAAGAATATTGATAAAGAATAAAGCTGGAGACCTCACACTTTCTGACTTCAAAACATATGACAATACTGTAGTATTCAGAACAGTGTAGTACTGGCATAAAGACAGACATATAAACTAATGGAATAGAATAGAGAGACTAGAAATAAATTTAGGTATATACAATCAAATAATAGTCAACAAGTGCCAAGACTACACAATGGGGAAAAGACAATCTCTTCAACAAATGGTGTTGGAAAAGCTGGATATCCACATGCAAAAGAATAAAACTGAACTCTTATATTATACCACACACAGAATCAACTCAGCATGGATTAAAGACTTAAAAGTAAGGCCTGAAACTATAAAACTCCTAAAAGAAAACACTGTGGCAAAGCTTCACAAGATTGGTCTTGGCAATGATTTATTAGACATGACACCAAAAGTGCAGGCAACAAAGGCAAAAATAGATAAGTAGGACTACTTCAAACTAAAATGTTTTGCACAACAAAGGAAACAATCAACAGAGTGAAAAGGTAACATACTGAATAAGGGAAAATATTTGCAAACTATACATATATATATATATATATATATATATATATATATATATATATATATATATATATAATAAGAGGCTAATATCCAAAGTATGTAAGAAACTCCTACCACTTAATAGCACAAAAACCAATAACCCAATTAAAAATTAGGTAAAGGACTTGGATAGACATTTCTCCAAAGAGGACATACAAATGGCCAAAAGGTATATAAAAAGATGCTCAATAACACTAATTATCAGGTAAATGAAAATCAAAACCATACAGAGATACCACCTCATATCTGTTAGGCTGGCCATTATAAATAAAAGTAAAATAACAAGCCATGATGTGGGGAAATTGGAACTCTTGTGCACTCCTAGTGGCAAAATAAAATGGTGTAGCCACTATGGCAAACTGTGTGAAGTTTCTTCAAAAAGTTAAAAATAAAATTACCATATGATCCAGCCCTATATCTCATTTCTGGGTATATTCCCAAAGAAACTGAAAGAGATATTTGCTTTCTCATGTTCATTGCAGCATTATTCACAATAGCCAAGATGTGGAAACAAATTAAATATTCATTGATAGATGAGTGGATAAAGAAAATGTGGTATGGGGCTTCCCTGGTGGCGCAGTGGTTGAGAGTCCGCCTGCCGATGCAGGGGACACGGGTTCGTGCCCCGATCCCGGAAGATCCCACATGCCGCGGAGCGGCTGGGCCCGCGAGCCATGGCCGCGGAGCCTGTGTGTCCGGAGCCTGTGCTCCGCAACGGGAGAGGCCACAGCAGTGAGAGGCCCGCGTACAGAAAAAAAAAAAAAAAAAAAAAAAAAAGAAAATGTGGTATGCACATGCAACAGAATATTACTGATCCTCAAAAATAAGAAAATCCTGTCATATGCTACAATATAGATGAAACTTGAGGACATTATGCTAAGTGAAATAAGCCAGTCAAAGAAGGATAAACACTGTGTTATTCCAGTTATATGAGGTATCCAAAGTAGTCAAACTCATAGAAGCAGGAAGTAGAATGATGGTTGCCTGGGGCTAAGGGGAGGGGGAGATGGGGAGTTGTGGGTTCGATGGGTATAGTTTCATTCATGCAAGATGAAAAAGTTCTAGGGATTTGCTGTACAACAATGTGTATATAGTTAACAATACTGTACTGTACACTTAAAAATTTGTTAAGAGGGTAGATTTCATGTTATATGTTTTTTACCACAATAAAAACAAATAAAAAAACAATTGAGTCCTGTTGAAAGGAAGAACAGAGTTAGATTCTGGGTAAGTTAAACAATCTACTCTATTAAAACAGGATCTTTGACTCCTGAGGAAACAAGACTATTTCAGCAACAGAGGCTGGGATGTGTTGGCCTATGACAACTAGTTTTCATTTAAAATAGAAAGCTTACTTTAGGAAAAAGGAATGTATGTTATATAGAGCATAATATTATTAACTACCATTTCTTAAGTACATGTCAAATACTTATCTAAGCTCTTTATGTGTAACCTAAAATGACCCTCACAGCAATCTTTTTAAAGTAGGTACAATTATGTTCATTTACTGATACAAAAATTAAGAGCAGAAAATTTAAGCAACTTGCTCCAGCTAGGGTGTGGAAGAATTCAAACACAGCAGCATAATTACAGAGTCCGCTCTCTAAAAACACGTGAGAGAAAAATCCAAAGAGGGCTCCACTATGAGAAAAATCTATGTTAGAGTTAGCCTGCCTTACATGATTGACAAAATCACTATAGCATCTCAAAAGCAATAAAAATATTAACATTGATTCACAGCATCTTGTGCGATTGCTTGAAGATAAAGGGAGCAACTAGAATCATTAATAATGTTCATATTTTGTCTCTCCTGATGCGACTCAAACATACGCTCTTCTTCTTAACTGTTTGTGTGGTATGCTCTTGACTTCCTGACAGAAAAATGTGAATTCTATTGTCCTTAGTTAATGCAGAAACAATTAGAGACCTAATGTTTGCACTCTTTTCTTTTAACTTCTGCCTACTTTGACAGACACAAAGTATTATTAAATACTTGAAGAGGTGGCCATAAATCATTTAAGGTAATAAGCTACTCTCCACAGAAAGTTCAGCTCTGTATCTTTTTAGAAGAAACTGGGAAAATTATCTTGATTGACTAGTACTAGCAGATTCTCCAGGGTATATTTAATCTCTTGGGTTAAATATTTCTTTTGTGCACTATGAGTAGCAGCAAGCCTGATGTTTTTCATCTCCATTTTTACTTTAGATTCCTTCCCTTCACATGTGACATGCTAAGGGTTGTCACCTACACTGTGGTGCAATCATAAAGAATCTGTAGTCATTTTCCTGTGTCACCCTTCACCTTATTATCATGTAAGGGCTGTAGTTGTGCAACATCATGATTTTCAAGGTCAAACTCTTCATTTTTCTCCTCAACACTATATTAAATTTTTACACATTCTTGGTTTTATTCTTGAATTATTTAAAACAATATATTCTAAGTTCCATTAAAGTCTTAAATTTCAAGTGTGCCAAGTCATGGTATCAAAGAATTTGAAAATAATATATTCAAATTGTATTTTCTTATCATTTCCCTTTTCCACATAGTTTTTCTTACCCATTGTCCTGAGAAGAAATTTTAATGTTTGCTTTTTTATGCATAATTTTCCCTTAGGCTGTTTTTTTGTTAGTCCATGGAATAATTTGAATAATCAGTGAACATTCTGAAAAGTGAAAGTTTTGTCTATTGAAAGGGGATGAATTTAAATGGACTATCCAGGTCTAAAACTCTAAGAACTATAATCTTGGACTTTCTCCAAAATTATCCTCTTGTCAGCATTACAAGGAACCATTTACTTGACTAATTTACCATCTATGCTTCCAAATGTGAGTTTCAAAATCCTCTTTATTTTCTTTAACTTTTCATTATGGGGATTTTCAGACATATACAAAATTAGAGAGAATAGCAAAGCAAAGTCCCCTGTATCCATTACCCAGTTTCAACAATTAACATTATCCCAAATGCTTTTAAACTTTCCACTAATCTCCATTTTTTTTCTTAGCACACGCTTTAAAGTAAATCCCAGACATCCTGTCATTTCGCCTGTAAATAATTCATTTACATAAAGCTCTTGCTAAAAAGTAAGAATTGTGCAAGAAAAACATTCAAACGAATATGAAAATCACAGCTGGGACTTCCCTGATGGCGCAGTGGTTAAGAATCCTCCTGCCAACGCAGGGAACACAGGTTGGATCCGCGGTCTGGGAAGATCCCACATGCCGTGGAGCAACTAAGCCCGTGCGCCACAACTACTGAGCCTGCACGCCTAGAGCCTGTGCTCCGCAACAAGAGAAGCCACTGCAATGAGAAGCCTGCTCACCGCAACGAAGAGTAGCCCCCATTCGCGGCAACTAGAGAAAGCCCGCGCGCAGCAACAAAGACCCAACACAACCAAAAATAAATAAACAAAAATTAAAAGAAAATCACAGTTATCCCTCTAGATATGCTCAAGTAGTAGAGAGTGAAAAGCAGCACTGGCAAGCTTCTAGTTCCCTTGAGTTACAATCCTGACTCAGACACATTAACAATAGGATTTCAGTCATGCACCTTCACCTCTGTGTCCTCAGTTCGTATTTCTTTTTTTAAAAAATTAATTAATTAATTAACTAATTTTATTTTTGGCTGCATTGGGTCTTCATTGCTGCCTGTGGGCTTTCCCTAGTTGCCGCGAATGGAGGTTACTCTTTTTTTGTCTTTTTTTTTTTTTTTTTTGTGGTACGCGGGCCTCTCACTGTTGTGGCCTCTCCCTTTGCGGAGCACAGGCTCCGGACGCGCGGGCTCAGCGGCCATGGCTCACAGGCCCAGCCGCTCTGCGGCACGTGGGATCTTCCCGGACCGGGGCACGAACCCATGTCCCCTGCATCGGCAGGCGGACTCTCAACCACTGCGCCACCAGGGAAGCCCTGGAGGTTACTCTTCGTTGCAGTGCATGGGCTTCTCATTTGCGTTGGCTTCTCTTGTTGCAGAGCTCAGGCTCTAGGCTCATGGGCTTCAGTAGTTGTGTCTCACAGGCTCTAGAGCGCAGGCTCAGTAGTGTGGCGCATGGGCTTAGTTGCTCTGCAGCACGTGAGATCTTCCTGGACCAGGGCTCGAAACCGTGTCCCCTGCATTGGTAGGCGGATTCTTAACCACTGCACCACCATGGAAGTCCCTCAGTTCTCATTTCTAAAGTGGAAATTTTAAAATGTCTTTTACCTCAGAGACAAATACTGGGTTGTTATAAGGATGTAACATACAGAGAATGCAAACTGACTTTGTAGACCTCAAATACAATGGCACCTTTTATAGAAAGTTAGCATAAAAGCAGTGAATAAATATGTGTCACATGGAAGAAAAAGTCTGTAAAAAATGAATTAAAGACATTATCTGTACAATGTCAGATTGTTGTATGAAATGTATAGAGTTGAGTCACTTCACCAAGTGTTTTGCTCAACTAATGTTGAGCAGGTAGCTATTTAGCAATCGCAATTGAATGTATAGCATATATAAAGTATACATTTAGACCATTTGACATTTTAGTATTTTGCCAGTAAAGCACCATATAATTGACAGACATTTCCTTTCTTCATTTAGAGGCTTTATCATTATGTAGTAATAGCAAGAAAAATACTCTATTTTCACACTACTGCTTAGGTTAAATGTCAGATCTTTGCATCTCATCTGCAACCTGTGTGTTTAGGGCATTTTTGCTGCCTAACATGGTGACTAATTGGATCTCCTCACATGAACTTTTGTTGATCACTTGTCATTCATGGTGACTGCAGTGATTTACTGTTTGCAAGGAATTATATTTTTCCTTAAATATTTTTTTTAAAAGTAAGAATATTTTGGAGTGGTTAAGTTAAACTTGGTTCAATTAGACACAAAAAAACTGAATTTTGTCTTTGGAGAGTACCATATCTTGTGGCTGCGAGGGATGCAAAGATGAAAAAGCCATGGTCACTGCCCTTTAAGAGCTTGAAATTCCATCATAGAGAAAAACATGCAAAAAAAGAGATCTGCTGCTAGACAGAATAAAATATATACTTTAATAGAGGAACAAATAAGCAAGGACAGAGGAAGGAGCTATTAAGACCAGAGGAAAAGAAGAGTGGGAAAGAAACAAAATGTTAGACTAGTAGGTGGCAGTTTGTGTCAAGAGATTAAAAAAAATCAAATATCACACTCTTGACCCGAGATACCACTAAAAAAATGCATGAAATAAGTATGAAGTCTAAAAAAAAAAAATCAACATAGGTTTTTCCTTTCTTCTTTTTATTTACAACCTCAAAAGAAGGTTGATAATATGTAGCATATTTGTAATTGATAATAGAAAAAATCTACAAATAATAAGAAAAAAGAGGGTTTTAATCAGCAGTTTTGCTAAATGCACTATGTAACATTGTAGAATTAAACAGTTTTTGTGGGGAGAAAATGGCATAGAATTACAATAAGCTTTTTAGTCAAAGCAGCTGCTCTCGTGGTTTGTGTGAGTGTTCCTGAATTCACACAACCCGGAGAGCTTACTCTGGCGCCACCGTGGTCGCTCTCGTCTCATCACACTGCAATACTCAATTGTCTGTACAAACCGTGAAAGGTTTACAGCAACTAATAAATGGAGCTGATCAGATTTAATGCCATTGCTCTCACACTCTAGTGCTATGTAACAAACTGTGTAGAACCTCAGAATTTATTTTTTCTGTTTTAAAAATGCTTTTGGGGAATCTTTGAGTGTATCACAGCAGCATAGGGAGGATGTGTTGTGGAATTCCCATTGCTGTGAGGGCTGGTGAGAGATACATCTACACCCAACACTTTAAAGGCGCATACTTTATGCTTCTGTCCTTGTAATGCACACCCCCTGGCTATAATGGGAGAAGGGGCCTCCTTTGCCCTTCACTCAGATGCTCCCCTAAGCGCAGGCTTCTTCCATGGAGAAGCTCTGGATCTCCCTGGGGCCAGCACGTTAGACACTTTCCTCTACAGTACCCTCCTCAGGCCAGCTGGTACCTAAGTGGAGTGGGGCATGAATGGTGTGCAGTGTCTGTTTTTCCCTTGGCCACACATTCTTTGGGACCATCCTCAGCTTTCTGGAACTTCCCTACAGTGCTGTGTGACATACAGATGAAGCACATCTCTCTCCCCAGCCATCTTCATAGCTCCATTGTCCTAGACAGGGAAGGGAGGATCATGCTTATCATACAGATAGTCAATTGATTTCCATTCAGTGTGAGTCATGTTTGCTTTAATTGGGACATAATCAATGTCCATTCTACTAAGACAGTCAGTATGCTCTTTGATGAATTGCTTTTAATTTTGCTCTGACAGTTTGTTGTAGATTCTCAAAGGTGATATTACCTTTTTCATTTAAAACTGGAAATTCTATATCTATAGCCACATAACAACATACTGACATTAAATCATACTCATTTGAAAGAGTATAATACTAACTTTTTGAATTCTCCATGCCAGCTTCTATATTGCTCTAATCAAAGAAGCTAATGTATAAAAAGTTACTAATAAAAGATACACAGTCAGAGAAAAAAGACCGTTCAACTGAAAAGTGAATTTCTATCTAAGATGGAATTCTGGTGATTAAAATTGAATTACTAAGAGCAGATTTAAGAGTGGGTTTCAAGACATCATTTAGAGTTGAGACAAACTTGTTTTCCACTTCAATTTTATTTAAGAATTAAATTTTTCATTCAGTAACAAAATCACAAAAACAAACCACTTTATAAAGAGAGTATGAAAGATATTTAATCAAATCATAGTGGCTAATAATATAGCCATTATATATTATAGCTAATAATATATACATTATTTCATTTACTCTCATTTTACACAACTGAAAAGAAGTAAACAAACCATATTGCTAGTTAAATAATCTGGGAAACATTTACATAGATGCTACCTACATTTAATGTTATTATCTGAGTAGAGGATTTTAAATTTGAAAGAAGTGTAAGAAATCATCTAAGTGAACACCTTTACTTTACAAGTGAAGAAAAAGTTGTTAAGAGATCTTAAATAATCTAACCTAATAACATAGCAAGTAAGAAAGACATAATTAATATCTGGTTTCTTGACTCAGGCATTACTCATCTAATTTCTACCATATAATTCACAACTCTTTTTCTTATCTGTTTTAAATTACTGTGATTATATTATTTTCTTTGATATATTTATTTGAGTTTTTTAATTCATTGAGAAACCTGGTATATTCTCTAAACCAGAAAACCAAATGGTGTTTCATTAATTCAACATGTATTTGTCACATCCCTACAAGACAAAGCCCTAACTTTACAGAACTTATGCATACTAGGGAACAGGATAAACAAGGAGAAAGCAGGCAATTACACTGGAGCATAATATATGATACAGTAAGCTTATCATACATTGTTATGAGTACAGAGTAGGAACACAGCTCAGTGGTGGACAGAGGTGGGTGGGTCGTATAATGAGGTTGATTTCAAACTGAGCCCTGAATGATTAGTGGTTGTTACCCCCGCAGTGAAGAAGAATAGAAAAAGCATGTACCAGGATTAGGGAGCAGAGTGTGGAAAGGCTCAGAAGTGAGACTGTGCAGTACTTTTAGTTTCAAGGATGTGCTAGGAGATTGATTTTCCTGAAGCTGAGTGAATGACAAGAGAAATGAGTAGAGAAGTATGCAAGGGTCAGATAATATTTGGACTTTAAACTGAGGGAAAAAGAGATCTGTTGAAGGGGCTTCAGGAGGGGATACAAAGTTCACTCTGAAGGGCAGAGACTGGCACCACTGTGGTTAGGGCAGTCATCTTGCTATGTGACATCCTGCTTTCAATTGTGTGATGGCTTCCATTTCCTTAGGACAGAGTCTAATCTCCTTACACAGTTTACAGGGATTTGCTTCTGTTTCTTCTACCTTAGTTCCAAATTTCAGCTGCACTGGAACAGAATGACTCATGCTAAGAAGTCTGGCTTCTGCGACATTGAAAATTCTCAGTATGTCAGTATGTTACAATGCGGCTTCTTACCTGGGACACTTCTCCTCTTCTTCTTTGTCCAAGCAGCACCTACTCATAATTTAGATTTCAGCCCAAATGTTACTTCCTCCAGGAAGCCTTTCCTGAAATCACACAGTCCTACTCTAAGCTGGTTTTAATCTACTCTGTGTCTTCAAGACCAACCATACTATCACTGTCATATCATTGTCATCCATAATATGATTGAATGAAAATGCTTGTGTTCTTAAAAAAAATCAAATGTGAATAATATGTGTGTGATATTATATGAAATAAGAATAATAAAGCCGACATTGTTGGAAACAGAAGTTGTGACTGCAAATTTTCTTATCTTTTTCCTCGCTGGCTATAACCTCTGCTCAGTAAATGCTTGTTGAATAAATAAATTGGTATAAAGCTGGGGCAATGAGACTAACATGAGGTGGTTACATATGTGATGTAACCAAGGGAATAGCAATGTCATTGGAAGGAAGTGGATGGTCCCTAGAGCTACTAAAGAGAAACGGGGGGGAATTCCCTGGTGGCAAAGTAGTTAAGAATCTGCCTGCCAATGCAGGGCACATAGGTTCTACCCCTGGTCCAGGAAGATCCCACATGCCGCGGAACAACTAAGCCCGTGCACCACAACTACTGAGCCTGCGCTCTAGAGCCCATGAGCCACAACTACTGAGCCCATGTGCCTAGAGCCTGTGCTCCACAACAAGAGAAGCCACCACAGTAAGAAGCCCATGCACCACAACGAAGAGTAGCCCCCACTTGCCGCAACTAGAGAAAGCCTACGCACAGCAATGAAGACCCAATGCAGCCAAAAATAAAATAAATATTTTTTTTTTTTTTTTTAAAGAGAGATACAGGGGAAGAATTGACTGAACCAAGGGATCGGTAGTGAAGGATAATGGCAGAACTGTGGCTGACCTTCAGGTTAGGCTTACACAGTGGCTTGATGGGGTTACCAGTCACTGAAATAGGGAACCCAGAGGCAGAGTACTTATGGAAGGTCAACATGAAGACTACAGTTTTATTCATGTTGCATTTTTAGGCTGAAGGATCTACAAGTAGAAATAAGCTCAAGACTGTGGTAGGTGGGTCTGGAGCTCCTCAGGGAGATTTGGATAGAGAGGTGTGAGTCATTGGCATAAGAATGGCAGGGGAAGTGTGTAGAGTGATAGGAAAGAGCTGAAAATGCAACCCTGAGGAACAGAAATGTTTTACGATTGGGAAAAGAATACTGAAACTACAAAGGTGCAGAGAGATAATAAGAATAATAATGGTTAACATTTGTTGTAGGCTTACCGTATACCATAGATGGTGCCAAGTGCTGTATCATTTAATTAATCCGACAATACAATGAAGTATATTACATCCCTATTTCTCACCTTGTCTTTCACATTTCACAACTATCAAAATAATGTATGCTTTTACAAAATTCACAATGATATAAATACATAATTAGAAGGTAACTGTATTATATAACCCATTCTGCAAAATAACTTTCAGTAAAGTTTAGTGCATATCCCTCTAATTTTTCCTTCTCTCTGCATATTTATGTTGTGATTGATAATTCTTTTTTTTTTTTAAAGATTGTGTTACCTTTGTGCAACTTAATTTTTCCAGATGATCACAACTGGTTTACTTTATATTTTAAAACAGTTGCCGGTATTTCATCATATGGATACAATAAGCAGTCCAGGTAATGCTGCAATGAGTAATCTTTACAGTGAAGAAAATTAGGCTTATAGGGAAAAATAGGTTTAGAGTAAAATTGTCAAGGGAAATGGCTAATAAGTGGTGGAAGCAGGACTCAGAAGAGAGAAGCCAAATAAATATCAGATCACAGAAGCCCAAAGATGTCTGGAGAATATGTCAAGAAATGTGGGGATATTAACAGTGCAAATATTCCAGAGATTAAGTAATATTTAGCAAGAATTTGTTCGTGACAACAACTAATGCCTGGTGAGCACAACTTTAATGGAGCAAGTCAGAGGGCAGGGTTGAGGGTGAGTGGAGGATGACCAAGAGGAGATGGTGACTTTAAACAGCCTTGTCAATGAGTTTAAAGGAGAGGAGATAGGGTGGTAGTCAGAGGTTTATGAGGTTGAAGAACCCCATAAACAATAACATTAAAAAATATATATAAAGCCATTTTGATAGCTCATCAAAATATTTTTCTTTGATTTGTAGTTGGATGAATATGGAAACATCAGAGAAGATGGGTGATTATGTGCCTAAAAGCAAAAATCATACTAAACAAATGTGCATCACATACCTTGACCTGTATATACGAGTCACCAAAGTATGTGTATGATTGAAGCAACTCTGATTTCTTCTTTCTTAAAAGCTTATTGTGAAACATTTAAGACATAGAAATAGAAAGCACATTATGAGGTAACCCTTATATCCACTGATATACTAAAAAATAAAATAGAGCCAAATTACTTAAAGCCCCATGATGCCCCTCTTTGATTTTATCTCCCTGCCTTCACCTGAACAGTTACCAATGTCATGAATTTGGTGACTCCTCTGCAGGAGATAAACTAAGAATACATTCTCATTGTGTCATTTTCATGGAAAATGACAGCTAATAGGGATTAGTATAATGTTGATCTATTATTTGACACTATGATAAATTCTCAAGTTTGAGTAAGTTTAAAATATACTTTTATACAAACAGTAAAGTGAATTTTAGAAGGTGGTTTAAGGAATACAAGCTAAGTAAGTTTTCATGTAAACCAGACAGCCTGAGCATTATCATAAAAGATAAAGCTTATGAGCTAAACTAAAGCTCTTACTTTGACTGATGTTCCTAATTTCATGCCATTTCCTTATTCTCATGGTGTCTAATATGGTATTTTATGCTCAAAATGATTTTATTCTGGGGTTAAGCATCGTAGGCTGAAACACCAGTCTTCCTTGTGAATGCTGCAGTTCACTTGGTGGAAAGGCAGTGCTGTTTATACAGGTGAGTCTCTCTGTAATACAGGTCAAGGCACTGGGTAGTGGTGTGAGATGAGAAGGGGACAGGATGGTACATAATTCCAGAAGCACATCACCAGATGGTAATAAAGTTCATTGCTTCTCCACATGGTACTCCTTACGCATCCAATGACTTAAATCCTGGTCACATTAAAATCACTCTGTCACCAGAGTATAGCTAACCATTTCCTATAGGACAGGAGTATTTGGTCTTGCAAAGATTTAGCTTCAATAGTTTTTAGTGTTCAAAGTGAAATATTTCAGCTTTATGTTAATAAAGAGATGCAATTGTTTCTACCAGATTACTTTCCCCCCTCTTTTTAAAAGTCTCAATTACATTTTGATTCATTGACTGTTTTTGAAACAAATATACAGTTCTTGAAGCTCTGAAAGTCCCATTTCTTGTCTTTGGAGAAAAATAATTTTCAGTCTCATAATCACAAAACATCAAATCAACATAAACATCCATGGCAGCTCCTTTGAGACATGATTGTATCAGAGGTTAGGAAGTCAATACAATTAAGATTTAATCCTTTTCTTCAGGAAGCCCAAACACCTCCCGTAGATGCAAGTGGACACAGTTGTGCCTGCTGTTTCCAGGTCCTTTAAACCACAGTGCGCTTCAAAGGCTGGGATTATACTCAAAAACACATTTAACTCAAACATCCACTGAGTTTCTCTGAACTTCTTTTTTTTTTTTTTTTTTTTTTTTTTGCGGTACGCGGGCCTCTCACTGTTGTGGCCTCTCCCGTTGCGGAGCACAGGCTCCGGATGCGCAGGCTCAGCGGCCATGGCTCACAGACCCAGCCGCTCCGCGGCATGTGGGATCCTCCCGGACCGGGGCACGAACCTGTGTCCCCTGCATCGGCCGGCGGACTCTCAACCACTGCGCCACCAGGGAAGCCCTCTCTGAACTTCTAATTCTCCAACCTCTCGATTCCCTTGCATGAGACAGAACAATGTCCTAGAGCCTCTGCCTTCCCTACAAGAGTCGAGGCAATCACTTAAGATAGACCAGATAAATCAAACGACGGGCTTCCCAGGCTGCAGACATGCATAGTGAATTCCAGTGGAAAATGCCTTCTGAATCCACTGCTCCTATTACCCACACAGCTACCCCACAGTCCTGCAGCCCACTCTCCTGCAGACATTGGATCACATGACCTGACGGGTGCAGTGCCATCAGTATGAGCCTGGTCTTACTCACCAGCTCCTTCCCTTATTTCTTCCCTGCTTCTATTTCTGGTATTGATAAAATAGGCCCTGACTTCTACTGTTAAAGTTTCTTTCTTCCCCTGTGTAGGCAACAGACTTTTCAACTAAGCCTACCGGATAAAATATAGGCTATCTGGTTAGATTTGGATTTAATTTTTTTTAGTATAAATATATATCAATTATTTCATTGGACATATTTATGCTAAAAATTTTATTTGTTATTTATCTGAAAATCAAATTTATCTGAGTGTATTTTGTTTTGTTTTTTTCTAAATCAGGCAACCCTACATTCAACTGGCTTTAGATAGCCCAGACCCCACGTGACCACTGTGCTTTTGGTACCTGGATGTTAGTCAAGCTCTAGCGAGTTTGTAGCTCCCTCTGCTGGCAAGCCAGGCCACATCTTTGACTTGAGCTCCACTATGAAGTTGTGAGCAGGAAATAACGGATGGCAATGGAAGAAAGTATAAAACAATTATGGGGGATGGTGAGCAAATTTACTCATTTGAAACAGGGGGTATCTTGAAGATTTGAGCCATACATTTTTTCCCTCAGTTGTTTCATAGTTTAGGAATTATTACAGCCATATGAAGTCACTTATTTTTTAATTTTGAGGGCTCCCCTGGTGGTGCAGTGGTCGAGAGGCCACCTGTCAATGCAGGGGACACAGGTCCGTGCCCCGGTCCGGGAGGATCCCACATGCCATGGAGCGGCTGGGCCCTTGAGCCATGGCCGCTGGGCCTACATGTCCGGAGCCTGTACTCCACAACAGGAGGGGCCACAACAGTGAGAGGTGATGGGATGGTGAGTAAATCTATTCATTTGAAACAGGGGGTATCTTGAAGATTTGAGCCATACATTTTTTCCCTCAGTTGTTTCATAGTTTAGGAATTCTTACAGCCATATGAAGTCACTTATTGTTTAATTTTGAAATCATGACATCAGTGTTTTATTTCTTCTGTTCCACAATGAATATACATCAAACTATTTTAATATTCCTTTGTAACTTGGGTCCTAGAAAACCTGCAACTATCTCTAGAGTCCTGTCTTGTAGCTTCTGGAGGGTTACGGGATCAGAAGATAGAAGTAAGATATTATTTTCAGTGATTAGTGTTCTAGCAATAGACAATTTGAAAATTCTAATTGGAGAAAATTGCTAACAGGTTTTTTTCTCATTATGATGTTATTTTCTTATGTTTTGCCTCATTGTGAGAGTTGTTCAACTCTTTTTCCATAGTAACTTGACAGGCACATGCAGCAAAGTTGCTGAGGTGTGGGGAAGTATTTATAGTAAAAATGTCTTTTAACCTTTGCAACCAAGTAGTATGAAAATGGACAGCTAACAGGTTGACTAAGCCAAATCCCAGTTTTACAGGGCAGCACATCTTGGCCTGTGTATTACAGATGGCTTTCCATCTGGTGGCCAATACCAAGCTCCCCATCAGTTTCTTGAAATATGAGGAGAAACTTGCATAATCCAGTGAGCGGAAAACAGAAGGCCTGTTCTGGCCTATTCAGGGTATATTTTGCCTTGAATTGTAATTTTGGTAGACTCAGGAACAATGTTGGCTGGAGAAAGAAGAAAGATGGAGTCAGAAAATCTGCTCTCTGAGATGCTGCTGGGCTCCAGCTGCTTCTCCAGAAGGGCCTATACCTTTTTCACACAGTGTTGGCAGAGAGATGTGCCCTTAGGTCCTGGTGCCTGGCTGCATGCCCAGGCAGTCAAGGTGCAGCCTTCAGTGCTTAGACTGGTGGGAGAACATTCAGAAGTCAGAGAGTTCCTGGTCAACTTCTGGAGAAGTTTTTTATTGAGGACTGATGCTTGGTTTCAGATACAAGGCAATGTTCTAGCCACAAGGACAGCAACCAGAACCAGCAAAGCAGAATAACAGATGGCTAGTCAGCATGGAAGTGTCTGGGGCATGTTTTGCAGTTCAATCCCATGGACTGGGTACACCTGTGGGTCAAATATGAGGGAGTTCTGAGGTGCTGTGACTTAGGGGATATATGGGAGTGAGCTTCCGGCACACCATGTCCCAGGGAGTTTGACTGCTAAAGCTGAAGTGCAGGGGAGGTCAGTGGGGCGGCACAACTTGAGGGTCTGGGAGTTGCAGTGAATGGTCCACAAAAATCTCAGGTTTGAAGCATGATAGAGGAATAGCTGAGGCAGAAAATATTAGCTTATGTCAAGGGATGCAAACTGGCAGCCCAGCAGATGTTCCGGTGGCTTGCATAGTGTGGAAACAAACCAGAAGGTCTGAACGTTGAGTATGCTTTCAAAATTTGCCACAGTTACCAACACTCCCTGTGGCCTTACACAGGCTGCTTCACAGTTTAAGATACCAGCTGCTGGGTCCCTAATGCCATTTGAATTTGGAAACTCTGGTTGACACTTTACTTTTGTTTTGATTGATCTGGGAGGCTGAGAAGGACCAGAATCTTCAGAAGCAGCTAACACTGGATTCAGCTGTGAGAAGCTGGGTCAACCCGAGACAGAGAAAGTAAGGTAGCTGCGGACATCGTTAAAGAGAAAACTACTACTACATCAAAAGTACTATCAGGGCTTCCCTGGTGGTGCAGTGGTTGAGAGTCCGCCTGCCAATGCAGGGGACACGGGTTCGTGCCCCGGTCTGGGAAGATCCCACATGCCGCGGAGCGGCTGGGCCCGTGAGCCATGGCCGCTGAGCCTACGCGTCCAGAGCCTGTGCTCTGCAACGGGAGAGGCCACAACAGTGAGAGGCCTGCGTACCGAAAAAAAAAAAAGTACTATCAAAGACGTCTAACTATTCAGATACAGAAACTAGCTAAACTTCACTTCAATTGATGAAGCCTAGACCAGTCACTCTTAATTACAGGGAGCCAACAGACACACTTTGTAAGGATCCCAGGTTGTATTCTTATAACTCACTCCTCTTTTATAATATACTTATTTGAGTGGAAGTATACTAGATAAGCGAGCTTTCCAGGGATTGCACAACACCCAAAGTTCTATCTTATTTATTGGTTCATGGGACTATATCTAAAATAGCTTGAGAAAACCTGTTTTGGATGGTTGAGAAAAATTTAGCTGCTCCTAAAGAGATGCTAAAAGAATGCCCTTTAGGTTAAGGTACCAATTTGAAAATCCACAGTATCCCCGATAGTGGTCATTATCCCAAAGGATTCTGTTTGAATTTATAGACCTGTGTCCATCTGAAACTAGAAAAATGACCTTTGCAATATAACCCTAAAAATGATGCTTTTGCAAAAAAAATCCTCTAATAGTTCAGATAATTTAGCTACAGTATATTCTACAGTGGTGAGCTAAAAAGGAAGCAGAAAGTTGCCTAGCATAGGGTCTACATTGGTTCTCAATAAATATTTAGTGAAGAATAAATGAATTTGCAAAGAACTGAAACTCCACTCCCATCTTTAAACATTTTTTTTTCAAATCATGTGAGGATCGGTCCATGACTTACTAGAATGATTTTTTAAAGCACTCTTTGTATCAGTAAGAGTGTCATCTTAATAAGCCATCAACACGTATCCAGCTGGACAGTTTCAAGACTTTCTTCTACTATATAAATCCTCTTTAGTAAGCCAGAAGATAAACAGTTTGGAAAAGTCACATGAATGTTTGCAACTGTAGCCTGAGAGGAATTGAACCAATGGAAATCTAAGGAAAGTACTTTCAAAGGATGATTTAACTGGACTGCAGAAGAAATCCTAGAAAACCACTTTATAACATTCAGGCAAATGTCAAAGACAACTGGTTTGAAAAATCTAAAATATTTCTCTTGTATATTATGTGCACTATTTCCACTTTAAAAAATTCGCCTATAGTTGGAACATGTAGGGACTTTTTTTAACTCCACAAGTTTTACTTTTCTTCCACTTGGGGCCTCTGGAGCATTTGATGTGTGCTGAGCACTGGGACTATAGGCAGGGCAAACATACATATGGTTTCCATGTGCTTGTTGTATAAAATTGACTTCAAACTTTCATGAAGTTTAGCCAATTATGTTCCATTAGAACAAACCCAGGTCCTATTAGATGATTATTAACAGATATGGTGCAATAACAGCATTCTCAATATTTTGGAGAACAAAAATGAAAGAGATCCAAGTTTGAGCAGTTGGTATGAAAATATGTTATAACTGAAATTATATGCCTCAAAATAAGAGCAATGAAGCAGAACTGAATTTGTTCTTATCTACTGATGAGACACTAGCAACAGGGTGACATTTAGTCACAGACATGTTCACTGCCATTGACAAGCCTGGATACACTGCCTTTATTTAAGAAGTGGCAACTCTGGGAAATTCAGCAAAATAGTAGTTTTCCACATTTTTTTAACTGAAGTATCTTCACCCTGATAGACTCTTTAGTATTCATATTCGGGGGACTCATTTTAAGGGTGTTAGTGTTGCTTATAATAAACTGCTGCCCAGGGAGTGAGCACCCAGCTGCTGACTGTATTAAAAATAGCTGAGGTTCATATGCATCCAATCAGACCTTCACACACACACACACACACACACACACACCCCTCTTAAACCTTTTATGGAGTGTTTTTCCTTGAGGTGGTCCTTAATGATTATTTTAATCTAGTTTCACCTGCACAGCTATATTGGAACTATTGACACATAGAATTAAGTGATCCAGGCAAATCCTTTTAGGAAAGCCTTATTTAAAGGTAGAGAGCAACTTTGCAAAATAAAATAAAATAATGAACAATTAATTTAATATAGATCTGTGATATGAAATAATAATTTAAATAGTTATATATAATATGTATTATAAATTTAATAAAACCTGTCAGGCTAATAATATTTAATGTAATCACCTCCTTGAGTACATTTGTTTCTCTGAAAGAAGGGAGAGCAGTATAATCACCCTCGCTGTATCAAATGGGGTCTCTGGGAAGCATTTGTATCATCAGGAGGATAGCTGGATCAATTTCCCATTACTGGTTTCTGTGAAGGTGTGATATCACTGGTAACACAACACTAAGATGAAATGAGAATTTGTCAACTACATCTGCAACACCTAGTCTATGCAATGCTATTAAAGGCCATACTCTTATCTGTAGTACTACCTATATGTGAGAAAAAGAGAGAGAGAGAAAACAAACAAGATAAACCTCTGGAGGAAAGAATCTTGCCTATTAACTACCTCAATAGAGATCATTGTGACAATGACATTGGAATGAGGAACAACAGAAGGAATAAATATGTATGTAAATATAAAGCAACAATTGTCAAGCTTTAGTGTAAATTATGAATGCCTGAAAGGCTGGCCAGATGACATTTTGAGATCCCTCGCCAGGATTTCTGATTCAGTATGTCAGGGGTGGGAATTTACATTTCTAACAAGTTCCCAGGTGATGCTAATGCTACTGGCCTGGGGCCCACACTTTGAGAACCACTGAGAAATATTAGTTGTATAAAACAATGATGTCTTGTGGGGCTTATAATTTATATAGAGTTAAAATCCATGCATATATGGACAGTTATTTTGTGACAATGGTAGCCCTTCTGCTCAGCAGGAAAAACAGATAGTCTTTTCAATAAATAGTCTCAGTAAATGGTGCTGAGTCAACTGGATACTCATATAGGAAAAAAACAATGGTTGATCCCTTTCTTACACCAGGCACTAAATCCAGTCTCAAGTGATTGCAGGTCTAAATGTGAAAGGCAAAAGCAGCAAAACTTCTAGAAGGTAGTATGAGAGAATATCTCGGTCACCTGTTTAAGATATTCTTGAACAGGACACAAAAAACAGTATTCATAGGGGAAAATTTTAATTACATTAAAAATTTTAATTATGTTAATCAAAAGACACTATTAAGAGAGTAAAAATGCAAGCTACAGACTGGAAGAAGATAGTTGTAATATGTGTAACTGACAAGGAGCTCATATTCCGAATCTATAAAGAACTCCAACAATAATAAACAATCCACTATAAAAATGGGCAAAATTCTTAAAATGACACTTCACAAAAAGGTTATACAAATGGCTAAATATATAAAAAACTAGCTAACCTCAGTAGTAATCATAGAAATGCATATGAAAGTCACCATGCAATTCCCCTGTTCAAAATCAGAACATGGATGCAATTAAAATACAGTTAAAATGATGGACACTAGTAAGAACTTATGAGAATGGTGGCACAGTGAGAAACCTCATACACTGCTAGGGGGAAGGTGAAATGGTGCAATCATTTGGATATAAATAAGTTGGCATTGTTTACTGAATTTGAAAATGCATATCCCACAAGACCCAGCAATTTCATTCCTAGGTATGTCCATGTGCACTAAGAGACTTGTACCAACATGTTTATAATCATGAGTCCTAAGAGCCCCAAGTACAAAACAACCCAAATTTCCATCAACAGGAGAATCGATAAGTATGTTGTTTATAAAATGAAATTCCATGCATCATCACTGATTATGGATGAACTAACTACATGCAACAAGATAGGTGAATCTCATAAACATAATACTGAATGAAAGTGGCCAATCACAAAATTACATATGAATGATTACATTTAGTTAACTTGAACAAAAAACTAATTTGTAGTGCATCGCTCCTTAGTTTGTAAATTTGTAAAGAAAAATGAGGAAGAGATTACTTTCAAAATGAAGATAGAATGTCTTTCTTTGTTGGGAAGAGAGGCCAGCAGTTATGAGGGGAGGAGATGGGGTTATTTTGGATACCTGCAATGTTCTCTTCCTTAACCTGGGTATTTACACAGGTGTTTGTTTTGTAATATATCATTGAACTGTACATCTTGTTTTTTGCCCCTTTTCATATGTATACTGTATTGAACAGCAAATGGGATAAAATGCTTTAAAGCGTAAATCACTCACTCTATCCATTTTTAAATACCGCAGTAAAACAAATTGTCCTTTCAGGTTGCTTGAAAACACCTGAAGTCCTTGATTTACTTATTTTCTGATTATGATTTAATTAATCTTTTTGTTTAACTAACTTATTTTCATATTCTAGTTTCTACATTACTTTGTATTAATTTGGCAAAGTGAGTTAATATTGAAGGAGAATCGAATGCTCTGGTGTCATCTGGATAAACACCTTGTTTAATTCTTAGACGGCTTTACATATTTAATTCAATTTCAAATGTACAAGGGAGACAGAATAAAAGTAGGATCATTGCAGGACTGAATAGTTTGTAAGTATAACTGACCAACTCCAACGATGCTACTGCATAACAGAAGCTATTTAGATCATATACTGATATGTTAAAATGAACCTTATTTGAGGCAATTCTATTATTGATATATAATGAAAATATCATCACTAAATAGAGGTCACACCATACCAATGACCAACAAGTTTAATTTTATTTTATAAACTCCTTTCTAAAGATATAGTCTAGTATTTCCATCTCAGAGAACAAAATTAAGCAGTTGCATTTTAAGCACCTTGAAGGATTTGAGATTTAACCCTATTTGTAAGCTAACAAATTAGCTGGCCACAGTTTCATGGATGCACAACTCCTGAGTTAGAGATGAAAGACTCAGATGCAGAAAGCACTCTGAGCATCAGCTTATTTGGGGCTGGTTTCCTGAGCCCCAATTCCCACAAGCCTAAGAGAAGAGGCTCAGGTTATATTTGCATACACAGTGGGTGGCATTACAGGAGAGTAGCTCTGAGTTGAAGGAAACCAAATAAGCCTGCTTGCCCTTTGCTCAGGAAAGAGAGAGAGGGATACTATCTTCTAAAGCTCTAAGCAAACCTACCCTTCGTTCAGATGGAGGTACTATCTCCAGCTGCCAAGGCTCTTCCAAGGCTGTTCACTATGCATACAGCCTTGAAAGGATAGTCTTGAAAAAAGGATAGCTAGTGCCTTGCTCATAAGACATGCAGAAACACAAGACCCTGGGAGAACTGTCTCTCCATATTGGTGATGGCATTTTCTTCAGTTAGAAACTGAATACTGAATACTGGTCTAAACTGAATTTTTCCATTTTTTTGAAATGGGAACCAAAAGTTTTTAACAGTTCATGTTGCATTCAGAATGCTTTTGAGAGTCATAATCACATGAAGCCCTAGAAGGACCTTGAATACATATAGTGCATATATATATAATACACATACATCTACATCGTTTGTTTTCCACCTCCCCCATTTAAAATGTAAATTCCCTGAGGATAATGACTTCGTGTGTGTGTATAATTTATTTTCTTATTCTGGTTCCTACATTACTTTGCACTACTTTAATTAATAAAGTGGTATAGGTCTGCCATCCCTCTTCTTTCTCTTTGTCAACACCATCACCTTAAGAACAATAACAAAAAGTGTGTGCCTGTAATCTGAAGGTACTAAGAGTCATCAAATATGACAATGTTTTCTTATCTTCAAGACCACCTATCCATAGAATCTAGGACAAGGGCTCACACACAGTGGAGCTCAGTAAATATTTGTTGCATTGAGTTAACCTGAACTCAGGACCCCATTCGACAGTCTGTAAGCCAAAAGTTGCTCTTGGTGACATGCTTGCTCAGTAACATGCTGTCCTTTGAAAATAGAAAACACTGCTTTTTCTCAAACCCGTAGACGGTCATCTCAAGCTCAAAGACTTCTGCTCATTTATGATGATTCTTGTGTACAGATGTATAAAACTGAGGGAACCATCATACGCATCTCCAGAAATGTGTGTTTTATTATGAGATGAGAAGGAAGTCAAGGAGCACCTGTTTTTTCTTCCTCTGAGAACTGCCCCCACCCCGTGCTCATTTCCATCCTCTTCAACAGGAATTTAGCAGCCAGAGTTTATGGTCGAAATTCTATCCCTATAAGTTCCTCCGGAGACTGAATCATCAGCGCAATGCTTTGGAACCCTTCTGGTCTTCTTTACTAAATTCAACCTTTCTGTCAACAACAAAATGTGGAAAGGACACAGTGTTTCCGTACTCCTTCCACATCAAAATTACCTCCTACCGGAACTAGAAAATATATGTCACTGTGAATTACCATCTGCTACAGCTCCTCGCCGCCGGGCAGCGCCGGGGTCTCGCACACAAAGGGTGAGAGCGGGGCGTGGGGAGGCTGCAAGGCGTCGCTGCTCCGCCCGGCCAGGCCATGTCCGCCCGAGCGGCCAGCCCGGCAGTGGGGACCAGGAGCCGGCTCAACTTGGGGCTCGGGATATCTGAATGCCACGGAGACTGCGATGCTACCTAAACGAGTCAGGGAGAGAGCAGCCGAGGGCGTGCGCGAGCTGAGTGAGTGCTTACGTCGCAGCGAGATCTGTGCTGGGATAATTAGAGAGGAGTTAGGCTGAGCCGCGTTTTCTTTGAGCAGCGGCAGCCGCAGCCGCCGCCGCCGCAGCAGCAGCCCGGAGGGGCGCGCCCGACTGCGGCCGCCGGGCAGCGCCCAGGGTGAGGCCCGCGCCCCGCAGCCGCCGCCCCGCCGCGCCCAAGGTCCCGGCGGCTCCGGGCGCACAAAGGCGTCGGCTACCCGCGTGGCCTTCTGCATCCAGGCGTTCGATTCTCGCTCCCTTCCTTCTGCTCTCCCGAAGGCGAGAATGGCAGAGCCGGGCGAGAACCTGGGGCACCGGTGGCCCTAGCTCTGCTCCCCCCACCCCTCCTGCGGGGAGAGGAAGCGGGCTGCTCGCGGACGATGTGGTCAGGGCTGCTCCCCAGAGCGTCTTCTGCTCGGGTCCCAGCTGCCGTCCCTCTTCTCTGCTCGCTCCAACCCACCGAGAGGGGCTGATGCTGCTATCGCCGCCGCCGCCTCCGAAGCCGCGGCCAATGGATGCCAGGGAGGTCCGCCTCCGGGTTTGCTGGTAGGAGCCGGCTGCTCTTTCTTCTCTCTCGCTTTGGGGTGTTATAGAAAAGGTTTTACCCTCCACTCCCTTTTCCCACCCTCTCCTCCCCCAACCCTGCATTTGCAATGTACCTTCCCGGCGAGATCCCTCCCCCCAACCTCTCCGCAGCAAGTCCGTTGAAATAAAGGGCTAGAGGAAGGCAGAAGTTGGGGGTGGGGTTGAGGGGGGAGCCCACGCTGGTGCCAACGCCACCAAAACCCCTTCTGTTGCCTTATGAGATCACGGTGCATCCAGGAGGGGAGGAGGGAATGTGCGCTATCTGCAGAGCCTCCGCCTAACTGGATCACAGTCATTTTAAATGGAATCCCACAAATGTCTTAGAAATAGCATCTTTGAATAAGTAGAAGGAGAAATAAGCTCCTTCCCCCCCCCACCGTTTCTCTTTCTCTCTTTTTCCTTCTGGCAAAGACGCTCTCTCCCCCGCCCTGAGCTCCGAACTGAAGAGCCGCCTTATTATTAATCAGAATTTCCATCGTTATCCCTGGCAGGAGCATCCTTCAGTAGGGACCGCAGAAGCATCACAGTGCTGGGGCTGAGATGTGCATGGGGGCTGTTTCTGTTACATCTCGGAAGAGAACAGGACAACACCAAGATCAGCACCACCCGTGCGGGGTGCAGTTAGGGGTGTTTTGTTAGCAGAGAAAAAGGACAAGAAGAGGAGTGCTGGCCTGCCAGAGGTCCGCATCTCTTTGAAGGAAAGGGACAAGGGAACTAAAGTGGGACGTTGTTTTTAGGGGGTGGGCAAAGAAGTTTATATCCTTCATAGAAAAGGTGTGGGGAAGCAGGAGCAACAGGGTGCTTGACTGGACACCAAGACAAATCGTTTCCTGTAAAGAAGAGGAAGCAGGCAGCAGCGAGGTCTGGAGGCCAGCGTGTGGTAGTGACCAGGGCCAGCAGTGCGGTGGGACAGCCAGCAAGAGAAAGGCAGGGCTCAGGAACAAGCAGAACAATGACTCATTTACAGGCTGGTCTCTCTCCTGAGACCCTGGAGAAAGCCCGCCTGGAGCTCAATGAGAACCCAGACACACTGCACCAGGACATCCAGGAGGTGAGGGATATGGTCATCACCAGGCCGGACATTGGCTTTCTCCGCACAGATGATGCCTTCATCTTACGCTTCTTGCGGGCCAGGAAGTTTCATCACTTCGAGGCTTTCCGCCTCCTGGCCCAGTACTTTGAGTACCGGCAGCAGAACCTGGACATGTTCAAAAGCTTCAAGGCCACTGATCCGGGCATCAAGCAGGCACTGAAGGATGGCTTCCCTGGGGGCCTAGCCAATCTGGACCACTATGGCAGGAAGATTCTAGTCCTTTTCGCTGCTAACTGGGATCAGAGCAGGTAAGTCCTAAATCCGAACTGGTACTAGGGCTTATTTTACTCTCCCATTTTCCAGAATTTATCTTGAGTAGTGTCATAGTTTTACAGCTTTGACGTTACTGTTTATTTGGCTCGGGGCGGGGGGTGGGGGCGTGGGTGGGAAGAGAAACTGGAACTAAGAAATGCGTTTTTGGTGGGCACCCTGGGGGTGGGTGGGACTCTTATCTTTACCTTTGAAACTCTTACTTCACTAGCACCCGTTTTCTACTGCAGCGTTAGGTGCTTCATGAACCATATTATTGTGCTGTATGATCTAAATCATTCGGCTTCTAAATAAAGCTGCTAATTTTTTCAACTCCTAAATAAGTTTACTGTTCTGTGGAGAAATGAGTATGAGAATGGAGACAACTTTCCCTCCTTCCTCCTAAAGAAATTCTTTTTTTTTTTTCCTAAAGAAATTCTTAAACTGGATTCATCACCATCATCGTCCTCCACCTCTTCCTCCTCATCTCTCTCTTTAGTACTGCAGTTTTATTTTTTTTAAGACTACCCTGGCATTCAATCAAGATCAAGTAGTTTTATTGCTTGGAAACTTTTCTGCTTGGTGATGTGTAGATGAAGGAATAATATGATGTGTGTCACTTCAATAAAAAGGAAGAGTTGTCCCCTCTGTTGCTGAGCAAGCTGCCGACCCTGAAAATAAAGTCTGACTTGTGTGCTTGTTCTACACCTGTCACTAATCTAAAGAATGTGTTTCCTGTCTGATGTGACTTTTCATCATTTGGAAGGAAGTGAAAAATGTTCAGATCTGTCAGTTGGTAGACTTTTTGAGCTCTCTGGCTTTTTAATGGAGGAGAACTAATATTCTTACTTCATCTACATTACAATAGAAAAACACCAGACAATGACTCTTCTCCTTCCTCAGTTGGAGGAATTATTTTCTCAGATTGAAAGATATAAGAAATTATAAAAGACCTTTGTGTAAGGTAGTTTCAATTAAGTTTGAAGTTAAATAAATGTCATGGAACTTAAAAGCGTTACCAGAATTATGAATCATAAGAAGCTTGTTGTTAAAACATCGTATTTTTAGTGCGGTGAATGGTGATTTTTGATGCATCTGGTTAGTTTAAACCATCTCTGGAGCAACTTTAAAAGACTTTTACAGTTACTGAGAAATCTTATGGATCTTATAGGTCTCTAGATAGGCTTCTCAGAGTCTTGGGATTTTAGAAAGCAAATTAATATTTTTAACAGGCGTTTAACCCTTCAGATGGTCTCCTTTTCCCTGTAATTCTATGTTGAGAACTACTCCAATTATTTTTTTAGGTAAATATAAAGATAAACTACTACCTGAAGAATCATAAAGCTAAGAAACTCAGAGAGTTAGCCATTGAGGGGAATGGAGTTCTCTTTCTGTCTCTTACTTTGGTTAATTATAGAGATTTTACTCTACTCTTTATCAGGTAGCAAAGTTTAAAGGCTCGTGAAATGCCATTCTTTGACCACAATTTCTCTTTAAAAAGTTTTTATTTCATCTAAGAAGTACATTGTAGGGTTATGCAAACCAATTATTGTGTATATCAAAGTAGAAAAATTTTATTCAAGAAAGAACCTAGTATTTCATGAGTTAGACTGGAACTTAGTTTATTGAGTTGCCATGAAATGGGAGCTGTGGAAATTGTATATTTAAATATGTCTCAAAGTCTGTTAAAGATATCATTAGGGAAGCAGATTGCCCTTAGGGAGACATGAACATACATCAAACCTATTTTCATTTATTTCTATAACAGCTAATATTGACATTGATTTATAAACCTAATTAAGATGAAAGCCACTTGTAGTTCTCATGTATGTGGAAAGGTGATTATTTTGGACTTACTAAAGAAACTATGTTTTAGTTGTCTATCTCATGTTTTCATGTAAAGGATAAGTTACTAGTAATCAAAATATATCTCCCTGGAAATCTACAGTGGGAGGGGACTTAACTGATATTAATTAATTTCTTTAAATCTACACAAAATCTTAAATATTAAAACTTTGTACATGAGACATTAAAAATGAAAAGCCGGGCTTCCCTGGTGGTGCAGTGGTTGAGAGTCCGCCTGCCAATGCAGGGGACACGGGTTCGTGCCCCGGTCCGGGAGGATCCCACATGCCGCGGAGCGGCTGGGCCCATGAGCCATGGCCGCTGAGCCTGCGCGTCTGGAGCCTGTGCTCCGCAGCGGGAGAGGCCACAACAGTGAGAGGTCTGCGTACTGCAAATAAATAAATAAATAAATAAAATAAAAATGAAAAGCCATGTCCTGTAAAAATACCTTAAAGGGCCTATAGACTAATAATTGTGAATTCAATTTCTGTGGTTAGAAATGAACAGGTATGATCAAGAAGTTTTAGTACTTCAAGATCAAAAGGTATACAAGTTATTTGGAGCTTATGTAAAATTCAGTTGAGTTTCCTCCTTCTATATATATATTTTAAAAGTCCCTCCCTCCTTTTCCCTGCCTGCGCCCCCCTATCCCATATCTACATGTACATATACAAGGACTAGTGGATAAGCAGGTCCACCCTCTTGGCATCCTCTGTAAACCTTTATCATTGGGAGATGTGCCTAAGAACTGTCTCTGCCCTGCTCTGAAACCAGCAGGACCACTGCCTGTCTGATAGGGCCCAGAGTGTCACCAGCTCTTCTCCTGCCTTTGGCCTGAATCCCCTTCCTTCCTCCACTATACATTTTCAAGGCTTATCTGACTTGACTCCTACAGAAGTCTCTGCCACATTCCCTAGGTGTTTACCTTACGATTGCTCTTTTAGCTGGATATGTCACGTGCCAAATTCTCTTGCTTCTCATCCGTCCCCTGTTCTGTGAGTGAGGTGCTCTCACCTTCCTGCTCTGATCCCACCAGTCCAAACAACCTGGGTCCCTGGAGAAGACTGCACATCTGAACATAATTCTAACCACCTTCTAGAGTTGTTCAGTGAATTATCTGGATTTCAACAACTAAAAATAATAATAATAACACTATTAAAAGAGATAAAATAGGGCTTCCCTGGTGGCGCAGTTGTTGAGAGTCCGCCTGCCGATGCAGGGGACACGGGTTCGTGCCCCGGTCCGGGAAGATCCCACATGCCGTGGAGCGGCTGGGCTCGTGAGTCATGGCCGCTGAGCCTGCGCGTGGCCGGAGCCTGTGCTCCGCAATGGGAGAGGCCACAACAGTGAGAGGTCCGCGTACCACACACACACACAAAAAGAGAAAAAAATAGCATTGTTTTAAAGAAAGAATAGGTGGGAATTGTCCAGGATTGCACACGGAAATTCCAGAAATGAGGTAGAAGAAAATGTCCCCCTTTATTTGGATAACAGGTTATTTCCAACTTCCCAAAGGGAATAATCAAGATTTTTTGTGAATTTTGAAAAACTTTGTAAAGAGTTTTGTATAACAAAAAAAGACTAAGCCTCATGTTATTATAACAGCACCTGAACTAGAGTTAATGTTCAGTAAATGTTTGTTGAGTTGAATTGAATTATGCATTATTTTAAAAAAGAATTCTAAGCAGGAAGTTATCTGATATATACTTTCTCCTATATTGAATTTTTAGGACAGTTTTCTGTGCTTCTCAGGAGACTGGAAACAGTAAATGTGTGTGAGATGGTGACTATAAATAAAATAGTGTCTCTTCCTATTGCAATATGGTACAGGTCAGTTTCAGGTTATTGCAAATAACTGGACCATTTCCAAAGCCTTTACAAGAAATATGGAATCTTCAGGAGACTGAGGTATAATATTTACAGTGTACCCACCTTCTAATACAGCTAAAAAAATATTTGAAATACTGAAATGTCAAAATGACTTTCAGTGTGGTCTGTGGTTCTTTTTTAAAAAAACACAGAACAGGTTTCAGATGATTTGTTACGTTTATTGAGCAGGCTATCCTTGGCAAAGATTCACACAATTTTATCTTTTTTTTTCAAATCGTCTAACATAATTTCTGAAAACAAAAGTAAATTCCACAAAATTAAAAACAAACGGATTGTTACCCTGCAGCACTGTGATGCAGTAGTCCTCCGTATATTACATGCTGTCTTGCTTTCCTGAGTGACAGTGCCCTGCTTAGGACTCAGCGGATACCTTCAAATTGTCCACCTGATTTCATCAACAGAGTGTGATGATAATCTACCAAGAAGCTAGAATAGATTATACTACCTTAAGAAAAGGAAGTTTGGAACGAAAGTAGATTGTGGTCTAGACCCCAGGGCGTGAGAGCAGGTATCTGAGAAGTCGAAATTCACTGGCATGTAATTATTGGGAATATTCATGGGTAAACTGTGTTACCTGAAACATAATGATGACATATATTCTGATATGTGGCCTGTAATATGTCAGTTATCCTGTAAGTAATATTTTACCTTCTTAGACTTATAAATGACTTCTCTATACTTAGTACCACAAACAACCAATTGTAAACAAACAATTTATCTGGAATCTGGTTAACAACCATTAGAAAACAATTAAATACAGCGACGTTAAAATGATTCTAATATAGTGGCAATTCAGAAAGTACTGACCATCTTGTACCATGTTTGGCTTGTCATAATGGACATTGATTATCACTTATAGTACTGAAACTCTGAAAGGGCTCAAAGACTGATTGGTGAGACAATGCTATGATCCTCTAACTTATCCTGGAATTTGCCTTAAAAATGTACTGTTGTCAGTTTGTTCGTTCCTATTGTGTGGCTTTTTCATACAAAGGAAAATATTATACAAATGGCCAGCTATTTGAAGCTTCAGTTTTAATTATGACTATGCTCTCATTTATTAAAATAGTGTGGCAAATCTTCAAATGAAAGAAGGTTATGATGATGGTAGCTTAAAATTTTTAAAAAATAGCCATAGATTATACATATTTGCTTTATTCTCAGCCACAAAGCTTTACTCTCCTGTGGAAGTGCACTAAAATAAAATAAAATAAAATATAAAATAAAATAAAATGATTAGAAATAGATTAAAACAGACAAGGGCAATTAACTAGTTAATTAGGGAGAAACACTCTTACTTGATAATTTTAAAAACAAAAAACAAGCCAAAAAAGAGGATTAATTTTTTTGGACTGATTTTTCAAATCTTCTTGGCTCTGTTTATTAAAATATTTAAATATTTCTCAACTTTTTGTTTCTTGGTGTCATATATCCTGGCAGGGTCAGGAATCCTTACCTTCGAAATCCTAGAGGCACTGCTATGGTGTATTATGGCTGATTTTGAGATTAGGTCAATACTAGGAATGCAGGTGTGGGTTCCATGGGGTTTCTGTCCCAGCAGGGCTTCTGTATTGCTTCCTTATAGGGCTGCTCTTTAAACAAATACTCTGGGAACTGCAGCTTACTTTAAAATATGCCCTTGGTTCATACCATGGAAAATGGGAGAGAAAAAAAAAAATTGTCCTGAGAAACGTTAGCGAAATATTGGGACAAATCCCTTAAAAAAAATAGGACAGTCTCTAAAAACTAGGGTAATTATGCAGTAATTAGTGAAATAATCCTGAAATAACAGCAATGACCAAGAGTTCCAAACTTCAGCAGGATGTTGATTGGGTCTGGCCCAAACCAGGCTATTTTCATGTTTCAAATATGCAACTGTAAACAAAGTTGAAAAGAAGCAACAGATTTGATGTTACTAAAGTGCTCTGAAAGGATGTCTCAAAAAATGTGTAAAGATATTTTAAAACACGAGCCAACAATTAGTAAATTATTAAATTATCCTTAGTAAATTACTATATTTCCTCCATTCTGGGAAAAAGATTGAATTCTTTTACATCATTGAAGGCAGGTACATATATTTCATTAACATAGTAAGTGGCACTATTGACACAAGGGAAAAGATGTCCCCATACGTTGGTTGGGTCCTTACAACATCGAGTAAAATGAGTGAATAGAATAGTACTTGATTCAAATCAATGTTTTAAAAAGTATACTTTTTTCCAGCGTTTGCTACATACATGGACATTTAATAGGTGCTAGGTGCAAAAAATGACACATGACACATTCTTTGTACCATCAAAGAACATACAACCTCTCTGGGAAGAAAATACACTAAAAGCAAAATAACTCCAGAGAGGTCATTAAGTGCTAAATGAAGGTACTGCTTGTCTGTGCTGGAAGTTCAGGGCAGGGGCAGCAGGCTGCTCAGTGTTGTATAGAAAGAAATTCACCTGCTCGGGTAATGTAATTCAACCTTTTATTTTTTCATTTTAATTAATTATTTAATTCATTCATTCATGTTAAAACACTTTTATAGCATATGCTATGTGTCAGGCACTGTTCTAAGCACTTTATAAACATTAATTTATTAAATCTTTATCACATACATACAAGGTAGGTTCTGTTAATATCCACATTTTGCAGATGCAGAAACTGAGGCACAGAGCAGTTATTACACCCATAACCGCACAGCTAGTAAGTGAATTGGTCAAACTTGTTTTTTGTGTACAGATAGTTAACCAGCATAAATCTGGGAAAGACAATTAAATATAATTATTAAAAAAGCAAACTCTGGGGCTTCCCTGGTGGCACAGTGGTTGGGAGTCCGCCTGCCGATGCAGGGGACACGGGTTCGTGCCCCAGTCTGGGAAGATCCCACGTGCCACGGAGCGGCTGGGCCCGTGAGCCATGGCCGCTGGGCCTGCACATCCGGAGCCTGTGCTCCGCAACGGGGGAGGCCACAACGGTGAGAGGCCTGCGTACCGCAAAAACAAAAAACAAAAAACACTTAAAAAAAAAAAAAGCAAACTCTGATAATTAAAAATTCATCTATGTTTTAGAAAATCTTGATTAAACATCAGAATGTAGACCATTAAGCACAGAAATTTAAGTTGGTAGAATAAATATTCTGAAGGCAAAGACTGTATTAAACAGCTGAGCAAACACTTATTCTGCCCTGAGGAAGAGTTGCCTTTTCAATGTTTGTATTTTTCCAGTACAATTTTGTTTTATTTCATTTCATTTTATTTTGGCGGCAGCCCGTGCACATTTTTTAACCTTTTTTTTTTTCAAAGAATGACATTTTTCCTCTAGATGCTTCATTTACAAGGATTGTTTTGCTCTTATTCACCTACATTTCCACAGCAGTAAAATTAAAGCAAGGTTGAGACCACGAATCTGTGCCTAGTGATACAAACCAGACACTTAATTATTTTGGATTTCATATTTCCTCCAAGGTTTGTAGACTTAGCCTGTTCCCATCCTGACTTTTACAAACGTCTTGTTACTTTTCTTCCGCCAAAGCCCCTTGCTGGGACCAGGTTGGAGCTACCCTGGTACCTGGCCTGGCGCCATGTTGGTATCGACTTTCTGATCCATCTTCTGACACAGAGTATGCCACTGAGACATGAGAAAGCAGAACAGCTATTCATCAAACTCGGTTCTAGGTCTAGGCACCATAAGGAGTGGAGAGCACTGGGGTGTCAGAAAGACCCAGCTTCTCATCTAGGCTTCCAGTTTTACTCCCATAGTGATTTTGGACAAACTGTCTAAATTCTCTGAGACCTCATCTGTGTCCTCATCTCCAGAATAATAGGAACTAAGCCAGGCACAGAGACTTTGGGCTTATTTTGAGATTAAGATAATACATTTGAAATTGCTTTGGAAATCTTAAACGATTACACATATAGAGATATTGTTATTACTACTCAGTAATATAAAATACCTTGGTGAATTCATTGACTTTAGCACTAATGATACTCCGAGGCATTAATAAAAGTAATTCTTCTCCTTTGTCTCTTCCCCTAGCACCTTTCTAACACAAAGTGCTTCAGACATTAGAAAATGTGGCATAATGAAAACTGAGGGTTGGGGGCAGCCTTAATGAAGAATTTAATAATGGCTGATTGATTTAGTGACAGAGGGGAAACTGCTTGCTCTTGTGCTGCTCAGTGTGATGCCAAGATGCCAGTTTTTCCTTGTCAGGCTAAAAGAAAGGGCTGGAGAGTAGGAAGGAAATGGTCTGTTTGTGATTTAAGTTGCTCTTTGCGCTGATTGTAAGCTGTAGTAGGGGATGAGACGTTGTGAACCCCAGGAGAGAAGCATAGGTTAGGTAGCTCCCCAAAACCTTGTAAGGCCAGAGGCAGGAGAAGAAGCTTCCCTGCTCTTGATCACACTGGTACTAAATAGAATTTTTTATTTTTTAATTTTTTTTACATATTATAGCAGCTTTGACTTCTTTCAAGAGCAGTGGTCTACATAGTCCCAGTTGTACTGGTGTCATTATTTCATCCTCTCCAAGCTGATTTCAGGTTCAGCCTTCACCTAATGCTGCTTTGGGAAGCACAGTCAGGAGCCAAGAGCCCCATTAATGGGCTAGTTTATTGTTTATAAACATATAAAGGGAAGAATAGCAATGGTAGAGCTACTATAATTGGGGTGTAAACCCCAAACATGAGCTTGTGAAATACTTATTGTAGTGACGTCTAATTTGTAAAATACAACAGTTCAAAAATAGTTTCAAAGAGAATAATGAAAGTAGGATTCCTGAAGACAGAAAATTCATAAAATGCTCCATTTCTTTGGAAGATATTTTGCGGACTTTGGCAAGATCTCATGTAATAATGTTCTGCTTAGGAATAACCTGCTGAGCTGCTAATGGTAGTAATGTGACATGTTGGACAACAGAGGATTGGAGTGTCAAGAGTGGTTTTTTTTTTTTTGGCTGAGTTGGGTCTTCACTGCTGCATGCGGGCTTTCTCTAGCCGTGGCGAGCGGGGGCCACTCTTCGCTGCAGTCAGCGGGCTTCTCGTTTGCGGTGGCTTCTCCCGTTGCGGAGCACAGGCTCCAGGCGCGCGGGCTTCAGCAGTTCTGGCTTGTGGGCTCCAGAGCGCAGGCTCAGTATTTGTGGCGCACGGTCCCAGCTGCTCCGTGGCACGTGGGATCCTCCCAGACCAGGGCTCGAACCCGTGTCCCCCACACCGGAAGGCAGACTCTCAACCACTGCGCCACCACGGAAGCCCTCAAGAGTGGTTTTGACGTGCCCTTTGAATTCAGTTAGCTAAGATGTTTTTATGTTTCTTTTATTAAACGTATACACTAGTATAATTTATATAAAAATCACTTAATTCTCTTTTGGGAAGAAGATATTAAATTAAAACACCATTGTTAGATTTACTCTTGAAAACTTTGCAAACCTGCTTTTCTCTGTTGGTGATCCTGGGATTTGCCTTATTTTCTTTCCTTTGGAATAATAATATGTATATAAGTTTCTCTCTTGATTTGACACAGTTTTGGAAAAACCGAACTTAAAATGTGTTGCTCAAAACAAATTGCCTCCTGTTTTCAGCCCTACTGGTGCCACGGCTTATTCTTCATGCATACAGTGCATCATTCTTCCAAAGCTGATTTCAGATTCCACTTTTACTTAAGGCTGTTTGGTATTAATGCTATTTGTCATTCTTATAGGAAATGTAAGAATGATCATAATGGGGGGAAGTTCTAAATTGGATTGTTCTAATTTTTAATTTTCTTAACTGTGATATTATTATGAACTTCAGAAATTAAAGTGAATACTTTTTTAGAGGGGGCAGCTCTACATTTTAACCAGAACTATAGCCTTCCTGCTCCAACTTTCCCGTCTGTGTAGGCTTATAGGCTTTTGGTCACAATACCGTGTTAGGCCATTATATTTAAAAAGGAGATGAGCCAGCCATGAAGTGACAGATAAAGGTATTCAGTCATTCATATTTCACAGATTTAAAGACAAGTAACAGAGCTCTACAAAAAATTTTATCTCATGTGCTTATGTAGTATTTTGGGATGCCATAGCCTTAGACCTATAAATACCCTGTATACTTTCCAGAGATTTAAAAATAATCTCTTGATCCTTGCCTTTCACAGTAGTAATAAGCTATCTAAAGATTATCATTAATTTTTAAGTAAAATTTACAAGCAAATATTCTTCAGTTCTGATTATACCCTGCCTAGGGCACAATGTCTGTGGTTACCGATACGGTAAAAAGTGTGTTATGTGTGTATTCCAACCAACATTTACTGAACAGATGCTATATACCTAGCATTGTGCAAATGCTTTCACTTGAATCATGTCTTTGACTTCCCTTCCCATACCCCCTCCTCCCACCTTGCCACTGCCAGTGAGATGCAGTGAGATAATCATAGATACTCTCATTTAAGGGAACTAAGCCTCAGAATGATAAATCATTGACATGTCCAGGGCCACACAGCTAATGAGGGACAGGAAGAGATTCCTTCTTGAAGTCTTCTGACACCACGCCCTTTGCTTGATTAATGCTGGGACCCTAAAGAGATTCTATTCCAAACTACTGATTTTACAGATGAGGAAATGAAGCCCAGAGAAAGTGAGAAATTGCCTGAGGTTTCACTGTTAATTATTCCTTCCTTTCTGAACTACTACACTTTCTCCATTCGCCTCCAAATGCTTTTAGAAGTCAAAATAGAACTACTCCCTCACATGTGCTCACTGTCTCATGCATCTTCCTGGTGAACCCATCGCTTCCACTGAATCCCAATGATTTCCACTCCTAATCCACCCCTCTCCGCACACCACCTCTTCCCTGAGGTCAGGATTTCTTTCTCTCGCTTTTCCCAGATACCTCCACCTAAATGTCTGAGCAGAAAAGTAAACTTGAAATGCAGGCTGCTAAAAATGGAAAATTGTTAACATCTTCCATAAATTTACTAATCCCTCTTATAATGCTGGGATTCCCTCTTAGAGTAATTATCTCATTTTCTTCTCAGCTCAGATTGCATTACCTCCTTCACTTCCTTGAACGTAGGATTGGTATGCTTTTGATTCTGGAATTTTCAATCTTGAGCTCTCTCCTGAGTTTGGAATTTACTTTTTCAGATGTTTACTTGATATATCTTTCTGGGTATACTACATATTTCTCAAGTACAACAGGTACTATTCCAAATTCCACATTTCCAGCCATCCTCAACTGTATCCTCTTTTTGCACTATTTATTTTGATGAAAGATTTTTACCATCTAATCAGAATGAAGCTAGAATCTGTGTGTCATCTTATACTCTTCCCTCAATCTTAGCCCTCACATTTAATTAAGTACTAAATTTTAAAAAGTTTACCTCTAAAACACTTCTCAAATGTGGCTTCTTTTCTTCTTACTTCTGCTGCCTTCGTTGAGGCAGTGTCTTAATGTACAATTAGTGTCTTTGCACTCTAGTCTAGTTCCATTTTAGAAGAAAGTAAAGAGCATTTATGGGGTTTTTACAGTGTGCCAGGCACTGTGCTAAGTTGCAAGGTAGAAAAAGATAAAGTCTTGACCCCTAAATTTGGATGGTCTATGTAATAACAGGCAGGTACATTTTCCCTTTATTTTCATTGATTTCTCTTTCTTTCTGTCCATCCCACCTTTCCTTTTTTCTTTTCCTTTCTTTTATCTTTATGATATAAACTCAGTACAATTAAAATCTGTTGACACTTTCAATCATAACTGTTTACATATAATGTTGTTTATTGATGAAACTCCTTCAAATCTCATTCTCAAATTTTCCACATGTGAAGATATGAAATGTCAGTACTACTGAGAGCATTCTTGAGCCATTTAAAAGTACCATGCCTAGTTTTTAGGGTTGTTGAAATGAGATTTTATAAACTCATGGGAAGGCCTAGAAAGAAAGGAAAAGGTTTTAAAATATGAAACAAATTGTAGTATTTTCAAAAGCATTGGAATTTGTTTTGGTAGAATGCATGTTAAATTCTAATATGTCCCCTGAGTATAGCGAATAAAGTAAACTTCATCTTAAAAGAAGATTTTTTTTTTTTTTTTTTTTTTTTTTTTTGCGGTATGCGGGCCTCTCACTGTTGTGGCCTCCCCCGTTGCGGAGCACAGGCTCCGGATGCACAGGCCCAGCGGCCATGGCTCACGGGCCCAGCCGCTCCGCGGCATATGGGATCCTCCCAGACCGGGGCACGAACCCGTGTCCCCTGCATCGGCAGGCGGACTCTCAACCACTGCGCCACCAGGGAGGCCCTAAAAGAAGATTTTTAAACAAAATCATTTCCTTAAGATTCCTGATGTATTTTAAAAGGGAATTTTTAGTATGCTTCACAACTTTCTATAGCTTCTACAAAAGTGGTTGTCAGATTTAATGCAGCACTTTTTTGTTGCTGATAGGTACACACTGGTGGATATTTTGCGTGCCATCTTACTTTCTTTAGAAGCCATGATCGAAGATCCTGAGCTTCAAGTGAATGGATTTGTTTTGATCATAGACTGGAGTAACTTCACCTTCAAGCAAGCCTCTAAACTTACACCAAGCATGCTGCGCTTGGCTATCGAAGGCCTTCAGGTAATGATTTACAAATTACCCAGTTTCTCAGTGTCCCATGTTTGGCTGATCTGTGGTAGAACAACAGAAGGTCTTACTTAAGGAATAATAAAAGCACATTTAAAAAACTAGTTTTCAAGCACAAACACTAACTGGACAAAGGGTCATAGAAGAAAAGCTAGAAGATGTGGGCCTTTTTTTTTTTTTTTTTTTTTTTTTGCGTTATGCGGGCCTCTTCACGGTTGTGGCCTCTCCCGTTGCGGAGCACAGGCTACGGACGCACAGGCCCAGCGGCCATGGCTCACGGGTCCAGCCGCTCCGCGGCATGTGGGACCCTCCCGGATCGGGGCACGAACCCGTGTCCCCTGCATCGGCAGGCGGACTCTCAACCACTGCGCCACCAGGGAAGCCCGATGTGGGTCTTTTAATGAACAGAAGATTGTGATACTTGGCGCTGAGCCCTCACTATGTCTATAAGTGCCAGTGATGGTCTGGGATTTTTAGCTTGACAATCAGAACAAGCAACATCTTCTGGATTTTCATTATTAGCTATCTAGGCTTTTGTTTGTTTGTTTTTCTTTCCTTTTCTGTGTATAGTTGTTAATTAGCTAAATGTTTGCTTCATTGTTCCATTTAGTTGCCCGACAACTGTTGGAAAGCCAATCAATCAATATGTTTTTTGTATCTAAGATATGGAATCACTGTTTTGAATTACTTCTTTAGACTTAATTGGGGTTTTTCTTTTTTGCTCTCTCTTTTTTTTTTTTTTTTTTTTTTATTTTTTTTTTTATTGTGGAAGGGCCATGATGTGAAGTTGACAGAGGAATGGTGCATCTTCCAATGAATGACATTTAACTGGTTGGGAATTATAAAATGGAAAATCAGTTATTATTTAGTGAGTTGTTATAAACCTAATATCAATGATTTCTTTTTAAATTTTAAGGTGTCTTTAAGGTGTCTAAATTTTAAGGTCTCCTGCTACTTTATATATACTATTTATGGAATGAAATTTAAATTCTTAAAAAGATTTGCATATTAACTCTTAAGTGATGTTAGTCAGTATTTATTCTCAGTATGTTCAACATGCTTTTTAGAAGTTTGCAGCAGTTAGTTTTTATAACGTTTATCACTGAAAATATCACAAAATACCTAATTTTATCATTGTCATTCATTAGTTCAGGGTGCTAGATTTTTTTTTTTAATAGAACAACCAAAATTATCTAGATCTCTGCTTCACAGTAATTTCTGACTGTGTCTATAGGCACCTAAATTGAAGGATGATGGCCCCCTAAACAAAGGTCACTTCTCCAAGCAGCAGGACATCTTAACCAAATTGAATTCACAGTTTGGGTTTTGCCTCTGGAGTGAATAAGACACACTGATCCTTTTCTCTGATAGGCTTTCCCTGATGCAGGTTTCCTGACTTGCTCTTGGTGAGCCAGCCTTGCTCCTACCGTATCTTGAACTACACTTTCTTTTGAACTCCATAGAGACAGTTAATAAAAGTTGGGAGGGCATGGGGAAACACAGTGTTCGGAAATGTGTGTATCATGTAGAATCAGTCTTAATTCTGCCCTCCTGCCATGAGCGTGTAAAGTGTTCTTCACTTTATAGAGAAAATTGGTCACCACCAACCATATTACTTAACACAGAATGGTAACCTAGCCTTTTATAATCGTGATCCCAATTTAACTGGCATGAGGCGTAGTCTAGGCCTTCAGCATATGAAGAACTGGAGAACTCATATTATTTCCAAAAAATTGAAAAAAACAAACAACTCAAGGATAGACTCAATATCTCGCTGTTTGCTAATTTACACACTTTATGGAGTCATTTAATAGTAATATGATAAGTCCTCGATGGAGGAAAAAACTGACCACTTGGACATGTTTGGGAACTGCCCCATTACCCATGGCTTCAATCTGGACTTTTTTAAGTGCTGAGGGTCAGCCCAACAGGAGCTACAGTCACGTTAAACCTCTGTGCTTGTGTTAGAGAGGGAAATGGTCCCCCTCTCTGCAGGGACCTCAGCTGAACTGCCTTATCTCTATTCCCCATCACTGTCCCGATCCCCTTTCCTTGCTCCCAGGACCCAGACTGAGTAAGCAGGGTTGATTCCTCCTGCTTGCCAATTGGGAAGCCACTTAAAAGAAGGGAGCTCCTCCTGGGAATAAATTTGACATGTTACTAACTTTTAAACTCATTTTTTCTCTAGTTCAAATTAATTTTTAAATGCTCTATATCTATATCTGTGTCTATGTCTATATCGATATCTATAAACAATGGTGATTCTGAATTGGAATATAAGATGTGTTAAAAATGTTCCATTGTGACATGTGTGATTTCATATTTACTTTCATACTGAAGTAACGTTTTCTGACTTTTCTAATTAAGACTGTTTTATTTTGCACTTACTAGGTGAGAAATATTATTGTGTATTGATATGTTTCACGCAGAGCATGAATAAACTTTTTTTTTGAGATTAGTGTGAAACTGTAAAGTGTTTGAAGTAAAGACACATATGCACAATTTTAGATTGTTAAACACAACTATCGCCATCACTAAGACCACCACCGAAACCACAATAATAAGCCCCTTCCAATTAACTCAGTCAGGGAAATTAAGAGGTGAGAATATTTTTAATAACTCAGTGATAATTTATATCACTCTATCATTCTGCCATAATATGTTACTTTTATTTAGGCAAACAAAAAAATATCCTAGGGAATTAAACCAAAAGTAAGAAAAGCTACCAGTGGGTCTAGTGCAAGGGAGGAAACTTAATTTAATGATGTGTATTATTAAGGGATGTAACTGTGTTTTGAAGAGGGCCCATCTCTCTTCCTTTATACAGAGGTGACTGTATAACCTCTCTACCTGCATACACCAATCCCCTTTTTCCTCAAGTATTTTGAGTGACCCAGCTAGAGATAGCACCTTATACTTTGGATAAAAACACAGAGACCATTGTTGTAAGATCCACCTGTGATCACATTGGAAGGCGAATAGAGAGACACTGTTGAAGGATGGAAATGGGCTATAGAGGCAGAGAGACCTGGGTTTGGATGGCAGCCCTGCCACATATCAAATATTTGGGCAAATTACTTAACTTGTTTGGATGTCAATCTATTCATTTATACCAATTTTGAAGTATTGCATTAGAAATAATATACCTTGCACCTAGCAGGTGATATTAATGATCAAAGTAATTGATGTGGGTAAGCTCATTTTTCAAGTGGCATATTTTTCTGGATGTGTGCTGGTTTTCTCACAATTCAGTGACTACCTAGGCTGTGAAGACTTAAAGATGATTGACTTTGGGAATCTGAAAAATATCATATTTTGCTTTTAGTGCTCAGATTATAGATACACAGATTCCATGTTTAAAAAATCACTTACTTTGTCGTTAAATAGCATCTAGATATTTTCATGTTAGATGCCAAATAATATACTTTTTTCTTGTTGGAAGCCAAACAAAACATGAGATTTTTTTTCACCTGGTGAAAATTAATCTTTGTTTCTTTTGGGAGAAACTCCAGGCACAGTTGGAAAGGTGGTGATTGTGGAGATAGCTTTGGCCTTGAGGGAGGAGCAAGAGTTTGCTATGGGAATAAGGACAGGAAGAGCATTTTGGGCAGGGAAACTTTGGGGGAGGTGACTTGAACAAACAGCTATAAAGCATTGAAAGTATGTGATAAATCAGTTTCGATATGGCTAGAGTGAGAAATGAATGGAAACGAATGACCAGAGGTGATCTGGGAAAGACAGACTGAGACCTGGCCCTATGGGCTGGGGGAAGGCATGCTGTGTGGTTTGACCTGGGTACTCCAGACATGGGGACATTTGGGACAGGAAAGTGACCTGGTCACTCTTCTTCTTTGGAAAGATCTGTTGGGTAGAAGAATTGACTTGGATCAAAGGAGAGGGCTTAGATATAGAGAACACCCACACTACCCTGGAGGTACTTATATTGATCCCAGTTTGTAGGACAGATAATGAAACTTCAGGGAGTTTAAGACACTTACCTGAATTTTCTCAACTGACCTCAAGGCTTGAGTCCAGGGTGTCTGATTCCAAAGAATGAATGTCTTTCCTGAATCTTATTGTGTCTGGTTTTATGTTAATTTTAAAAATTATACAATTTTAAAGGTTACTTTCCATTTACAGTGATTACAAAATATTAGCTCTACTCCTCGTGTTGTACAATACATCCTTGAGCTTATTTTACATCCAATAGTTTGTGCCTCCCATGCCCCCTTGTTTCTGTTGTTTCCAGGGCTGTGCCTAAGAAAAAATGAGTAGCCTCAGGTTAAAGTAACTTTCCTCCCCCATGCCAAAAATCCTCACATTTCAGTACAGGAGAAATTTCTTTGCTGGGATAGTAGAGTACTAAAATAGTCACAAATGGCTGACCTTGCACTTTTTTGGACACCAAGTGGCAGAACAATTTTCTTCTTCCCAGTGAGTGGTCTCTTTGAGTGACTACCAACCTCCCAGTTCCCTGTGATTAAGGACAAGGGCAAGGCACTTTTCTGCTAGCCAAAGAGAACTTTTATCCTCACAACCACAAATTGGTAAGCCACTCATTATACCAATCCAAGGCAATTCTGTACACTTTCTCTTTGCAGAATCTTCATACATTTTTTTAAATGAAAGGCATAAAAGATTTTTTACCAACACAATGCAGCTTCTTGATAGATAAGAGGCAACATCAGATATATTTTGTGGAAATAAAGTATTCATTCTTAGTCAGAAGTAAAAGAAAAAGAGAAAATTGTCTTGCACCTTACAAGAATTTAATTGATTAGGGTAGTCATAGTAACAGGAAGCATCTTAGAAAATCAATACAAGATTAAGTGGATGTGACTGGTTGACTCTAAGATATCTGTCTGGGAAGCCAATTAAAACATGAAATGTTTGGAAATACCTAGAATGGCTTAGACTGAACTTATAATGGAGCAGTATGCTTTTATTATTTTTTGGTTGCTATTGCTCTATTTTAATATTTTTCTTATAAAATATTACCATTCTTAAAACTCTTCGGTAGTGAAAAACTCAAACTGTCTTATGAATCCAGAATCTCTTATTTGTGATTTTTAAAAACATATCCTGACCCTACCTTTGTTGTTTGTTGCCCTTTGGATGTATTTACCTGTTATTCCCCCTTGGCTCTGTTCTGCCGAGTCTCTGTGCTGTTGCTTTCACAATTTCACAGGAATCCTCAAACTCCGTCTGCTGAAAAGTACATAACGTAGTCAAGAGTTAGCTTGCTGACAAGGGGTTTGGCTGTAACAAAGAATTGAATAGCTCTTTGAATTGCTACCTAACACTCAGATGTAGGGCCATCACAAAGTACCTAAATCAGTGCCAGATATTGTAAGAGCCCTTAATAAATAGGACTTGTGAAAGAATAAAGAATATGTAATCAATTCACAGTACTTAATGCTGGCCCTTTCTTTTGACTCAAGGATCCAGTGTTACTAGCAGCCACCAATCTGCTAGCTCTGAGAGCTCTGGTCATTCATGTGAAAGGCAGAAAGTGCTGCCACTACAAATTCTGGCTCTGACTGTTTGGAAGCCCAGTCCTACCCAGGGGATCTTGCCAAAAACAGAGGCCATGCTAATGACTTGGAACATCCCTGTCCAGGGCTAGCGGGTGAGGAGCGCCATTAACTTCAGTCTAACGTTAGCTTATTCAGTCTTCCCGATCTTACCTACAGTTCCTGCTAGCTTTGAAATTGCACATGTGTGTGTACATGTGTGTGTGTGTAGGACAGTTATCGGAGAATATTAAAAAGGAAGTCAGTGAGATATTGAGTAAATTAGGCTTTCATAATAAGACAAAAGGACTCTGCTTTGCAACAGTGTTTTTTGCAATGGTTGTTAACCTGCCAGTAGTTTTCAGGCTTATAATGCTTCTGACAATAGCAGAAACCTCTTGCATGCAAGCTGCCTTGTAAATTTAAGGCGGCATGATGGTGCATTGATGGTAGAGGTCTGAAACGATACCTGTCTTTTTGAAAATGAACACACGGACTCATGAACTGTATTTATTCAGACAGCCTGGAGGTGGGAGCATTTATTTCCACATTTTGTATGCACAGTCAGAACCATGTTGAGAAACAGTGACAAGGGCAGTGTGTAAAAAAAAAAGTGACATTTTGTTCATCACATGCATAGCTGTCTGAACTAAGTGTGCTTCCTTTCAGTTGTTTCTTAACCTAAAACAAAATGAGTGAAAACCCTAAAGTTGCCTGATTTCATGGTATGAGAATGTGGCTTGGCTGAGAGGTTTAGTCCCCAGAAGTAGGACATTGGAAGTCTTTTTAAAATCTGACAATAGACATGTAAAAGCTATATATAATATTCAGTTCAGCAAGCAGGCTAAGGATTATATAAACTTTGCTAACAGGCCAGGTTAATTCTGCATATATATGTACATATATACACATAACACATACATGTACCTACATACATGTGTATGTGCATATATCTCACTATTTTTTCTTGCATTAAAATTGCTGGGGTTTTTTTTGATTAGCAGCTAAATCCATTTAAAATGTCTAGTTATAGGAAGTAGCTGTCAACCTTGGAAAAAAATTAAAGAGATGAATGCTCTAGACTTACTTAACATACACTTACTGAATTAAAGTAAGGCGTATCAGTAATTATCCATAAAATTTAATACCTGTACACTTTCAGCCACTGAAAAGGAGACTAGCTATCATTTTTCTTCTAATAGCCAAATAATTTAAGCAACAAAAGGGAAGGAAGCAAATAATCTTTCTGTTTGAGTCATTGAGATAATGATAAATGAAAGTAACTACCTATAATGAAAAACTGAACAAACCATGTGAGCTATTCTACATTTCATTTTATTGGCTATGTTAAGACAAGTCCTTAACTGGAGAACAAAAAAGATGAGTAACTGCAAGTTCTCTCTTATTCTTTTTATTATCAATGTAAATGCATCTTGATATATTCTTCTCTCCCAGTAGAACTTCATTTTTTTCACTCTCTTCAAATCAAAATGGCAAAATGTGAACATTCATTTATCTTTAAAAAATTAGTTTAGATACAACCTTAAAAAACAAAGGAATCTTGCTGTTTGCAACAATACGGGTGAACCTTGAGGACATTATGCTAAGTGAAGTAAGCCAGGCACTGAAATACAAGTACTGCATGATCTCGCTTGCACGTGGGATCTACAAAGTCAAATTCATAGTAACAGGGAGGAGAATGGTGGTTACCAGGGGTCAGGAGGTTGGAGAAATGGGGAGATGCTGGTCAAAGGGTACAAGATTTCAGTTATAAGATGAATAAATCCTGGAGACCTAATGGACAGAATGGTGACTATAGTTAATAATAGTGTGTTGTATACTTGAAATTTGCTAAGAGAGTAGATCTCAACTGTTTTTACCACACACACACACACACACACACACACAATAAAAGGTAATTATGTGAGGTGATAGATATGTTAGTTAGCCTAATTGTGGCAATTATTTTACAATGTATGTGTATACCAAAATATCATGCTGTATACCTTAAATATATCCAATTTTTGTCAATCATGTCTTGATAAAACTGGAAAAAATTAATTTAAGACCCCAGTGCTATCAGATTTTCCTACAGATGTTGATAAAACTGACATGCTTATCTTTCAAGTGTTTAGTCATTTCACCTTCATAAATGTACCCTCCTGGACATCTAAATCAAAATCTTTTGAAATCTCAAATTAAGGTGTCATTTTTGTTTTCTTAAGTTTGAAAATTCTGGTACCATATTGCCATAATCTTGGAGGTGAGTGATTCTTCTGCCCCATCCATGAGTAGCACTCTTGTTATATTCTCTTAAGATTGATCTGGAAATTAAAATACTCTTTATTCTTCATTTTAACTATTCTGAGGATTTGTTTTTAATGGGCTTAATTTTCTTCATATCAGCAATTGGAGAAGTCGCAATAAACTCATAAGAGGAATGCCTCCTTGTATTAATCCTGGGCTTCTATTTGATGCACAATTAAAAATAGTGTGTTTCTATGGCTTGAGGTCAACTGCATTTTGAAAGGCCTCAGTCAGTTGGAATTTTAAGATGTGGGTGAGTGTGAGGTAGTTATACAAGGTAATGATAGCTGCTGTAACAAACAAACAAAAATGTGTGCATTTGCTCAACCATCTCACAGTGAAATCAAATAGGGTGCTTTGATCAAGGTATGGTGCTTCTCCTAGTGAGTCAGTAACCCATGTTCCTTCCACTTTGTTGCCCTGCCATTTTCTATGTGTGGTTTCCCGGATCACTTTTGTCAGTTTCATTGCATTTCCTTATAAGGTGAAAAAGCATGGAGGATCACGTATGATACATGTCTATCGGCCAAACCTGAAAACAGTGTACATTGTTTATTTGAATTTGAATTCTTTTGGCTAGAAAACTCAGTCAAGTCGACACCCATAACTATAAGGGAGATGAAGAAATGTAGTCTGTGATTCTAGGAAGAACAGGAATGGTGGACACCTCGTCATCTCCTTCACAATGCTGATTCCCTAAAATACCTATGATGACTCTTCTATCAGCTCTTTATAGCATGTTTGCTTATGTTCTCTGAAAGGAAGAGGTGATAATTAGACAGTGTTTCAAGAAAGTTTTATTCCAACATTTAAGCACAAAGAAATAAATGCAGTTTTCCTACAATCCATTCTGTGTACTTATTGCAATCTCTGTACCCGACTAGCTTTGCATAGGTAGGGATGCTGGCAATTTCTACGTACGTGGGTCACTATAGCTATATCCCCATAACAAAGGTAACACAGCTGCGATTCAATCAGTTCAGTGCTCCTAAAATCCCAATTTTAAAAGGAGAAAAATAGTAAATCATCTTCTAGCGTCTTAAGACTACATGTAAGACAGCTATAGTGATATTTTTGTTGCTTTACCTTGAAAGTTAGAAATCCTCTGAATTGGGGATTTAATTTTCATAAAATGAGAATATGACTTTTTAAAAAATTTGAGATTACCTACCTTGAGAAACTCCCCAAAAAAGAACACTAGCTGCTGAAACACTGAAAGGATTTCACTGTAGAGTCTTGTTGCATAGGCTTAAAGACTGAAATCAATGTCAAATTTTAGGATGCAGAGTCCACCAGCTTTCACCATTTTGTCAATATCTATCAAGTGCTTTAAAAACCAGTAGAAGTTTTACTTATTGTTTAGTCATCTAGTGAAAACATGCAAAAAGTCAATATAATTTTAGTACATAAATTAATAAAGTAAAAGTTATACTATCAGTACCTAATTTTTCAATCATATTGTATACTATAAGGAATCCACTTTCCTCTTGAAGGTATTCTAGGAGCTCTTTATTTCCTGTTTTGACTTTTTCCTCTTGTTTATTAGGTCTGTATTAGAGCTGTCATTCTATAAGACTTTCAAATTTCATTCTTGTGTAATATTCGTTGTGTCTTAGATTTCCTTTCCTCAAGTCCTTGAATTCTTTTCTCTCTTTTTTGTTTTGTTTACATATATCTATCTATCTATCTATATATATATTTTTTTCCACCTGAAGGAGTATGAGGGAGGTAAAGTTGCAGAACACTTGCATTCTCTAAAGTGTGTTTATTTTTTCACATCGGTTAATAGTTTTGTCTAGATATATAAATATAGATTCAAAATAATTTCCCTCAGTACTTAGAAATCATTATTTTATAGTTGTTAGGCATCCATTATTTCTGATAAGAAGCCTGGATTCAGACAAATTTTTGTTACTTTGTAGGTACCTGTGAAAGATTTTAGGATCTTTTTTCATCTTTGGCATTTACAAGCATGCATTTGGGAGCAGATCTTCTTGTGTCTACCACACCTTAATGAATCCCTCAGTTAGAAACAGAAATATTTTTGTTATTCTTTCCTTTCAATTTTTCTCTGATCCCTTTTCTGGTATTACTATTGCGTGGACATTGTATCTGTGGTCTTAATCCTCTGTGTATCATAATGTTTCTGGATCACATGTTTTTGAATTAAACTTTTCATTTTTATTTTGAAATTAATGTAGCTTCACGTGCAGTTGTAAGAAATAGTGCAGAGAGATCTCATATATGTTTTCCTCAATGGTAACATCTTGCAAAAATATTGTGCAATCTCACAACCAGGATATTAACATCGATATAATAGGGGTGAAAGTCCTGGCTACGTACTCAGTCTTCTCTTACACATGACCCTGGTGGGAGCTGGGATACCTCGTCACAGCTTGATGAGGGTGCTTTCATCCTTTGCTGGTGTGGGTGGGAGTGAGATCACATGTTTTTGTTTTTGTTTTTTTCTTTTCCTCTAGTGCTTAGCTGGAGTAGAGTAGTTATTGCCTAAAAATTGTGTGTGTTGCTAGTATGCATCTTTCCTCGTCCTTTGGCCAGTGAGAGCAAGCTTTAGTTAAGGCTTTCTTGTCTGTGCCCGTTTCCAGTTGCCAGTTTCCTGAGCTATAAATCTGGTATATCTGAGGCAAAATCAAGCCCGGGGAATGTGCTAGTATTTCATTCTTTGGGTCCCAAAGTCTCTAGCTGGTCTGCCTTTTTCTTTTCACCATTTATAGTCTTCTTATGTTTGTTTTATGTATACTGCCCAAGTTTTTTAGTTATACTTAATGAGAAGAATAGGGAAAAGTATGATTTGATTATCCTGTCTTTCTGGAAGTGGAAGTTAGAACCACATGTATTTTTCATCTTCTAAAATTTTATCAAATATCTGATTTAATAAAGTTACTTTGCCTCATTTCATTTTCAGTGTTGTTGTAAGTTTCTTATAGTTTGTACCGTTTACTGTCATTTAAATTTGTGGAAGGAGGTGAGGAAAGTGTGCTTATTCAGTCTGCCTTATTGACTTGGAAGCTCCTTAACTCCTTAAAGCAACCATTTTCTAGTTTATGACCACAAGACAATAGAAATGAAGGTCATGAGCCATCATTTTTACCTATAGATAATGATCTAAGGGAGAAATTCTTCTTCTTCTATGTAGTAATAGCTTTTATTATTATGTTCTTTAAATCCCCAGAGATATTTTTCTAGTATTAAATGTGGAGTAAATTTATTTTCAAAAACCCAAAAATATTCCAAGAGATATACCCATAATTATTTGCAAATTATTATGAACAAAGACGCTAAAGCTTAGAAAACCAGGTTTATTTTCAAGTAAGATGAAATTCAGGCAGATAGGCAATTTTATCACTTGGTTTTAAAAGAAAACCTCAAAAAGATGCTACCAGTCAGACCACTGTCTCTCCTAAGATGGCTAAGAAAAGCACATTCTCCAGCATTTATTGTTTCTAGATTTTTTTGATGATGGTCATTCTGACTGGTGTGAGATGATATCTCATTGTAGTTTTGATTTGCATTTCTCTAATGATTAGTGATGTTGAGCATCCTTTCATGCGTTTGTTGGCAGTCTGGGACTTGAGGATATGGGGAAGGGGAAGGGGAAGCTGTGACAAAGTGAGAGAGTGGCATGGACGTATATAAATACCAAACGTAAAATAGCTAGTGGGAAGCAGCCTCATAGCACAGGGAGATCAGCTCTGTGCTTTGTGACCACCTACAGGGGTGGGATAGGGAGCGTGGGAGGGAGGGAGACGCAAGAGGGAAGAGATATAGGAACATATGTATATGTATAACTGATTCACTTTGTTATAAAGCAGAAACTAACACACCTTTGTAAAGCAATTATCCTCCAATAAAGATGTTAAAAAAAAAAAAAGAAAAGCACATTCTACCCCACGTAGGACAATGATGGGCTGCAACAGAACTGGTAAACAAACTACATTTAGTGGTATTTGAGGCCTACTGTCTCAACGGGGGTAGATAATCAGCATCATAATGGGTTACTACTATACGCTAAACTTAGAGCTATAATTTAGTCAGTGAAAGGAGGGTAAAAGCACTCTGCTGTAAATCATAACAGGCTGTTTTCTAGTTTCATAGATATTTAGATCTGGAAAGTGCCTTAACTCAGAAAAGAGCTAATGTGACTTCAATGCTGCATAGAAACCATCAAAGTAGGCTTAGGCTGAATTGAGCAGCACCACGGAGAGCTCCCAGAAATTCCATTGCTGCGGTTTGTCTTTTCCGCTTTGCAGTTCTGGTTTTCTCTTGTCATCACTGCCTTTAAAGTAAGCCCCTCTACCTCTTAGAATAGGTCACAGTACTCACAGAAGTAGAGGTTTCCTTCATTTTCCCTGAGTCTCATAGTTTCTATGTTTGAGTCAAGGCTACATTTTTCACGTGGTCCAAGGTTTTCCTTTTAAGGCTTTCCCTTTATTATTTAGCTCCTGTTTTTTTGGAATTGTTTACTGGAAACTCATGTATCGGCATTGGAATTAGAACTATTGGAATTAGAACTATCACCTCTCTTTGCTTTATTCTTGGAATCTTCCCATAAGTTATTTATATCCTAATTTGAAAAACACAAAAACATTCCTAAGTTGGATATAGGGTAAGAGAAATGACACTGTGATTTGTGTTTCATCATAAGGTCATGTAAGGAAGAAAGAGATTGTCTTCTTTCACCAACGAAAACTGCTAGGAAAGTCATGGTTTGATTATATGCTTTCTTCATAAAGAGGTATTTGGACAAAAATTATATAGGATATAGTTGAAAGCAGAATTGTCTCTCCCCTGACAAGTGCTAGAATAGGTCAGACTTTAGAAGCAAGCATTCCGGGGCTTAAGTCTTGTCTCAGCCACATCCAGATTTCAACTTTAGATAGACTACTTAACTGATCGCAGTCACTGTTACCACATATAAAATGGGAGTGATACCTTCCACCTGGTGTTATGTTGAGGATTAAACAAGATAACATATATGAAAGAGATTGGCATGATACCTAGTCAGAGAAGTCACTTGGTTACAGTCAGTCCTGACCATGCACTTCTTCCCTGCCCCATGCTGGAGAAGATAATATAAATAAACTATGTAATAAGAAGATTACATCTTTAGAACAAAATACAGTGGTTATATAATATAATTAATCAACCTAACTTGGCAGATCATGCAAAACTCACCAACTAAAATTAGGTGGGAAGAAAGTCTCCCACCTCCTTTTTCTGAAAACAATGCATCTTTTAAGAAATTAAGTGGGTAATTTTCTCTTTGAAGTTTATAGTCACTACATTTGTTCTTCCAAGTTGTAAGATAATGGTTAAATGTGATAATAAAAAGTATTGTGATTTATAACATGTGGAACTCGTTGGTTTGTTCTCAGGATGTAAGACTTTGGGGATTTTCACTCTTGGGAATATCACAAATATTTTCTGCTGAAATACATGAAGAGACTTGTTTTTACATGATTAATATCCATATCTCTCCTCACTGTTTTCAACTAGATGAAGACTCCCTCAATGGCAAGATAACAGTTCCACTAAATAACTCACCAGTTGGCTGGCAAGGAGGATCGTATCATTGGTCCTGGGTGGACTAAAAGCATGTTATAGACCTGCAACTCTTAAAACTTTCGTAGTGGTGAAATAGGATGAGATACTCATGGGAGAACATACACTGGAGAGTGCAATATCTAAGAAATGTGAAAGCTGCAGGGGAATTCGTAATCAAAAGTAGCTTAAGCTGCAGTTATTATAATGAGTGGCAAGGTTGGAGTGGCAAACATAAGGGCCTGGCCCTAAGGGAGCTATGGATATGGTTATTAAACATGGTGTTCCTATGGGAAAGAAAGATAGGAAGACAATAAATATTGCTTAAAGTATTAAACGAGGGCTTCCCTGGTGGCGCAGTGGTTGAGAGTCCGCCTGCCGATGCAGGGGACACGGGTTCGTGCCCCGGTCCGGGAAGATCCCACATGCCGCGGAGCGGCTGGGCCCGTGAGCCATGGCCGCTGAGCCTGCGTGTCCGGAGCCTGTGCTCCGCAACGGGAGAGGCCGCAGCGGTGAGATGCCCGCGTACCGCAAAAAAAAAAAAAAAAAACACACAAAAAAAACAAGTTAAATGAGAAAAAAGAGAAAAGGAATGAAGGCAGCTATCCGAATATAAAGTTAGAATATTATGCCTAGTTTCCTGACCTGAGATAGTTCTCAGACTCAGAATCCATGAGCTGAAGGAGAATATAGATCCTTGTGAGGAAGAACCCTGCAACACCAGGATGTTTCTATGGTGGATGATCTTTCAACTGCTAGGAGTAATGTTTGCAAAGAGTTTGTGATAATATGGGCAATGATTATTAATAATCTTAAGTGTGTGTGATAGAAACGAATGTATGAAAATATGATCACATTTATGTTAATAATATGTTAAACAAAGAGGAGAAGAAAATGCATTGGAATGTAAGCAATGATTATATGAGAGTGGTAGGACTGTGGAGAAATTTTCCTTTTCCTACTTTCTGCATTTTACCATTGGGAACATAGTATTTTTATCATAAAAATTTTATTTCAAATAGTCATGATATACAGTAGAAAATAAAGCAAATTATTTAACAAATAAGTATACAATGTGTCATGTTAAAAAGGTTAGCTTCTATTTTAAAGTGATATTAACATAGTCTGACGAGAAAATTAATAGAATCAGGCAGCTGCAGCTGCTCATCTTAAGAAAATTATGCAGTGCTAACTCATATAGCTGTGATGGGTCACATTTGGGAACCACAAAGAAAATTTACAGCAAGACCTAGGAAAACAGAGTCAGTGGAAATGTAAATATGCTTCAGAGTTAAAGATCAGACATGCTTTAAAAAGCATGTTTTATGAAGCTACCAGGCTGATATATAATCCAAAATATTATGCTAATATACCTGATATGAACTAACCAGTGTTTGGTAGGAGAAAAGAAGGAAGTTGAATTTTTAAACAGCCATCAATAAGCCCCATTTAAAAACATTTTTATGCAAATCTGAATAAGATAGCCATCGATGAATTAAGTAAAAGACAAAAAGTGGACATAAATTACACCTTATAGGACAATCATGCTTTTAAACAGTACATCTTATTTCTGCCTACCAGTCATATCCTTATATTATTAAAATTGGTTCTATAAATGGCAAAATAAAGTTTTACAGACAGAAACTGTTTAATAGTTCAGAAGAGGGAGTTGTGGTGTATGGACTAAAATGCTATAAATGTTTTATGTAAGAGTTAAAGATTGAGCATATCTTCAAGGATGACATGATTTGGTATATAGAGATGCATAGGGAGGGAAACAGTGCAGCTAAGTATAGAGTGAAAATTCATACATTGCATTTTGGATATGTTATAAGTCTAGGCAGTCTCATGTGACGAGTTGATGTAAGGTAGGCAAGAAAGATACACTGGAGAAATCTGATAGGTTGGGGTCAAAGTGGGATGGACTTTGAATTTAAACTGTATTTTATGAAGACTGGAGAATAAATGAGTATTTTAAGTCAGAGAACAAATCATGGAAAATGGCCAATTGAAAAACTAATGTGATATAATTCATTTGTTCATGACTTCAGCCCACCAATATCTATGGAGTGGGATAATCTTAAAGAAAGAAGTTGGAAAAGTGGGAATTTAGGAGACAATTTTATAGCAATCCAGCCCAGAGATGCTGAAAGTCCGCATTAGCTCCGGCCAAATGATATGAAAAAGAAGGGGAGGGTACTTTTTTCTGTGTCCTTTCCGATTCACATTTTTTTCCTATCCTCCTTTAAATCTTTGTTACCTCTCACCTTTGTTATCTCCAAAGATAAATCAGTGGCCCTGCCTCCAACTGGACCCTGTCCAGTTCCTCCTCAACATGGACGTGGTAATCACAGTTGTCTTTCTAAAACGTGATCTAGTCACCAGACACTCTCCCCCAGCCCATGTCTTTGCTCACATTGGTCTCTTTGAACAGACGAGAAGTAAGGGTTCTGGCATGCTCCATAGACCCAGAGCTTGTCAGGCTTACCTTAAATGAAACAAACCAGAGGTTTTGGCGAGGCAGCGGTTTGGGACCCAAATTAGAATGCCATCCGGTTTGCAAGGCAGAAATAGAGACACAGATGTGGAGAACAAATGTATGGACATCAAGGGGGGAAGGTGGCAGGGGTGGGGGGTGGTGGGATGAACTGGGAGGCTGGGATTGACATGTATACACTAATATGTATAAAATGGATAACTAATAAGAACCTGCTGTATAAAAAATAAATAAAATAAAATTCAAAAAAAAGATACTCTTAAAACATTAAATTAGTTGTTACTCATGGTAAAGCCTTTTGTGGAAAAGATTTTCTTGAAAAGGTTTATACTTTCATTTGCTCAAGATCTGATTATAAACTGTATTTATGATATTGAATGTACAAAAAAGTGCATTCTGTTTTATAAGACTTTTTAATGAATTAATTTTCTTCTAAAATCTGATCAAATGTTGGTAAATTATAAACAACTATTCACATATTTTAAATATTTAAGGGTTACAGATTCATGACTAGATTCTTCTTTTTCCTGTAGACTTTCTAGACTAATACTAAGTACAAGTGAATGGAAAACCAAGTATTAAAATAACAGAGAGCAACCTAATGTGATCTTTCTTATCTAATTAGGATGCTATTTCTTGGCATTTTATGTCATTCTGTATTGGGCTCTTGACCATTCTATATATATCTAAATGAGTTTCAGCAGGTACACAACACAGGAGCACATTCTATGTCAGATGCTGTCATGAAAAGTTTAGTGTAGAAGTGGCTAGAATCTTTAGAATCTTAGCATTTGAAGGAAACGTAGAAGTCACACAGACAATCTTATGTAAGAATTACTTCTGTGGTAGTCTTAAGAGATGATTCTGCAGCTTCCGTTTATACACAATCTGAGCCTGCTAGTGCAGCACCTCAAAAGGCAGTCCTTTCCATCTCTGAGTTTGGCAACAAAGCTCTTTCTTAAATTCAGCTAAAATCTACTTCTGAATCTTGCACCCATTGGTCCTTATACCAACTCATGAAGACAGGATCAATGCTACTGCACCTAGTACCTGGCCCTTTACATAACAATATTTCAAAAACATAGAGTGTTGTTCCTTTGAACATTTGGAGCTATCTGATATTTTTTATTTTATGATTTTCTTCTCCAAATACCAATGACCTGTTCCTCCATCCTTTCTCTCATGACAAAGTTTCTAAATAGTGTATCACTCTAGTTTCCTTCTTCTAAATCCAAAACATTTTTTTTCAGTTTATCCCCAAGTAAAAAAGTAATTACTCCACATGTGTTTGGATCAGTGTGGCAAATATTTCCCACCATTAGTAAAGTATATTATTAAATAGCCAAAGATGATGTTAACTTAAAATCGCAAATGCTCTGTAAAAGTGCGAGTAACATACTAAAGAGGGAGAAAGGAAAGGGCAGTTATATTTTACTTAAGGAAAGGAATAAGAAAAAAGATATCCGTAGAAGGTCCTGGAAGGATTTTGAGATAAGGGAAATACATCATTAAAAGCATTACATGCTGAGGGACAGTTAGGGGAAAAAACAGAGACGAATATGTACATGATGTACATGATGGGTATTAGCAAGTAGATTAATTTAGTTGTATATTAGCATTCATGAAAAAGTAAAGTAGGAAATAACGTTGCAAAAGTTAATTGATACCAATAGTATAAGGTCATGAATGCAACTCTAGAGTTCAATTTTTTTTCTGTGGGTGATCAGCCAAGATTTTGACTTGACAGGAAAAGTGTATTTTAATAGAAAATCTGGTGGACCTGTTATAAAGGATGGGTTAAACAGAGGGCAACCCTGTGTAACAGTTGCAACATGCTGTTGTTTCACTTAAGCATATCATCAACTGTACTTATAGCAAATACTGTCTGATGATGGAATTCACAGTTAACAAGGAACCTGTGTATTAAAACACAGATTGATGAGGCAGTTTTTGTTAAAACTACTGTGAGACTAGTTCTCATGAATCGTCTTACATGGAGAAGGTTTTGGACTTGGAGATGCATCATCCTCGCTTAGCAAAATGCTCATAACCTCCGTACACCAGACCTTTAGCGAGCCGTACAGAGAGCCGAGTCAAAGCTCTGTCACAGCTCTGCAACACCGACTGGGAAAAGGCAGGAAGTTACAGTTTATCACCATCACACTGTTGCCTTATAATATCCCAATGTCTCCTTTTATGTCATTTTTTTCTTATTTCTTTGAAATAGGCTTTTAAATAGGCTGTTAATAAAAGTGCGTACATTTAGTTCTTTTCTTGTTCAATTCTATCTGTGTCTGATCTTTGATCTCTCTCTGGTCTTTGATCTCATCTCTGGTCTTATGGAGCTATTATAAGAGACAGGTAAGAGACTGGATTCTTGAATTCTTTGCATAATATTTAATATCCAGTGGAGTCCCAGTGATCCAAGAACCTTATTTCAGGTTCTGTTTTAATGTTCTCAACACTATGGGAGAGAGAAGCAGGAATGAGTCATGTTGAAGTCAAGCTTTATGCCACCTAAAACTGTATGTTCTTCAGACTCATATATGACTGCTTAGAGAATTGCTCACTCCCCGCTAGCTAAGCATGAAAGTCAGCCCTATCTTCAGTAACATTTTCTTTAGATCTGCTTCCCTTTGTCTTTTTCATAGCTCCAAACTGGACTTTGCTGTCCAGGTAGTATTGGAGTGGAACCAAGGTGGGCAGATCCAAATGACAGCACATGCTTTCTTCTTCATGTTAATATCTGAGACTAAAACTTGCTCTACCAAGCTAGATGGAGTAAATCCTAGGGCCTTAACTGCTACTTTGCTTGCTATGCATTAGGATGGGGTTGAAATCATTAAGAAATCATGGAGAATCTTAATCTTACCTGAAAGGTTATCATTCAGCTCATCACAGAGTAGAGTAAGGATGAATTTCTGTTGTGTTAGGTGTCTCTATTAGGCCACCTCTAAAAGTTGCTTGTTTTCACAAGCAAATGCCAATTCTAATTCCAGCTCACATGTCTACTCACAAATCTGATGAACTTCTAAGTGACTATTCCCAGAAGATTTTCAGGGATTATAACTTCAAATTCTGCTCCTAAAACACTCAGGGATATATCTGTACTAACTAGTTCTACATATACCTTACTGCATTAGTCTCATTATTGAGAATCTTGGTCTTATTTTTCCTTCTTTTATACTTAACTCCATTTAAAAATATTATATCAAGATATTTACTTCTTCATAAAAATAAAAGAGCTTATAACTAAAAGTAAAAGACCTTTTCCCACTATTCACTGCCAGTATCTTATAGTCATCTTTTCATAATATTTACCCATGAAATTCTTTTTATTCCTTTAAAAATCATTTTTCTTTTAGCCCAGTCATTTTCTCTTCTAAGTTGTCTAATTGCTTTCTAGTTTTGCTGCATGACTATCATACTGTATTGTTTTTCAGTGAATTCCTGGTTTAAATCTACGTTTCTTGTTTAAAATCTCTTTCTTCTTGTTCTCATACCTGTCTGTATTGCCTCTATTTTATTCATTAGACTTTTAAATCCTTCAACTATTCTAAAAATGCTTTGAAATAATTTAAGTGATCATGTTTTTTTTCTCCACTCTGCTCACTATTTATGGTTTCATTTCCTCAAAAACATTCCTTTCCCATCATTGTAATGAAGCCTCAGGAGTAAGGGAGACAAATGCACATGCTCAGTCTGTCATTTTAAATCAGAAACTACTCACTTTACTTTAAAATAAAGTTTTGTATCATTGTAAGCCACCAAAATGCTCTCTGGTAAAACATAGAATATAACATTTTAATTTCAACTAAATGGCAAAATCCATGGGTGGCAGAGATGGTATCTTACTCACCATCACTAAGGGAATGGCAAAAAGTAGAGCTTAACGAATATTCCTTAAATACATGTATCATCAATAAAATGTGAAGCCCTTTTTTGCTTAAACTAAGAAAATGATAAAGGTGTGTGTTGGCTGTAGAGTGACTGAAGCAGTGTCACTGCTACAGGAGTATGTGCAGTATTTTCTTAGTATGATACTTAAGTTTAATATTCAAAATTTGGTCTCTTTCTCACTAATAGACAAAAAATTATAGCAGAGGGGACTAAGAAGTAGATTTGAAACTATGGTAGAGTCCATGCTCACCTTAACTAACAACAGTTTGATTAGATCTTTAATCCTTTAAATTTTTAAACTTTCTGTGTCTCAGTTTTCTCAGTTATAAAATTAAGATTATGTAATGACAGACTTGTCCAAGAGGCTATGGGCATTCTGTATATCATAAACACCAAAGGTTTATTTGTTGTCTGTTGTTTCTTTATCTATGTCAGAGTTTTGCTTTGTTTTTTTTTGCGGTACGCAGGCCTTTCACTGTTGTGGCCTCTCCCGTTGCAGAGCACAGGCTCCGGACACGCAGGCTCAGCGGCCATGGCTCACGGGCCCAGCCGCTTCGCGGCATGTGGTATCTTCCCGGACCGGGGCATGAACCCGTGTCCCCTGCATCGGCAGGCGGACTCTCAACCACTGCACCACCAGGGAAGCCCCAGAGTTTTTTTAAAAATTAATTATTTCTTAGTTGTATATTTTTTCCTAGTAATTTTTCTCAACCTTTAGATATGTATTTTTATTCAAGTTTGGAGTTTATTTTTTTCATGTTGGCATATTAATCTTTTCTTGCTTTAACAGAAACATTTCAAACTAACATTATTTGTCTTATGAAATTGAAAGGTATAAAATGGCAAGTTAATTTTCAGCTTTTTCTAGGGATGGAATTGTTTCCTTAAAAATAAACTTTTATTTATGTTTCAGAGAACAACATAGTGATATATTTGGAAAATAGTTTTAATTTACATCTTGAGAAGAAGTAGATTTTGTTCTTTTTGTGTCAAATTTATATAGCTACAGTAATATTAGATATAAATATTAGAACGTTGAACTGGTAGAGGGATAAACACATAGAAAAATGGAGCAAAATAGAGAACCTAGAAATAGACTTACACAAATATGCCCTTGTTTTTTACAGAAATGTGAGAGCTATTCAGTGGAGGAAGTATAGCTTTTTCAACAAATGATGCAGGAAGTAACTGGACATCCATAGGCAAAAAAATGAATCCCAACTTAAACCTCAAACTTTATGCAAAAATTAACTCAAAATGGATTATGGAATTAAATGTAAAACACAAAACTATAACTTCTAAAAAATCAAAGAAAATCTTTAGGATCTAAGGCTAGGAAAAGGTTTCTTAGACTTGATGTTGAAAGCACAATCTATAAAAGAAAAAAAAATAAATTGAACCTCATCAAAATTAAAGAAATATTTACTCTATGAAACACCCTGTTTAAAGGATGAAAAGACTGGCTGCAAGCAAGGAGAAAATATTTGCAAACCACATAAGCGAGAAAGAACTTTTATCTAGGAAACAAACAACTCTTAAAAAGTCAACATTTGAAAAAACCCTCCAATAATAAAATGAGCAAAGTAAATGAACATATATTTCACTGAGGAGGATATACAGATGACAAATAAGCACATGAAAAGATGTTCAACATTTTTGCGTGTAGGGAAATGCAATTAATACCACAATGAGATATCAGTATATACCTACCAGAATTGCTAAAATAAAAACAAAATTAAAAACAGTGAAAATACTAAATGATGGTAAAGATACAGAGAAACCAGATCTCTCATACATTCCTTGTGGGAATGTAAAATGCTGCAGCAATTCTGAAGATCAATTGGCAGTTTTCTATAAAACTAAACATGCAACCATATCACCCAGCAACTTCACTCTGGAGCACTTATCACAGATAAATGAAAACTTATGTTCACACAAAATGATACACACAAATATTCTTAATAATAGCCCCAAACTGGAAACAACCCAAATGTCCTAAAAGGAGTGAATGGTGGTACATCCATACCATGGCATACTACTTAGTAATAAAAAGGGGAAAAAATGACTATTGCTACATACAACAATTTTGAAGTATATCAAGGGCATTATGTAAATGAGAAAAGCCAGTCTCAAAAAGTTATATACTGTATGATTCTACTTGTATATAAAATTCTCAAAATAACAAAATTATAGAGATGGAAGATAGATGAATGGTTACCAGAGATGAAGGGTTGGGGTCAGGTTGGGTGTGACTCTGGAGAGGTAGCAGGAGGGAACCCTGTGGTGATAGATCATTTAGGCATCTTGAATGTGGTGAGTTACGCAGATGATACAAATTGCATAGACGTACATACAAACACACTCACAAATGAGTATTTGTAAAACTGATGTTATCTGAGTAAACTTTGTGGATTGTACAAATATTCCATTGGGCGCGGAAGGGGGAGTGGTGCAGGAGGTCTCTCTTTCAGTTTTGCAGCTTCCTATGAGTCTATAATTAAAAACTTAAAAATCAGCGAGTAAATAGATAGATACAAGTACCTTCTGAATGGTTAAAAAAGTGAAAATATTATAGAGTCTGGATCTCACCACCAACATCGTACCAATGTATATTTAAAACAATAAATCCTTGTTGAATGAGAAATAAACTTTTATTACCTCTTTTGAAGAAGACCATAGAATAACATTCAGAATAACATTTTTATTTTGCATCATTGAAAGAAGTAGAATAGTTTTTGCTGTTTTGTTTTGTTTTTGGTCAGATCTATATGGCAGAGACTATTGGAGAGATAAAAGCAACACTTTTTAAAGTAAAATCTACTCCTTTGCTAATATTTACTTGTAAAGGAATTTTTTGATGACTTTACCTAAAGGTGGGGGTTATTTTTTTAGAGTTAATACATAGAACTTCATGTGGAGCTTTCCATCAAATACATACATATGTACATGCATGAACACAGATAAGACTCATGTTAAAGCAATTGTAAGTAGATGATAGAAAAAAAGGAATATGATCAAAACCTGATCCAATGACAAACTACATGGATGGGGTGGGGAGAGTGTTGAAGTTGGAGAAAAGGTGTAGCTGTCTGTGTTTTGTCTCCAAAATCTCTGGAATCCACCTAAATTGCAACTCATGGTTGAGCCATGGACTATTCTAAAGATTTGAGAGTGAGTTTTTTAAAATTACACTGAACAAAATATCAGCCTAAATATGTCACATACTTCAATTTTTTAAATGACATGCATTGCCCCAGTCAGATTTACACGTTATATAAAATGGATATCTACCAGCTTTGTCACTAGTTCAGAATTGTTGTGTTCGCTTCAAGGGCAGGTGAAGGGCAAGGCATGCAATCTCTTCTACTCATGAATTGCAAAGAAGAGGTTGAAGCTATGGAGCTTTCTTAAACACATACATCCATGCATACAGCAATCATTGGAAATAACTTTTCAGGAAATCTGTGCTTTCTTGAGGATTTTCTGCAACTTTATGTGGCTGGGCTAGAATTTTATTTTATTTTTTATGTATATACCATGACTGAGATTATAGAAAGAAAGACCACAGATGTGTGTGGTTGCCCTGATATGAATGTTTGGACAAATAAAGATGCTTCCATATCTTGTTCATGCAAATTGGCAGACCAAAGACTAATATGAACTCTCCAGTTCCTGTGCACTCAAGGAGGCCTTGAGTGCATAGGAATGCTATGGGGGGACAGTAAGTGCCAATCTTTGACATCTCCACTCCGATGAAATGCACCATGGTGCAACAGCTTGTTGAATACAACTTCCCAAGGAGCTTTATTTGTAGGAGGAGTTTACAGCAATGTGAAAGCAAACTTCCAGGGAATAGCTTTGGATGATTATTACTGCCAATAAAGTCACAGAAGGTAAAGCAAAAGGAATACGAATCCTATACAGAGCACATGAATTTCCTGTAGCTTTAAGTAGAATCGTCTCAAAGTAACCAAAATCGATAAGTATCTTTGATTTTGTAATAAACACAAGGAAAGCACAGTAAAATATTTGAAGCATTGAATTAGAAGTTCTTTTTTTTAGAGGTACATTCATTATGAGTTTTCAGATTTTGGAGGCAGTGTGGGGGGCGGTGACCATCCCAAGCTATACCCTTGCTTCCTTCCTGTTGTAAAACTAACAGGTAAGAGAATGTAAATATTCCCAGATTAGCTAAACTGAGGAATCATCCTCCTTACCCCTGGCCTTGCAGGAGACATTCAGAGACTAAATGGGAGCTCCTCATTAGCAGTGTCAGGCAGAGGGGCTGCCTACACCGTGAGCCTTGGCTGCGCTGTTTTTCATATGTGCTTCTTTGAAGGACACGTGCCTGAACATCTTTAGAACCTCTCAAGCTATCTTTATAATCCACTGCCTCACCATCCATATGGACACCACATAGTCTTGGAAGGAGTTGGTAGAGCTAAAAATGTTCTGGCAAATGATTGGAAAACATCACACTGGCTTCAGTGACCTCTTCCCTCCAATGCCGGCAACATGATAGTGGTCAAGAACTTCAATTCGGGAGACAAATGTGTATTATTATCATTTTAAAATTTACAGGTGTCTGTAGTCTTTTAAAATGTTTTTCAGTGTATTCATGAATCTCCATTTTTTGCTCTGTTTCTGCTTTTCTATATCTCTACTCCAGTCTGAGTTATCCAAACTTGGGGACATCTCCACATGGCCTACTGCCACTTGAAATTCGACATATCACACTCCCCCTCAAATATAATCCTTTTCCTCTTTCAGTTTCTAGTACAAGTAGTGGTTTCTCAACTAACCAAGATTAAAATGTGCCAGCCTACTTTCAGCCATTCTCTTGTAAGCTCCCTCTTCTGTCTTCGCCATATTTCTGACGAGTGTATCTTGTTTTCTCTTTATAGTTAACACCTTAATATGGCTCACATTCAGCTTTGTAACCTGCAGAGTGCTAATAGGCTTGACCTCATGTGTCCATCCTCCCTTTCTCCCTACTTGAAATCAAGTAAAGTAGGACATTTTGCAAGGCTTCACCAAACGAATTGGGCAAGTGAAAACATAAAAATCACTGTTTCATATTCCAAGAAATGTGCACCAGAGACACCCAGGACTCTTATTCCATCCTTATCTCCATTAGTTCCCAAGTCTTACTCCAGCCCTGTCCCATCCCTTACCCTCACCACCTTATCCCTGCTGCGGGTGAGCATGTGGTAGGTGAGCATGATGGGAGGACCTGGTGGATGGATGTGTGTGTCACACATCACTTGGTCATTAAAAAACAAAACGACAAAACTAACACTCTAGTTGTTTTTGATTTTTAACCTGAGACAGAATGTCTCTACGTTAAAATGGTTGCACTAAAACATAAATATTAAAATATCAATTTCCATAACAAACTACACAGCCCTGCTAGATTAATGTTCCCACAGCATGACTGCAACATGCCACTCTTCTCAAGGAGACCTAGTGCAAGGTACACACGAACTCTTTTGTGAGACAGCTTGGATGGCTCAGGTGGACTGCGAAACCATCTTGCTGACAGCCATGCTGTCAACACTTCTTCACACTTACCTTCAACTGCAGACAAACAGTCCTGGCAACTGGATCCCAAAGGTGGCCCAGTCTCCCCGTGTCTAGTCCCACTGCTCCTTCTCTCTGAGATGCTCTCTTCCACTCACTCTGTTGCCTCATCTACAGCGACCAGATTCTCACTGACACCCTAAGATTTATTCCAAATACCACCTCTTTTGGGAGTTCTTTCCTCATCATTCCAACTTCTGTTCAATCTGTCATCCTTTCTCTCCTTTAAACCTTATAACATTTTGTGAACATTAGCTTTCCTTGGTTTACATTACTTATTCTCTTTACCAAAATATAAATTCCTTCAGAGTAAGGACTCTGCTTCATTCATATTCCCCTTACGTTTCTTAGGCTTGAGCAGTTTTCAGTAAATATTTGTTAGCATTAATCAATGCTTAGAGTTCTGTGTTGTCTTTGTATTGATTTTTAAAAAATATTTCTCTAAGTGTGTATGTGTGTGTGTGTGTGTGTGTGTGTGTGTGGTGTATGGTCATTTTGGAACATTTGAAAAATATAAAATATACAAAGAATAAAATAAAAGTCATCTAGTATTCTATTACACAGAGTTAACCAGGCCAATATTTGATGTATATTTCTATTTCTTTTCTTTTATATTCTTTGTTAAAATAAAGTTTTTTCCTGGGTTATTGACTAATATTATATTTTGATTGTTTTCTGTTATTAAGAATTCTTTGAAAATGCCATTTCAATGGCTCTTTAGTATTATATATTATAAATACACTATTCATTTATTCACTCTTTTGTTAAATAAATTTAAATTGTTTCTGGTGTTTTCCTCATTACAAAGTATGTACAAAACATTCAAGTACAGAAAATTTTGCCCCAATTAATGATAATTTCTTTATAATTTATTTCTAGAAATGGTATTAGGAGAAATAAAGTACATGCTTTGAGGTTTCTTTCAGGAATGTTTCACCAATTTCTATTTCCTTAACAGAATACGACAGATACTGTCTTGCCAAACCCTTGCAGCACTGAGTTTCACCATTACAAACAATCTTGGCCAGTTTCACCTGCCTGATGTAGGCAGGAGTGTCCTGAAATATTCACTTAAGGACTTCTGCCTAATTATTTTTATAATTTGCTCTTCTGAATTCCTCTGGCTGAAGTTCTGCTGCTTCATTCTCCTTTGGCAATTTTGAATATGAGAACGTCAGCACTTCTGAATGTGTGTTACTAAAGTAGTTTAAAAGTCAAGTGGGAGACCTAATTCATTATTGATATACTGTCTGGGGGTAAAACTAAGGCTGTCTTGCTACAGCTAACACATAGATTGAAGCCACAAGACTCAAGGTACAGGTCATAAAAAATTACTATATATTCTATTTTGATTAGAAATGGCACAATTAACTGTTAACTTTGCTTTGTGTTCAGTTTTAATAAAAGAACCTAGTGCTTTTATAAGGTGGTAGTTTTGACTTTGGGTTCTCTCCTGCTGTTATAGTTGATTGAAATTGGTACTTCATGGATTGTAAAGAGGTGTGAGAATAGCTTTGTTTCCTGTCCTTTTGGCTGTCTCACCTCCTGCATGTACCAGACATACACCAGCAGAGACTAACTTAAATAAGTCTTGTGTCTCCGTGTCAAGGCTCTGTAGCTGTGATTTATTTCAATCTGTTTTCAACCTTCTCTGACAGAAAAAATAGCTGGGGAGAATACCAACTTATTTTGCTCATGAAAGAGAAATCTTCTTGCTCATTCAGTTATGTGATGACTAAACATGCTACAAATTAATTTTCAGTGTTGGTTATACTTTAAGAAACTTTTTTATCTAAGTAGTGCTCTTTCGAGGAGGAATATTTTATATAATATCCTACTTTAAGTTGTCTGTATTTTACTGCACTCAAGATTCAGACATACCCTTCCATGTGCAAAGTTGATGGCACTGTGTCACCAGTGTAATTTGAGAGTTTTATCTAGATATAGGGATCTATCCACTGTAATGTACCAACATTGTGTTCCAGGGTTCCTCACAGGATGGGAAGGGTTGTACTTGAACCAAAGTTAACCAACACCAGATGATCAACTATAGGCACAAGAACACAATAATAAAACAGTGATTTGTCTGGAATTAGAATATACCTGAGATTTTGAGAAAGATTAGTCAGTTCCAGCCCACAAATTTCAGAGACCCTGATCATATAGTCATAATGTACTCTCGTAGGCTTTCTCTCCATAGTAATCCCTCTGGTCTATTTAATAATTCTGATTATGTGTCTGAGAGGGAGGGACAGGAATACTTTTGCTGACAGAGACATTTACCTAATAGGTACATGGATTTATCCCTGGAACCTAGAAGCCAAGAGTGTTACAGATTACCTCAATACATGTGTTCAAAACATAGCAGGAATAGGAAAAAAATGGAATAACATTTGTGTTTTTTCCTGTAGAATTAGTGTATAACCATTATTTACAAGTGATAATTTACTCGTGAGAGAGGAAGTAAGGTTATTCTTTGTAGATTTAGGCAAGCAAACTATACTGTATTTAAGATTTTTATAACGAAATTAAAAATTGGGAAATGATGGTCTACATTAAAATTACAACAATAAGAATATTACAAAATTCTCATTTTCATGTGAGCAGATGATAATCATGTGCCATCTTGGATGAGGAAAGGATCACTCCTTCCCTTTCTCTAGGCCTGTAGCTTTGTGAGCTGGAGCAGTCCTTGGCCACCACTGGGTTCTGAGTGACCCAGAGAAGTTTCCTCCTAGTCCTCTGGAGTGGAAGTTGGAAGACTCTCTCAGTCCAAGCCATCACCAAAGCAATGCAGTCAAATGCCTCTGCCTTCAAAATGCTGGTGTGAGACCTGCTCTCCCTACAGCACATATCCACTCACAGTTTAAAGGACATGATAATTTAATACCTTAGAATCCTATAGTAGTTTTCCTAGTTATTTGCATTGAGAAGACAGAACCCTCCATTGAGCCCCTCTAAGTTTTCTTTTATGTTCCCCAGAAAGGAGAATATCAGGCAACATCATTGCACTTGCACTTGGGCATCATTTCAAATTAACTTAAAAAAACAAAACAAAACAGAGAACACTCTCAGACAAAACTGAAAAAGAACAAAGCTAGCATATCTCTATAGTGGGAACTGAATTCTATAAAAGGAGAGTGACAGGGCAAAAGAGACATTATTAGGAGTCGTGGTGCCATAAAATCTTCTTTAGCCAAATATTGATGCATATAGGATGAAGGAAAGTGGCTATTTTTTAAAATAGAAATGTCATAAATGATATGCATTTGCCTTTGGGTAGAGCACATTCTGTTGATCACCCTTAATAGAAATTCATGTTGACACACTTGTATTCATGATAGACACTTTAAACAATAGCTGACATTTTGCCAGAGGTCTTAAAACAAACAGATACTGTAAAGTTTGCAAATGCAAATCTAAGAACATCAATTTTCAAATTTAAAAATTTAACATAAACTGTTATTTATATTTTTAGTGTGTATTTGGATTTAAGATTTTAACCTTTATAAGGGTAAAATCATTTCAAAATATATTCATATCTCAAAGATTTTTAATTCTAAAAAGAATATCACTTATTAATGGGAAATTAATGTATCTTATTTATCACTCTTTTAAATGATCCATCATGGTTAATCCATGTTTCTTAAAACACTTATTAAAATTAAGACTGTTTTCTGAGGAATCATAAAAATTTAAATCTGTAATTTACATGCATTTTGTTTCAGAGATTGCTCATCAAACAAAAAGCTTTGCTAAGTGCTTATTTTGGAATACAATGTGATATATCTTTGAAGGCTGACTTGTTTCCTGAAACAGGAATTCACTGGTCATTTTACCAACCATTCGCTTATTTTTTTCTCTTTTCTCTGATGACAAACTCTAAATGTTAAACAAACTGGTTGTAGAAAATGTTAATCATTATTGTTTCCCTACGTATCAGAGCAATTACTTCTTTTTGGTGAAATTTTGTTTCTACACAATTTTTTTCATCTAAGTTCCTTTATTTGATGCCTATCTGGATAGCATGAGGTTTTAATGGACAGTTAGAAGTTAAGAGGATGGAGATGAAGCATCCTCCTGCATGTGTATGATTTCAACGTAAACTCTCTTATCTCCATACCAGGGTCAAGATCCTTTGTTTTCAATATGTCATTTACATTCATTTACATATGGCTTATTACCAGTCATGAGACAGGCACAGAAAAAGACATACCAATTAGCTGATAATTAAATAGTTTCCTGCCTGTCTTCTTGTAGTTTGGCAGAAGGCACTAGTTTTGATAAAAATTTTTGTTTCCCTTGTGAAAGTAGTTGGATGACTTGCCTGGATCTGTCTGTCCACTATTGATGGCGCTAAATATATGGGATCACAACTATAGTTCCATTCTTTTCAGTTGCATACGCTGCGCAGGGTGCTAGTGGTAGGGAATGGGAGCAGGGCTTTGGAACTAGAACAAATGTGATTTCATACAGGAATCTTAACCTTCTGAAGATGGGTACAACATGTAGACAAATAGCTAATACAACATTCTAAAAGACGTATATGAGGTATTAAAATACTATTTTACCATCTAGAAAGAATACCCTCAATATACATATTTAGCAAAACATTCTACGGTTAGCACGTCAAAGCAGACCAATCGTTTTTTTTTTTGTTTGTTTTTTTTTGTTTTTCAGATACAAGATGAAATTTTACTCATGATGAAGAAATGAATCACTATAAACTAGACATTTTAAGAAGCTGCCACATACCACAAATATCATAAAATCTATACAAATAACATAATATTCTTAATAACTACTTAACACCATCTTTTATATCTTTTTTCTCTTCATCTTTCAATTGCATATTTTTTATGCTTTCTTTTCAAAGTTTTTATTTTAATTTTTTTAACATCTTTATTGGAGTATAATTGCTTTACAACGTTGTGTTAGTTGCTGCTGTATAACAAAGCGAATCAGCTATATGTATACATATATCCCCATATCTCTTCCCTCTTGTGTTTCCCTCTCACCCTCCCTATCCCACCCTTTAGGTGGACACGAAGCACTGAGCTGATCTCCCTGTACTATGTGGCTGCTGCCCACTAGCTATCAAAGCAGACCAATCTTAAGAAGTTTGAACATATCTGAAGGAAGTTAATGTTGATCCTACCTAAGGAACCAGTAGTACCAACTGCTACAATAATCACCTACTTTCTATACCTACTCATACTTTTAGAGAAAGTGATTATTGTGTATGTTGCACATATATGAGCCATTATAAAAAAAACTATTATCATAATTTCAGACTGTTAGAGTTTCATGTCATCTATATAAAACATAACTGAAAAGAAATGGAGGCATACCCTCAAGATGCTTAGAGTATTGCTTTTGTCTCTAGGTGGTAAGGTTATGAGTGACTTTTTAAAAATTATATTTTGGGCTTCCCTGGTGGCGCAGTGGTTGAGAGTCCACCTGCCGATGCAGGGGACACGGGTTCATGCCCCGGTCTGGGAAGATACCACATGCTACGGAGCGGGTAGGCCCATGAGCCATGGCCGCTGAGCCTGCGTGTCCGGAGCCTGTGCTCCGCAACAGGAGAGGCCACAATAGTGAGAGGCCTGCGTACTGCAAAAAATAAATAAATAAATAAAAAATAAAAATTATATTTTATTTTGTGTTCAAAATTTCTACAACAAGCATGTTTTATATTTATTCTAAAACATCATAAAATAATAGTCCAATATTTTCGATCCTAGTGTAACTTCAGAGGTAGAGTTGTAGAATTAAAGGTGTAATTTCTAGGTGCTGGTGCTACAATGTATCACTAAATGCATTTTGCCATAGCGCATATAGTAGTTGAAACTAAGTGCTACAAAAAAAGCGCAAGAAAAGAGGAAAAGAAAAACAAACATTAAAAAAGGCCGAATAGATTTAATTCTGAAAGGGTGAGTTACAAATGCAATTTTTGCCTCTGTTCACATTGAGGACAATTCTTAAACCCAGTTGATAAGTTTAAGAAGAAGTTGAGAAACCCTAGACAGTCTGGTTTAGGAGTCCTAGACAGTCTTACTTGTGAAACAAGACCAGAGTTTTGATGTAATAATAGAAAAGTTCATTTTCCTCACATTTGTGACCTCAACCTTTAATTACACCAGAAACTATATTGATTTATGTTCTCAAATCTGACAATTTACTCATAGTAGTATTAATCTTAATATACAATTTTTATATTTCATCAAAATCAGTTAAAAATTTGAGTTACATGCTAATAGTTCAGATTCTCTAAAATTTTTTTCTTGAATAGCTAGATATTTAGGGCAAACGTATTTTTTTTGGCTAGAAATATGTGAATAATTCTCTTATGTATATTTGGTAGGTATAAATACGTTTACCTCTCTATATGGTGCCCATGGTGCCAATGTCTATTGTGTTCATAGTGTTTATATGCTAATGAGAAGATCAAGGCTTTGCTTTGATTGAACTCGTTTTGCAGTTGTTTGCCATGGCAGTCAACTCTTAAGGAAACCCACATATTACATGCTGGAAGTACTTCCAAATACATCTTCTCCCAAAGAAGGATATTTATTTGAGTTTGTGGTCAGCAGAGGCTTGGAGCGATGCTGAATTCCACTAGAGCTCTGGTGGGTCAAGTTTCCATTAACTGAAGAATTCAGGCCAGACAATCTGTACCTCAAGCACAAGTGTTCTGCTCAAGGAAAAATGAATGGAAGTAGGTGAATTGGCAAAAGCTTTTGGAAGGTAGAAATTCTATTAACTCTTTTCAGTCCATTTTGGCTATATCCTCACTAATTGCAAAGCACTTATTTCCTTGTCTCCAGTGAAGAGCAGTGTGGCCAGAGGCAATGATCAACATACTGTATATTCTTAATATTTTGATTATTATTTTGTACTATGTAGTATTATTTAGGGCCAAACAATTGCCCAATAAACTATATTATAAAATTACCACCGTGGTCATTTCCACGTGTGTAAAGTGGGAGTTAATATGGTAGCTCAGCACCAAGAAGGTGGGCTCAATGAGTGGCACCAATGGTGAGCCATTAGCAGTCCTGTTAAATATTTTTCCCATGTTGCAGATAAAGAAATTGTAGCTCAGAGAATATAAATAGTTTACTTAAATAATAAATATCAGAATGTATTTCATTTAATAAATATTCATCTAGCTTACACACACATTCACATACACAGGTTTTCAAAATGCTGGGAGTATAAGGATGAATCAGGCACAGTCTGGATCAGCATTCAGTGCACAAAACAGAAATCTCTCTAGATAGTTCAAGGAAAAATGGATTTAAATGCAGTGAGAGAGTGCTTAAAACCTCACTGGAAGAGCAGGAGGAATGAAAATAACAGAGGACTGTGACTGATCTCTTGGTTTTGAGGTCACAACCCTGCAGATGTGATTCAGAGGTCAAGAAACTGATGTCTTCACCCTCTTACTGCTGATGTCCCAACAGACTTTTACTTTCCAAGGGTGGTAACTAGAAAGTGGAAGGTGATGTGCAGATACTACTGTAAACAATTGCTCTTCTAGAGCTTGCTTAGCAGCTGTCATTGCACAGGAAGGTGACTGCTGCCTCCTTTTAGTCCTTTAAATCTTATTCAAGTGCTTCTCATTGACAGATCTCACCTAGTCAGAACCCTAGCTAACATAGATTCCTGTTTTAGCCCTCCATCCCCTGCTCTGTTAGGTGGGATGTGAAGTAGGTGGAAATGGATGCCAGGCCCAGCACCAACAGACCATATGGAACACACAACCTCTGCACTCAAAGAGCTCACAATTTAGTAGTGGAGGCAGACAAATAAAGAGACAAATTTAGTATCTCACGGCAAGTGCAGTGATGGACTTAGGCACTGTGATGGTAGAGATGGGCTTTGATGTGAGAGCAGTGGGATGAGAAGACAGGAAAAGGATCAAAAGGGCTTCCTGGAAATGATGTTGCCTGAGCTAATTCTTGAGGGATTAGTAAGAGCAGATGGTACAAAAAGGGAGGGATGCGTATGGGAAGGAACAGAATCAACAAGTGATTAAACAGCATGTGAACATGAACGGACATGAAGGGGATGGGGGGAAGTGACATGGTAATAAGGAGTGGAATGGATGTAGTTAGTTTCGGATTTAACTGTGATCACACTGGCATCATATGGAAGGTGAATGTGAAAATATGAAGCTACACAGAGGTGGGGGCATAAATACTGCAAGACTTGAGGTGTGATCAGAAATAAAGGGGATCAGACTTCTGGTTTCCAGTTCCTAATATAAACAGCTTGGAAGTCACCACTCTGTCCTAACAAGGAAAAAACTGAACAGACTGAAAAATCAGCAACCATTCTTAGATCTATAAAAGTGGTGTGAGGGCACAGGGCAATCCCCTACCCCCCAAGATTAGAGAAACAGGTGAATACAGGGAGTCTTGGCTTATTGGGGCAGAAAGTCATGATCAGAAACCTACGTGGGAACCAATCTGGGGAAGGACAACCTGAATTGTTAATGATGAATTGCTGGAGGCTCATTGTATAAAATGCTGAGAGTTAAAAGTTCCAGAGAGAGGAGCAGGTATAGGGGGGCCCTCCCCACTTTTGTGAGATTTACCTCCAGGATTTTGACCAAGTTCTCACAGTAAATATTTGAGAAAAATCTCCTTATGTTTGCATCAGGAGGAGGGGAAAAGGAACCATTTTTACATATGCCAGAGCACTCTGCTCTTCTTATCAAGGCTTGCTCTCAGGAGAAACCAGGTAACCAGAACCTAACCTGCTGGGGTATTATTAGAGCTTAACTGACCTGCGGGGGAGAGAAACTCCCAACTTTAGTCTTCCACATGGGAAAAGGCAAATACCCAACTCCAGGTACTTTAGCCATCCTGCTCCACCCAAGCGGGGAGAAAAAAAATCAAGAAACACTTGTGAGTTAACAGTCCAGAGGCACATGATCATTAAAAGCCCAAGAGCTAATCTATTGGACTATAGAATGCTTTACCTTCCCCCACCTCTTACCATTTTATTACTGAAGGCCTTTACAATAGTTCCTTTTATCTGGTACAACATGCCTGGCTATCAAGAAAAAATTATAAGTCATAACTGAAAAAAAGTAGAAAACAAAATATAAAGAGACAGGGTAAGCATCTGAATGAGACATGGCAGGGATATTGGAATTATTAGACTGGGAAATTAAAATTATGATTAATATGCTAAGGGCTTTAATGAATAACTAGACAGCATGCTAAAACAGATGGACAATGTAAGCAGAGAGGAGGAAATCCTAAAAAAGAACCAAAAAGAAATGCTAGCGATCAAAAACTGTGACAGAAATGAAGAATGCTTTTGATAGGCTTTTTAGTAGACTGGACACAACTAAGGAAAGAATCTCTGAGCTTGAGGATATATCAATAGAAACCTCAAAAACTGAAATGCAAGGAGAACAAAGGGAAGAAAAAAAAAACAGAACAGAATATCCAAGAACTGCAGGGCAACTACAAAAGGTGTACCATGTGTATAATGGTAATACCACAAGGAGAAGAAAGAGAGAAAGGAAATGAGTGATATCACAGTGAGGAAAGGAAGGAATCAAGTATTATGTCCTTGCTTTGGACTTTGATACTTTGATATCTTTTTAACACAGAAGTAGTGTTAAGTCAGAATTTTAACCTAGGTCTACTTGATTGCAAAGTCAGTGCTTTCCTTTCTCTTTCACACTGCCTTAACTGTGATTTGGTACTGACCAAGTCATTCTGTATTTAAAGATGTGTCCAAGGAATCCATGGCATCATGTATAAGTTATGTGTTTACATGTGTATATTCTTTGTTCACAGTAGAAGAAGCATGACCTTCAAGTGGTTCTCAAAGTTTAAAAATCACTGAGCTAATTAAATTTGTTATAAAGCAGAAAAAATAAATTAAAAAAATGACAAAAAAACAACTATAAATGTTTGAAGGTGTGTTCAGCCATGTACTCATTAACAAGATCACTTTTGAATGATTGAGTATCCTGATTATTTTGAATACTTCCAATGACTGGGATCCCAGGCACACCATTGAATCATTGCATGCCTGTCTATGTGCTAGGGATTTTTAAATCATTGTCTGAAACAACTGGAATCCATTTGTTATTGGTTCTATCACTGCCTAATAAAAGCAACTTGTCCCTAAAAAAAACAAAACAAAAAACAAAAAAAAACAAAAACAAACAAACAAACAAACAAAATCACTGAGCTAAGACTTCTGGCTTAAAAACCTGATAGTTGGTGTTCATTCAGTTTTGTTCTAGAGATCAAATGCTCACTCAGGAGTATATTTTAAAAGTGTACTAAGTAGCTCTGCTTTAGGTAGTGCTGTAGGTTAAAAATTCTTAAAGATCTCCCTGCCACGAAGCACCAAGGTGTTGAATAAATCACAATGAAAATATATCTAGATGCTCTACTGAACTCTGGTGAACATAAAAAAAGTCCCAACAGAGACAAGCACAGGGAGTCTACTGGAAAGAAACAGAATAAGGGAAACTTGAGTGGTTCTGGAGACCAGTGTTGACTGTAGGAACCTAGAATTTTGGAGAGTAATGATTGCTGGGGGTGTGCGGTGGGCAGGAGAAGATGTGAGGCCTGCACACACTGAGGGCAAGTTGGGGACTGGATGTGAGAACCTGCATTCCTCCAGGTGCTGCATCCTTAGGGAAAGGTTGTGCTGGGAAAATCCCTGCTGGCCAGGAAACGTTTAAGGAACCTCTCTGCCTCTCCCATATCCAGGGATAGAACCTAGTGGGAGCTAATATAGATCTTGTCGGGAGAAAAGCATCCTCAAACTAGCTCTTTCAGGATTCCCAAGGATTAATATTAGCCAAATATGATCCACCATAAACAAGGTATCATGAACAAGGTCAGCAGAGATAACAAATTCAATCCCTCAAGGACCCAGAAACAAAATACCTCTGTGTAAAATGGTTATATTATGAAACAATGATATTAATGATGGAATTAAAATAAGCAAAGACCAAGCAACTAACAAATTAAAGTGTCACGAGAATCTATTTTACACCCACTAGATTGGCAGAAGTTAGAAAGATGGATAATGCCAAGTGTGGTATGTGGAGCAGCCAGAACTTTCCTGCATTACTGGGGGAAAGATGAGTATAAATTGATGCAGTTTGCTCCTAACAATTTTGTAAAGTTGGACTGTATACACTCTATGACTCAACGTTAACACTTTTAGATAAATACCCTGCACATACACCTGAACATGCACAAGAGACACTTCTGAGAATGAAGTCTGCAGAGCAGCTGTGTTGGTGATAACACATATATATGGAATTAAAAAAAAAATGTCATGAAGAACCTAGGGGTAAAATGGGAATAAAGACACAGACCTACTTGAGAAGGGACTTGAGGATATGGGGAGGGGGAAGGGTAAGCTGTGACAAAGCGAAAGAGAGGCATGGACATATATACACTACCAAATGTAAGGTAGATAGATAGTGGGAAGCAGCCGCAGAGCACAGGGAGATCAGCTCGGTGCTTTGTGACCGCCTGGAGGGGTGGGATGGGGAGGGTGGGAGGGAGGGAGATGCATGAGGGAAGGGATGTGGGAACAGATGTATATGTATGACTGATTCACTTTGTTATAAAGCAGAAACTAATAATAATAAAAAAACCCCAAAATTTGGAAAACAATGTGCAGGGACAGAAGAAAATAAACTGTGGTGTTCCATACAATGGTATGCTATACAATAGTGACAATGAACTATAGCTATGCACAACGTGTTTAAATTTCAAATACAATGAACCGCAAAAACACTGTTATGCGACCACATTCACTATGACATTTTTATAAAGCTTAAGTACGTAAAAAACTTAACAGTATGTTTTAAGGGATATATATATATATATATATATATATATATATATATATAGCAAAAATATAAAATATGCAAAATTAAAAAATAAATATAAGATTTATATATTTATAAACTTTATAAAATAAAATATAAAATATTGATATAAGCAAGAGAAATGCTTATATTTGAAATACAATGTGAAATTTTAAAATGTGGGGGAAATGAAAGAATATGTAAATACAGTGATCTTCAAGGTTACCAATTATATTCTATTTCTTAAGCTGAATGGAGAGCACATATTAGTATTCTCTTTATTGTATATACATTATTTATCTTCATTTTATATATAAAAATGTCATAAAAAAGTCATAATTTTAAAAGACACTGAATCATATATACATATATGATTCATATATCCCCTCTTTTTTGGATTTCCTTCCCATGTAGGTCACCACAGAGCACTGAGTAGAGTTCCCTGTGCTATACAGTAGGTTCTCATTAGTTATCTATTTTATACGTAGTATCAATAGTGTATATATGTCAATCTCAATGTCCCAATTCATCCCCCCACCATTTCCCCCTTGGTATCCATATGTTTGTTCTCTATGCCTGTGTACAGTAGAAACTAACACAACATTGTAAAGCAACTATACTCCAATAAAAATTTTTTTAAAAGTAACCTGCTATGTGGAAGTCAGATGTATTTTTTCATAGGAAAATAAAAGCACATTCAGCTGAAAAAATAAAAATTAAAAAATTAAAAGACACTATGTCTGCGTTTCTACCTGATTCATTTCTGTTTTGTAATACTCTTGATGAATGAAAGCTACAAATTTATAAAAGAAGTAAGACACTGACATAAAATAAGACACAGCTTATGAATGTATTTATTATTTGAAGTACTGTGGTTTTTTCATAGTGTGTTATTATCAAAGATAGAAATTTTGTTGCAGAAAATGTTTGTTGACTCTAAAAATCAATATATAAAATCACTAATTAATTTCTAATGCTCATAAGTGTCCCCTAAAAACAAGATAACTTAATGATGTTAAACCATGTTTTTAAATCTTTTGAATCTTTTTCAAGAGAAAATTTAAATTAAGAAAATAGATTTACAATTATTTCAGTTTCTTCTCTTTTGTTCCTGTTTATGTTCTCAGTAGACTCCAGATGTATGCCAATTATTATGATGCCTCTCAAGAGTCACTTCTAGTGGTACAGTTTTTTAAAGGAGACTTTTGTAGTCAGTTCAGCATGGAATGTTGAACCAGTAGCAAAATCTAAGTCCATTTACATAGAATCCATAGCACTGTCAAATGTTGTAACTTATTTGGCTTAAGGATTCTCTTCAGATTTTGGGGTGGACTTGAGATGCACCTATTTAGTCACAGAAAGGAGGAAAACACCTCTACATCACTTCAGATGCAAACCTTACATGGTTGAGTTCTTGCTGAAGAAGAGGCTGGCTTTGTGATAGCCCCGTTTTCCTCCTGTTGGGTGAGCTCAGAGGGTTTAACTTTCATTTAACTTGGCAAAATGCATGTGCAAATTTCTAACACTACAATTCCAGGTTTTTATTTTGCTTAAGCATGTTTCTTTTTTTTGGTAGTTGGAATAAGGAAAGGAGAGTGTTTATAGTAAAGTTGGTAATAAAATAAAGAGAATAAAGTGAGTTTTGATATCTGACCGTACTCACATTATAGATAACTACATTGAAATTTGATAAAACATTTTAATTTAAATACATTTTAATATACACTTATCTAACATAGATTCATTATTTGACAAATTTCTAAAGTCTTTTACTTATATTTCTTGGTCTATAATGACTGTTAGCAGTTTGCAGGCTTAAAACGTGGCACTCCTAAAAATGCTGAAATTCCTATCAACAACCTATTCTTGAGAAAGATGTGCTTTATTACATATTGCTTCAGTTTCTGTATGAAAGTTACAGTGATTAATTGCAGTAAGCTTCTTCCTTCTTTCTTCTCCTTAGCTATACAGATAATCATTTAAGCGTACGGAATAACAAATTTGTATACCATATGGCCTTCCCTAAACCTTCTCAGTGTTTTAAAGCGTGTTTTGATTTTTTTTTCCCCGCCATGTTACTCTAGGATAGTTTCCCAGCACGATTTGGAGGAATTCATTTTGTCAACCAACCATGGTATATCCATGCCCTGTATACCGTGATCCGGCCTTTCCTGAAGGAGAAGACTCGGAAAAGGGTATTTGTTTGCTTCTTTGTTTTTTTATTTCCTTTCTGCTCCCCCATTCAATAAATTATGATGCATACTGTATGTATAACATGTGCTGTGGTAAAATGTGTTTCTGTATTGAATATAACTTCAAAAGATAACATAAAAGATATTTTACAAAATGTAAAAACTTGTGATTAATTCTGAACAGTGTATCTGTGAAAGAAATACTTAAAAACTAGCTCTCTTGCTTTTCCACAAATGGGGAGAACATTTTAGCACATTCATTATATATTAAAGCCTCAGTTTAAAAGTAAAAAAATATATACCATGTTACTATATTGTTATTGGTACACTTAATTTCAAGTAATATACAGGCAAAAGTTATAACTTTTTATGTTATAAATAGGCATTAGTTATTTCTCAATATGTATTACATTGAATATAGTGAATTTTGTGATCTCTAATATAATTTTGTAGTGATTGTCTTGATCAATCACATATTTTAGAAAGAATACTAATGTGTAGAAATTTTAATATCTCTTTAAATTACGTTACTTGAATTCCAAGATTCAGTTTTATCCAACAATGAGGATATTCAAGGTATGTTCCAAAATAATCATTTTTCTGAGAATAAGAATATTTATATAAATTATTTAATGCAGTGCATGGCACATTGTAAATACCGAACACATTTATCACTCTTGATAATATTTTAAAATGTATTTTAATGTACATTATTTCATTTTATCCTCCAAACATCTCTGAAAAGTAAGCTTAATAAGCATCATCTCCTATTTCAAAGCTGAGGAAAGTAAGTCTTAGGATGGATAAATAACTTGCTTATTCATTTACACAGCTGTAAAGTTGTAGAGTTAACATTTGAATCCAAATAGCTCTGCATTTAGAGATATTTTTACCACTGTGCTGTGACCAATTTTCAAATGATTAGTTCCACAGTAAAATATAGTTACTTCTAATCCATATGGAAGATAATTTTCCATGTTTCTCATGAATGAGAAGGCACTTCAGGTATCTCAGTGCCATAAAAGCCTTACTGTGAGTGTGAAAGTGAAATCATTGTTAGTATGTGTTGGTGTCAAACATTTGTGAAGAGAGTTTTCTGTTTATGAATTTGTTGAATATGCTTTAGTAATTTAGGAGGAATAATTCTGTAAACAATTATAATTTATATTAGGAATTATTTCTACCACCAAGATTCATATTAATTTACATTTTATAATTTGGAAAAAGGTATTGATGTGCCTCAGAAAAAAACACTTTCAGCATTGTTTTATGAAGGGATGATCAGGTGATCCAAAATACCTGCTGGGGCTTTTAGCACAAATTGTACTAGTGAATGCTTTTGTAGTGTTCAAGCTATGCCACGTGTTGTTCTAAGTACTCTTGGTATGTTAATTCATTTAGTCCTTCCAAACAAAGCTATAGGGTAAGCATTGTTATCTTCCTCCTTTTATAGATGGGAAAATGAGGCATGGAAGGTGAAACCATTTGCTCTAAATCACAGCTAGGAGGTAGTAGAGCTGAAAATGTGGATGTATTGGGAAGACTGTTCCAGGTAGAGGGACTAGCAAAGGCAATGGTCCTTAGGTAGAAAGAGGCCTGGAATATTTGACAAACAGCAAGGACACCAGAAAAGCTGGAGACGAATGAGCTACTGGGGAGGATATTAGGGGACTGGATGGGCAGGAACATAGTGTGCCCACTCATAGAGGGTCTTGTACACTATTGTAAAGATCTGGGCTTTCAGTCAGAGTGAAATGAGGAGCACTTGAAAGACTTTGATTGCAGGAGTGACTGGTTGTGACATGATTTTGACATGATCTTGTTCTGTTGAAAAGACTGAAGAGTATCAAGTCTACAAAACAAGGAAAGCTCTAGGTTTGGGGGTTATTTGATGGAATTTGATGATTTTGACAATGCCTACAAGAATGCATTGCTAGCACTATTCCAGATGGAATTGAGGTATTTGAATTTTACCATTTTAATTAAAACTATATGACTTGGAAATTTTTGTATGAGAAAATAATTATAGATTGAAACACCTTTAATTTTTAAGTATATAATCAATGCACAATACAACGTTATTATATTTCCTTACTGGAATCCCAAGTGATTCAGCATTACAGTATTACTCAAACAACTTATAATACAGATGCTGTAAATCTATGTTCTGAAAAACTAGTAAAAGGAAACCTAGGAAAGAGTCGTGAATCCTCTTTTACAGTAGACATTTAACTCTTCATTTTCTTAAATTAAATCAGACTTTGAGTTTCCAACACACTGGGCTGATGGAAATGTCAACCTTAGGTGTCACAGGGGTCCCTTCTTCTCAAAATTTCACCAGTGTCTGGAATCTTTCATGTAGAGCCTAACTTCCCATCCATCATGGCCACTTTTGACATGCTCACTGTTCAAGCTAGTATTAGTTCCTTGAATTAAGGTCTGCTTCTGCTCCAGCAGAAGGAGATGCTTCAGCATCTTTACTGAAGCCAGAACCCAATGGCTAGTTTTCAATCCACTACCCTAGTGCACTCTTCAGCTGTGGGTCCTGCCACACCCCAAGAGCTGGCAGGAAACAGGTTTGTCACAAATTTCCACTTCTTCCTCAATCGTGGGCTTGCTATTATATTCCTTGCTAATTCTTAAAAATATTCTACCCTCTTTCTACCATAATTATGGTCAGCTACCATAATCTCTTCAATGGCACGGTTTAGGAAAATAAAATTTAAAATTTTTTTAAATTTAAAAATTCAGCCTAAGTATAATTGTAAGGTAATCTGAGGCAAAGGAGACCCAAAGAACCAGACTTCTTGCATGAAATGGATGAAGAAAAAATATACACGGGGAGAATATAGTAAAACTTCAACAAATGATGAGACAAATGTGTGCATGGCATATTCCAGCAGGGTGTGAGTAGTAGGAGATGTGCTCACAGAAAGAGTTCATAGAGGATCTTATAGGACTTACTCTAAGAGAAAGAAGAAGCCAGTGGGGGATTATGAGCAGACTAATGTGACCCGACGGATGTTTTAACATGGTCATTCTGTCTGCTGTGTTGAGAATAGAGTGTTGGTGGCAAGAGTGGAAGTCGGGAGAGCAGTTAGGAGGCAGTAACACAGTGTGAAGGATGATGGGAGTTGAGTTAGTGTTGTAAGGGTGGAGTTGTTCAGATGTTTGAATTCAGGATAGATTTTGGAGGTAGTACCAAAAGAATTTACTGACAACTTAGATTATGAGAGAAGTAAAAGATGAGTCAAATGTTTTGGCCTGAGAAACTAGAAGCATATTTGTATGATTAACTGACATTGAAAATAGGGAGGAGTTGATTTGGGGGAGAGAATTATAAGTTCAATCTTGGATATGTTAAGTTCCAGGTGCCCATTTACCATTTAAGTGGAGGTGTGACATAGAGAGTAGAAATACCAATATGGAGTTCAAAAGAGAGGTCTGGATTCAAAATATAAATTTTCAGTGTATGGACAATACTTAAAGCCACTAGACTGAATGACATCACCAAGGAGTGAGTATAGTTAGAAAAGAGAATAAATCCAAGAACTGAAGCCTGGAGCTCTCTGATGTTAAGATGCTGGGGAGGTGATGAATAACCAGCAAAAGAGTCTGAAAAAAACGTCTATCAAATAGAAGGAAACCAAGAGATCCTGGGAGAAATTGTTTCAATGAGGAGAGCCATCTACTATATCCAGTGCTGCTGAGAGTTTAAGAAAAATAAGGACAGAGAATTATTGGACACTGAATTTAGCAGTGAGAAGGATCTTGACAAGAGCTATTTTCATGCAATGGTGGGAGGCAAAGTCTATTTGGATTCGATTCAGGAAAAATGGGACAAAAGTACTTGGACAATGAATATAGATGACTCCTTTGATGAGTTTTGCAATGAAAGGAAGGAGAAAAATAGGATAATAACTGTAGGTAAGGTCAAGAGAGGTTTTATGCATCTGTATGGGGGGAAGGGAAGAGTAGAGTTGGCATGTTTGTTCTTTGATGGGAAAGATACAGAAGAGGAGGAAATTTGATGATGTGAGAGAGACAAGAGAGAATTGTTTGGGAAATATAACTGAGTGGAAGAGAGAATGAATTCCAGTGCACAGGTGGAGGGGTTGGCCTTTGTAGAATTTATTCTTCCATTGTGCTGGGAGCAAAGGCAAAGCATATGGACACAGATGCTAGTTGGTGGGTCTCATCTGGTTGCCCTATTTTTTCAGGGAAAGAGGAAACAAGGCCAAAGCTGAAAGTGATGTTGAGGGAGGAGGGAACAGGGTGTTAGTGAAAAGAGAAGTAGTGTGAATTCCACTTACTTTTCTAAGGATTTATTACCATAACTCTTGCATGACTTGAAAGATAAGGTTTCTGACATGAAGTAGTACCTCTAATGAAATAAAGGTTGTATACCTAATAAAGTAGGGATTTCAGGTGCTAGAACTTAATTTTCCCAGGAAAATTATAGGAGAGAGAGAGAGAGAGAGAGAGAGAGAGAGAGAGAGAGAGAGAGAGTGTGTGTGTGTGTGTGTGTGTTTTCCTGTTGTGCTCTGTAAGTAGGAAGGGGAAGGTGTAAAATTTGCAATTAACCTGATTTAACTTGGGGCAGACAGTATCTTCCACATCTGTAAGCCCCACATTATGTATTCCACCAGCCACTTGCTGTGATCATTTTGGCCAGTGACCCGCTCTCAGGTGCTTTTATACTCTTCCACAATTTGTTGAAATTATTTGTTGACTGGTGACTCCCATTCCTCTCATTTTATTTGATATAGACTAGTCTTTGTTTCCCAGTATATTTACTTCTGTGGATTCTAAAAGTATGGAAAGCAAGATGAATGTCTTAGCCTGTTTATCTTGAACCTGAAGTATGAGATTTCTAAGCCACTTATAAATTATAATCTTTAAATAAATATATAAGTTTATATGAGGTGACAAGAGTACTTTATCAGAGAAGACTGATCTGAGTCTTGAGATTGAAATGAAAGAAGAGGAAAGAGGTAGCAATTTATGGAGAAACAAATCTTGAGTATGTAGCTTAAATAATTCTCCAGTTTAACAAAAAGCTCTATGTAGACAATGATAAGAATAATTAACAGATGCACACAGCTTTACAGTTTCAACTCATTATTCCATTTCTGATTTGAATGATAACCATGGAAATCTCTAGCAGAGAAGATGCTGGCAACATTATAGAACTTGGTCCTTTGGGATGTGAAACTTCAGTCAACCTTTCATTGTGATGATGCTAATCTACTTTTATTTACATCACATACTTTGTATTATAAAACAGTAATTTAGTGGTTACAGTATTCTTATTTTTACTGAAGATAAAGAGAAAGCCATACTGGTGACAGCTTTTGGGATTAATAACTTGAATGGGCTCAGCAGTTGCTGAGTCCTTATGAGAAGAGTTTTTTAACAGCATTCATTATGCATGTCATCAGCTTTGTACAGCTAACACCAGGATAATGTGCAGATCAACGTGCACATTAGATTCTGCTCATGTTCCCAGCTATGAAGCAGGAAACTAAATTTCTTGTTCCAGTTCTTTAAACCAATAACCATCTGACCTTCTAGAAGCTACTTAAAATCCCTGAGCCTCAGGATTTTTATATGAATTATTAGGATTACAGAACCAGCCTTCCTGTTTCACAGAGTAGATGAGGGGCTTAAATATTTAAACAGACATGGGAAACTCTTGCTTTGGCTTTGCTATCCTCAATCCTCCATCCCCCCACCTCCCTCCCAGTTCCCAAAATCTGGGTGATATTTATTCTCCTCTGTGTGTTTTCTCCCACCCTCCTCTTGCATTTGTAGATATTTTTGCACGGTAACAACCTGAACAGTCTACACCAACTAATTCATCCTGAGATTTTGCCCTCTGAGTTTGGAGGAATGCTCCCCCCTTATGATATGGGAACCTGGGCAAGAACACTGCTAGACCACGAGTATGATGATGACAGTGAGTACAATGTGGACTCCTACAGCATGCCTGTGAAGGAGGTAGAGAAGGAACTCTCCCCCAAGTCCATGAAGAGGTATGCTGGAGGTCTCTGGGAAGTGGGCTGGGCCAGGGTGGGGACACCTGATACAACTCCAGATTTTATATTTTTCTGAAGTAGATATTTGGTGACATTTTAAAGCCTTTCATGCTCCTGTGATTGGATGTCTAAGGAGTTTCAAGTCAAAGGTAAATTCATTCAAGGTAACCTCAACTCAGTGTTGCTCCAAATTCACAATCTAGCTGGCCCCTTAGAAGTCAGCCAATCCAGTGGCTTTTCAAACTGTTCTTTAAGGTTCTGGTTGAGTGTCTCAGGGCAAGCAGGTAGGGGGTGGGGACAGTGCCCATCTCCACTGCAATGAGACTGACTATCTAAACAAATTTTTGAACTTCTGAGTAAGATTTCATTTGAAGGAATGGATCCATAGAGTGCACACACACACACTTCAAACACTAACATTCAAAGCTTACGTTCTTTTTTCAGCATCTCTGCCAAGTTTCTGTCTAGCCATTCCTTGGGCAAAACACTGTATTTCCCTGCAGCTTTAATCTTTACAGAATTCATTGTTGAGTCAGAATCTGATTTCCTGCTTTGACTCTCATAGTGTTATTAGGCCTGTTTTCTTTCAGTCAGTGGGTATTTATTCAACACATGCTCTGTAATAAAAACTTTCCTAGGCGTTTTGTATCCAATATGGGTAAAACATATGTCGAGGGCAGGGGGGTTGCCAGACATACATTCTGTAGCACACCAGAAGAGTTTGCATTCTGTAGCACACCAGAAGACATCTAATTCTTATGCTACCCCTGGCCACACCAGCCCAGGGTTCATTTGGATCACAAATATTATTTCTTGGTTCATTTCCTATCCTGGAAATATAGGAACCACAGCTCCTACAAGTCTCTCTTCACCTAATTCAGGGAGGACACAAGGGCATCTCCCATGTCATTGCAAACACTATCTTGCATCCTTCTCTGAGGAAAGCCTTAGGGTCATTTGGTCACCACTGACTCATGCAGTGGCATCTTTGAGACTGGCCTCTTTTATTTGCTGCTGCAGCTCCTGCTGTTCTTGGGGGGTGGAGTGTGATGCCTTTCTCTCCCCAGGCTGCTCCACAACTCCTTGGAGAGAACAGAAAGGCCAGGAACATCTTCAGCTTTAATTTCTCCACTAATTGACAAGCTTATCTTTAAATCAAGTTTGGGCTTTTCAACTCCCTCCTCTTAAAACAAGGCTTCCTAATTTGAGTTATATGCTCTTCTCACCAAAGGGGTTCATTGATGGACTCTCAAAGTGGTCTGTAAAGTGATAAAAGTTGTATTCAAAACTGTGTGTGTATATGTTTGAATGTATGTATGTATATATAGATATATAAATGTATATATAGTGGATTTTTTTTCTGGAGAGAAGGCATATTTCATCAAACTCTCAAAGTTGTCTAAGACAAAAATGGTTAAAAGTCATTGCCTAAGAATAGGTTCCTGCTGATAAAAATTAAAATTCTAACAGTGATAATTGTTACAATCTACCATTTTTATTATTTTTTATTTTTTTATTTTACTGTTGGCAGAAGTCAGAGGTTTTTTTTTTTTTTTTTTTTTTTTTGGCGGTATGCGGGCCTCTCACTGTTGTGGCCTCTCCTGTTGCGGAGCACAGGCTCCAGACGCGCAGGCTCAGCGGCCATGGCTCACGGGCCCAGCTGCTCCGCTGCATGTGGGATCTTCCCGGACCGGGGCACGAACCTGTGTCCCCTGCATCGGCAGGCGGACTCTCAACCACTGCGCCACCAGGGAAGCCCACAACCTACCATTTTTAATAAACTTCTCATGAGCTAGGCCCTTACTAGGTACCTTTTTTGGTAACATTCACTTATTTAATTCTCACAGCAACCTTGTTAAACAGATATTCGTATCCCCAAAGTCACATAGTTTATATGTAATGGAACAAGGTTCCAATCCATGAGGTACAGATTCTTTCATGTTGTTGATATAAATCTTGTCTACTCTTCTGTGACAGCATGACACAGAGTGCCCTCACTGTAGAACTGAGCTACAGGAGGATTTGGAGACTGCTCTCATAGGTGTCCCTTAGTCTTTTCCTTTGCCAGCTAGCAATGCTCATTTCCTTTAGTCCCTCCTTCTGTGACTTGTTAACTAATGTGGTCCCCTCCTCTGAGCACACCTCTCTCCATATCCTCTACAGCCTTAGCTGCATCCCCATCATCTACACTTCCTCCAAAACTTCCTACCTGCTCTCTTTGCCTCCACCTTTACCCTGCTCCCCTACCTTCCATTTATTATATTATCCATGTGGCAATCAAAATAATATTTTAAAAATGTAAATCAGATCATTTCACTTCTCTGCTTTGAATTTTTAAGTGACTGCTGATTATACAATGAATACAATCAACTCCATATCGAGACTTACAATATGCTGCATGTTCTGATCCTGCCTACCTCTCTCCTCTCAGTTTATTTACCTTTTCTCTCCTCCCCTACCTTTCAGACACAACATCCTTCTTTATTCTCCTTCAGCCTCCCCAGCTTGTTCCTATCCAAGGGTTTTTATTCTGGTCACCTCTGGCTGTAATATTCTTTTCCTCTATCTTCCAATGGCTGGCCCCAATCAAAGGTCATCTCCTCAAGAGGGTCTTTTGGTCTTCCTCAGTCACCAGGTCTTAATCAGCTCTACTTCCTACTCATTCTAGCCACTTCCTATCAATCACCTTCTTCATTTTCTTCATAGTTCATTATTAGTCAGTGAAATGATTGATTTTATTTAGTTATTTATCCCCCTGTCCTGCAATGTAAGCTTCAGGGAGACTTTAGTGGCTTTGTCTATCCTGTTTTCTTCTGAATCCTCAGTGCCTGGAGTGGAGCCTGGCACACAAACCATGCTCACTAGGCACCAGTTAAATGAATGAAGGAGTCCTCTGTTGTCTGTCAGTGGCCCCTTTTAGGTGCAGTGTTTAGAATTGTAGAGGTGACATCTAATGTTATCATTACTTGCATAGAGGTTCCAGAATTCTGGCTTTGCAGTGTAGACCTCTTTGGCTTCCTTTAGTTGCTGTTGTTGTCACTGTTGCTGCCATTCAGGCAGCCAAGGCACATTGCTGACTCATACTGAACCCCTTAAAACTAGTCTCTTTACTTATAGATCCTTATCCTCATAATTCTTTATTTCTGTGTTTAGCTTTTTCCTCCAAGCACATTATTTTAATTGACATCACCTTGTTAGATTTGGTTCAGGCGATCCACCTTTTGAAGTCTTTTTGGATCCTGATCTTCTTCTCCAATTAATTAGGACATTTTGTCCCCTGAAGACTTGGCTTACAGCATGATGACCTCCCCAACCCTGAGTTTCTTGCTTCTGACATGGGCTGATTGAAATTTCAGACATCCTTTGTTTGGTGTAGGTTTTGTATCATATGAAGCTTATATGGTTCTATTTGAAAACTCCTGAAGAATGAGATCAGGAAAGTTGTTTCACTTTATTTTTATCTTCTCTCTGGCAGGGGATGGCAGTTCCCCATCAAGGATGGGAGAAAATTGTTTCTAGGTTCCACCCTTCCTCCATCTCCTTTTCCAGTTTTATATCATTCTTAGATTGAGAGGGGAAAAATCATTCCTTCACCAAAGAGTTGTAGATAACTGTTCCTTTGGGTGAATTTAGCTACGTGTATAGCTAGAAGATTATGTTCTTCTGTGTAAATTTGTGGAGAGATAGTATAATCATGTGAAAGAATACAAACTTCACTAGAGAATGGGTTCCTTAAACTCGGGGAATGTCTTGTACCTTATGCCTCTAGGACCCAGGATAGTGTCTGGCACACAACAGTTGCAGTGAGCATCAACACTAATGTTGTCATGGTAATATGCACTTCCATTTTATTAAATAATATTCAACACCTATTGTTACTACATGCCAAACCCTACCTAATGCTTTGTATACATCAACTCCTTTGCTTTTTCTAAACAACTAATAAGGTAATACTACACCCATCTTATTGATGAGGAGACCCAGATACAGAGAAGGTAAGTAACTTCTACATTTCACATAGCTACAAAGCTACAATGCTAATGTTGGAACACAGGTAATAGTATTCTCTAAGTTATTTCCTTAACCACTACCATATGCTATCTGCCAGAGTTAATGCTGGGGGTTATGCATGCATTATTGCACTTGATCCTCAATATGTCTGTATGATGTAGGTATTATTTTCCCCATTTCACAGATAAGGGAACAAAATCTTAGGAAGTTTAAATAGCCTTCCCTTGGTCACAGAATTAATAAATAGCAGAAGGTGGAATTGGAATCCATTTCTGTCTAAAATCTAGTCTCTTAAACACTAAGGTATAGCACAATATTATAGATACATAATAAATGAATAAATGATACCTGGATAATTAAAGTTAAACTATAGGTTTTCATGAGGAAAAAAAGTTATTCATTGAAAGACAGTAGAGGTTGGAGACTGCTAAGATGTATTATGAATTAATGTTAGGTAACTTCCTCTATTGCAGTTGAAACAGACCAATTTATTAACAGTTATGATCCTGCACAAATAACCCTGTTGTTTTGTAAAAGAGAGCAAAAAAGAAAATCTAGACTAAAACAACAGTACACTTGGGGCAATTAAATATCAAAAAAATCTTAATCAGAAATTGTTTCTGCCTGGCTTGCTTTATTGAGGAATTGTTCTGCATATTGAGCCAGCAACGTTCATCATCCAACAATTCTGACACGTGTAGTGCATGTTAAAAGCAAACTAGGACATATATACACTACCAAACATAAAACAGATAGCTAGTGGGAAGCAGCCGCATAGCACAGGGAGATCAGCTCGGTGCTTTGTGACCACCCTAGAGGAGTGGGATAAGGAGGGTGGGAGGGAAGGAGACACAAGAGGGAAGAGATATGGGGACATATGTATATGCATAACTGATTCACTTTGTTATAAAGCAGAAACTAACACACCATTGTAAAGCAGTTATACTCCAATAAAGATGTTTAAACAAAAAGCAAACTAGGAACTTAATCCCAGGTTGGATAGTGCACTGTAATTTAAACTATTTTATTAAAATTGCCATATCCTCTAATAATTTTATTTTATTTAAAAAAATTTTTTAACCTCTTTATTGGAGTATAATTGCTTTACAATGGTGTGTTACTTTCTGCTGTATAACAAAGTGAATCAGCTATACATATACATATGTCCCCATATCTCCTCCCTCTTGCGTTTCCCTCCCCCCTCCCTATCCCACCCCTCTAGGTGGTCACAAAGCACCGAGTTGATCTCCCTTTGCTACGTGACTGCTTCCCACTAGCTATCTATTTTACATTTGGTAATAAAAGTAGTCAAGGAATGTAAGGATTTAAAAGTTGTGTGTGCATGTGTATGTGTATTTGTATGATGTGTGTTTTCATAGAACATTATGACAAATGCTTATATTGTAGACTCTGTGCTGTCTGAAGAGCTTTGGTGTGTACTTAATGAATATTATTAGGATATGCCTCAACATTTATATATTTAACTTTGTGAGAATTTTAAAATAAATGTTTTTGTGAAGAATTTCTTTCTCCACAGGATAAATTGCTTTATCTTCATCACTCTTCGCTTTGAATGCTTGATACCCATCTTCTTTCAGTATGGAAACTATTTATTGGATAAAAGTTAAGACATTGAAATCCTACTGTGTAACAGACTCTGTGACACGCATTGTGTTCACAGCAAGGAGAGAAACTGATAAAGTCCCTGCTCATGGAATTTATAGTCTAGTGGGTACTCATTGTCAAGTAACGCTCTAGTGCAGGACATTAAATGAACCCCTGTATATTTTAGCATGGATTCATCTTGGGAAACCAATTATTTCAGTTGAGTCTAAGAAAAATAGTGTTACAGGTCTAATTAGTAAGTGCTTTGTGCAATTGTCAATTGTGTTAAAATGTATTTTATTCATGTACTTTTTTCTAAGATAAATTATCATTTCTCCTTCTCCTTCTCTCTCTCTCTGTCTCTTTCTCTCTCCTGCACACACACAGACACACACACACACACACACACACACACACCCCACATTCAACTGCAGTCAGTCTCCATTCTGACATATGCATCTAATACCTATAATTGAGGTAAAATAGTGAAAATGACTTAGGAAATAAACCTCCTTATTTTAAAGTTCTCACCTTCCTTTTCATTCTCTCTTTAGAAATGAATTTAAGTTTATTTAAATGAAGGAGTCAATTTATCAGTTAATTCTGTCATTATTTTTGCTTTGATAATTAGTTACATTGCTGTTCTTTTCCATTAGCATGTGTGGCTGTATTTAGCTTATAGTCTTTCTTTTTGAAAATTAATGAGGTCTGCGAAGAGGCATATTGCCACAGCAATAGCCAAATGGTTGGCTATTGCAGCAGCAGGGGAAAAATTCATTATGGAGGAGAATTTAAAAGGGCAGCTGCTTCTTTAACGCCATAGCCGCTAAGATGGCAGCTTCCTGCCACCACAGTAGCACTTTTCATTGACTTTCCTCCTTCCAAGTTTTATGTTGTTTCCTAGTGAGGAACTGAGATATAATTCCCACCTGCTATCAAAGGCATGTGTAAGGGGTTTTCACATTATTTGCTTTCCTAATCATAAAGTGCTGCTGACTAAACAAGAGGGGTTTCTACTTTTCTTAAAGTTTTCAAGAGTAGGACGGATTTTATTCAGATGTCCTAGTGGAAAATTTAACAAAACTCATATTGAAATATTGATTTTTTCCTAATGTTCTCATTAAATATAAAAAATGATGGTTAAAAATGCACATTCCTGTTGAAGTCATTTCATAGAGCCCTTTCAGACAGGAATCAAGGCTCCTTTTATTTCTACTTCTTTTCTTATAACAATAAGTTCACTGTAATAATTCTCCCATTTGGTGATCTCTTGGAATACATCAGTCCTGTACTAGAAATTCTCAGACTCAAAGAAAAGTCTCTTGCTTGACCGTAAAGAAGAGAACTTAAGCCTATTATTGTGTATTTAGAATCCTCTGCTGTGCATTATTCTATTCAGAGGCCAGAGGGGATTGTTTCCTTTGATGTAAAACATCACCATAAATGTATCTCTCTAAATGTGCAGCATTCTCAGTTCATAAGTCTCTTGATGTAGAAGAAGTTAATCCGCATCCATGAGAGAAGTAATAAAGGAGAAAAGACAGAGAAGAGAACGTGATTGTTTGGCAGTAATGTACTGATATTGGCTTTATCATTTCTAGATCCCAATCAGTTGTGGATCCTACAGTGCTAAAACGCATGGATAAAAATGAGGAAGAAAACATGCAACCTTTGCTCTCTCTGGACTGATAACTTCTCTACCCTCCCCATGGATTAGAAATGGAAGGTACTTTTTTCAGCACCAGGGCCAGCGCTGTGGAGGAATTACCAGCTGGAAATTTATTTATTCACGTTAATGTAGCATAATATATAAGACATCAGGATTTCCCATTTGCCTGAACCATGGGTGCCCTGGTCTGGATTTTTTTTAAAAAGTCAATAATTTATTCTGTAAGTGCCAAGTTCTTTGTAAATACAATGTACTCTTCACGTCAAGTTTGTAAATTTTGGTAGTAACTTAAATTGGAAGATTGGCTTATGAGTCTATGCCAGTGATATGAACTATAACAAGAACAGAAAGGACACATAAACAATCAAAGATAATTAAATGTAGCCCTGTTTCCTATGAAGCCATATTTCAGCTATCATAGTGATTGTTTCATTGTTTTTCTCTGAAACTCTGTTCTACTCAAATGTACATTTAATGGGCACAGGGAACTAGATGATTCTAGGAAATTATTATGATAAATGTATTAACTGTCTAGTGATTTTCAGTTCACAGAAAACGTACCCTGGTGACTATCACTGGCCTTGCATTTGGGAGACAAGAAGTGGCAAATGACCTGGTAAACTCAACACTTGAACTCTTCTATGTTGTTTAATTCCTGGAGTCTTGTGAAAAAATATGTTCCCCAAATTAAGATGTGGAATTCTGAAAGAGAGTGGATTCTGTTTAAACTGATGTCTTCACAATATGTCCTTTAGTCCAGACCCCATTTTATCCCTGTCTGATGTACTTTAAGAAACTTTTTCCCCCAAAACCCTTTAATCAAGAAAAAGAGAACTCATACATGAATAGTAGTTGACAGCTAATTTTGAACATAAAAGTTGCCAAGTACCAATAAGGGGCTGATTTCTAATTCTTGTGCACTGGTTGAAAATATATATATATTCACACACACGTATATATTTTTACTGAGCTCTAATAAATCCTCGATGTGACAGGCTTACAAAATAAATCACACATATTCAATGGTCTTAGAGATGTTATAGATTACTGTATGCAATGCTAACTCTGGAAAACCACTTCCATTAAAGTTAATGAAAATGAGGTATTGTAAAACAGACTTTCAATGAACTTATTTAAGGGAATTCAATTTAATTTGTAATGCAATCTTGACTCTGCCATTTTAGTGAAATATATTTTTTCTTCAAAAAAACAACAGGTATCAACAAAGGCAGTAGGCAGTATCAGGTGATAGAGAGTAATATTGTTTTCCCCAAATTCAAGTTATTTTTCCTAATGATCCAGTAAGTACACATTTTCTTCTCAGAAAAGATTTTAAGAGCATATTGCATCCAGGAGAGATAATGAAATCTTCTGAGGGCATCTGAGATACTATATTATAGTATAAATCTAGATTTGGAATCCTTATGTTAAAGTTTTCAGTTCATAAAAATTCTGCAATGATAGCACATTTTTAAAAACTTTAACTTTAAATTTCAAATTCTAGTGTGAAAAAGCAAGATTTTTACCACCTTTTCAGAGTGGTAATTTTTGAGACTGAGGAATTAACATTAAACTATCCTTTTGAAAGAAAAATGTCTCAAGGAACTTTTGGAAACCAACAGAAATAAAGGTATGTAGCAGCCTTCATATACTTCTTAGTCAAAAGCTTTAAAAAGTCCAGTTCTAATTCTACAGCTAAGAATCTTAAAATCAAGATCAGTACATGATTCTGCAGTGTCACCAATGGACTGTCTAGTATTTGTAAAAATATATAAATATACATAAAAAATATGAACAAAAGATACCTTAAAAATGCTGACCTCCAATCAAATGCAGAAAAATAATGACTGTTGGTCCTTTGCTCCACCCATAAATATTACAGAGATTGGAATGCATTGGAATAAAAAGCCACAGCAACTCTTAATCTAAGAACCTAACCAATGGTGTTCTTGTTTTTGCCAACTTGACATACATTTTTTAGCGTTGGGCTTTATATACTATACAAGCAAGTGTTAGACAATATGATGCATTGGAATAAAATGGAAATGAAGTAAGTACAGAAGGCCAGTCAACTTTGCATTTTCACGAGTTTCATTTGATATGCACCATTTATTGCCAATTTTCAGAATTCTACCAGCTTCAGATGTCAACCAGCATAGCCAGCTTATTTTTCCCCCTGTCATAGGCTAGTGTCATATACAAAAATAACTTGGAAGGCATATTTTATGTGTATACCTACCCACTTATAAGTATCATTCACACTCTCTCCCTACCCCACATTTGGAAATTGCATTGGCATTGCTGCTTGACTGCTCTTCTTCAAATGAGCAATTGAGAGTTGGCTGGATTGTGTAAAATACTTTTAAATGAATGAACAAATTACAACAATTATGTGTTTTGAAATTGCTGTATCTAGTTCGGTCTGCCTATGTCTTTTCAGTCTGGAAAAAATTTTTCCAGTAATGTTTTTGAAGCTGCTTAGAGAACATTTGATCAACTTCATGAATTTTCCCCTCAGCACCAGCTAACTAACACTGTTTAGGAATTTTCTTTTTCCTCATGTGACTTTCTGTGTTATGTAGCTATGTCTACTGTTACATAACATAGTAAGTAAACACCCTTATATTCTTTCAATTTCATTGAGATAGTACATCCCCACTCACACACACACACGAACACTAGGCTGTTTGCTCTAATGATTTGCCTCTCTATTTTGAGAGCTATGCTTTTCTTTTTCAGTTATCTTGTTACTTAAAATTTGTAGGCATCAAAAAATTACCACGTTTGATTTGGAATAGGCCCATAATTCATTTACTTCCTTCACTTAGCTTGCCTTACCTTCTATTTCTTGTATCATTTCTTTTCTCCAGTGTTTCAGGGGCAGCTGCTTCCAAAGCTGGTTTAAAAATAAGTAACTTCCTTATGTTGTCAGTGATATTTGCACACATTTTTGACTGATATTTTAAAAGGAAGAGATTATCATAAAAATATATTCTAAGAAATATGAAGAAGTGCCTCTTTAAAAATGGAACAAAGCAGTGATACTAGAATATGGATTCTATTTGTTCTCTCTTCCAAAAAGTAAATACATGCATCTATTATATTATAAGGGTGAAATATAGCTATAATTTGAAGAAGGATACTTGAGGTCTTGCTTTGACTATTCTCGTATAGTATTGTCTTTATTGTGTAAGTTCGATACAGTAACTTCAACATGTTTCTGACAAACATGGCACTATGCTAAAACAATATACAAATATTAAATTGAGTGTTGCAAGCAAGTTTTTGAAGTGCATGCATGATTACTTTTATTTCATTAATAGTTTGCATAAATGTAGACAGAGACATTCCTTAAGTGTTTTCATATAAAATGCTTGTTTACTTTACAGTACTGAAAGTTCATACATTCATAAGCAAGAAAGCCAAGCAGCTGGGTTCTCTTTAATATTAACTAGGTCACATTGTTAAATTAAACATTTGAAGTTTCCGTAATATTTCTGAGGGAACAGAGGTCCCTCTAATGCATCAAGATAATGCAGAATTGTTTTAAACATCAAGAAACATGTTTACTACTCTTCACAAAAAGAAACTTTTAGAGCTATGGCAGTGTGTCTTCAGGAACAGACTTCCTTTTCATCTACAAATAACCCAAAAGCGTATGGATATGCTTATGGTCCTTTAAAGAAGTTATATCAAGAAAACCTGCTGAAAGGTTGTACAATCTTATGTTATTTTATGTAAGCGTCTAGCTGGTTTGGTTGGTTAATAATTTCTTTTGCTTCTTATTTGGTGTGTATTTATTAGTGATTACTTGAAAAATTGCCGCCAGTTGTATGAGGACATTTCAGAATGACTTTCAACACAAAATAAAAGGAGCAGAACTCTGGCACGATGTGTGAACTTTCAGATATGGTATTTACATTTTTTGCATTAATCAGCTAATAGGGAAATCTTCCATTTTATATGTGCTATATAGCTATATAGCCTAAGAATTAGTGATACATTTTAAATTTATGAGGCTGTTAGATCATGTAAGAATCAGCAGATTATCTAAAATATATTGGAACAAATGTGGAGGATTGGCTAAATATCCATTGTGTGTGTAATTATCTTTAGTAGTGAAAAGGATTTTGTTTTGTTTTGTTTTAGTTGAAAAAACTGTTTTCCAATATGTTATTGGAACTAGTTAACACTATTACTATTTGAAAGGGAGAAAATAATAAATACATAAGGAGGCTTGGCTTTGAAACATTATTATATCACTTTAATGGCTTAAAGCATATAATTTTTTTCATGAATTGAAGTTTTTATTTAGTAAATATCCATAGATTAGCCCGGCACATGGACATAATACTATGGAACTTATTCTGCGCTGAGCGTGGGAATTTATTCCCCTATACTGTAAGAGAAAAATATGAAATAGCAATGCACTGGACTGAAACACTTAAGTTGTACTATTTTTTTTAAAGGAGTGCAAATGATACTGTTGAAATTAAAAATAATTAGAAAACAAATAAGCATAGGTCTTAAATACAATAAATGCACTTTTATAGTAAATAGTAGACATTGTTACAATTCAGAAGGTGTTTGGTCAGTCAGTATTTGACTTAGTTTCAAATTTCATGCAAATATTTTTTTCCTTAATGATATCAATGCATTTATTCTGTCAAAATTAGTTCTTGTGGTGAATGAGAGGGACCTAGATAAGAAGCGAACAAACCCTAAACCATATTAAAAAATTGCAATGCATTATAATTGGTTATATATAACAGAGGTTCAAAGCTTTGTCTTGTTCTTAATTCAGTTTTTCAGTTTTCATATTTGTGTAAAATATAAATAAAACTCCCCAAACTAAGTAGTTTTGTTTTCAAAACAGACTAAATAAGATGTCTAAGAGGTAATTATACAGTCTTTGATATGAATACTGAGCACACTGTTTACTATTTGGCTCAACTACCTTTGACCTTTTGAGGGAATTGTTTATTCCAATACAATATTACAAATGGTATAACATAATTTTGAATAAATATACATTTTTGCTTTAAAAAAGCCGTTATTTTGCATATAGTAGATGTAGAATTTTGTAGTATGGATCTTTGCATCTGTGAAATGGAGATTTCTAAAATGTTATCTAAAAATGGGCAACAGTAACTATATTTTGAGAGAAATTGTAGTTAGCTATTTTGGTTAGGACACCTGAAATTTTCTGATACTTGTATGTTTGGGGCTAAAGGGAAAAACACAATTCATTTCATCAAAATTACATTTTCAATAGTCTATAACTTCTAGACAAGTCTTCAAAGGAGAGCTTGAAAGAAGAAGTAAGTTAATTTTTAAGTTGCATGGAGCAATGGGAATGATCAATAAGTAAAATAACTCACATTTTCACATTTTCATGTAATGTTATTGGATTAGACAAGGAACTAAATTCAGAAATTTGAATTATAAAAAACATTGATTTAAATTCTATAAAAATAATTAAGTAAAATTAAAAAATATTAAGTAAAATAAAAAAAAAATTTAGCCTGACTTGAAAAAAATGCTTACTTAATAAATAACACACTTGTATCTTCTGCGAGTTTTCCTCACCTGTGGATGAAAAACCATCTATGGAGGGGCAAGAGACCCCTAACTAGAATCCTCTATAATTGACTTCATGACTTTCTTTAGCTCAAATGCAGATGATTTTCCCGTGCACAGCTTTTGAGGTTATCAAGTCTCGTTATTGCCGCCTCTTTCTAAAGCTCTGTCAGGAGGAACCCAAGTTTCTAGCAGCTATTGCAGAAGCATCCTGAGTAGGAATAAAACAAGGGCAACCAGACAATACACAAAAAGCCAGAGATATGGTCTGCACTTCTTGTCACTTAAAAGTGCATTAAACTGTATTACTAATTCTAAATACAGAAAATGATTTCAAAATGTCAAGACTTTCTGATATCAAGAGTTAAACATTCTTAGCCCAAGAACAGAGGCCACGGGGACATGATGGGTAGGGCTCTGGTGTGTAGTCTGTCTGCACACAGCAGCGACACCTAAACCCTTATCTCTACGTATCACTTTTCTCTAAAAATAAAATATGCTCTTATTCCCTTTTTTCTAACTGGAAACATAAAAGTATCAGTTGGAAACTGTAAATGCTTAGTTGTCTTTTAAGAAAAAAATGCTATGTTATACCCATATAAACACAACTCACTCAGTTGCATAGGACTGAAATATTTGCATCCTGATTTATAAATCCTTCCTAAAAATTTAAAAACATATATAATAAGACTTTATTGCTAGAAAATTATTAAATGTTCTTTGTATCTGGGATTCGTGGGGAAGACTGGTAATATCCTTTCTGTTGAATTCATATATCTAAACATTTTATTTGGATGTTTAACGGACATCTCACATTTAACATTTACAAAACCAAACTTTTCTATCCTGAACCTGTTTCCTCTTTATAACTTTACCATCTCACTAAGAGTCAACCCTAACCTTCTAGTTTCTAGGGCTTAAAACTTTACAGTCATCATATCCCTCCTCTCTTGATCTCAAAACCACATCCAATCTGCTAGCTCATACTTTTAGCTCCTTTTCAAAGTATAGTATCCGCACTCTGACCACTTCTCTAACCTTCATCATCAGTACCTTGCTCCAAGATTTCATTTTCCACCTGGAATAGTTTAATAATCTGAAAACTAGTCTCCTTGTTTCTGCCCTTGCCCCCTAGAATCAATTTATGACACGTTAGTGAGGGTGAGCTCAGATGATTTCATTCTTCTCAAAACTCTCTGCAAGAGTGAAAACCACAGTCCTTATAACGATGGTTGAGGAGGATTGATATGAAGTTTGTAAGCACCAGTATCGCAGAAGAGCATATTTTCTGATTGGGCTGGCATCTTTACCTGTACGATGCAAATGTAATTGTTAACTAATTTCTTGCTTCTAAAGTTCTAGACACTATACCCTCTCACCCCTGACCTTGACTTTTCTTAGATCATCTCTTAAGCTTTCATCTACTCTTTATTGTTTTGCTAAACAGTCAGCCTTGCGCTTCCAGGAAATTGCCAAGCATTCCTCCACTTCAGAACTTTTACTCTCTGTTCCTTCTTCCTCTTTCCCCCAGATATCCCCGTAGCTTATTCCCTCATCTCCTTCAGATCTTTGCTCAAATGACACCTTCTTAGAACTCTCTGGATTTCCCTATTTAAAATCACATGGCCCTGTGGTTCTTCACGTATTTTTTTTCTGCTTTATTTCTTCTCCATAGCTTTTATCACCTTCTAATACATCATAAAGCTTATTTATTTTCTTCACTTTGCATTTTCCCCTAATGGAATATGAACTCCACACAGGCAGAGATTTGTGTCTGTCTTGTTTACTGTTGTATTACCAGTGCCTTGAATAGTGACTGGAATTTAGTAGCAAATCCAAAATGACTGCATGAATATCTTAAGTTGTTTCAGCAAGTTTTATTTTAGCCAGTAGTATACATTTAAGGAGAGTCCTTTTTTTCTTAATAAGAAATATTTTTTTAAAACTCATCATCAAAGTGGGAATTTTTACCTCTCTGATGATGATGGAGTCACGTGCTGAGAATTCTCTTCCCCCTTCTCCCAAATCTGGTCTCTACTCCAGGGCCTAAATTTTACATAACTGTTTGAGCTTTATCTTTGGAAGTCATCCTAAGATCATTAGATGTTGTGTCTATATATTCATGGCTTATATTTACACCTAGAGAGACTACAAGATACCTCAGATGAAAAGTCATTTTGAGCTCAAAACCATAGTAAATTGTTCTTTGTTGATTATCCTAGTTAATTCCAATTTTTAAAAATTGCAGGAAGTTAAAAGACCGTAGTTCTTCCACTATAGAAGACAGATCAAGAGAATATGCCTATATACTTACTTTTACTGGAAAGGAGAGGGAAAAGAGCAGGAAGAAGGAAAGAGATTATGATCACCCTTTCTCAGAAACAATTATAAATGAGGAAGTTTTTTGGTGTTTCTAAGAGCTTCCCATGATCTAGAAATCTATATATTACAACTACTTAATCCATGAGCCCTCTTAACAGAAGTCTTATATCAAATGAGTCTTATATTTGATATCTTTATACATTTCTTATAGTCCTGACACCACATGCCAGGAATTGATCAAACTCATATAGTCTAACTGGCTTTCCAACTTTTTCCCTTCTCTGTACTTTACTTGCAGGTATCATTTTCTGAACTTTACAATCACATTTTTTTTTGTCCTTAACTATCCCCATATTATTTTTTTTACAATTTGGACACACCCATAATTTTAGTAACCGAATATCTTAGATATTGATTCTTGGTGTGACAAGTTTCTGATTTTCATCCTTTGCAGTTTATCTTTTTGTTCTTGTTAAACCTATGCTATTCCTTTTCCCCCACTATACTTTTGTGCCTTTCCCTACATTGTAATAATTCAATCCTCCAGTTTTATAATTTCCTACCAGGACTTCTATTAAGAAGATACTGAAAATAAAGGATTGACAGGTGGTACTGAAGAAGGAACTATAACTTGAAAAATAAGGATAGATGTTTGAAAGTGTTTTCAGGAGACAACCAGTCTTTAGTGACTTTGTGATGTATAGTATGTACATTGGTACTCAGTAATGATCATGTTTCTTGTCAGTTACATAAATATATTGCAATCAGGGTTAATGGATAGTTTGGAAAACCTTCTTCTATAGAGAAGAGATTAAATGGCTCTTGCTCAGAAACAAGGCAGGATTTTCTTGTATTTCTATCCTTGACAGTATTTGCCTCTGTGGCAACATTTTTTGCCAATCTTCAAGAATGTGTTTAGCATCACTTCAGAAATAAAGGATTCAAGCTCAAGTATGCACAGTACATGGAAGATACTGTAATTCATGTTACCTTTTACTCAATTTTATTTTTTTCATGAATTATTTTTATGATTGAATCCTAACAATATGTTCTTTGATAAATTTATTCATTATATCCACTTTTTAATGGACTTAGAAATTTTACAAAATAGGTCACTGTTTATTATATTCTTAAACCCATAGTATTCATGTTTCATTTAATGTCTAGATTATTCATGTCTGTTTATTTCTGAGGACAAATGGATTTCTGTTAAATAAAGTGTCGCTAAATGAAATTTCAGATTCTAAAATGTGGATGTGCGTATATGCCCTTTCAATCTTTTCGTCATAAGCTAAATTTCTGTAAATTTAGAAGACATCATATCAAATAGCTATGAATAACTTTGTCATTAAAAATGGAGACATATGAAATTGGTGTTAGTATTTAGAAGTATAAAATATTTTTAAAGGGACTCTAAACATTTGTGGGCATATTGTAATGTTATTTTGAATTTATTGTTGACTTGATACAATATATTTGATGAGATTGTTATAAACAGCAAATCACTAGAAAGAACTTAGTGACTTCTGGAATGACAGAATGGTGATCCAAACCAGTGTCAGCTGTAAAGTCCTCCCCTTGAAGCAGTGGAATGGACTGGATGATGATTTCAGTTTATTTCATTTTTAACATTAACAAACATTAATTGAGCACTTTATCTGTCCCAGTTACTGTTCTAAGCTCCAGAGGTACAGGAGTAAACAAAACCAAACCTTTGTCTTTATGAGAGTCTTATTCTGGTGGAGAAGACATGCAAAAAGTAGATAAGAAAAATTATATACTGTCAGGTAGTAGTGTAAGTACAATGAAGACTTAGTTTAATTTGTGTGACCTCTGGCACTCTGTTTCCTCACCTGTGAAATGAGACAATACTTTTACCAAAAACATGAGCTAGATCTTGTTATAAATCCTCTTGTTAATTTGGCCCCTTACCTTTCATGGAAAAATACAATATAATCTATCATTATCCATGCTATTTGGGGGATGGCTATCAGGATTCTTCAGTTCATTTCTGCTCAGCACTGGCAGTGGTTGCCAGGGCTGCAGATGCTCACAGAAAATGAATCATACAACCTGCATTTCAGGGTCATCCAGAGGTGCCAGCTCCTGCTCAGTTTTGTCCCTTTTAAGGTAAATTCCATACTGCTTTAATTCATTATATGTGAAAAATAAACATCAATTTTCATCAGAAAAGGAGACAAAAAGAACGAAAAATAAATGAGCGCTGATAGACTGCACAATTTCATCTTTCCATTTAATCTGTTATTTTCCCGCATCCACAGGGAGAACCACAAACCCATGGTTTTCCTGAAAAGATTTGGGTGTATTCTATGTATCAGTATCACAGTTAAAGGGAGCTCCAACCATTGTAGATCCAGAGGTGTTAATTTAGGTAGAATTAAAAGGATTACTTCCTGCTGGTACGTGAAACTTAGAAGTTTTGCTTTTTATAAAGTAGTCACATTATAAAATAATCAGAGAAACTTGTGAGAAAGTTTGGACAAAGTACAAGACACCATGAATATAGATTATAACTCATCTAGGAGGAGCCGTGAGCAAATAAAAGTTTCACTTATGAAATAGAGAGAAAAACAGCAAATGACTTCCATCTTAGGGAAACATAGGGCTTCTCTATTTCTGTTCATACAGAAAAATCACTAAAGGAAAGTGTCTATATTAGGGCAGGCTAGATGCCATGTTAGTTAACTAATAGAAAAATTGAGTCTTCTTTCACATATTGACTTTCATAAAGGAATATTTCAGACCACCAACAATTGATTCATTAAATTTATGGCAAAAAAACCAGATAATTTTTACGATCATAATAAAACATTCTGTTTTTGAGAGCAGGAAAGTATTACCTATTTTGTGAGTTGATGTGCTTCTGAAGTCTTTATAAATTTATTTCCCTCATTGATTATATACTAAAGATTTTAGCCAGTCTCTAGAAAAAAAAGGTGGGTTTTTTTGGGGGGGGGTGGTATGCGGGCCTCTCACTGCTGTGGCATCTCCCGTTGCGGAGCACAGGCTCTGGACGCGCTGGCTCAGCGGCCATGGCTCACGGATCCAGCCGCTCCGTGGCATGTGGGATCTTCCCAGACCGGGGCACGAACCGGTGTCCCCTGCATCGGCAGGTGGACTCTCAACCACTGCACCACCAGGGAAGCCCAAATAGTGGTTTTTATACAACTTACATACTAAAATGTATTTGAAAGCAATTTTTCTAGTGCAAAGAATTTTAAAACTTATTTTGCCACAGTTGCTCTTTTGACAGTTAATGGATATTATAAACATGTTTTAACAAACTTTTCTCAAAAATAGTAAAACAAATTATAGATATAATTCAAGACTTTAAAAAAATCTAAGAATCTATAGCATACATATTTTTAACTTGGAACGATTATGAGGATATTTGGTAATTATTCAATATATTTGATTAATGAAGACTGCCAAACAGACAGTTGTTAACACCTAAGGAAAAAAGCAAAAATTTCTCATTATCCCTCAGGCATGGCCCTCCTCACCACAATCAAAAACTACCTCTCTTTTTGTTTTCCTTGAGAATAATAGATGCTACTAGAAGATCCTTCAGAGATTAAGTAATCCAAATTGCTAATTTTATTAGTATATAAATGGAAACCTATAACATCTGTCTTGCTAGAAGTCACACAACTAATTAAGGGAAATGCTGGTACTAGAATGAAGATTCAACCAATTTGGTGATACTTTTGTTGCTTTTAATAACTTCTTCCTTGCTCTCCTAATCCTTTTCTATTAAACTCTCTTCTGCGTATGTCCCCATTTCATTTTTTTCATTTTTTTCCCCATACTTTTACTGTGCTTGGAATTCTCCACCAGTATTATATTAGGTAAACATCTACTAACACTAAGAGCACAATATTCAGGGATATTAAAATTAGAAACAGACTGTACATATCCACTATGTCCAGCCTTTGAAAAGATCTTAACAATCAGTAGATGCGACATAAGCCCAGTCCTGCAGGAAGATGAAATTTTATCAGGCCTATGACTAAGAAAACAATAGTCACTCAGTGAAGCCAACTATCTTGTGTTTAGAAGCATGTGTTCCTTGATTTCAAGAAGAAAATGGGATGGGGAGCAGCTCAGCACAACTACTCAACTTAACTCTTGACTATCGTCTCTACATTTATCAACGATTAAAGGCAAATCAAAGGCCAGGAGGTTGGTGACATTTTCTATCATGATGGCTGCCAATCAACTATGTGTTCTGTGGGAGAGCTGTGGTACTGTTTGGGAGAGAGCTTCCCACAGGCATTTCCCCTACTGTGTTACCTTATTGTGAGCTTTTCTCATAAGATTTGCTATAAGAATTTTATGGGCTGGTATCTTTCACAGATTGGATTTTCTCAAATCTTAAGAAAAAAATTGGACAGAACTATAGATATTAATAAATTGGTTAATCTAAGTGTACAAAAATATTTAATTCAGTTCACTAAAAAGGAGTAAAAAGTTCTGTATCAGATTTTATCTGAGATTATCTCAGCATTGCTATTGTTGAGTTTGGAAAATGGTGGCTTTGGAGTTACTTGGCCATTATCATTTTATCTGACTTTTTAACTGCATTTTTATGTTTTTTTAAATAATGTGTGAAAATATGGTATTAGACCTATACTGAGAACATAAATGCTACACAGGTTCAACTATCTTAAAATAATGCACTTTAGAAAACCCATAGTAGGGCTTCCCTGGTGGCGCAGTGGTTGGGAGTCCGCCTGCCGGTGCAGGGGACGCGGATTTGTGCCCCGGTCCGGGAGGATCCCGGGTGCCGCGGAGTGGCTGGGCCCATGGGCCATGGCCGCTGAGCCTGTGCTCCGCGACGGGAGAGGCCACAGCAGTGAGAGGCCCGCGTACCGCAAAAAAAGACAAAAAACAAAAAAACCCTAAGTACTTATAATACTATTGTATTCTAAGTTGGAAGTAATCTAATTTAAATATATTTCTCTTTGGGAAACAGAATTATAATTAAAAACAGCATAGCTTCATACATCATACCGTGTATTATCCTAAATTTCAAATGCAAGCCCTTTAAAAGTCAAAAGACAAAGGACAAATTGGGAAAAATTTTCAACTCATATCACAGATATAGAGCTAAGTTCTCATGTATTAAAAGGTTTCTAGAAATTGATGAGAAAAAGAAAAACCCAATAGAAATATGGGCAGCTGATATAAACATATGGTTCACAGAAAAGAAAACATAGTATCTCTAAAAATATGAAAAGATGCTGTACCATGCTCAAAATGAGAGAAATAAAAATTCAGTGGGGCAGTTTCAGGGCACACTCTCTTTTGAGGAGGCTATGGGGAAATCAGTTCTTCCTCACATTGCTTTTACGATGGATGACAGTTTGGCAATATCTATCAAAACTACAAAAGGAAGTGTACTTTGACTCAGACATTCCACTTTTGGGAATTTATCCTTCAAACATACTTGCAGACATGAGAAATATTTCATAGGATCTATTTAAATGTATTTCCAAGGATATTCATAGGATAATTGTTTGCAAGAACAAAAAATTGGAAGAAAAAATGTTTAAAAATATATGTTATATCCATAGAAAGGATACTATACAGAGCTGATATAATCTGCTTAAATAAACCAGAATACTATACAAACCTAAAAAAATTGAGGAAACACTTTATGTACTAAAATAGAAAGATATCTAAGATACATTGTTCAGAAAAACAGCAAGGTACAGAATATTGTACAGAATATGTTATAGTTAATGTAAAAAAGTGGAGAAAGGAATAAAATAAATATACGTATTTGCTTGTATATTAAGGAAATGCAGAAAAATACAAAGGACTTAATAACATTTGTTGTCTGTTGGGGGAGTTGGAAATTGGGTAGATTGAGCAAGGGTGGGAAGGAAATTTGCACTTTTCACCTTTCCATGTTTTTTTTAATTGAAATTTGTGCATGTATTATTTATTGAAAAATCAAATAAAAACTTAAGAAATTGTTATTGTCTTAAGCCATTCTGACATTGCTAATAGTTTAAAAGTTTGTAGTACATATACGAAATAACAGAAGGAGTACCCATATATCCATACCTCGGCTTAAGATATAGACCATTACCAATAGTTTTAAATCCTCCTTCACGTCTCTACATGATGCCATCTGATTCCACTTAAAGATAACTATCCCAAATTATGTTGATTATTAATTTTATTTTCTCTATAGTTTTACCAATTATGAGTAGATATCTGAAAAATATAGCATTGCAAAGAGCAAGATTGGATTTTCTCTTCTTTGAATGGCAAACTCAGTTAAAGTTATCTGGGACTGGTATTTTCCTTAAGTAAATATTTATACCCTTAATAGCACATCCTCAATGATTTCAGGACTATTACAATTTTCAGTTTCTAGTTGAGTTGGTTTAAGCTATTGTACAGGCATACCTCATCTTATTGTGCTTTTCTTTATTAAGCTTTGCAGATACTGTGTTTCCTTACAAATTGAAGGTTTGTGTCAGTCGTGCCTGGAGCAAGTCTATTGGCTGCATTTTTCCAACAACCTTGTCTTACTTTGTATCTCTGTGTCACATTTTGGTAATTCTTGCAATATTTCAAACACTTTCATTATTATTATATGTGTTATAGTGATCTGTGATCAGTGATCTTTGATGTTACTACTGTGACTCACTGAAGGCTCAGATGATGGTTAGCATTTTTTAACAATAAAATATTTTTAATTAAGGTACATACATTGTTTTTTAGACATAATGCTATTGCATACTTTGTAGACTATAGTATAGTATAAACATAACTTTTATATGCACTGAGAAAGCAGAAAATTTGTATTACTGGTTGTATGGCAATATTCACTTTACCTCAGTTGTCTGGAACTCAACCCACAATATCTCTGAGGCATGCCTGCCTGTATTTCTTTTTCTAGAAATTTGATCATTTTCAATAAACTTTTCAAAATTTTTTGCATAAATTTTATATTAATCTCTGTTTTTTTAAGTACATATGCTGTATTTGTATTCACCTCCCCTTCCTACTCTTCATATTATTAATATATGTCTTTTTTATTAGTATTGCCATAGGCCTTTGTATATCAATAGTTTAGTTGAAACTATTGTACTTTTGATTCTTATTTCACTAACTCCACTGTATTATATTTTATTTGCCTTTTTCTTTGTGTTAAATTTTGTGGATCTTTTTTTAAAATAGGAATTCTTAATTTGGATTCTAAACTATTAAGTCTTTCTTATTTTCTAATATTAAAATTTTTGAAAGCTATGCATTTTTTTCTTTAAAAAAATATATTTTCTCTTTTTTTCCAAAACATCTTACATTTTTGCCTCTCACATTTAATCCTTGACCTCTGTGGGACTGATATTTGTACACAGTGAATGATGGAGACCAAATATTGCTCTTTCCCCATCAAGCATCTAACCTTAGTCTTAAATAGCCCTGACTTCATTTACTGTTGTGTGTTTCAAATGTTCCAGCCTCATACAGGGCCCCTGCTTTATCTCCTATACTTTCAGAAACTATTCAAGCCAAAACTTCAGATGAAACGGGAATGGCAAAAGATCCCAAGTCAATGGCCGTCTTCAGTCTTTGAAATCCTTCCTCAGATTCTCACACCTGTCTTGTATTTATCATCTGAGGATTTCCCTTATTTTCTTGTCAGTTTAGCATTATTTAAATAAAATTTTAAAGTATAGCATTTCTTTTTATTTCACAAAGGGAGGAATTGTCACAGTACCTACATATCAATAGTACAAGAAGTCTTTCAAATTGATTGCCATTTTAAGAACTTTTAACTCCAGCAGAATAAAAGCACTGGAATAACAAACCTAATTTAGTTTTTTAAGAAATATATATTCTAGGAACTTTGCTACTCCCTTTGTGATGTGTTTTTTATCACCAATACTCTTGGCATGTGCCTCAATGCAATGTGTTTCAATATTGTACATTAAAAGAAAGAAAAGAAATTATCAGTGTAAGAGGCTGAATATTCACTGATTTAAGAATAAATGTCTAGACATTGTAGATGCACATTAAGTCAGGTATTCTATTTTGGTTGGAATTGACAGTAACTTTTCTTAGAATCACAATTGTTTAGTCATTTATTCTTCTCTTGTATATAATTTATGTATTGGTCTAGGCAAAAATCTTCAGACTTTACCTGCTGCCTATGCACTTTTCCATAAGTTTAGACAGGATTTTCTGAGGTCATGTATATACAGAAAATATTCAACAAGGAGTCTGTCATTTCCCATGGATTCCTTCTGTTTAAATAATCACCTAGCAAAGATGAAATCCTCTCTGGATTATAGGAGGCAATGTTATGGAAAGCAAAATACTCTAGTGGGATTCTTTTGCCTCTACTTTTTCTAGGGTTCAGAACCTCCAGGTTGTTTCTAAAATAGTTTCTTGGTAAAATCATTTTATACCTTTTAGAATGGGTGTTCCAGAGTCAGAGGTGATGTCTTATAAGATTTATCATTTGTGGACCAACAAGAAATCATCACAATTTACTCAGAACCAAAAGTGATTTTTAGATTATTAAATAACTCTCTACAATTGCCTAGATAAAAAGATTCAAAGTGGGTATTAAAAACATAGATAGATTAAAACAACTCATACATATTAAAAAATCAGGGACAAACAAAAATAACCATGTCTGCCATGATGCCCTAGAATAATGGTTAGCACTGTGGCCCCTCAGGTCAGACACTGAGTTTAAGTCTTTAATGTAAGTTTGCTAGAGCTGCCTTACCAAAATACCAGAGACTGGGTGGCTTAACCAGCAGAAATGTATTTCTCACCCTCACGGAGGCTACAAGTCCAAGATCAAGGTGTCTGCATGTTTGGTTTCTTCTGAGGTTTCTCTCCTTGACTTGGAGATGGCTGCCTTCTCACTGTGTCCTTACATGGTCTTTCCTCTATGCACCTGCACCCCTGGTGTTTCTCCATGTCCAAATTTCTTCTTCTTATCAGGGTACCAATTAAAATGGATTCAAACCTACCCTAACAGCCTCATTTTAATTTAATTACTTCTTTATTAAAGACCCTATCTCCAAATGCAATCACGTTCTCAGGTACTGGGGTTTAGGGCTTCAATATATGAATTTGGCAGGGTGGAGAGCATGGGAGGATACAATTCAGACCATAATACCCTTGTTTGTTATTCACCAGCTGTGAGACATCAGACCAGTTTTTATTTTATTTTTTTACATCTTCTTTGTACCATTAGGATTGTTGTGATTATTAAAGAATAAGAAACCTGCAAAACACTTAGGATAATGCCTGGTAAATAGCAAATGTTAACTATTAGTGTTAATTATTACAGAATGGAAACTATGAATTTTTACATTTAGGTAAAAAATTATGAAATACAAACTTCTCTGAGGATATCAAGTATGTCTAGTGGGTTTACAGTGTACATGTATTCTATTTCCTTGTTGATCTTCTGTCTAGTCATTCTATCTATTATTGAAAATGGAATTTTGAAAACACCAACTACTACTGTTGAATTGTCTATTTCTTCCTTCAGTTCTGTCAGTTTTTCTTTCATGTATTTTGGGGCTCTACTATTACGTACCTGAAGGTTTATAACTGGTATGTAGTCAATGGATTGACCCTTTTATCATTATAAACTGATCTTAGTGTTAAGGAAAACATCTATAAGTGAAAGTCATAAACATTATTTGCCTCTTTTGCTCCAGATTTCTTCATCTTTTATATTTATATGTGTAGTAGCCTTTTCCTGACCTTGGAGCCCCATTTGAAGAGAGAGGTAACTACTATGGTGATTTGACCAATGTCTCCTGCTACATCCATCCTTATGTGCTCTTGCCACTAATAACTCATGCCCATCAATTGAGAATGCAGCTTACCAAGACAAATGAGGAATTGGAAAATACAGGTATCATGAAACTGAACTAGAAGCCAAAGGAGACCAAGGCTTCTCAGTGTGCGTTGACAGTAATTAAACAAAACTGAAAATTATGACAAAGAAGAGTCTCAAAATATTGATGAATATTGAAATAACATTGATTATTATGTTTGTTGTCAATACTGTCAGTAGTACAGACAGTAAAATGATTATTGATTGATTGCTAAAGTTACTAAGACACTGAATTATATTACTTTACCTTATTTATTACTTAATACATAGCTTATTCTACTTTTTAAATGCTCTTAATAAACATGGAAGAAGAGAGAACATATTATGTACCAAGTAATTTTTTTCTGTAAAGAAGCTATTTTAACTCATACTTCAGTTTGATGAAAGTAAAGACTTTGTGAAGATGAGTTCAGAGTAATAAATGGAAGAAGCAGGATTTTAAAACTTGGGTATCTAATGCTCAGGTTATTTCTACTACAACTGCCTGCTACTTAAAAATATCTTGACATTACCCCAAATTAATTTTATCAGGATATTCTGCTTTTTAGAGTTCTCATTAATAAAAATGTAACTTAACATATGTTATAAAGTGAAGTATATCAGTCATGTCATATATAACATGTATTGTGTAATCCAAACAGATTGTTTAAGTGCTATTGAAATAGATTTTGTCATTTCATTTATAATAATAAAAAAATCCTCTCTATTATGTTTATTTAGTGCAATGTGGTCTTCACCATTGACACATTTGCAAAATGTGTCAGTAAAAGGAAGGTCGAAGACACAGAAGATCTCATAAAACAGAACTATCTGCAATGTTGACATACTCTTAGTTCAAGGTAGTGACTAATGGTGTGAAAGTTCTGGTGGGCGTATGTCACTATTTCTATGTCAAAGGCAAAGCTAAGTGAAAAATAGAAGTGGACATTCTCATAAAGGAGATTCATGTATATTATCTCAATATGTATGTATATTATCTCAAGCTACTTGGAAATGATAATCAATAAATGACTTCCAATGTTCCTGATAACTGAGAAGAAATGTGGCATGTGTTAGATGTGTTAGTGCTTTTTGAAGATTGGGTTTTAAGCAAAAGTATTTTATAAAAGAAGAAAAATATGAGAAACCTATGCTCTGATGACTCACTATTCATGAATGTGTTTACTTAAGATACATATGATCTCCTTAGAGCAGAGAATGGGGACACTGGAAGGGTCTCTGGCTGTCTTCTTTTCACATGACAGGTTTGTTGAATGAAAAGAAAGTCATAATCAAGTGCTTACTCTTATTCTTATCTCTTTTATTTTATTTTATATTTATTTATTCTTTGGCCTCGCCATGCAGCATCCAGGATCTTCGTTCCTCGACCAAGGATCAAACCCACACCCCCTGCAGTGGAAACACAGAGTCTTAACCACTGGACCGCCAGGGAAGTCCTCCTCTAATTTTAGAAAATCCCTTACACTGATTCCATTTATCTAATCCTGTTATGTTGCTTTTTCCTTGAGATGACATAGTAAAAAAAAAAAAAAAAAGATGTTTAACAGATTTCTGGGAACACAAACAATTGAAACAAACCTTTACTTTGTTGATTATATTAACCATATGGCATCTATCAGTTTTCCAAGAGCAAATGAGAACAGAGATTTTAAAAAGAAAAATAAGTGAAAATAGAGACATGAGATATATAAAAACCATTTTGGTTGATTTTTAAAAAATTTTCCTGGATGGTCTCTCTGGAATAAGAAGTGAGAAATTACATAGACTGAATCATCTGATTCTGTCTGTAGCTAGATAAGTGATATTAGGAGTAGATCAGCTGGGAAACTGCCTATAAAGATGTTCCATATGGGACACAAAAACATTATTGACATAAAATGGAAAAAATTAAATTGTTCCTATTCTCACTCCCAAGTGGTGGAGATGTGGAACATTTCTTTGTAGCATAATATCTCAGTTGGGTAATTGTTGGGATTTTTGTTTGTTTGTTTGTTTTAATTTACATGACAGCAGAAATCTGACAGCCTGTCACAGTAAGTTGAAATTCTGAAAACAGATAATTCATGATGCAGTGTTTTTTTATGGGAAATTAATCTGAATTTTAAAGACTTTGCTATACCTCTCAAGTGATTTCTGAATAAAAAATAAATGCATAATAATGCTGAAAAGAAAATAGAAACTATAAAACAGAGTTATTTATTAATTTTTTAGACTGTAAATCTTGCTTTATCCAATTAAAGTGAATCAGTAAGTGAATCTATTTGATATACAATACTTAGAAAAGCAGGTCATTCATTTATAGCAATATTTATAAGCAACAAAATAACTAGAATGATCACAATATTTTTTAATCCTTTTAAATGCATAGCTGGGCAAGCAAGGAAATAAGGGAAATACTCAAGATAAGAAAGTAAAAGTATTGAAGTACTTGAATTATACTGGGTGGTGGGTTTGTGGAATGGAGGGGTGGGAAGTATGTGGAGGAGGTTACTATTCTACTTTTTTGGGGTTGTAAAAGTTTAATGAAGATTTGGGTCCAGGGAAAGGGCGGTGAATCGGAAATAAGATCCTGCACTAAGCTAGCCCCCTCCCAAAGGGCTATATTCTCATTAAAAGAGAAGGAATAACTACTCCATCAGGAAATCCACCTTCATAAGGAAACTTAATAGGTAGTAGTCTGGGCCATGGTGGGAAAAAATAAGTGTTTCCCCTAAGAATTCATAACTATGTGGATTTGTGGTTCCAGTTTATTCTATATGAGTGGTCCAGAAAACCATAATCAGAAATAACATTTAAATAGTAGTCTTAGATAGGGGTACCCCAAGAGTACCTGGCAGAAGCAAAAGCACAACCACTCATAAGCCAAACTCACATTTTACCTTCACTTTTAGGGGCATATTCTTGATGGGGTTCAGGACATGCTACTCCAAAATACGGCACCTAGCATATTGACTATTTTAAGCTGAAAGGGTTTGAGAAAACAGAAAAATAAGGGAGGTCACTGTGATCTTCCCCCTGCTCTCTCCTGGAACAGGTCAAAAAGCCCTCATGTGTGAGGTGACTGACTTATAGCCGGAGAAAAGGAGCATCCTTATCTCTGAAGACAAAGGAACACCAAGAAAAATCCTAATACAGTCTTTCTAAGTTTTCCCCATTTTACTACACTTCCCTCATACTCTTTGACCTATCATATTTCTCCACACTGTCTACCTAGAATAAAATACTCAGGTTTAACCATTTCTTTGGGTCTTCACTTCCTTATGAAGACTCTCGTGTCACATAAAACTTATATTAAATAAAGTTGTGTGCTTTTTTTCTTGTTAATCTGTCTTGGTCAGTTTACTTTTCAGACTGTTCCAGGAGCCCAAAGGGGATCGAGGAAAACTTTTTCCTTCCCTACCTTTGGTAGAGAAAATTTGAACATTCACACAATGAGATAGGTACAGAAATCCTTGATTAGTGTTGTTTGTATTAGTCAACAAATTGAAAACAATTTAAACATCCATCAAGAGAAAAATGAATATTTACATTGTGATATAGTCAACCCTAGAATATTATACAACAGTTAAAATAAAAGAGCTGGAGCTAAATGTATAAAAGGAAATTTGGAGTTGATAGCTATATTACAATGCCACTTATGTGGAATTTAATAATAAGAAAAGCAATAGTCTATTTGTATGAAGCAAAAGTATAAAAATATCATGTGTGGTGGTGAAAAAAAAACAAAAAAATAATTACCTGTGGGAAAGGAAACAAGGCACAGTGATCAAGCAAAGATTCACAGGGGCTTCAAATGTATCTGTGATATTATACTTCTTTTAAAAGAACAATATTTCTTTCAAAAGAATTATGTTAAAAGAATTTGTTTTAATTAATTTGGATTAATACCTGAGTCTTCATTTTATTATTAATTAAAATTTCCTGTATATTTGAAATATTCCACTATAAAAAAGAAAACAAAATGTTTTATCCTACTCACTAAATCAATTATTGGTCTGATAATTAAATAATTTTGATGAAAAACTTCCATTTTGTTAACTTGCCTAAATGGCTGATACGTCTCAGTGTTTTCCAGGCCCTGTAAAATCTGATTACATTATTCCCTGGTCCCACCTATGGAGAACATCATACTCCTTGGAAGCTGCCTGTAGGATAATGTTCACTCTTCCAGTGTTCCACTCAACAGGGTCAGGGAGGTCAAGCCTCATCAAATGATTAGTCTGCAAGGCTGTTGTTATGGACTGAATTGTGTTCCCCCAAATTTCATATGTTGAATCCTAACCTCCAGTATTACACTATTTGGAGGTAGGACGTTTAAGGAAGTAATTAAGGTTAATAAATTAAGTCATAACCTCGGGTCCTGATCCAATAAGACTGGTGTCCTTATCAAAGAGGAAAGGATGCCAGAGGAAAGATCATGTGAGGACATGGTGAGAAAGAGTCTTTTTGCAAGCCAAGGAGAGGTGTCTTGGGACAAACCAAACCTACCACACCTTGATCTTGGACTGCCAGCCTCTAGAACTCTGAGAAGATACATTTCTGTTAAGTCATCCAGCCTATGATATTTTGTCATGGTAGCCCTTGCAAACTAATACAGCTGTCATAGCACGGGAAGACATGAGATTGGAAGCCCAGAAGTAGATCGAAGACCAGAAGCAGAAAAGTGAGTTCATCTATTTACTAAAGGAGCCAAAAGAACAGCAAATGGCCACTCCAGCAAAGTTGTGAGTAGTGTTGGACTAGTTAAGATAGAGATCACTCAGAGTGTGCCATGGCCTTATTCAAACATCAGGTGATTGCCAACCTGGCTGAAAACTCAAGTGTAAACCCCATCTGAATGTAAAAATAAATTTTGTTTTGGTTATTGTATGAATGGGGGCTCTTTTTGCTTTGAGTTTTGCACTGTATTTGTATAATTCTAACACAATGCACTATGGACTCCAGCATACTAGTAAATACTCTATGGTTTAGTTCCCAAATACCTAATTTTAAGTCTATTCATAATTTTAGAAATCACACACAATGACAAAAAGGACAGACAAATAAACTAAAACAAACACCACAGCCAGGTTGTAAATAGGCCTTGCGTTCAATCAATTTCAAATAAGTTAGTGTTTGAGTTTTTAAAGTAACATTAAAGTAATAAAAAAATTACTGCCTTTTCTCAGACATGAGTAAATTTTTATCTTTATTCCTTTTGGATGATTAGATTGTACTGAACTGCAAGTTAAGATATGATATCAAGGGTTAGCCTAAGGAGAGTTAAGCCAATAGAATGACTAAAAATAAAAGAAATGAATGATAGTAGTGACAGCTAAAAGAACATTGGATTATTATGGAAACAGACAATGAATATAATACCTTTAATAATATGTCCCAGTTACTGAACCATTATCCTGCACCTGGTTCTATGGTCTGCCTTTTATATACCAGATTCCATTTAATTCTTAAAACCAACCTAAGGGGTAGGTACGAAGATTGGCCAAAATTCTCGGATGAGTAAACTGGGATTTAGGAACACCAATTAATCTGCCAAAGGACACATAGCTAGTAAGTGTTAGGATCTGAATCCAGTTCTGTCTGATTCATTAACCTATGTCTTTAACCACCACAACATACAAGGACAGACATTACTTTTAAGGAATTATAAAAGTCAATGTGAATGACCTTTTGCACATTGTCAACAAGGAGAGGCCAACAAAGCTCAAGACTGGCTCAGTTTTGCCCAGCATCATTTCAGGGCACTTTGTTCTCCAACTCATGTCTGCTGATGATTCAGGGTCCTGACATCGCCATAACACACCAATTAGAACAGAGCAGCAGGGCTTTCTCGGAGCTGAAGTTGACCCTCAAGGTAGCGTAGACCAGACCTATCCTCGGAGGACACCATAATCAGATTTGGGAAGTCTGGAAGGAGGCCAGGCCTTATATTCAGCAGGAGTGGGCTGGGATTCAGATGAAATAAAAGAAAAAGTCTGCTGTGGCAGTGGAAAATAACTATGTAGCCCTGGATTGCCGATTTAGCATAAATGCAGCAATGATTCAACTCTGAGTTGATAAACATGTTTTCCAAAGTGAAAGGCAGTCAGGATGCTGTTTCCAGCTTGGAGGGCTTCATTACTGAAAGGTTTCTTGAGAGAAGCCACTCAGCCCATGCCTCCATAATATTGGAGATGGATCAGTGCTAGGGGCACAGTTTTTCCTTTCGATGAAATGCAGACAAGAGGGAACTCTAGCAGTTGAACACAGCATAGTTTGAGGTGGGTCTTTAGCCTTACTTTTCTTATAGTTCACATAGTGACACAGCCCCAGTGTCATTTCAGGACTCTCACTGACAATAGGCATGCTGGAAGTGCTCACTGACTCATTGATATGGTCACCAGTATGTTCCCAATCCTGGGAGAAAATAAAAAGGATGAAAGACCCAGAATTTGAAAATCTGTCTGGCATTGTTTACTCTCGATCTACATGTGGAAAGAAATACAAAACATAGAGCATACCTCTGTGAGGAAGCCTCGTTAATAAGAATCTTCAGTATCAAATCAAATATTGTCATTGGTTTCTCCTATTTAAACTTTTTTTTTTTTTTTTTTTTGGAAATAGCAGACTTAACAGGAAAATCTTCTTTTCCTCTTGATGCTTCTCTGGGATAAAGCATTAAGGATGCTCCCCCCAAAAAAGTGATAATGACACTAAAGCAGGATTCTAGGGTAATGAGGTGGGAGAGAAATGACTGAGATTTTAGGAGAGAATTTAATATATAACAAAATAATTGTATTAAAGTTTTTCAAGGTATTTTAAAAAGATAACTATTTTGATATTGGGGAAAAAAGGAAGTTCTCTTTTTAAAAAATTAACTATGAGATCTATGTACAATTTTAATAAAAGCTCATCCATGAAACATGCAAAAAAAAAATGAAATGAAACATATAGCTACCAGGTAGGCACAAGGAAACTACCGCACCTCAGTTATTAACATCAAGTTTACTTTACAGGTTCTCTTTTATGTGCTGGTTCAACCCAAGTTCACCACCACTACCACCCCAGTCTTTAAAGAATTGCTTTATAATTCACAGGGGAGAAAGAGCCTTGTGCTCACAAGTAAACAAACTTCCAAAGTCTGTTTGAAAGGGGAAACTGGTAATGAGCGTTTGAAAGGAGTTCAGTTACATTTGAAAATAATGAAAAAGCAGAGTGTTTTTCAGAAGAAGAGAGTACAGTACACATCAGGGGTCCCCAACCCCTGGGCCGCGGACTGATAGCGGTCCGCAGCCTGTTAGGATCCGGGCCGCACAGTAGCAGGTGATCAGAGAGCGAGGAAAGCTTCATCTGCCGCTCCCCATCGCTTGTATTACCGCCCGAACCAACCCCCACCCCGTCCGTGGAAAAAATGTCTTCCATGAAACCAGTGCCTGGTGCCAAAAAGTTTGTGGACCGCTGTTATAAATTGAAGAACTCTACAAGGGGCTGATGGCGGTTCAGGGAAATAAACTGAGTATTAAAAATATTGTGTTCATGGAGTTTTCCACTTTTAGAATTTGTGACAGGAAATTCAACTGATTGATTATGCATGAGCTAATTGCCTTTTTTATTATCTAACACTTTCAGGCAGACTGAAGGTAAATCATTAAGTTAATTAAATAAATACACAATTTAATTGTGAAATATCCAAGTGGTATATCATTAGGCATTTGGCTATAGGTCTAGGGCTTGGAAGAGAAGTTGTGATAGAAATATAAATCTGATTTATATTCATGATTTTAAAGGAATAGGAGAAAATATAAACACTTAAGGAAAGAAGATAAATTCAAATATGTAGATAGCTTAGATCTGAGCCCTACAAAATTCCAGTATTTAAAGGTCTGGTAGTTGGCAAGTATCACTAGAAGGGGCTGCCTGAGAAGCAAGAAGAAAAATAGGAAAATGTTCTGTTAAAGAAAAAAAGAAAAGGAGGTGTTTCAAGAATAGGAAACTTTTGGTTGGCTTGTTGAATCTGCCTGAAAAATCAAACAAGTTTTCCTGTAACTTAACTATTTGGGTGGCATTAATTTCATTTACAAGAGCAATTTTTTTAGAGCTTTAGGGTCAGAATGCAGATTGGAGTAAACTGCAGAGTGAGCTGAATGTGAAGAAAAAAGCTGTAGAAAGCTCTTTTAAGAGAGGTTCTATAGTTTCATCTAGAGCTGTGATTTTCTTGTTTGGCTATAATGATAAAGGAAGGACAGGGAAATTAGTTACATCTGCAATGTGGTAACAGAAATAAATCTATGTAGAATTGAACCTGGGTAGGGAAAGACTTTAAGCCCGAAAGTCTGCTAGATATAGTAAAAATGAGTGATAATGGGCTGGTGATCTCAATGAGTTATATGAATAACTGCTTCAGGGGACGGAGGGAGGTACCCGGCAAGTGGCTGGAAGATTGGGATGTCGTGGTCAGAGTGGGATATCTGAAATGGGTACTTTGGGAGTGGTTGAGTTTCCTGAGATGGCAGAGTTCAAGTTATGATTGAGGGGGCAGGTGGTTTAGGTGAAGTGGAGGAGATCATTAGGAAGTTCAGAGAACACAGAGTCAAGATTGTTGGATGGTTTGTCCATGTGGCCATTGTATTCACCTGGATAATTAAAGCAGCTAAGGTGAAGATGAAGATTGTGCTGAAGTCTTCAAGGAGGACTTGGAGGGTGGAGGAGGGGAGAGTGCTGAAGCTGGATGATATGAATCTGAAAGTTCCAGAATAGGGGGATTCAGATACAGCTATTGGAAACCAGGAGGAAACAAATCCCACTGCCTAGCCCAATGCTTAAACATTGGAGGTGTGAGAGGGAAAACAAACAAACAGACAACAAAATAAAAACAACTTGTCTGAGTAGGATAAAGGGGAAATTGTGTTTTCTGGGGACATCTAGATTTCAGTTAAGGTCATTTTTGAATAACAGATAATTTAGGGGAATATCAGTGGTCACCATGGAAGATTTGAGAAAGAAGATTAGAGTGAGACATTGGGTCAAGAGAAAATCTGTTTACAGCATTGTGGGGATAAGAGTTGAAGAGATGATTGAATGATCTGAAAGGCTTGGACTCTGGGCAGTGACTATATAAACAGGGAAGAGAGATATCATATCCTTGGTTCTGATTGTGTCCTTAAGGCAGGTGATATGAACTGATGGAATCAGCTGCAATCTGGAAGCAAGGCCTAGCAATTGCAATGTAGGACCAGGGTTATAGTGGCTGAGTGTTGTCCGCTGTGGTGGGGATAACAATGCCAGCAGCAGCTGTCAGTGGCGCTTTACTGGGAGTCAAGTGATTCTTACTGGGGGACAGCTTGGGTTTATATGTTGGCAGCAAGTGTAAGTGGGTTCAGATAAATTTCTGCATTGTGTGGACATCCCAAAGGATTGATCAGAACTCTCCATGGCTTTCAAATGGCTGGGACCAAATACTTCTTGAGGCATCCTGTGGGGTCCACCACAACCACCTGTAGTGGTTGTCTCCTGGGATCTCCAGCAGCATGGGAGGAAGGTTTCAGCAAACACAGGCTTAGCACTATGATAAAATATCCGTTTAATTTTACATAGTGCAAAACATGATTTTTGTTATATACGGAACATAAATTGGAGAGATATTATTGTTAATACCTAGAGCATAAGTTTTGAGTTTGAAATGTAGTTTCATCACTTACTTAGAGAGTGACACAAAGACACTATCTTTTCTCAGGTTCAGGCTTCCTATCTTAAAATGGGAAAAAATTAACCTGTAGGAATGATCTAAGAAATAAACGCAAATATTGAACATATTCAAGATATATATCTATATATGTTTCACGAATATACTATTTGTATATGTACAAATTTTATATAAATGCATGTACATATATATACACACATATATATACATGTATAACCTTGTACAGTTTCTGATAAATATGAAACAAATATGTCTTATTTTAATAAGATGTTATTCAGAGGTGATAGTCAAATTATTTAACAATAAGTGAGGCAGAGGTAGAGAGGCTGCCTAACTAATGAGAATGCATATTGGCTAGTTTGTGGTATCAAACCTGTAAAAAGTTAATAAACAGAAACTTCAAGTAAATAGAGTTGGGAGGCCAGAAGGAAGGGCTTTCACACCTGAAAAGATAGTAGAGCGCAAAAGGAAGAAGAAAGACTCTTCCTTTCCTGGCAACAGCTCAGCCAATGAAAAGCATGAACTCTTCGTTTACTATAGCCCTCCCAACTTCCTTTTCCCATCTTCCCTTGCCATGGGGCCCTTGCACGTGGCTCACCATGGTTGCAGACCCCACAATGCAATTCTTTGCTTATTCGGTAATAAACCCATTTTTGCTGGAGAAATGGCTGGCAGTCTGTTTGTTTTAGATCAGTGAAGCATGCCATGATGAGTATTGGTTCTGAAGCTAAGTACATTGAAATAGCAAGAACAGCTGGACAGCAGTCCATTCTATCATGGCCTCGTGGTCTTGTGACTTTACTCACAATGGTCTAGCTTCTCATTTTTACCCACTGAATTAGTAATACCATAAAATGCAACAGGAAGTTTCCTCTACTGAAAATTAGGGTCATTATTTCAAATGTATCTCATTGTAGTATTTAAACAGATTTGTAAACTAGTCTTTATGAGTGTAGAAACAGTATTTCACCTTCTACTAACAAGTTAGAATTGTTGAAAACAAGTACATGTGTCCCTCAATATCCATAGGGGATTGGTACCAGGACCACAAAAAGATATGAAAATCCACTGATGCTCGAGTCCCTAAACAAAATGGCTAGTACAATTGGCCCTCTGTGAAACCCACAGGTTTCACAATCTCAGATACAAAGAGCTGACTGTAATAGCTAAAAGCAATTGCTTCTTGATGTCTGCTTTGGAGAGGTCAGTGTTTTGAGGAGTTGGTAGCATTTAATTTCTTAAGACCTCTCTTACAAATATGCTTATTTCATTTTATAACAACTTACTTTCTTTATGATGTGTGAGTCAGTATTTAAACATTTGTTCCGTCAAACTACTGTTATTAAACTAAGAAGAAAAGGGTAAGAAGATAGTCCTTTTTTCAAAAATCGAAATGTTATTGAATTATGTTGTATTTATGTTATATGTTAAAATAAGGAATTTAGACAATTTAAAAAAATCCAGATCTTCCTTCTCTCCCAAACCCTAAAACATCCAAGGAAAAATACTTAGAAAATTGAATCCAATGTTAAGATTTAGACTGAATTAATAAGTGGTTCTCCATAGCATTTGAGGTATGGAAACAATATATATCTATATCATCCCTGGAAATATTGGAAAGCTTTAAAAGAATTCTCTCCAAGCTTTGATTAAAATTTGTTGAGATTTATCCAGGGCATTATTTAATGACGGCTCAATTTTCATTTACGTTGTCCAAGTAGATATTTTTCAGGAATGTCATAGAGGGATATGTTGATTTATCCATTTCTATATGAATCTTTAGAGCTTATAATCCTGGACCTTGAAAAATAGGAAAATTTTATTTCTTCATCTCACTCTAAGAAAGTATTTATTTCTCCTGGAGTTTAGGATGTCATTCTAAGTTTTGATTAATAACACTTTTATATTGGTAAATAAACACTTTTATTTTATATAATAATTCTAAATAATTTTTGCATGTGGCATTATAATAAAATTGGTTCTTTGCTAATATCTATCAAGTTATTTAAAATAATTTATTGCCCTGATTTAAATGATTTGGTCCATGAGAAATTAAAGAGCTCAAGGCCAGTGCCTCAGCTAAGTCTGTATTTAATAAATATTTATTAAATGAAAAAAATAGGTTTTAATAACAATTACATTATTATTATTATTTTAAAATTTGCTCTTTAATTATAAGTACCTTTTTAAAAAGTTATTTTATCAAATAATGGGGAAATCACAATACTAAATACATACAACAAAACCAATCTAGGTAACTTGCATATCCACTCCTGCTCATTTCTGTAAAATAATATTACTGTAGGGCTAAACTCCTTTGGCTTCCTTTATGTTTCATCTTTTATTTATTTATTATTTATTAATTAATTAATTTTTTAATTTTTTATTTTTTGGGGTACCCGGGCCTCTCACTGTTGTGGCCTCTCCCGTTGCAGAGCACAGGCTCCGGACGCGCAGGCTCAGCAGCCATGCCTCACGGACCCAGCTGCTCCACGGCATGTGGGATCTTCCCGGACCGGGGCACGAACCCGTGTCCCCTGCATCGGTAGCCGGACTCTCAACCACTGCGCCACCAGGGAAGCCCCCTTTGTGATTCTTACAAATTGTTGCATGATTTATTTCTCCGTATGTTATCAAAATAAATAAAACCCATGGGCACAGAGAACTCACTGTTTCCTCTGCGACAAGCTTTTGTTTCAGTTCAACTCAGCAGGTACTCATTGGACATCTAAAAATTAGTGGGTGTTGCTAGGATATGAATATGAATGAGACAGTTTTTATCTTTGAGGGTCCTATAATCCGTGAGGGAGACAGAAGCACAAGTACCAGTGAGTGCCATGCAGCATGAAAAGTGGTAGAGTCATACAATGGGAGGACTGATGAGGAAGCAATTTTTTCTGAATAAGATTGGAAGGTTGGCAATCAAAAGAGAATTACAAAAAGCTGCAGATATGAGATAATGTTTGTGCCAGCTCTTGAAGCCTGAGAAAATCATTTTCCAGGTAAACTAATGGAGAAAGACATTCTATGGCCAGGGAAAAGCATGGTTAAAGTCATGAAGAGAGGACCTGTGTGTGATATATTTCTTGCTGGGCAATAGTGACCCACCAAGAATGGTTATAAAATGAAGTTTGGTTGGGACAGTGTGGAGGCAAGACAGGAAAAGAAAACTGTAATGAGCTTGCGGGGGTAAATGGGTCAGATGGTGCATGGGGTTAGGGAGGTGGGGAGCAGTAGAGGTACCCTTCCTGCTCTGGAAGGTGGAAAGCAAGCAGAGGCTTTTAAACAAGAAGCAGATAGGATCTGAGTTCAGATACAAATAAATCATCTCAATCTGTTTGTTCTTCCTTTCCTTGAATTCTTTTGCATTTTCCTCTTAGAGAAAACCTGCTTTTCATATGGCTATATTTTACTCGGAAGAGCAATTACCTGGCAGTACTCTCAAAGTAGAAGACTAAACGTGGGAAAATGGAAATGGGAGAGTAATTTATACAACCAGGAATGAAAATGAACGTTGAAAGTTCATGTTCTGTCGTTTGCCTCTTGAGGCTAGTAAATCTAGACACAAAGGATCAGAGTTGACACTTCTTATAGGCTTAAAGGATAGTAATATTGAGATTCTTTCACAGCACGGGATGCCTCTCATTGTGCTGCTCGTGAGACAAGTCTCTTCCTCTGGCCTTCCTGTGTATGCACCCCTCACACAGTCCTTCATAATGAATTGCAGGACCTAGAATTCACTATGCTTTCTTTCTTCTATGCCTTTTAATATGCCAATCACTAAAGTTGTCTCTCCTCCAATGTTTTTTTTTAAACTGGATAGTTCTTAATTATTCTTCAAGATTCAGCTCAAATATAATCTGCTCCAGGCAGGCTTCCCTGTACGTTTTGAATCTGGTTTAGACCTTCCCTTATGTATCTCAATGTCATCCTGGGTATATTTTGATATTACCACTTTTTCAATTGTATTGAAGTTGTTTAACTTTTTCCTGTATGAAACTGCAAGCTTTTGGTAACCAGGCACTGTGTCCTACCTCTATATTCTTAATGTCATATATTGATACTTAGAAAATCCCCAAACATTTGCTAAATCTAATGAAACAGAATGGAATGGAAGAAATGAATAGATTAATTGAACTTGATTTTTTTTGTAAAACCTACACAACAATTTCAACTTTTTCTTTCATGTTACATAACTGTCTTTCTTTCTTTCTTCCTTCCTTCCTTCCTCTTTCTCTCTCTCTCTCTTTCTTTCCTTTTAACTTGATTCTTATACAAAGAAAAGTAAAAATATGATAAAGTACTTCTCCATAACCAAGGCTGGGATGTTTCTAAGCCAGTAAATTTGGGTGGAGCATAAAGAAAGCAGGTTTTCTGGGCAGTTTCAGATTTAAACATGCACAAGTGCACATACAAGAAATGCATGAAATACATGATATGTATATGTATACTAATAATTCAAAGAATAATGTATTCCTTTTGGAATAGAATCTATTTTTTTCTCCAAATTCAGGAATAGGAAGGCTGGATAGCTTCCCCTGAAATAAATCAACTAATATTTGTTCAGCTGTAATGAACCATCCAGAAACCAGGACCTTTGGGCCATAAATCCACCACACTGTGAGCTTCTGAAAGCTAGAGACCATGCTATACTGATTCGTCTCATGACCTAGCACCATGTCTGCGTTGTAGCATATACCAAATAACTGGTTGGAAAGGGAAAAGAAAAGGAGAGTGTAAAGATGGTTTAAATATTGTTTCCTGGTTCCCTGCTTTATGACATTTCATATCTATATATACTTTTTAATATATCACTTGGGGTTTAACTAGGTAATCTGTATCAAAAAATTGATTTTCTTTCTCTTCTATTAATCAGTTTGGGGACTGGGAACTTGAATCTCAATCGAAAAGCAATTAGCGGCATTTTATGAAATAAATATAAGCTTAATCACTTTTGGGACTGTATAACTAAATAATGTGCCTTCAGGAAACATAAATACTTGAATATATATTTACTATTTTTCATCAAATGTTCTGAAGTGAAAAATGCTACTGTTCTTCATCCCAGATCATATGATACAATTATAATTCAGTACTTATTTGTGAAATAAGTAAACATAATACACTAAGTTTAAGTTTTGTTATTTTTGAAGTGGAGTAAGACTTTGTTTTCTCAAAACTCTAAAAGACAATAACTTCTTCAGGAAATGATTTATTGAACTGCTTTCTCTTATTAATTCATATTGACTTTTACCATTGCTCTGATGTGCTACTAAATTTGAGGTAGCTTTTATTATTTGATTAATTAATCCAGGGGTCTAAGCAACAGCTCATCATTACCCATAAACACCAAAGTTCCTTGAAGATTTTTTCAGGATATGTATGTCAAATCACTTGAAGATTTGATTGATGATATTTTCAGGTCAGGCTCTGTCTATGCCATTCAAAAGGATTGATGTGGCCCTAGACAATGTTCTGGGCCCCAGCGGCTGCTGGTCCACCTTCCCTGCAAGTACACACACCTTTACCACTGCCCTCCCTCCTCTCTGCCATAGAGTCTTCCATAAACTGCGGCTTCTCATCCTTAATGCTCTCTTCACCTGTATACTTAAAACATATCTGTGGGTTTTCTACGGTTGTGTAACAAATTACCTCAAGTTTAGCTGAAAACAACAGACAGTTTCCAAGGGTCAGGAGTCTGGGCACAGTGGCTGAGTGTTCTGCTTAGGCTCTCACAAGGTTGCAATGAGGTTATAAGTCTAGGATATGATTTCATCTAAGGCTCAGGGTGCATTTCCAAACTCACTGGTTGTTGGCAGAATTCCGTTCCTTGTGGCCATAGGACTGAAACCCTCTGTTCCTAGAAGTCACCCACCATTCCCTTCCACATGGCTATATCCAAAGCATGGCTGTTTGCTTCTTCAAGGCCAGCAGGAGTGTAGCTCTCCTGCTTTGAGTCTCTGAACTCTGGACTCACTCTGAAAGTGCTGACCTGATTAGTAGAAGCCAGCCCAAGAAAATCTCCCTTTTGACTAAAGTGAACTGATCAGGGACTTTATTAATCTGCAAGATCCCTTCACCTTTGCCATCTAGGCTAACCTAATCAAAGGAGTAACATCCTATCATATTCACAGGCTCCACCCACACTCAAGAGGTGTAATGCTTTGGAGGTCATCTTAGAATTTTGCTCACCTTACTTAGACATGTAATGTCATTTGGGTTAATCTTACCTGATCCTAACATTTACCCAAACTGTAATCTAATCAGGGATCATAGCTCAAAATCCTACAGTGCCTGGAAGCTTTTGTTAAGGAATAAGGTGATAGTGGGGAATGGTAGAGAATGTGATTTTTCAGAGAGCCTATGATCATCTAAAGAACCAAACTCTCCTCAGCCCTAACCAACGACTGTCTTGCAGGAATGCTGGCCCAGTGAGTCATACCTGATTTTTTTCAGATAAACCGGGTATCTAGATTTCTGTATGTATATGTGTATATGCCTGTGTATGTCTGAGTATAAAATCTTAAACGTTACTAATTAATTCAAATAATAAAAACACTCTCCAGGCCAATACCATGCAGAACAAATTAATATATTTGCAGGCAGGATTTGTCCTTGTGCTATCACTTTCAAATTTTTTCTTAAGTGATTATTTGTGCCACTAGTTTATTTGTTTTTTTAATACATTTGACCCCTCTAGGTGATAAGTGTTTGAGGTCCTGGATCATGTCTGTCTCATTCATTCACACACTTCAGCACCTAGCACAGTGCATGACACATAATATATGATCAATACATATTTGTTGAATGGATTAATAAATGTGAACATTGTGAGCTCTCTCAGTAAGGTAGATCTGGGTTAAAATTTTGATTCACCAACAGGGCTACTTAAACCTTGACAAATGGCGTAACATTTCTGATCTTTAATTTCATCATTTATAAAATGGGGTTATTCATAACTACACTTGTGAGGACTAACTAGAATAACAAATATAGATTGTTTAGCACAGAGGCTGCTCATGACGAGATGATTTCTTTTCTTAGGGAAGGCTCGTGGATGTGAGTACCATCTACATTTGTATAATTTCCATGTTTACCGTGGTGGATGTATTTGACCAAATTCACATGTTATATAGAAAGCTTACGTATTTCAGTCTACATACCTGGAAGGCATATGAATGTGACTAATGTATGTATATATATGTGTATGTGTATGTGTATGTGTATATGTATGTGTATGTGTGTGTGTGTGAGTGTGTCAAAGGCTGACGTGTTTTGGTTAAGGGAAAAGAAATGGAAAAGTATACTTCATGGGTCCTTGGCAGGAAGAGCAGAGAGCAAGGAAAGGTATTTTGCCACATGGAGAAGGAGGTAAAATGATATTGTATGCAGAGCCCCTTCTCTGTCTCCCACATAAAAACTGGAAAAGGAGATTCTCCCTATTACCAATAAATATTTTAAAAGGAAATGAAACCGAATTTGTTTCTAAGGCTTTATTCCACAAATGCTAACAGGAAGGGAAATCCTTATTATTCCTGGTGAATAAATTAATTCTGGATTTTAGTATTATGCTTTTTCCAGGAATAGTTAAGCATTATTTTTAAGTGGTCGATTATAGACAGTTTATAGTTCATTATTAAAGGGTGATAAAATGGAGGTATAAAATAGAAAACCTATGTCCTCCTTTAAAATAATGAATGTTCTTGTTAAAATGATCAGATAAACCCACAGTAGCAAGGGAAAAAAAAGCTACAAGAAGAATCCCAGCTGAAAGACCATTCCAGAATTTATATATATTCAATGTTATGGTCCTTATTTCATTTTTTAAAATTTTATTGTATCTACAATGAAAGCTATTTTATTGTGTTGTACATCAGAAAGAGGTGAGAATGTGCTTAAGGGAATTTGACCCAATTAGTATTACATTGCTGACCTTTAGTAAAGAATACACAAAATGAATTCAAGGGTAGGGTTAAAATAGATAGATTATATATCACATGTACTCTAAAGGTTCAAAAGTGTAAAAATTTTTACTTTGTGATTACAAGCATGTGCATTGTAAGATTTTACAATCTGAATTGCTCATAGCTGTGGGACATCATTTCAAAAAACCATCCTTAGGGGAGAAATATAGTCAAATGAAGCTGAACCATGTAACAAAATTAACAATATGCATTTGATAAGCAACTTCCTTCTAAATGTATTAATATCATCAGGGCTTATGTCTCCTAATGTCTGAAGAAGGTAAAACCTAGAAGAGTAAATTACTTCCACAGTTTTCCAATTTGCATTATTACAGAACTGGTGAAATTATTTTATAAATCACTAAGAAGATATTATCTTCATAGTCATTAAAATTGTTACATGGCTCTCTGGTGTATTTTTTAAGTGAAATTTTAGGTGTAAAGAAAGGAAAAAATTCTGGCTGAAAAATAGAGCTAAGCAAATTTCTGGGTTTTTTTTCTCAAGGTCAGGATAATTCAGTTTTTACCCCTTGGGAGTACTGCACTAGAGCTAGGCCATGAAGAATGATTCTGAGTACATAAAATAGAGCTGATTTGGAATTAAGAGATGCAGAGCTTAACACAGGTATACCTTATTTACATAGTAAACGTGTTCCTAAAACTATATATGCATGTGAACCAAGTGGGAAATGATTTATGCATATAAGTGGTAGTTGAACTGGTAAGTGAATAATATTGCCATGGAATATTTGTACCCATCTTAGCTCCAATTGAGTTGTCCAAATTTATCCCTTAGTCAATGCAAGAAGATGTATCTACAGTGACCCTTGTTTCACTCACAGTGGGCTTAGGAAATATCTTTGGCTACTCTAAACTACACATTATTTTGGAATCAAACTTCTGCGGTAAGTTTCTGAAGTTATTTTTATGGGGTGGCCTATCTGATCCTTAGTTCTGTTTTGGTGGCTTGAAAATGTGACAGTTACTCATTCCGCAGGGTCTTTGGATCAGATCATCCACACTTTTAACATCTTTTCATGTCTGCTCAAGATCCTGGCATCTGTTGCCCTACTCAAGGGCTTCAGAGGTTTTACTTCTTGCATCATTGTCTTTTCCTCTACTGGATCATTCACATCAGCAAACATATATGCTATAGTTTTCCCCATCTTTAAAGCAAAACAGTCAAAAAACCCTTGACATCATATTCCTTTCATATGCTGCCCAATACTTTACTGTCCTTTATCACAAATCTTTATAAATCTCTTTTAAAATATTTGAATTTTTGTGGGCTCCACTTGTTTAATTACCTCTTGAACTCATCCAGTCTTTTGTCTCCACCTCTCTACTAAAGTTACTTTTGTCAAGGTCACCAATAACCTCCATAGTTATAAATCCAAACTTCAGTCTTCATCTTCCTAGACTTTTCAGCAACGTTTGAAATAGTCTCTCTCTCTCTTTTTAATCATTGTCTTGCCTTCTGAAATACCAGTCTTGTTTACTTTCAATAGCTTTACGTGAATCTGATTCATCTTCTCCACAGCTAAACGTGTGTGTGTTTGTGCACACGTGCGTGCTTTTTATCTGTTCAGGATGGAAAGTAAGCTAAATATATGAAAAATCATACTATTAGACTTGGCTTTATCAGTACATAATATCTATATTGTAGAATTTCACTGATACTAAGAAAGTTTCTCTGCCTCAAAATATGTACATAAGCATTCATGATAGTGCTAACTTGCACTTCTAGAAATGTTCTTTGGGAATTGAAGATTTTTTTGGTCAGCAAGAATCTTTATAATACTCCTGGGAGACATTACTATTTGAACAGTTGATATTTTAAGGGGAATTATCTTGCTTTCTCAATTAGTGACAGTTAAGAGAGCCTGCTCTATGGGGACTAGAAAGAAATATGCCTCAGGTAGAGAGTATAATTATTAGGAAGGTGGGGAAAAGTAGCAAAGATAACTATCTATTTCACAATTTTGCTTAGGGCTGGCTCTGAAAAACGGTCTGTTATTGACACACTATAATTCTTCAACATTAAGCTACAGTTTTAGAGGGAAGACCAGCATCCATCTAAGAAGGCACTACTCCTGTGTTTACATAGCAGAGAGGAGAGGAGGTCCTGTCCTTTATTCTGTAATGGGTTAGAGCACTTCTTCCCCAAGACTCTGACTCTCATATTTCTCACGCTTACAAAAGCCATGATACCCTGGTAAAGGACTATGCTGCCAAGAACCGTGTCATAACTTCTCTAAATTTTGTGTAAGAAAAGGGGATAAATATTAAAGTGCCTGAGAAAGTCAACACTCTCCTTGAATTCAGTAAATTCAACCTGTACTGTAGTTTACTTAATACTTTTTTTCTGATTTGATCTTAAATTGACTCAATTTCTTTACATAGTCTTACCCTAAGAATTAAGGACTAAGTGATTGCTATAAAATTATTAATGTGAAAAGCCATATATAATATATAAGAGGGACAATTAAATACATTAAAATATGTAAACTGATAAATGATCTCCTTTGAAAGCAAAGAATATGTCATACTGCCCTTCAGCAAACATTGTGCTACAATATACTACATTTAAAATATTTTGAATTTTTTCACACGTTAAACTTTTAGATTAACATTTTCTTCAAAAATCTATGTTCCCTTTGACTGCTATTTATGAGTTATTTAGCTAAAAATCAATTAGCAGTGAAGCTGTGCATCCAAGCAATTGTAATTCCTGGATGTAACCACAACCAATCTCCACCACCATTTTTTTCTTTTTTTAATTTTTATTGGAGTATAATTGCTTTACAATGGTGGGTTAGTTTCTGCTTTATAACAAAGTGAATCCAGTATACACAAACATATATGTATGTGGCTTTTCCCCCTCACTTTTTACTGCTTTATCCTGAAGCGCACTTCCTCAATAAATCATGTACATGCAAATCCCTGCCTCAGGCTCTGCTCTGAAAAGTCCAAATAAAATTTCTGGGTGACCAGAAATTGTTACAGTTTAGACACTTTTGCTTGTGTTTCAGAGGCCTAACTGGGGAGTGATGCTAAGAATTAAACTGAGGCGATATGGTCTAGAGAACACTAACGTTTTGTTTATCTTGCTTTTATTTACTTATTTTAGATAACATAGCTGTTGAAAATTTTTAAGGTGGATGAGGTTTAGTTACTTCTTTAAAAACCTCATTGTTAAGTTATAATTAACTCAAATCTCAATCTAAATTCTACCACATATCAGATATGTATTAACTAAATATTGACTAGCAAGCACACATACAGTATGAAAAAATAAAATTAACTATTTGTGAAAACTTTAAAAGTATTCTATAACTTTACAAATGATAAAATAAATAAGGAGTAAAAATATTGACTTATTTTGATTACATGAAGAGTAATATCTTCTGGCCTACCAGGATAAAAGTGGCAATACTTAATAAATTTGGATACATGGACAGAGAAACAGTCTTAGGGAACTATGGTGAGTTTAATAGTGTATCTTTGGACTATCCAGAATATAACTGGAAAAATACATGCTTAGCTCAGGCAAGGATTATGAAAGTGGTGAATGTTTCTGGACTAAAATATTTTCTCCCGACTTGAATCTCTGTGAGTGAGCTCAGCTAGGTAAAGTGTGTGAAATGAGAAAGGAAGATTAAACCCTGGGAAATATTAATATTATGGGGCTGGGTGAACCTGAGGAGCCCAAAAGAAGATCGATAAAGAGCAGGTTCTTATGCCAGATGGAAGATATACAGAGAAAAGTGAGGCAGGAATCAACAGAGAAAAGATTTCGATGAGAAGATGTTTAATAAATTTAAATTCTCCAATGAGATTCTGATAAGAGTATAAAAGTGTCTTTTTAAAGGTGTATCTCAAGCAGTGACATATAGGATAATGTGACAGCCCATCTACACATTGATTCTAAGTATATTTGACCAGGCAGTAGATGATATCATAAGTTCTCTGGAATTTGCCATCTCAGAATAAGTTTTCTTTATTTAATTCTTTTTCTCATGATGTTACTTTTTGTCTGTGGTACAGATCCTTCCCAAACTCCTCTCCAATTCTTTCCCCAACATAGAGTTAAGTAGACCATTTGTGATGTCATATTTACTTTATTTTGTGCATTTTTCCCATTGTAATCCCATTATGATAAGGTGAGGGCCCACTGAGAGAATAACCTTAAAAGGTTTACCTTCTAAAACCTTACCATCATCTGGTTAAAATCCCAGTGTATTCTTGGCTTACTTCACTTCCCACATTTTACTGATAGTAGCTAACCCAGATAATTTCTCCATCAACTTATAATGGCCATTCAGCAACACCATCATTATAAACTAACCTGCTCAGGGATCATCTATAGTAGAAAGTGAGGCCAGGGAGCTCTTATAGCTTACCATTTTATTGCATTGCCTTAAGAGTCTGTCTTAACATGCAATATAGTGAGAAAGCCTTTGTCTAAGGCTCAGAGGCCCCAGATTTTAGTTCCACTTCTGTCACATACCTACTATATGCCCTTGTAGAGGTCTTATGATTAAGTTTCTTCATCTTTAAAGGATCAGAATAATACTTGTCCTACTGAACTGATAAGGTTGATTGGAGACTACCTAAAATAATGTGAAAAGACTTCAAAAACTCTAAAATACAGTAAAAAGTTATGTTGTTGTCATATGTGAAAACAGAAAGGAAGCAAGCAGAACCTGAATCTCCTATTGAAATTGCAGATATGCCCAAATATTTACGATAAGAAGCTGAAGGTAAACTAAGAAAAAACTTTTTCTTTTTATATTTACCCACTTTATTTTCAAGCCCCCAGACTTTGGAAAATGGTGTTCTATTTCAACTGCTAAGTAATATCAGCTTTTCAAATGCCACATATTTTGGGGGCTCATCCTAACACTCTTTCTGAGTCTTGCAATTCCTGTTTTGGCAAACTCACTAATAGAGTCAACATAAAAAATGAATATAAAGGGAAATGCAGAGCAGGAAAAAAATGATAAAATATTAAAGTCCAACATGTGTTTGCCCAAGGGCAGGAAAGCTTAAATATGTTAAATCTAAGCCTGCTGTAAGGCTCAACTGTATTTTGTAGAATCACAGATCAATAGCTCTAATATGCATTCTCTTCTGTACTCTTAAAAAAAATAGCCTGATTTATCAACTGATGGTCAAACTTATTGAGGAAGCAAAATAAATTCATTAATTATTTACAGTAAAACATCAGATCTAATACTAAGGGACTTTGTGAGGTCACCTCACCCCTCCCCTACTTACTGGCAGAAAATGCCCAAATATGTTCAAAGTACAATGATTTATTTACTGACTGGTGTTTCTATTCTTAGTTCAGAATATTCCAACAGATGTACATTCCACAGTCTTCCCCTGTAACATAACTCACATTCTGAGATCACTAAAAGTGTAACGGCCTACCTTGATTATTTTATTGAATTTACAATTATTATTGTTAACAAATCGGTAATTTGGTGTAATAACAACCAAATTTGCCTTATCTCTTCACATAATTACCAATAATTTTGTTACATACATTATATAATTAACATTTGTATGATGTAATTTTATGCCTGTAATTACCTTGTATTTAGTCAAATTTAAAGTGCCATAGATAGGTATAAAGGTCAATAAATCATTTACAAAAATTCACATTTGAAATTAATTTGATAAAAATTCTTTAAATAAAATATAATATTTAATGTTTAGTATTTAATACTTGTTTTGTGTTATGTAGCCTCATGTACTCTATGATTTATAAATATCTGTCTCTATCACCAGATTGTGATCCCCTTGAAGTTGGAGACTCTTTCATTCATTTTTGCATTTTTTTTCTGACTAACCATGCTTGGCACATAGCAGGTGTCACCCAAAATTATATTGAATGAATGAAGCAATCTTAGATGTTGTAACAGCTCTTCCCACACAATAAATATTGCAATCAGATGCCAATTTTCCCTGCACCTAATCTAAACCAAATATGGCAATAAATTTCCCTTTTGACATTGATTGTTCTAGGAATGACTATGTGATCCAGTCCGAGTCAGTAAGTTATAACGAGGCTCCACTAGGATTCTTCTGGGAAAGATTTTCTTTCCTAATGAAAGAGGTAGACATCCAAGTAGAATGTTATTTATTCTGCTTGGCCTTTCCTTCGTGCTTGGGAAAATAAGTGAAAATGTGAAACTATGGCAACCCCGAGGGCAAGACCTCCCTGTTAGTATGAGGAGGACAGCACAGCAAGCAGAGAGGGCTGGGTGCTGGGAAGACAATGCTCCATGAATCTTTTCACCTTTTTGCAGAGGCTGGACTTCACAACTGAACGGCAAAGAAACTAGAGATTGAGGGTTGCTCCAGGGAGATTTAGACATTCATCTTCCCTGCACTCAGTTGTTTACATTTTAAGGATAATAAAATCTTGGAACCCTCCCCTCCTCTTCCCTGAGAGGATTTGTTTACATTCCAGAGCAAAAAATAAGGGGCCTCTGTCTCTCCAGAGAGGAGAAGGGACAAAGGCACCAGCGGTCCTATGTAAGCTTTGAGACATAATTTCCATTTCCTCTCCTGTGGTGCAAACACTCCCTTGTATGCACAGGTGGCAGCAGGCTTCATAGTGTGTTGCCTTATGAAGAATTGGGAGATGGGGAACCCGTGCAAGATGCTCTGTGAAGAAGCAGTGTGTTCTCTGATCTAGAGCCCTCATATTTCCTGTAGGGGTGAATAAATACATATACACATAGACTGCCTAATACTGGGTATTTTAGAACATTTGGGGTTACTATATCAGTCCTGGAATCTCTTATGTGAGAGAATTAGATGTCATTATTTCTAAAAACATTTTTAGACAGGTGTTCTCTTACATATAGTTAAAGACATCCTAACTGAAACAGAATTAATCTACTTCTTACTCAGAATCATGTGGTGTAGCAGTTTTCTCTTGAACTTGTTTTAGGATTACTTTGAAAGGACCTCTATCTAATGTATGCCTGGTTTCCTAGTTAGGAAATCCATAATATTCAGCCGAATTGTACCCTCTGTTTACCCTATCTATAGCATCATGTTTAAAAATATAAAGTTTGTATTCAGATAGATCCAGGTTTTCATTCTAATTCTAGAATTTATTTGCTATATGATACTTAATCTCTGTTTTAAGCTTCAGTATCACCATTTGTAAAGTAAGCAACACAATATTTATATCATAGGGTTTTATAAGGGTTAAATGAGATAATTTATGTAAAGTGTTAAATAGAATGCTTGGCGTAGAGTAAGTGCTTAAAGCAGGTAATCTCAATGGGCGAAGTAGAAATTCAACCACCACTACAATCACTGAGAACAGTGTGTCAATGTATAATCTAGTCATATTTTTCAAATCGTAAAGGCTTAGCCCCCACTCCTATCACTCCCACAAAGGGAGACACTAAATTAAACTTTCAGGTGATAATCCCTACCAGCAGAAGTCTCCATTACTGATGGAAGTGTGCCATATAGCTCCAGTATACAGAACCAAAACAAATAGCAGAGAATCATGATATTAGTAAATCTGCTTTTTTTTTTTTTTTAGGTCCTCTTCAGCAGGATGATCTTTATACGTTTGTTGACAAGCATCATGCTTCCTCATGTTTCTTCTTCTTCCTATATCTTTCCCATTTGCCTTGGTTTCTAGACTGGTCTTCCTGTACCCTAACTGTGAATGCCTTCTAGTTTGTTAATATCTTTTCAAAATATAGTACAGAGAAATAACACCAATAGTTCCTCTCTAGGTAGCATAAACAATGAAGATCGTAAATCCTAGTATTTTTCTTCATCTGAATGTTTTGTTTCTGGAAGTATGCCTACAACTTCACATACTCTTTTAGCACTGCTATAGTAGCCACCATTGGCTCATACTATGCTTGTATCCAAGTTTTTTTCTTATAGGTCTTCTTTAAGCCAAGATCCTATAATGCACATTAGGAATAAATGTAGGCATTTATCTTTATTTTTGTCATATTTAATCTTACTAGTTTTAATTCATTATTCCATCTTATTGAGAAATTTTGTTCATGTTTGTTTATATTTTCAAAAATGTATTTCTGATTATATAAATAATACTAGTGTAGGAGAAAATTTATTGGAAATATAAATATAGTAAAATATTACCAAATGTTTTTCTCAAAACACATCAATAAAATTTACATTGCCTAGCTATACATCTTTCCATGTTTTTATGCTCATATATTTATGCAATTGCCTTAATAGGTCACATAGTTTTATTATCCTCTATTTTAAATGTAACTGTTTGAAATATATTTTGGTACTTTGTAAGGCTATGTCCCAGCTGTGTGTTATAATCAGCTCTTGCTTTAAAGACAAATCATCCTTAATTTACCAAGTTCAAGTTAAGAAATACTGAGAGACAAGAATCAGATATAGTGACTTGTAACACACACTAGAGCACTCTCTTCCAGACTGACATCACTCTATTAATCACACTGCTTGAACACAGATGTGTTTTCACATAATTAAGCTGTCTTTCAAAATATACATCTCCATCATGTCCACAACAAAGGTTTTCATTCAATCACTTATTCATTGATTAAATTAGCTTATGAAAATGGAACATGAGAAAAGTCTATATATTATGTCAAACATTACACTCAGGTCCACAGGTACAAATTGAATAAAAACATTCTATATCTTGAAAATACAGTTCCCTGGGAAAGAAAGATATTTATACAAATATCTCCGAAGTATTCAAATGTACAAAATTCCGAATGTATAAAAAGTTATGGGAGTTATTCATGTTATTTCAGATACTTTGATCAAATTTCAAATTGAATTCTGGATATAGCTTGGGAGCAGAAGATGGCTGAGTAAAGGATTTTAAACTATTATTACCTTTGAGCAGGAAGAAAATGAAACATAAAGATTAAAAACTCCATCTTTATTGTAATCCTAACCCTAACCTTTGAAGAATAACTGTCAAAAAATCAAATTTGGACCAAACTTAGGACACTACAATCTGCATATATACGACTATATCTGCAAATCTTGATCAATGAGTAGAGGTCTCCAAAATCAAACAGTAAGCCCTAGGTTGAGAGATCAATGATGATTGATTTAAGATGTCAAGGTCTGAGGTGTAGGTAGGCTAAAAAGTATATCTGAGATCCCTTAGCTGGTCAGGCAGGGCTGAATAACAGCCACATGGATAAACGATTTTGCAAAACGTGGGCTTTTATTTTGACAGCGTGAAGGATATATGTGTTTGCTAATCACCTATGCAGATGTTGATCACTATCAATGGAAGAGAAGTTTATGCTAATTTGTTCAGAACTCTATTATGAATCTAGTAGAATTTCTCATACTCTGGAGATGAGATATACCTGCAAGTAAGAATTCTGTTAAGGAGTTTTTGGGACAAAGTAATCACAACCAGGCTGATATGATTCTTTCCTACCCACAGTTTTAGCAATAGATAGCTTAAACAGAATTGCCTTCATTCAAAGATAATCATCAGAAAGCAGATCATATAGGGATCTTACAAAAGTATTTTAAGAAAAATGGTAGAAATGAACTTTAAAATCCAGAGTAAAAGGGACATGAGAAAACTTCTAGGAGGTATAGAAAAGTTATGAATCTTATTTGTAGTGGTGGTGACTTCAGGTGGGTATACATCTGTCAAAACCCACTTCCTACTTACACAGTGTCAACGTCAGTCAATAGAAAGTGCTTAGCATTTTCTTATTTCCTGAGCTCACAACCCTGGGCATAGGCAATGAGGTAGCTGATATTGGAAACTTACTCTTAATGAAACTAACATGTATAATGAAGAAGTTACTTGCCCATTGCCACATAGCTATAAGCTGTAAGAGACAGATTTGGGATTCAAAGACAGCCTCTATAACAATGGTGAGTACCTCCTACATATGACCCACAATCACCCTGTAGTTCTTAAAGGACACATTAAAACTAGCAACTGTCTGAACTCCCTGAGGAAAGAGACAATCTAAGCCTTGATCATACCTATTTTGTGCTATATTATCACAAAAATACTTATACAGTTATTATTTTCTCTGACATTACAGTTGAGAACTCCTGTGTAGATTAATTCTTGGTTTTATATCTAGGGTCTTGAGTTGTTTGGAAATTTAAAAAGAAATAACTTTTCTCAGTAGGTTTTCTAGAAGCCTGGGGGTCATATGTAATACATTCGTCATTTCTAGAGCCTTCAGTGCTTGGTCATTCTCTGCTAAAATATTTGCAGCTCAGATGCAACTTTGAATGGACATTTAGGTAAACAGAACCTCCTGAATGTTGGCATAAATCTCACTGCTTGGCACTGTCATGGGGACTGAGAGATACGCCAAGACTGTTAAATACATTTATTTGAAGAGAGTGCTTGGTTTTTGATCAACTGTTGTAGGAATAGAAGAGAAAACAGCCACGGCGTTTTGAAAAGGGAAGAACTGTAATCTCCTCCTTTGGGAAAAGTGACTAAGCTTGTGGGAGAGGTATCAGATCGAGGAGTCCAGAGAACAACTGCTTTAACCTGCAGGCTTTTTGGCAGCGGTGACAACAGACCACCTTTCAGAAGCAGACAAAAAATCAAATTTAGATGGTCTCTCCTGCGACAGGATTAGATCATATAGACAACAACAAATAGCAGACTTCTTTTTAAGGAGGGAGCACCTCGGTGTTTGAACAAGTAGGGCACCCAGCACAGCAAGGCTTGAGTTCAAACCTAATTCTCCTGTCTCAACAGCCTTATGACCATGAAAAAGTGGCATACACACTCTGAGCCTCAGTGTGGTCATCTGTACAATGATAATAACTTCCCTCTTTCACATCATCTAGTGAGGTAAGATACATGAAAACAAAGGGCAGTAAATGATTATACAAATGTTAATTGTCACTATATTTAAGATGGGTATCTGTGATGGGATGATAATATATTTCATTGCTCTTTCACATATATGAATTGGATTTTGGATTCTGGACCAGTATCTAAATTTACAAGCTGAAAATCAGATTTTATTCTTCAATATGTTTTTTTCATCCCATTTAAAGTTTTACAAAATTGCATCAAATACCTGCATATATTATAGTTTGTGGAGATAGAGTGTAATGACAAAACTAGAAGGTTTTTTCTACTCACTATTACAAGTAAATTAGATCTTGCTAATGATCATCGGATTCTGTATTGAGCACACTGATGACCAAAGATCAGTTTTGTTGCATAATTAATACTCAATTTTTATTATAGTTCTAACAAACACAATCTTTGAGAATTTAAAAATGTAGTAAGGCATTTCTGGTACTTCCCTGGTGGCGCAGTGGTTAAGAATCCACCTGCTAATGCAGGGGACACTGGTTTGCACCCTGGTCCAGGAAGATCCCACATGCCGTGGAGCAACTAAGCCTGTGCGCCACAACTACTGAGCCTGCGCTTTAGAGTCCGCAAGCCACAACTCCTGAAGCCTGCGTGCTTTAGGGCTCACGTGCCGCAACTACTGAGCCCGTGTTCTGCAACTACTGAAACTCGCGCGCCTAGAGCCCGTGCTCCGCAACAAGAGAAGCCACCACAATGAGAAGCCTGCGCACCGCAACGAAGAGTAGCTCCCGCTCGCCGCAACAAGAGAAAGCCCGCGCACAGCAACGAAGACCCAATGAAGCCAAAATAAATAAATACATAAATAACTTTTGAAAAAAAATTTAAAAATAAAGATGTATTAAGGCATTTCTAAAACTCACTTTTGTATCTATAAATTGAAGATCAGGAAAACTGGTTTCCCTATCTCAAAGAAATTCATGTACAACATTTAAGAATGAATCACGAACAAGTGTCTAAACTTAAACTTGAAGCTCTTCTCTCATTATTCAAAGAACATTTACTGTTTCCTATGTAACAGGCCCTAGAATTTTTCTTTATTATTAAAAAGTTTGGTTTTCTTGATGGTCACTAATATTTTTACAACTAATTTTCTTTTCCCTCAGAAATTGGAAAGCTTATAATCTTTATGTCAAATTTGAATTACCTAGCTTTACCAAATTTAGTCTTATAAAACTGTACTAAAAATCAAAGTTCTGCACCTTTAGATCTCCTACCTTGATCTGTTGTTAACAGCAATAATAATAATAACAATAAAACTAATAAATAACAATTATAGCTTTTAGAAACATGAATTCTTCAAAAACAGATGGAATCATGCTGTATAAATTGTGAAATTAAATCTATGATTCTATTCATACTGAGATTACATATAACTTCTATAAAGACAGAAAAGAAAAAAAAATCTATGAGTGTTTTGGTAAATTCAGATAACAATACACCTATCAGGACTTCTCTCCCAGGTGGTACTCTGCAGGGCCAATTGTATTCAGTCAACAGAATCATCAGATACTCAGGAAACATCAACTCCCTGCCAGGAACTCTCCAGGTACTGGGAATGCAGCAAGGAACCTGGAGGAAAATATTCTTACCCTCATGGATATTACATTCTAGGAGGATAAGGTGGACAATAAACTAATACTAGCAATTTGTTCGGGTTTTAATTATTTAATAAAATCAGCCAGTTTGGAGGCAGGTACTATGTGAACACTAATAACATGCAAACAACACCTTTTTCTTTTTTCTGCCTGGAAATTTCTCAGTGGCTATCTAATTTTGAAAGCCCCGCCCCGTTTATCTTTTCTTTGTTTCTTTCATGCCACATTTTTCTTTTATGTTTTCCAGAATAGCTAGAAGATGTTAACTACCTCTGAAGTATGAAGAGGACAAATAACTTGTCGAGGCAACACAGACACACCCATGTCCCCATATCTTAGCACTCTTACAGCTATGTGCGTATTGGCTTCCTAACAAGAAGTGGGTGCAAACCTGACAGGGTGACCAAGGAGATTTGCGTGGTGTGGAGGAGGAAAGAAAAACTTTCCTCCTACATGAGGAAGTTTCATGCTGCAAAGTCATGTGGCTCCAGGTAATGGACCCACTTGATAAAGTAGAGGTGATAAACAAGTAGGCATGGAATGAACAGCCCTCCAGTGAGAAAAAGCAGTAAAATGATTGTATAAATTTAAAGGAAAAAAAATTAACTCAATTGTTGAATCATAGAAGCACTGTGACATGTGATAAACCTCCTCTTTAGTTGTAAATTGTTTTCTGAGATGTTTCTTTATAATTCTGGTGAATATAGAAAATTAGATTGGATCCATTGCTACAGTGGTGACAACCTAAGAGGAATCAGTGCTTCCTTTGCTTTGTGGCCCGAGGGAGCACTCAGGAGGCAGACCAAAAAAAAAAAAAGTCAACACCACATGGCTCCTGACAGAAATATGCTTAATCATTGAAAGGTCCCAAGGACAAACTCAAGGAGAAACTCTTCTGAAGAAGACTGTTACCAAGATTCCAAAACCCATCCATTCTGTGAGTCTTGTGTGCATGATACAGGCCCCATGACTTCAGCTCTAGTGGTTAGAATCTACAAATGGTTGTTTTCTTAGCAGTTTACTTTACTGCCTTAGGATACTTCTCTCTAAAAATGACCCAGAAACTTTAAATATGAGTAATAGGAAATATTTGTTTCAAACTTTAACATTATTAATGCTACTTGTGCTCAGTATCAAAATAAAAACATTATTCAAGAAGCATCCAAAACCTGCAATAAGAACAAAAACTATCTAATTTACTATTATCCTATGGCAGCGTATTGCATGTTAGGATGAAATGATACGATTGACGCACTGAGCTATGATCAGAACTGGGCTGAGCAGGTGGTCCTGATTCTTGCCTGGGGTTTGGGTGACGGTGGCTCAAGTGTATCATTAGCAGTGTCCTCAGTGACATGAAGAATTACAACCTTTTTAATGAGTTAATTTTGGCCTTAATAACAAAGAAATTAATCGAAACTTTATGGATTATTTAATCTGTGCTCGTACTGTGCTTTACACGCATTTCTAATTTAATCCCAACAAAAATCTCATAAAATGGTTTTTATCATCATCTTGTTCAGATGAGGAAATGAAGAGTGAAGTTAAGCATCTCACTCTTTTATTTTTTTTTCCAGGACCTAAACATTTATTTGACCTTAGGATGATATAGAAAAAGTTTTAGCATTATCTGTGTCATATGGAGACATAAAACATTAAAACTTTTTATACATTCAAACCTGTTCACTTTTTTTTTCCTTTATTATTTCCAGGTTTCCAAAATGTCTTAAAATTTTTTTCCCAACTCTGAAATTATACGAATATTCTACTAACTTTTCTCCTAATATTTTAATTTTTTTACATTTAAGTCATTGTAGTTAGAGATTATTTCTATACATGATGTAAGAAAGGAATATGACTTTTTGTCCCATATAAAGCATCTCACTCTTATTTACAAGCTGGTAAGTGGTATAACTCAGCCCCTGAGCTTATGACCTAATCACTGCCAAACTGCTATATCAGTTAGCATACTATCTCAAATGATATGTAACTTATTTACATGTGTTTAATCCTATTATATTTTTAATGTCAGATATTATTTTTAAAAATCAAATTTGAATCTGATTTATGTCCTGTCTCTAATATATCCTAATATACCCTAATATGTCTGCCTTCCTATAGCTAATATGACTAAAGGACAGCATCCAGCCCAGCTTCTTTGTGTAAAAATGTTTTTTCTATGTTTGGAATGAATGACTCAGTCAAGTTCTCATTCAAGAAAACTTTATTGAGTGCATATTATGTGTATAGAAATATAAGGTAAAAAGTGAACTAGACACAGATCAGCCCTGAAGAATCTTTCACTCTAATAATGGAGATGGCAGGAATACAGCCAACATCACCACTCCAAATGAAATAAAAGACCAGGCTAGGGCTTCCCTGGTGGCACAGTGGTTTAGAGTCTGCCTGCCGATGCAGGGGACACGGGTTCATGCCCCGGTCCGGGAAGATCCCACATGCCGTGGAGCGGCTGGGCCCGTGAGCCATGGCCGCTGAGCCTGTGCGTCCAGAGCCTGTGCTCCGCAACGGGAGAGGCCACAACTGTGAGAGGCCCGCGTACCGCAAAAAAAAAAAAAAAAAAAAAAAAAAAAAAAAAAAAATCACATTTCAGTTCTGCTTGGAACAAGCTTGTCTTAGGCAAATCAATAAACTATTCTGAGCTTTATCCTGTTTGTCAAATTACTGGTTTATCTCTTCAAACTCAAAGTTTCTATACTCACAATATTTTTCTCTAGGCATTTAAAGCTATTCATAACTACTTTATTGTTTTTCAAATCAATATTATTTTATAAGTAAGAAATACAGGGACTTTCCTGGTGGCACAGTGGCTAACAGTTCAAGCTCCCAATGCAGGGGGCCCAGGTTCGATCCCTGGTCAGGGAACTAGATCCCACATGCATGGTGCAACTAAGAGTTCACATGCCACAACTAAGGAGCTGGTGAGCCACAACTAAAGAGCCCTGGAGCCACAAATAAGGAGCCCGCCTGCCGCAACTAAGACCCAGCACAACCAAACAAATAAATATTTATAAAAAAAGAAATGCGTAATAAGCAAGTTTCTTAAACATTCATTTTTTAAAAATTTAAGGTAACCAATCATTTCTGAAAGACAAAGTTTCTTGTTCCTGTCATTATCAAGTTGATGTTTCATTTACAAAACAATCTCCTCATTAAGTATCAGCTAGTATCTTGATTCTTTTGATTATTAATTTAATTACTAATATATTATATTATTAATCTACTATGGAAATATTGTGATTATTTTAATCTGGCTTGAGTTTTACCCTCTTAGATACGTGAAAAGTGTCTTTACGTACGAAAAAATTGGCCTGGTAATCAAAGAATAAAAATCTTTCACTCTGTTTCAAAATTATTTTCTCTATTTCAAAAGGCTGCTCATTACTTGACTAAAGGTGGTACCACTGAAATTAAATTTCAGAAGATGTAACTATGTTGTGGTCCCATTTTCTACTGTAGACATTCCATTTTATATAAAATGTGCTATTTTTGCCCATTTTACACGAAATGTAAAGCACGATTTCTATATTATTTCTCAAAATGTGCTCTAAGCAATGATCACACTAAATATGCTTTATTTTTATTCTGTTTTAGCATAATGTTGTAGCAGAAAGTAATAGGAAATAACCAATGAGACAAATAACATTTACCAATTCCCACTCAACAGATGAAAAAAATACTTTGTAATTGGATTTATAATAGCAAATTTCAGTAAGATGGATATTAACAACATGGATTTAAGTCATTTTCAGCCCTTTCATTTTGAGCAGCTTTAGCAGAGGTAAGTGGTCTAGCTAAGTCATTTTAGGCATACATGTGATAAGTTCTTCCCTCACTAGACAAGGGGTTAGTTACAATCTCTAATGGAACTGAATAAAATGAAATGTGAATGGGATTTATCAATTTCAAGCAAAGATCACTTTGAACTAAGCAGAACTAAAGACTGCTTTACATCAAAGGTGCAGTTTTAAAGCTGAGGGTGTTAATGATGTGAATCATGACCTTTTGATTTCTTTAAAATATTTTTATATGACTCATAATGAGATTAAAAGTGGGCATTATTTCCAGATATCTGAAATGTAGGCACCAGACTTTTGTTATTCAAAATGACCCATTGGAAAATCTTTGCCTAACCATCCTCAGAATTAAAGAAAGTAACAGTTACAAATTAAAATTTCTTCATCTCTCAAAAAAGTTTGCTTAATTTCCTCATCCACACCAAATGAAACTTAACTTGAAAAGAAGCAAATGATTATTAATTATAAAAGTCTGTGCATTATATTTCAGTCATCAAAAAACTTAACACTATACTGGCATTAGCAATAGAGTACTGACATTTGGAACTGTCAATTTCATTCAATTTGTTTTCTAGTTTCAAAAATAATTTTATTTTCTTTAAATGAATGTTATTCTGGTTCTAATAGAAACATGATGTACGCTGAGTTCCAAATCTTGACACTTCGTGGAAAATACATGGAACAACTACAAGAACAAAATAAATGAACAAACTAAAAAGGTCCAAAATCTTGTATCTTCAGCAAAACGTGGAAACAAAGAAAATGTGAAAACTCAAAACTAGATCTATGTGAAGCCAAAGGTATTCCTTTAAAAAAAAAAAAAAGACAAAAATCTACTTAACAAAAGTCCACAAAATTTAAGCAAGTTTTATATAAAAGAGGATTTCCAAATGATCGATAAATATATTAAAAGTTCTCAACATCATTGGTCATCAGGGAAATCCAATTTACAAGAGTGATGACGTATGACTACATACCCACTAGAAGTTAAAATGAACAAAATGACAATAGCAAGTATAAGCAAGGATTGAGGCAGCTGGAAATTTCGTACTCTGTTGTTGGAGTGCAAACTGTTACAACCAGTTAGAAAACTGTTTGGAATTATATACTAAAAATGAACATTCACATACTCTATAAGTCAGCAATTCACCTCTGAGCTATAACCGCCCCCCGACCCATGTACATATGTATGCAATATAAGAAACTAACAAGAATATTTATAGCAGTGCTATTACACTGGACAGAAACTGGAGATGTCCAAATACCCACCCACAACAGAATGTATAAATAAATTCTTTGGTATATACATACATGAATACTATAAAACAATGAAAATGAATAAACTGCTTCTTTAGAATGTAAACAATAACAATATGAATGAGTCTAACCTGTGTAATGATAATTACATAGAATAGAAACGATATAAAGATGAATAATTTATGATTTCATTTATATGAAGGTCAAAACAGTCAAGATATTTCTTTGATGATAAAGTCAGAATAGTGGTTATCCAGGGGATATTAACTTGATGAGATATGAATGAGGCTTCTGCGGCACTGTTAAGGTTCTATATCTTGACCTGAGTGGTGGTTTCATAGATGCCTCCAGCTCTCCACTCAAGATGTGTGCATAAAATACATCTATCTATATCTGTCTACATTAATAAGGAAGCTCTGTATATACTGACATAAACAAATAATTGAAGATACATTAGATGAAGAAAGGAAGGTACAGAACAATGTTTATGATAGGTACTGTTTGTGTAAGAGAAGTATCAAAATGAGAACATGCATTAGTTTACCTTTGTATTTTCATAGGATGAATAAACAAGAATCTGTCAATGTGATTAGCTGTGGGAATTAAAGGACTGGATGGGAAACTGAAGCAACAGGGATGGGGTGAGATGATACTTTCGATGTATACCTTTAATACCATTTTGACTTTGAGCAACATTAATGTATTCCCAATTTTAAAAATATTTTTTCATGAGTAGATGTTCCAAAGATGAAAAAATTGAATTGTTTGCTACATTTGCCCCTCAAAATTGCTGGAATTCACAGCTGTCTTGTCTTTTCTATAAAATAGTACCTCTTTTTTAAAGAATGTACTTTCCTTTCAGATCATCCCAACTCTGTCCATGATGGCATCAAATATATACAGATATACAAATGATTTGCCATTGAATTCTGAATATGAGAGGGAGAGAGAGAGTTCTTCTTTAAGCCAAGACATATGTTAATTGTTTTAAGATGCAGTAGTATTTATTTTGACACTGCCTTCACTAACTTACATTGCTGAAACACCTTCAGACGTTCTAACAAATGTTCAATTCTGTGGCAGTGTCTAGGGTACAAGAGTCAATTGGTGTTCTGTCTCAGCTTTACATTCAGAGCACTACCTTTTCACAGATATCTTACAAGCTCCGTGGGTTCTGATTCAATGGTTTGAAGGATATTCTGCTGTCACTGATTTATAGCAGCTCCATGAAGAGAACACAAAACAGTGAATTTTTTTAAAGCAAACATTTTTTTGCCAGTGGTGATGTTCCCATTTTTTTTGTGTTTGGCTCATGCCAGTCTGGCTTTCATTTGCTGCTTTAGCTCATGACACTTAGCAATGCTAGGTCTCCAGTTCAGAGCATAGCTGGACCATTTAATAACAAAACCAGAAGGAGTTTGAAAGGTCTTAACAATATTACTTTCCAAGGTACTTTCCTGTAACTTTCCTCACCAAAGATGAATGACCTTGTGTGGCAGGAACATTTGTTTTCATTTCGAGATGAAGAACTGAGGAACAGAGGAGATGAATGACCAGAGTTACTCTAGAATTAGAATCTGACATCAAGTTTGAGGACCCTTAGGCCACAGGGCTCTCTATCACAGCAGACTTGTTCTGAAAACACATCTGACCTGGAAACTCAGAGAGATCCTGAGGGACCCCTCCTGCTCAGAGGGATCCCAACCTCTTATTAACTTATTTAAGAGAGCTTTGGATGTAGTGGGGAAAAAAGTAAAATACCCTAATGACCTAATGAAAGCAGTTAGTTCTTGCTAAAATTTCAACATGGAGAACTGACTCAGAAATTGATGATCTTGAAGAGGGCACATGGCATGGAACTGAACATGGCTGTGTGAGAAACCAATAATTTTTTTTTGCTATTACCACTTTATTAACGTGTACTTCTTCTGAAATTTGTATGACTCTAATTATTAATATGCACTAATTCATCATTTATTTTGAGCTTTCCTTTAGAGTCTAAATGTGTTTTTGTTAGAATCTGTTTTTCTTACTTATTTTGTTAACCTGCATCTTTGGATGCATTGAGATTAATTTAAAGAGAGTTGTTTTCTTTTTATTTGGAGTCTTTCAGTGACTTTTGACATTTTTACAGTTAAACTGTGTGGAAAAATAAAAAGGTTTTTATACACACAGGGAAGCATCCACAGGAATTTCTAAATGTTTTATGGACATATATGATTATTGAAGGGGAACAGGTACAGGGTAGCAGCAGTATTGGCCTGAAAGGAATAGGACAAAGAGTGTTGTCTGAAAGCCTGTTCCTGGAAAATTGTGCTGTTTCCACATCTTAATGAGTGTGTAAATTACATAAGAAGTTGATGAAGGTGGAGACGTATATGGAGTCACACCGGCTGGTTTATATGCAGCAGATTAGAAAACAGAAGATTCCAGTTCTCAATCTAGTTCTGTTACTAGCTAGCAATCCCTTTGGCACTTCACCTAACATCTTTGAGATTCAGTTTCTTTATCTCTAAAGCAAATGAATGAAACTCTTAAGGTCCTTTTAGGCTCTCATGTAGAAAAAAGCAAGTCTTTGCACACAGGATTGCATTTCTAACACTGTTTATAATTTAAAAATAAATTTTGAGATGCTGGATAAAGTAGCCAAGATTTGTAATAGCACCCTGAGGACAAAGTTAAAGGCATTTGGGAGCTAGCAGACTAATGTTCTAGGCCTGGCTTTGATGCAGTTGGTGACTGGGCAAATTTATGCATTTCTATAGGGACTAGGTTTTTTTTCTGTATTGCCAATTGGGCTAGATTGTCTCTGAGTTTTCAATCAGCAATAATATTGGCTATTCTCTCTGATTTTTCCAGTAAAGTAACTCAAAGAAATAATATGAGTCCCTCAATATACAGTTTTAGTTTCCACAATATTTCCATGAGGAGTTTTGACAGGGATGTACCAGAAGGAAACAATATACCAGCACTTTTCATGGGAATTATTTCGAAAAAGCCTTGCCCCATTATCAGGCTTTATGAAAACTAAACGTAAATTTAAAACCTTAGGTAGTTATTTTCTATAGACCTTCCTTTATTAATAAGAGGTAAAGTGTGGGGCAGAGTAAAGAGTTGGGATGGGTAGCTCATACCAATTAGACAAAATGAAGAACTGAAACAGTTATTAACTACTTACATATTCATGACCAATATGACATGAATTATAGGTGAACTGCTAAAGACAATGACTTTTAACCAACCATTTATCTTTTCCTTTTAAAATGTAAAGCACAAACATGAAAGGACTAGAAATACTTTATTTGATGGACTCGTACGTACAGATGAGTTTAGTTAATATTTTTCATGTGCTCTTATCATTGTAACTTAAAGCAGATAAACCTTAACAAATATTATTAATATCATTAACATCATAATTCATTCGCCTAATTCTAATTACAAGAAATTGTCATATTTTATTTTTTTATCAAATAGTTTTCATAATGAGCGTGAAAAAAACAATAAAATAATATAGAAATGCACTCAGAGGGAAAAGTAGTGCCACATCCTAAAGTATTATTTCAGAAATTTTTTTAATGTCATATCTATATTAAGATATTTTGTCAGTCTCCACAGTACATCTGTGAGGTATAAGGTTGTTTGTCCTGAAATCCCTATTTTACACACAGGGAAACAAGTGCAGTATGTTTAGCAAATTTTCCAAGGCCACATACTGTGTCAGGATAGCGCTGGGAAAAGAATTTATCTCTGATATTTTTCTTGTATAGTCCAGTGCCTAACACAGTGCCCTAGAAAGAGTAAATGCTCAACAGTCACTGAAGGAAAAGAATGAAACCATTCTTCTCTATGAAACTGAGAAAACTGTCATATTTGCTCTCTATTCCTTTAGTCATTAAATTGAACAAGCTGGGGCAGCAGTTGAGCAATAAGCTTCATCCACTGTCCTTTCCACAAGTTTTCATTATTACATGAAGAGGCTTTACAAGATGGTACCATCTGGTCAGTACTGAAGTTACACACTTCTAGGCACCCCACAAAAAGAGTGTCATTAATCTTGGTTCATTGTACCATTGGCTTTTGTGGTGTAAGTTAGGTCCACCAGCCTGTGGCCAAGATCAACTTTTCACAAAAGTCACTGAAAATTCATTATTAATAAACATGTTACTGATGCCCTACCCTAATGATATTCTAGTAAAACAGTTCTACATCTTGGACCTAAAGAACTTAGTTAAAGTCCTTGAAAATAAATGACTTGGCTAGTGTCGGCTCTGGTTACTTCAGACTTTGCTGAAGATAATTATAAAGCCAGAAAGAATAACTCAATTTATTTCCTGAGTTAATGTGTCATAAGTTGAATTGCAACTGTAAACATGATGAAGGTCACAGTGGCATGACTTCTACTTTTATTTATTTAATTATTTTGGCCACACCACACAGCATGTGGGATCATAGTTCCCCGACCAGGGATGGAACGCTTCCCCCCTGCAGTGGAAGTACAGAGTCGTAACCACTGGACCACCAGGGAATTCTCTGGCATGACTTTTAGAGTTGATAGAAAAATGTGGTAAAAAACACAAGTGTTTATATCACTGGGAGACAAAAGGATGGCAAAACTATAGTAGTTACTCCCAGTGATACATCATCAAAATAAGTGAAAGATTGTCATTCATTTCATTGACACTGGTAACCAATTACGTAAAAAATAAGTAAGACATCTCATGAAGCACTTATGGTTAAAACGTATTCCTTCACCTCTAATAACATTCATATTTTTCTGTTTTGAGAAATAAAACCTGTTTAACTCCATAGAATGATCCTATTAAAGTGAAATGGAAATACTCTTGTATCTGTCACCCGAATTTAGTGATTGATCTAAAATTTCACCCAGGTGACATTTTCATTAGGGCACAGTCTGGAGAAATCTGACAATTCTACATCTCATTTGCTTATACTTAAACAAATGATTCACCAGACTTGCCTAATTGGATGGTGTATTTCCACTGGAGTGAACGTCCTAATAGTAATTCAAGACAAATCTTAGAGATAAGATTCATCAAACATTTCTACTCCATCTTATCATGTCTAAGATCAGAGATATTTTGAGCTCTAAAAGAGCACCATGAGGAACTTAAAGCATTCTTTGGTGCAACTGTTACTCATTTTTAGAGCATAGTCACAACTAAAATAGAGATAGACAGAAATCAAATCAAACTATTAAACATCTTTAAAAAATGGTTCTGAAGAACCTAGTGGCAGGACAGGAATAAAGATGCAGATGTAGAGAATGGACTTGAGGACACGGGGAGGGGGCAGGGTAAGCTGGGATGAAGTGAGAGAGTGGCATGGACATATATACACTACCAAATGTAAAATAGATAGCTAGTGGGAAGCCGCCGCATAGCACAGGGAGATCAGCCTGGTGCTTTGTGACCACCTAGAGGGGTGGGATAGGGAGGGTGGGAGGGAGACACAAGCGGGAGGAGATATGGGATATATGTATATGTATAGCTGATTCACTTTGTTATAAAGCAGAAACTAACACACCATTGTAAAGCAATTATCCTCCAATAAAGACGATAAAAAAAAAACTATTAAACATCAGCTTACTGGGCAAATTGAGTTTAGATACCTACATGATGCAAAAGAGCAGCTTTTGTATAAGCTCCTCTACCCTTTAAACGTAAAGCATAGCCCGTGTTTTCACTTAAAAGTAAATAACTGAAGCCAGGAATTTCATTTTGTCATTGTGTCAATTATGTTTAAAAGACCATTATTAAGTAAAATTTAACTTAATTTGTGAACAACCCTACAGTGAGTGGAAATAGAAAACTATAAGTACCCACACCCAGCAACAAACAAATGACAGATTCTTGAGCGCCAGACCCTCCAACTTGTCTACTTATCATTCAATCCCTTTGCTCACTCTTTCTTTCTACACCAGGCAGAAGAGTAAAATATTTTCAGAGAAATTCCCTCGACTATATGATTTCAATTGCACGTGCCACTCTGGACAAACAGAAGATCCTATTTTCAAAGCCTTAAAGCACTTGTAAGGGCTGTGTATATGTGTCTTATTGTCCTTGTTGCTTCTGTTCTGGAGAATTTGGTTGGCCAGAGCTCTCTCCAGGGCGGTGTGCAGGAGTGACAGGAAATTGAAATCCATAGCCATTGTATCCATCCAAGTAGACACATTGGAAGAAGCTGATGGGGCCTAAAGAATAGAGGATGATGATTTATTAAAACAAGTAGAATGTGATTAGGAACAGAGGTAAAACACTGTGAGGCCATCTAATACAATACATATGGACATGGGTTCTCCAGCCAGATAGGCTTGGCAACAACCAGCAAGTTCCGCACATGTAAAATCAAGACAACAACAAAAACCTCACAGAAATATTGTGGAAATTAAATAAGTTCATATATGTGAAAAACTTGAAATCCTTCCTGGCACATAATAAGCCATTATTAAAATGATAATTAAAAAAGCCTGGCATAGAAAGTCAAAGTGTTTAGTTTATAGGAATCTAGGATGTGCACAGTATTTGGAAAAACTGTTATGTAGTAACAGGTTTCAAAACATGAGCTTATCAATATGCAAAGTAACCAACTCGTGTGTGTGTGTGTGTGTGTGTGTGTGTGTTAATAACACCACAGAGAGCCTTGTGATTTGTAAAGTCTTGAGGTTTTCCACTTGCACTTACTCTGGAGGCAAGCACTCTCCTTAGGTGGCACAGTTACTCTTTAGGGCAGTGCCTCCAGGTAGCAGCTCTGTTGTCAGAGTAGAAAACAACACAGGAAAGGAGTTAAAGCCCAGTGAGGCAGTGTGCGCATTGGATACAGCATGAGCTCTGGGCCCAGTGAGCCGAGGCTCCCAGGTAGCAGTTTTGTTAAGAGATGGTGAGTTTAGCCCCTCCTCACCATGATGGACCCTTACTGACTCTTCAGTGTGGTCCATTGTATCCATTTGCATTCTGTCAACCAACCACAGACTTCTTGCACATGGCCAGGAAAGAGAATGACAATTGCAGCTAGCAGTATGTGGGATATGGGGGTGAGGGGCGTGCTGGCCAAATCCATGTGAGCCTAAGGGCTTAAGAAGTAGAATAAAGCAAAGTGTGGGTAGAAAGAAGTCAAGGGAAGCAACAAGGGATTATTCTGATTTCATCATCCATGATGTCAGCTGACTTTAATCATTGGATTTTCAGTGATGAAAACAGTTTGGAGAAATCTTGAGTTTAGTTCTTCTCCTTTCCACTCTATCTCATCCAGAATTGTTTTCTATTTTGTTCTAGCCTCAGACAGAGGCAGGAACACAACCCCTCTCCCCACTGGGGGTTGGACGGTTACACAGAAGGATGGCAGTAAACGACAGCACCAGTACTAAACGGGGAAGAGTCCATCAGCAACAGGCTACTTTCCAGATGAACCTTCTGAGCCATAGGCACAGTTCTGACATTTATTTTATTGATGTCAAATAGTTATTAGTGAAAATATCATCATAGCTGCCTATTCCAGATCTTATATAAAAGGCTCATGAATATCAAACTATAGAACTGCTTCATGGTAAGATGAAAATAGAAAATATTGTTTTGCTACAAGTAAATCCCCAAATGAACTTAAAGTACTTGATACCTTGGTACTTTTTTACTAAAATAATGGAATTATTTTATTTATTTACTTCTTTTTAATTAAACCTTTTACTTTGAGATCATTGTAGAGTCTCATACAGTTGTAAGAAATAATGCAGAGAGAGCCCGCGTATCCTTCACCTAGTTTTCCCCAATGGTTAACATCTTTGCAAAACTATACTATAATATCACAACCAGGAAACTGACATTAATATAATCCACCTATCTCATTATGTTTTAATATTTATTTATGAAATAAGAGATTTTGAGTGTTATGTGATAAAGCCACAATTTGTTATGTGTAGGTTAACAATTGGGAAAGCATTACTATATAAATCAGAAACATGCCCAGATTGACTTTATGGATTTTGCAACCATATCTGAAAGTATTAAAACTGCTTATTTCTTTATATTCCACACAACCTGATTATATGAAGGGTTATAATGAGTTTCCCTCTTATCTGTTGTAGAAGCTCCAGCATCTAAATGGTGCTTAGAACATAGTAGGCACTTAACATTTGTTCAATAATTCAAGTATTAATACAGAACAGGAGGCATTTTCTATTATAGAGGGCATTTTTGTAATTTCCTTCAGAAATACATCTAAGAAATATTGTAAAACCCAGAGAACATTATTGACATCATTTCCTCAGATAAATGTCTATTCTTTACTTTAAAAGCATTATGTGAAGCAAACTTAGGTTACACCTATTTTAAAAATTGCTTCCTTTAGTCTGTCCAGCAATGACTTTTATGCATATGTGAATTCAAGACGTATTGCTTTACCATCTGAAGAAAAATATCTAATTTAGAAGTACTGAAATAATGAGAATCTTGGACATAGAATTTTGTAACTGCATATGAATATTGATTGCATTCTAAAATCAACGATCCCAAAGATCGAATATTAAGAGCCTGACATATATCGAGAACAATCCAAAAGAACTTTCATTCTTAGAATGAGTTTCTAAGCAACTGAATTGCTGAGACCTATTCCTACATTTTTTTCTTTTTGATATAAAAAATTTCAGCATATCACTTCAGCTGTCTTTTTATAAAGTAGACAGTAGCACGCATTTAAGCACAGATTCGGTTGGAGTGCTCAGGATCAGAGCTGTGTAGAATGGTTTGCAATAAGTGCCACTTCCATCATTACTTTGTAATTCCTCCAAATATGTGCCACTTGCCTGACGAAAAAAATGCAGAACTTCTCTTTGAAATATAAGAGAACTACTTTAATGTTATTCTTCATGTCTGTGCTAAAAATCTTTTTCTTCTAATACTGGTCTTCTTAAGGGAGTCTAAAGTATCAATTTATATATACCATCTACAGAATGCCTCAGTAGTTTTAATCTTTTTTTAAAAAAAACTTACTTCTTTGCTTCTTTGTGGAAGACACATCTTCAGCTTCTTCTAGGATACAAAAATATGAAAGTAAATAACTTGTACATTCACAGCTATTATACAAATACGTAGGGAACTGAAAAATGTCAAAAAATGCACAGTATGAAAGAAACAGGAGCTACTTGCCCTCCTTAGAATATACTCTATGTTCTTATTCAGATTCTGTTCAGCCTTTAACTACAAAATTTAGTAGGTAAGATCCAGGAGTAGAAGAGGAGGCAATGAAAGAAAAGAATGGGAAATGTTACAGGCAATTGTTCAGATAGAAACTGGTCCTGATGTTAATGGAGGGCTAGCTGACACCCATTCCTTTCTCAGAAGAGGTTTCTGATGCTCAGAGTTATAATATGGTAAGGATGGAATCTGGCTATGAAACAAACATTTTAGTCAAAATAATTTTAAATTTGTGAGAGACATAAGTTTTAATGATCATCCTTGTCCTGAAAGAATAGCAGCAGGCTAGTATTCTGTATCCTTTCCTTTTCTCATGTGATTCAAGGACTCTTTTGCTTGAGTGGTATGTACCATGTGTATATCTAACAAAGGATAATTTGACACTATCCATTTGAACCCTCTTTCCCAGGTTAGAAATTCTTAACTGGTGTCCACAGACGAACTTTTGAGAGTTTTCTGTAAAACTATGAAATGTTAAGATATGAGTGTGTGTGTGTGTGTTTCATCTAAAGCAGGTTTTAGATTTCATCAAATTCTAAATGAGTTCAAAAAACTTCCTTCTCAAAGTGTGATCCATGTGCCAGTAGTTTCAGCATCACTTGGAAAACTGATATAAACACAGTTCTTGGTCCCCAACCTCAACTTATTTCATTTTAACAAGATTTCCAAATGATTTGTGTATAAAATTGTTTGAGAAGTTATGGTCTAGAAATAAAAAAATATATTAAAATTATAGTTCTTAATAATTCAATTTTTTAAAAAATCTAAAAATTTTAGTATTCAAAAATATCTTAAGACGAGTGTAAATCATTTCATAAGAATCAGAAAACTATTCTCTTGTGTCTTTTCTCAAAGTGCTATTTTCCACACTGTTAATTAATTCCACTGCCACAAAACTTATATTTTGATGACAAGAACACCTCTTAGGCAAACTCTTATTGTCCACAGGCAAGTCTCGAAGTAGAACAGCAAATATCTATCATATAACAAGCCAAACTAGGAAGCCAAGAAACCCTTCAGGAAAAAAATGCATTAAATTAAATTAGTTGAAAACCTTACAATACAGATGAGGAAATTTAGTCCTGGAAATACTCGCCTAAGGTCATGTATCTTGTTGTAGTAAATTTTTTTGAGCTTTGAGATCTGTCTTCCTCCCTCCCTCCCTCCCCCCCTCCCTTCCTCCCTCCCTCCCTCCTTTCCTCCCTCCCTTCCTTCCTTCCTTCCTCCCTCCTTCCCTTCCTTCCTCCCTCCCTTCCTTCCTTCCTCCCTTCCTTCCTCCCTCCCTTCCTCCCTTCCTTCCTTCCTTCCTCCCTTCCTTCCTCCCTCCCTTCCTCCCTTCCTCCCTCCCTCCCTTCCTTCCTTCCTCCCTCCCTCCCTCCCTTCCTTCCTTCCTTGCTCCCTCCCTTCCTTCCTCCCTCCCTCCCTTCCTTCCTTCCTCCCTTCCTCCCTTCCTTCCTCCCTTCCTTCCTCCCATCCTTCCTTCCCTCCCTCCCTCCCTTCCTCCCTTCCTTCCTTCCTTCCTTCCATCTTTCCTCTATGCTATTCTTGCCAGTATAGGCAAGTTATCTTAATTTTTCTTAATAAACACATCAATCTCATATATGAACATTTATGTGAACTTCCTGCTGTCAAATAACATCTCCCCAATCCTTGGTGAAACGATAATTTTGAAATATTGCTCTTGTAAGCAGATTGGCCAAAAAATTATTCAATAATTACTTGTAAGTATATCAGTGTCCAGTTAGGCTTCAATATATGGAGGTATATATATATATATATATATATATATATGTTTTCCAAATAACATACAAAAACTGTTTGTTTACAAATAAGTCTACCTCTTAACATTGCTTAGGTAAAGCTGAAAACCAGATCAAGAAATAGTTAAATAAAACATACAGAAAAAATATTGCAGACTTAAGAGAAAACTCATAGTGAACTGAAGATAACAATCTTACCTTTAGCTTTCGTTGAAGCTGGTACATCTTCAGAATCTTCTCCTAGAGAGTAAAGAAAGACATATCAATTCATGATCTATTTCTCAGATTTCCCAAAGAGGAAATATTGTATTTAAAGTTTTTTAAGAGATAGAGGGTCTCTTAATCTATAAACTCAGCATGAAGTGTCTCTATGAATAAGAACTTTCTGACAAATAAGGCAACTTCTCTGACTTGGGCAGAGGGTGGGGAGGAAATAGATGCTGTGCCAGGACTGTGGTCAGCAGGCCAGTGAGGTCTGGCTAGGGCAAGGAGAGCTTGCAGTGACCCTCCCAAACATGCTTGTCCTCCTCTGACTCCTAAAACTGTTTCCCAAAACCACAATCACTTTTGGAATTTTGGGAATTTGAGGTAAATAAATTCATACACATATGGCAGATCAAGAGGAAAATCTCCGCCCATGTATTTTATGGGAGCAAGATCAGGGGAGGCAAGAAAGGATGGAGTCAAGGAGGAACATGGATCGATAAATCTTGGGAGAAGCAATGCTTCTTCACCTGAGCATGAGAGGGTAGTGGTGGGTAAAAAAGGGAAAAGATTAAAAGAGATTGTAATTTGGAGAGAAGGAAAATTTTAAAGAATCCACATCAATAGCATAGATTGTTAAATTTATTTTTCTTATTTTTACAGATAACATTTTCCTGTGTAGTGCCCAGTTTGCTCTGCATTCTCTTAGCAAACAGGATAAATAAATAAAAACTACCTAAATAATGCATGTTTATGTACCAGCAGTTACTGCATGTTTATTTCTACTGGCAGTCTATTCTGATTTGTGCAGAGTTTCAGGAAATACTCATAGGTAAGCATCTAGGATCCTTAGGCACAGACACAAAAGTAACTTAGCATGGATTTTTGTATTCTTCCTCACTCTTCTTACTTTATCTAATTCACAGCATCACCTTTTGTCTGCAGAAATACTGAAAGCTCCAAATTATTTTCTCAGCTGATTCATTGATAGATTATCTGTAAATAGCCTGATAGAATATTATGTTCTAAGAGTTTATGTTTTTTCAAGACATCCTAAGAATCTATAGTAGTTCAAGGCAACAGTTGACAGCCAGTCTATTTTAGCTGTCAGGTGTGAAATGCTCTGTCTATACATTCTATCATTTAAAATGATCATGAGTTTTAAAGAAAATTAACTGCTACACTGAGCAATATCCACAGATTCTTGGAATTGCCCGCAGGGAGTAATGAAGTATACAGAGACAATTCACGTTTGGACTTTTGCACACAGTGAAGCCAAGGGTATTCAATAAAGTTTGCAATCCTTTCTGAGTGTCTGTCCTGTCACTCTAAGGATAAGACACAACTGTTTTGAGGGTAATGTCAGAACAACTTACCATCACCAGTAAATGAACGTGGACACATTCCTGGTACCCGAAGACTAATAATGGACAGTGACAAACATTTCACCAACTATGCCTTATACACAGACTTTCTCTAGGATCTAACAGAAGGTGTGATCACAGGGGATGAGAACTGCAGCTAGTGCCTATTTAGAAGGCTTCAGCCAAAAGTAAGTGCTCCATTTTTTTTTTTTTTCTCCTGGAACAAAATCTCCATGAATTTAATCACCCATTTTCTAAAAAAGTAGGATTGTTTTAAGTCCACCCCAAAATAAGTGAGATTTTAAAATTATTATTTTATCTCATTGTTTCATCAATTTTGACACAAAATCTTATAAGCAAAGCCTATCTCTAACAAGGGAAGTAACCCATTTTCATCATTATCGCCATCATTATCATCATCCTCCTCACAGATAGCAATTAATGATCACTTACTATGCACCAGTCACTTATGCACTCTTTTTTATCTTACTTCATCTTCCCCAAATTTCAATTAGGTAATTTTATTATCACTATTCACATTGAAAAAAAATAAGACTACTAAGCACAAAGATGTTAAGCAATTTACCCAAGCTTTTAAGTCATGATGGGAACCCAGTCCATCTGAAACCAATTTCCCTGTTATCAGCCACTACCCTGTGAGAACTTTTGTAATTCTACATGTATTCATTGTTAATTTGTTTTTAACAAAAACTACACTGATGTTAGTATCCATCAACATTCCATTGCAGCAAGTGATATCCAATAAGATTCCGTTTCACCAAGGGGCCTCCAATAAAAATGGGAGTCAATCATTTTATCCTGAATTAAGTTTTCATCTATATACCACAAGAAGGCATGTTTTCCTTTTTCAAAGGTTTGTGTCTTTATGTATTAACTGAGGATGAGGATGGTTTGGTTTGAAAGAAGATTAAATTGAGGATTCTATGAATAAGATTGTCTAAAATTTTAATAACAAATTAATTTTATACAGCTGTCTGGAACGAAGCTATCAGATATTTTACTTTTTAATTTAGAAAAGTAAGGCATGAACCTTGGTTAAAACAAGATTTGTGGGTGACATTAAAAAAACTCTTAGGCACTAATACTTCTGATACTATGGTAGACAATAATGACAACTACAAAATCACATCTTTTGTTGTAGTGCTGGATTCAGAGGAAGTAAAGGAATCTCCAAACAGAATCCTCCCTCCTGCTCCAGGAAGGGGACAAAACTGTGCTGATACACGAAAAGTAGAGTCATCCTGAGGATAAGTGATTATATTAAAACTGGAACTCAAAAACTAAGTGTACAAGGAGCAAAGTGGAGGTGTAGGGGCTAAGCACCCTTATTAGGTCAGAGACAGTGGGATGAACATATGACTGTCCCAGGGCTCCTGAGAAGACAGAAGTTTTCAGATCTCCAAATCCCACCATAAAAACAGATAGCAAAGGCCATGGACAATATTTATTACAAAATGGAGTGAACCCTAAAGTACTTGTGAATGGGGACAATTGGTCAGTCAAACACCCACCAGGTATCAGTATTTGCAGAAGAGGAAGCAGGAGGAAACAATGGGGATTCTGAGATACCTGAAAATAGGGAACCCTACTACAGCCAACAGATATTTTCTGAAAAGTGAGTCAGAACAACTTGAGATCATCAGTTGAAACTGGGAGAGACTTTGCCCAGTCATTAGCAGGTGAGCATAAAGTGTTCACCATGAGGTCTGAGTGCTGATGCCATCAGGTACCCTATGACCTTGAGAAACTGATGAGCCAGTGTTGACTTTCAAGACAGGACCCCTCAAATGGTAAGAAGCTGCTAGGAGTGGAATAAAAGTTGAGCAGGACAGGGACAATAGAGACAAAGAACGATAAGGTCAGATAAAAATGAGGGAAAGAAAAAAAATGGGACCTCAAAATCAAAGTCCCAAACACAGAAAAGACCATCATGAGTAACAGTCTGAAAAAACAACAAACAACAAATTTATATCACAAAGTACTTCAAATATTGAGATTTTCAAATTCAAAATTTAATATATATGAAATGTTTTAAGAAATGGAATGTAAATTTATAAATAAGGACAAGCAATAGGAGATTGTGAAAATAACAAATAAGTTTTGAAAAGTAACTTATAATAAAAATATAACATATAAAAGCTCATTGGATTAGTTAAAATAATATAACTATTATTTGTTTGAAGTTTTATTAAAAAGTAATTAATTTCTATAACAGATTAAATTTTATCAGTATAGCTATAAAAAGTTAAATTCATTATTTTAGTATCAAAATTAGATCTCAGGGAATTTATAATGATCCAAACCTGTCTATGCAGATAATTTTGGTGAGGTGCTAACAGTAAAATCCTCCCTATTTACTATCAGAGAAAAATTATTACAGAAAAAGATGTCAAAGTTAAATTTCAGCACAGAATCATCTCAAGAAATGCTCTTACTACATCACTCCTTTTAAAATACTCATTTTGAGGGGCAAGCTAACCTAGCTTTACTTAAATGTTGACTATTAGATACTAAGAACAAAAGAACTATGGATTCCTATAAAATCTTTTTCCTTGATACCCCAATACCCACTGTGATAAATATATTGTCAGTGTCTTAGCTATGTCAAGAGCCTTGAAAATCTTCTAGGTGCAAACCTTCCCTTGGCACCATTTGCTTTTTAATAATGTATTTCTCATTTCTTTGTTTTATTTCATGTATTCCCTTTGGACAAGTTCCTGGGGAATGATGTTTTAGGATGTACAGGTTTTTTTTTTTTTCAAAGAAAAAGTTTTCCAAAGACTTAAAGTATTAATATCAATAAGAAATGGTTGCACTGTTTAAAATTCAAGAACATGAATATTTCTTTTGCTTTTAATTTTTAAGGTAATAGATCTTAAATATAACACAATCTCACACCTCTTGATGTCTTCCTGCAAACTCCATGGAAAGGTAATTATTAATTATATATTTATCATTATACAAAGAAAAAATATAGAATGAAAATTAAATGACTATTTAGAAATTAGAAAGCTACATCCCTTGAAAAAGTAAATCCACAAAAACAGGCATTGATTAAACCATAATAGTCTGTGAATCATGAAAAATTTGATTTTGCAATGTAATTTTCACGGATGTAATAGAGAAATGTTATTGCATTGCTGATTCTTTGTTATCCCTATAATAAAACCCTAGGTATTTGAGAATCCAGTCCCTTGGGATGGTTTCAAGAATCTCAATCAGAGCAAGCCACGAGAATTCAGAAAGAGATACTGCCCCTCTCTTTTACATCAGTCTTTTTCCACATATTAAAAACCTCCCCTACCCCCACCAAAAAATCTGGAAATGAATTACATTCTCTGTACATTCAGCACCAAAGCAGGAAAAATTACCTATCAGAGATGGAGGACCTAGTCCTGTTCCGAAGACGAGATACAGTCACTAGAGTAGAGAATGTGGTTGGAAGGAAGCAATGGGCTCAAAGCAGGATCTATTTCTTGAGCCTCCTTTAGCTAAAGACAATAAGTAACTGAAAAAGAAATAAGAAGTCTGACAAAAGAAAAATTATACAATGTTGGAAAAGGGTTCAGGAAAAGAACAATGGTTCTTTAGTTTAAATGATCTTTAGTATGTTCGATTTGATAAGTATCTGAGGCAGTTTTTGATAGTTGCCTCTAAAAAAGCATGTCAAAAAATATGTGCTATAAAAATATAATTTTCATATACTTAGAAACCAACTTATTAAAATGTATCATTCCATGATGCCCTGGACATTTATATCTTATTATCCATAAGAAGAAATATACTTTCTTCCTCACACCTTTCTCTTTTCAGTTACTACTCTTATTCTTACTACTTCTATTACTACTATTCTTGTGAGATTAGACTTTCTGACAATTCCTTCACATTTCACTCCTTTATATAAAATAAACCACTGCCTTCTGTGGCAATAAGTCTAAAGTTTTTTGGCTTGCAGGTTCTCTACCTCATAGTTTCACCCTACATATCCATACTTTTCAATACTTTCTAACACAAGCCAAAGCAATCTTAAGAAAGAAAAACTGAACTGGAGGAATCAGGCTCCCTGACTTCAGACTATACTACAAAGATACAGTAATCAAAACACTACGGTACCGGCACAAAAACAGAAATAGAGACCAATGGAACAAGATAGGAAGCCCAGAAATAAACCCACACACAAATGGTCAATTAATCTATGACCAAGGAAGCAAGAAAATACAATGGAGAAAAGACAGTCTCTTCAATAAGTGGTGCTGGGAAAACTGGACAGCTACATGTAAAAGGATGAAATTAGAACACTCCCTAACACCATATATGAAAATAAACTCACAATGGATTAAAGACCTAAATTTAAGGCCAGACACTCTAAAACTCTTAGAGGAAAACATAGGCAGAACACCCTATGACATAAATCACAACAAGATCCTTTTTGACCCATCTCCTAGAGAAATGCAAATAAAAACAAAAATAAACAAATGGGACCTAATGAAACTTAAAAGCTTTTGTACAGCAAAGGAGACCATAAACAAGATGAAAAGACAACACTCAGAATGGGAGAAAATATTTGCTAATGAAGCAACTGACAAAGGATTAATCTGCAAAATTTACAAAATGGGCAGAAGACCTAAATATACATTTCTCCAAGGAAGATATACAGATAGCCAACAAACACATGAAAGAATGCTCAACATCACTAATCATTAGAGAAATGAAAATCAAAACTACCTCACACTAGGGGCTTCCCTGGTGGCGCAGTTGTTGAGAGTCCGCCTGCCGATGCAGGGGACACGGGTTTGTGCCCCGGCCCGGGAAGATCCCACATGCCGCAGAGCAGCTGGGCCCATGAGCCATGGCCGCTGAGCCTGCATGTCTGGAGCCTGTGCTCCACAATTGGAGAGGCCACAACAGCGAGAGGCCCGCGTACCAAAAAAAAAAAAAAAAAAACTACGTCACACTGGTCAGAATGGCCATCATCAAAAAGTCTACAAATAATAAATGATGGAAAGGGTGTGGAGAAAGGGAACCCTCCTACACTGTTGGTGGGAATGTAAATTGGTACAGCTACTATGGAGAACAGTATGGAGGTTCCTTAAAGAACTAAAAATAGAGCTACCATATGATCCTGCAATCCTACTCCTTGTCATATATCTGGAGAAAAACGTAATTCAAAAAGACACATGCACTCCAATGTTCATAGCAGCACTATTTACAATAGCCAAGACACTGAAAAAACCTAAGGGTCCATCAACAGAAAAATGGATAAAGAAGATGTGGTATATATATACAATGGAATATTACTCAACCATAAAAAAGAATGAAATAATGCCATCTGCAGCAACATGGATGAACCCAGAGATTATCATACTAAGTGAAGTAAGCCAGACAAAGACAAATATCATACGATAGTGCTTACATGTGGAATCTACAAAAAGGATACAAATTAACTTATTTAAAAAACAGAAATAGACTCACAGACATAGAAAACAAACTTATGGTTACCAAAGGAGAAAGAGGGAGGAGGAATAAATTAGGAGTTTGGGTTTAAAATATACACACTACTATATATAAAATAGATAGCCAACAAGGACCTACTGTATAGCATAGGGACCTCAACTCAATATTTTGAAATAACGTATAATGGAAGAGAATGTAAAAAAAAAGTATATATATATATGTGTTGAAGTGAATCACTTTACTGTACACCTGAAACTAACACAACATTGTTAATCAACTATATTTCAAGAAAAATTTTTTAAAAACACAAGCCCTCAACTCCAGCCAACTCTTCCTTTGATTGCCTCTATATACTATTCTTGTTTGCCCACTGTGAAATAATAGAAAAATATATATATTAGTCTTTGCTCCTAGTTCCTGGTATAAAGCTTGTAAATCCCTTGGAATTTCCTGGGTGACAGGAGAGTCTTTTGTTCTAATTTGGCAATGCTTGGTGGGCCTCTAGATATGAGTTTGTCATCAGAAAGACCAAGCCAGATTAGAAATGTGGCACTTTCAGCCTCACACCCCACCTTCCAGGAAGGGGAGAGTGCTAGAGATTGAGTTAAGGATCCATCATGCCTATGTGATGAAGCCTCCATAAAAGTCCCAGAAGGACGAGGTTCAAGAATCTTCTGAGTTGCTGAAGACATCTACATGCCAGAAGGATGGTGTACCCCAACTCCATAGGGACAGAAGCTCCTGTGCTCGGACCCTTCCAGGTGTCGTCCTGCGTATCTCTTCATCAGGCTGTTCATTTGTATCCTTTATCATATCTTTTATTATATAATAAACTTGTAAACCTAAGTAAGCTTTCCCCTGACTTCTGTGATCTGTTCTACCAAATAATTTAATACAAGGGAGGGATGTCATGGGAGAGTCTAATTTGTAGCCAAGTAGGACAGAAGTTGTGGATAGCGAGGGGACCTACTATTTTTGACTGGCATCTGAATTTGAGGAGTAATCTCATGGGACTGAGTCCTTAACCTATGATATGCTAACTCCAGTTAGTATCAGAAATGAATTGAATTGTAGGACATCTAGCTGGTGTCACAGAGAATTACTTGGTGTGAAAACAATCCTACTTGCGTGGTGTCAGAAGTGTTAGGAGTGTGGTAGTAGTGTGAGAGTGATGGAGAAACACACAGGAGCAGTGAGTTTCTTTACACTCTTTTTTTCCAATTATCCAATCCTAACCATTTTTAAATACAAATCCTGGAGTTACCTCCTATATGAAGTCTGTCCTGACTACCTTTGGCTGTAGGGGAAGGGTATGGAGTGGGATAGTTTCAGAGGGCTTTCCTGAGAATGAAATATAAGCTTTGCTCTTGAATCAGTGAGACACTTCTGTACTCTTGTAATTATTTTCCTTTTTTTAAACGCCTAAAGCAAATCCATGTGGGGCTCTATTACTTGCAGTCAAAGAAATTTGAATGAGATATATGGCAAGTACCACCTTTACCAATTGTCTTGTATTGTCCTCAGTACTCACTAAATGTTGAACACAGCAGAAGCACTCAAGAAACACTGAGATCTGCTCTGCCCAATGCAGTAGCCACTGACCACCTGGGCTATAGGGAATTGAAATGTGACTAGTACAAATTGAAATGGGACTTAAGTGTAAAATACACACACAATTTCAAAGGCTCAATTAAAATTATGTAAATTATCAATATACTTCTATATTGATTACATATTGAAATAATATTTATATAGAGAGTTAAATAAAATTATTAAAATTGTTTCCGCCTGTTTCTTTTTACCCTTTAAATGTGCCTACTTGAAAATTTAAAACTATACATGTGGCTCACATGACGTTACATTATATAGCACTGATTTAAAATGATTTGTCTTCTTAAATCCAGAAACATGGGAAGGAAATTTGCTATTTCCCAGAATTTTAGAATTTATAGGGAAATTTATAGTTGTATCCTGTATAATTTGAGCTCTCCATACCCAGATTGTGGCATTTCAGAGTATTTTCTGAGAGTTTAGTCTCTTTATGTTATATACAAGATTAGATCCATTCCTTACTATGTATTCTTCTCAGATATATAATTATAATTAAGTTACTGAGCATTAGAAAACAACAGCAAAGGAAACATTATTGCTCAACCACATGTGCTCTGTAGCAAATTTTTAGTGATTGAGGGTTTAAGGCAGAAGCAGGATTATTTATTCCTTTCTACCTCAATCACTGAAAAGACTGATGTATTGAATGCAAGTCACTTTAATCTTCAGGTTCGAGAACATGTATTTCTGCTACAAGTTATCATTTCAAATAACGTAGTTTAGTTTTTTTGAGTTTCAACATAAATAAGATGAAAAGTTATCAAATTCCTGTCAGAGGGTATAGTATGAAATGACTCAATCTCTGAACACATTAAAAAATAAATATTTCATGAATTTCAGCTTGAAATTCATATTGTGTGCCAAAGAGAATTTATCATCAATACAAGCAGTACTTACTTGATACTCTTGTAGGTTTTTCTGCTAAAAATAAAGAAAAAAAGTCTTGCTTAACTCAGGTAAAATGCAAAGAAATTATACATCAATAGGCTATATAAATGTATCTAATATCTTTTGACTTTCTTCCTTATTGTCTAGGAGTTGGTGAAGAAATGTAGCTCTCTATTGCCTGATAACATGGATCTTTGTAAGCTGTGACAAAGTGAGAGAGTGGCATGGACATATATACACTACCAAACGTAAAATAGATAGCTAGTGGGAAGCAGCCGCATAGCACAGGGAGATCAGCTCTGTGCTTTGTGACCGCCTAAAGGGGTGGGATAGGGAAGGTGGAAGGGAGGGAGACGCAAGAGGGAAGAGATATGGGGATATATGTATATGTATAACTGTTTTAAAGCAGAAACTAACACACCATTGTAAAGCAATTATACTCCAATAAAGATGTTTTTAAAAAAAAGGATCTTTGAATAACTTAATCATTTTTATGTGAGACATCAAAAAAGCTATTAATCATTGGAGATTTCACAACATATTTATGCTTTTTAAACACTCATTAAAATCAGCAGGATCTTTGTTAAATTGCTTTGGTTTAACTATAATTACACCTAACTCCAGTGAAATTGCTTTGTATGATGTAATTAATCTAAATATCTGCTTTACAGTTTGCAAATTCCATAAAAGATATTATTGAGAATTATTTTCCTTTCACAGATGAATAAAGACAAATAACTACCCATTAGACTATAAAATATAAATCTTTTTTTTTTAATCAGAGAAATGCAATTTATTTATTTTATTTTTATAAATTTATTTATTTATGGCTGTGTTGGATCTTCCTTGCTGCACGTGGGCTTTCTCTAGTTGTGGTGAGCAGGGACTACTCTTCGTTGTGGTGCGCGGGCTTCTCATTGCAGTGGCTTCTCTTGTTGCAGAGCACGGGACCTAGGCACACGGGCTTCAGTAGTTATGGCACGCGGGCTCAGTAGTTGTGACTCGAGGGCTCTAGAGCACAGGCTCAGTAGTTGTAGAACACAGGCTTAGTTGCTCCGCGGCATGTGGGATCTTCCTGGACCAGGGCTCGAACCCGTATCCCCTGCATTGGCAGGCGGATTCTTAACCACTGCGCCACCAGGGAAGCCCTGAATAGTCCTTTCTTTGATTATCTGTGTCCTTCCCTGGAGTATAAACTCATGAGGGCAGGGATTTGGGTTTGTCTTGATCCTTGAGGGATCTCCAGTGCCTCAACTAGAGCCTGGGACACCATAGATGGTCAATAAATATTTTGGTGACAAATTTATGTGAAATCACTGTTAAGGAAACACCATGTCATTGGCTCGTGCTGAGTACAACTCTGCAAAAGCAAGAGGTATAAACATTGCCAACTGTATCAGTCTGCATGGGCCAATACCAGATACCACAGACTGGGTGCCTTAAACAACAGACATTTATTTCCTCACAGTTCTGGAGGCTGGAAGTCTGAGATCAGGGTGTCTGCAGGGTTGTTTCTTCTAAGGTCTCTCTCCTTGGCATGTAGACAGCAGTCTTCTCCCTGTGTTTTTGTTTTTTTGTTTTTTGTTTTTGTTTTTTGTTTTTATTTTTGGCTGCACTGGGTCTTTGTTGCTGCACGTGGGCTTTCTCTAGTTGTGGCGAGTGGGGGCTTCTCACTGCGGTGGCTTCTCTTGTTGTGGAGCACAGGCTCTAGGCGCACGGGCTCAGCAGTTGTGTCTCGCGGGCTCTAGAGTGCAGGCTCAGTAGTTGTGGTGCACGGGCTTCGTTGCTCCGCGGCATGTGGGATCTTCCCAGATCAGGGCTCGAACCCGTGTCCCCTGCATTGGCAGGCGGATTCTTAACCACTTCACCACCAGGGAAACCCTCCCTGTGTTTTCATAGGGTGTTTCCTCTGTGTGTTCCTCTTCTTATGACACCAAAGAATGACAACGTGAAAAATGTACAGACTTCCCTGGAGGTCCAGTTGTCAAGACTCCATGCTTCCACTGAAGGGGGCATGGGTTTGATCCCTGGTCAGAGAACTAAGATCCGCATGCTGCATGGCACGGCCAAAATAAATAAATAAATAAATAACTTAGGAAGGGGAAGTTATGAATGATATCATCTCTCATAATGTTGTTCTAGTGCTTTTCTGCTATTAATCATTGGAGATTTCACAACATATTTATGCTTTTTAAACACTCATTAAAATCAGCAGGATCTTTGTTAAATTGCTTTGGTTTAACTATAATTACACCTAACTCCAGTGAAATTGCTTTGTATGATGTAATTAATCTAAATATCTGCTTTACAGTTTGCAAATTCCATAAAAGATATTATTGAGAATTATTTTCCTTTCACAGATGAATAAAGACAAATAACTACCCATTAGACTATAAGATATAAATCTTAAAAAGCAACATGCAAAATCAGCTTAATTTTTCATAATCATTTATTAGTTTCAATGAGGGATTATAATTCTTCAAATGTTTTTCCATTAAACTGTATGAATGTAGGACAAAGATATAAAGTGGAATGATTGTCCCAAATACTACAGCAGACATTCTAACTTTCTGAAATAAAGAGGATTGGTAACATCTGTATTCCATTAACATTAGTCTCATTTAAAGGGCTAGGTTTGAAAATATAATTTTTAAGGAATCTGCATAACATGTTTTACTTTGAGACTTATAGAGTTTCTGATATAAACCTAAGAATTACAAATTTAGAAAAGTTAGGTTAATGCCAACAGAAAGGTTTATTTTTGTGGGGGGGATACTTATGTTTTCAGTGATATTACAGCAGCACGTGTATAAAATTGCAAAACAAACAAAATAATTCAGAAAAATGCTTTAGTAAAGCTAATGTTATAATTTTTCCTTTAAAAATACTAGCTTTGGCTAAAAAGACAAGAACTTAGAAAGGAATAAAATAAACATTTATTGAGATGCAATGAACCATTCGTTGAGTGAAGGAATGAATAAGAATGTGCCTGTATTCTCAACTAGCTCTAGGTTGGACTTGTGCTTTCACATATAACAATTTTTCCCTTCTGTGTATTCATAATATGAAGATCTTAGAAATAATGGACTCACAGAATAGAGTAAAAAAGGAGTATCCATCCAATGTCCAAATCCCTAGAATCCCTTGTGCAGCCCTCTAGTCTTAGCACTAATAGACAACATCCTTGGGGACAAAGTGGGGTACATTTTATCTTTGGGCTGCTCTGATTGGTAGAAAGCTTTCCCGTATATTTGCCACAGTGTGGTAGGATAGTGAAATGTAATTGAATGGGCTTAAGTCTTTGATGTCACATCCACTTGGAGGCAATTCCTGTCTCTATTATGTAAACACTGAGATGTTAGACTTCCCTTCATCTAGCATCAACTCAGCTTTAAACTGGGAATGATAATTGGTCCTGTACTAAGGAGGAAATTGAGCTAATAATAGGAAAGAGTATCTCTACAGGTTTTCAAAATAATCTATTTCTTTTCATTCTCTGGCTAAATATCTTAAAAGATATCAAGCTTTTGCAGAAAATTCCAATATAAAAATTGTGTTCCTGTATCTTTGTACAAAGTTGATATTTCTCTTATTCTAAATGTTACCTCTTAATACTACTGATAATTGTGTCTAGATATGCCCTGCCATTACAAGTATACATACTACAGTAAGAAACAACAGGGAACCAGTGAAAAACAAGATTCCTCCCCAACCCCTGCCCCCCACCCCTGGTACACACACACACACACTAGAGATCTATGTATTTACTATGAATGAAAATTCTTGCTCAATTATGGCATGTTTACTTAGCACTTTAAAATTTAAAGCATTTACGTTTTGTTACATTTTGGATTAGTTAGATTCGCCTAAAATTTTATGACCCAGACTACATAATTCAGCTGTACACTTATAGTTTTATGATAATATCACCAAAATAGGTCATCCTCATGTTAGGTAAAGAACATCTACCTGACATGTGCATGCTGGCATCTACCTTCTACTACCCACTTTGCGTCTACATTGAATTAATTTCAAGGACCAGTATATAAATAATAAAAATATATACATGATATTAGCTACATTTTATGTAGTCATAGATAAAATGAATCTCGGCATCTCGGCTTCCTCTTTTTACTACTCTCTCATTCTTGACCGTAGTCATGCTGCGAAAGTCTTTTGCAATAAAAGAAATTCTTCTTCCGATATGTACTCAAATATCTTATGAAGGTTTAAGTTGTTAATAGTTTCTATCTCCACATTTCCTAGTTTTCCACTGAAATGTAAGCTTTCTGCTAGATTTCCTACCTGTCCACTTCCTCTGCTGTTAGCAGTAGTGTATACCCACTAGACTTCCTTGCTTTAAAAAAATTGTGCTAATATTAAGCACCAACGTAATTCAGGCACCTCCACATCAACATAGCATTTGAATCTTTACAAAGTTCAAGATTACCTTTTGTCACATTGTGTAATTGAAGACTTTCTTTTCTAGTTGGCACTGTATATAAAGAAAGTGTAAATTAAAATATGAATTTTTAAAGAAAATTTTCATAAAATTTTGGTTCACTTCATCTCTAAGCTTTAGCAACGTGAGAATAATTTAAATGTCGTAAATATTTTCTTGAGGCTTTAAAAAAACTTTCTCTTCTACTAACACCTAACAAAAATGAATGATTGTTTTGTTTGCATAAACAAAGATATAACATAATCAGTGATTTCAGGGTACTGAAATGAATTACAGACCATGGACAATGGGTCATTATGATTAACTGAATTTAGGTATAAACCAGAAGAAAAGTGTCGTCTTTTGTTTTTAACAATCTTTTTAGTATGGCTAAGAATGCTTTCCTCATGACTCGATAGAGTATTTCTCTAATGATTAAGGTCTTTGCAAGTTTTTTAGATAACTACATGGAAATTAGTGATTATCATATTATATTATGTAGTTTACCAAAGAAATAAACCTAATGTTAAGGAAAAAAGCAACTTACAATGCAGCCTCTATCTAGTTGCTCACCAATGACCCAACACATGACTGCATACTGAAGGAGTGGCCTGCCATCCATTGCTCCTTTGACCCTGCCATTACCACATAGCCAGGATTATTGACCAAATTTCTTTTTTTAATCAGACCAGCAATCATCACATACATAAACAAAAGTTTTATTTAAAATTGAAATAAATTTTGACTCAAAATATTTTGACTTCAGGGCCTTTCAATCTTTTAAATATTACCTTTTTCTTCTTTAAGATGTTTCATTTCTGCTTTTTCTATAGAGATAAAATGGTAATTAGAGTCATATACATATTTATTCATAGGTCTTCCTAAGGTTTGGAATTACATATTTTGTAGTCAATATTTACAATTCAGGAGTTATATGAAAAGAACTTTATGGTGTTAATTTAGCAATAATAGGTGGAGTTTGCTTTGAGATCTAAATTCCTGTTCCCTTTAGACATCTAATAATAATGCAATACATACACCCGTTGCATGGGTAAACCCAAAATGAGCTGCAGTTCTGACACATGCTTTAAAATCAGTGTCCATATTTTCATGAATTGCTTTTAAGTAGTATAATTTGTGTAATTACATATTTTTGAATTCCTGTGCTTTTACCACTAATTTGATATACATGTCTTAAGACGTCTTTACCTTTACTTTCCTTTTCAGATTTTTCAATTTTCTTCTTCACTAGAGTGTAAAATAACAAGAAATCATTTGTTTATAAAACATAATTTTCTTACTCAATCTTGGAGTAAATATTTAGAGTTGAAATTTAATCCCATAAGTGAAAGGGGGTCAAGGCTCTACTTTTTCAAGATGTGAAGAAAAAGTCTCCCTCCCATGTGTGAGAACATATGTATTTTTGTTACCCTTGGTTACTTGGCTTTGTAAGGCAGAGCCCCCTCCTTTTGTTTTTGTTTTTTACATGCTTTGAAGTAAAGCTAGAGGAAGCCATGCATTTATTAATAAGTTTAAATGAGTAACAGAAAAAAAATCTAAATTTTTTATTGTTATCTGTAGGAAATGAGAATTTGATCAGTGCTATGGATGCTCGGTAAATAAACTGTTGAGTAAAAAAAATGTAAGAGTCACAACACATCTCTGGGCAAAATGTGGACACATGCTTTTTAAAGCAGAGTTTTGGTTGATTGATGCTTTTCTTCAACTATATTTATCTGACAAGAGTAAGAAGGAAACCAATATTTAATGATGACAATGAAGTATGTAGTGGGAATGTTATATATGTTATTTCATTTAATATTTATAACAAGTCTTTTGGGAAGTCATTATGCCTGGTCTAATAGATGAGGAAACTGAGAATCTGAGCTGTTAAGGTATTTTCCCAAATGTTACACAGCTAGACAGAGACTCAAATTTAAATACTTTTCCCACAAATCTATGTTACCTCCTCTGGGAAAGTAAATATTTACCTGATGCTGTTACTTCTGATGTTTCCTCTTTAGAAAAAAAATAGAAAAAAAGGAAGAAAAATAAAAGGAAAGAATAGTTTTGCTTTTCAGTAGCAGACAACTGAACTTCATCTGCATGTATTTCCTATTAAATTCCAATAATAATGAAAACAGACATATACTCAAAATGGCACAGAGACATACTGGTAACTAATATTTCTGAAAACTGTAGCTAGAATCTATTCTGGAAATAGAACCACTCTACAAATTAATCTTAAACAGTCGATTCATATATGGTAGAAAGAATCAATCTGAAGTTCTTTGGGTGGCTTTCTCAATTACAATTATAAATCTCCATTACATAAACTTTTAACACCATCTGCACATGTGCATGCATGCATTCATTTATTAAATATTTATAAAGCAACTTCATGTATAAGATGTACTGAGTGCAATGGGTGGTGTTGAGAGATGAGATTTTAAAATATCACAAAAGTAAACTCAACTCATGATGACTACAGTCAGAGTAGTGAGACAAAAAATAAAAATGTTATTTGTCTTAGCCTATGATAATGTAGAACCAACCCTTCATTTTGCCCTTTTAGTAAATTCATAGAACAATTATTTTTAAAAATATAACATGTCAGGCTTTGAAGAATATAGCTTTCCTCACAAATCAGTTCAAATGATAATATTTTCTATAAAACTGATACATTTAATTATCAGTCTAATATAACTTTTTTGGAAGCTATTTTCAAAGTTCAAGGAAAACTAGTTAAAATATTTTATAAGAATGAAGATTTAAAATAATGTTTCATAAACTAAACAGTATTTGCCAATAATTATGCTGATATTTCATATTAGTATTCTAGTTTTGACTTTCAGCCCTTAATTTTTGTAATACCCTTCATGTTAGTAACAATTACACAAACTAAATATACTAGAGATTTTTGCCAACCCAAAGGCAACATTTAATGTTTAACGCTGGCATCGAATCCATTCAGAAGAAAATCGTAGATGCATTTCTAAGAAAGCTGTCGTAACACTCTTAAGGAAACAGGTTAGTCCTTGGCATTTAAAAATTTAGGTTCAGCTTCTAGATACACTCTTGATTGATATGCAAATATTTCCCCCCAGGATAATGTCTAGGTCATAATTTTATGTACTAGTTTCATTTTTATGAAATTGCATAAAATTTCATAAATTTTCAAGAATTCCATAAATTGTTGCATTCTTACTACCATGTGAAATGCCAAAATAAAACAGTGATTCTGAAATACTAAAACAACTCACCTTCAGCTTTTGAAAAAATATGAAAATAAAAAGCTAATGTGTTAAGATTAAATATTTGAAGACAGGCACTCTGTGTTCTGAACTTTTTTTTAACCCAGCAGTGATGATAAGAGGAATCTCCAAACTGTGTTTACTCAATACACCCTAACAAAAAACTGAAAGTACAGAAAAGAGAGATGCAACCACCTTTTTTTTTTTTTTTGCACAGGTATTAGTTTTGGTAACTGTGTTAATTACACAGATAATGACAACACAAGTCATTTTAGGCATTTCTTCACATACCCTGGTATAGAGTAATGTATCTAATAGGCAGTCAATAAATACATGTTCAAGGATTAATGAATACAATACACACAAATATTCTTTGTCAGTAAGAATCATTTATATAGGTAATGGTGTAATATCTATTGCATTAATGATATACCATACTAATTTTTACTGCATGTACAATTTAAAGAAACTATAAAATTAAAATTAATTAAATAGCAAATTCTTAAAATTTTAGAATGGTACACTTACTTGGAGTTGGTTTTGGTTTGTCTAAAAAGTAAAGAAGAAAAGAAAGAAAATAAAAGAAAAAGTCAGTGATCATTTTCTAGCTATAGGTAAAATATCAGCCTTTTATATTTCCTAATTCTGTTTGTTTGAGTTAAAATAGGAAAAGGCTAAATTTATATTAAAATGAGCAGTAGGCAATGCATTTTGAGTAATTTTTAAGTCATATTCCAATGAATTCCTCAAAGAAGTTGTAAAGCTTGAAAGTATAGTGTCTTCTTGGTCTCTGCTTATCCCTGCAAAGCCTCATATTTCATTTTATGAAAAATGAATGCTCAGGATAATCTGAACTCCTTACTATTTCTGAATGGCATAAAAGGTATATTCTGCCATGTCTTTTCAGAATACATATTAATATTAATTAATATTAACTATTTAAACTCTTCCAATCCAGTATTTTTTTTTAATTTTTTAAATTTATTTATGGCTGTGTCGGGTCTTCGTTTCTGTGCGAGGGCTTTCTCTAGTTGTGGCAAGTGGGGGCCACTCTTCATCGCGGTGCGCGGGCCTCTCACTATCGCGGCCTCTCCTGTTACGGAGCACAGGTTCCAGACGCGCAGGCTCAGTAATTGTGACTCACGGGCCTAGTTGCTCCGCAGCATGTGGGATCCCCCCAGACCAGGGCTCGAACCCGTGTCCCCTGCATCGGCAGGCAGACTCTCAACCACTGCGCCACCAGGGAAGCCCCAATCCAGTATTTTGAATAAAGAAGCTGACTTTATAAAATCTCAGGAAAGATAAGTGAATGGTGGGTGAAAAACACAAAGCTATACTTTCTAAATACATGATTTCTTTCTCCAAACTACCTTGTCTTCTGAAATTATTAACTAAAAGCATGAGTTATGCAGTTTTACATGTAAATAGTCATAGAAAACTAGACAACATTTCATCATGATTGCGAAGAATTTGAATCATCCAAAATTAGGTCAACTAATTCATTAATGGTGGGAATAAAAATTAATATAATTTTTTAAAGAACAATTAGGGATGTCCATAAATATTACATTGAATGTATCATTGCACTCAAAAAAAATTACTAATTTTACCCCAAAGATAAATTTACAAAACTAGACAGGTAGGTATATTTTTTATTGTATATCATTAAAGAAAGCTTGTTAGATAACTTAAACATAGGTCAATCAGAGACTAGTTAACTGTATACAACTGTACAATAGAATACTATTAATGAAGAAATACTTTATGTACTGATATAAAAAGATCTTCAAAAATACATTCTTAAATAGAAAAACCTAGGGACAAAGTTATTTATAGTATGTCATGGTTTGTGTAAAAAAACTGGGAATATATATATATATATATATATATATATATATATACATATATATATATATATAATTCGTATATATGTATGTTTATATGTCTTTTATATATATTGCTAGAAGGAGACATTAAAAAATAACAATGATTACCTATCAGACATTTTTGGATATTTTGGGAATGGGAACTGGTAGAATAGGAAAAAAGAGGAGAGGGAGGGGTATTTTCACAGTTAGCCTCCTATATGCCTTAGTGTTGAACCATGCCAAGTATTATACATTTTTTAAATTGAATAATAGTTGTAAAAGTATTAAGCTATTATAGAATGGGATAACTTCTATTTTAAGCAATTAAACCAAGTTGAAATTCATGATTAGTTTTCAGTGAAATCTTATATGTGCAATTTGACAGGATATTTTACAGTATATAAACAGTGAATCAACATTACCAGTATGAAAATGATATTAATATTGACATCAGTGAAATACTGAATATTTTGGAAGGGTCTTATGAACCATGAAGGCAAATACTATTTTGTTAATACTGCTGTATTATAATAGAATGCTTAGCAATCCATATATATTGGTTATAATATTTAGGAAAATGTTTATCAGCACTATCACAGCCCTTATATTAGATAAACTAGATTCTACCACAAAACCACAAGACTAAACATTACCAGGAAATAAAATGAAAGGTACTTATACGTTTTGCTTTAATTTTCAAGTTTAATAAAAATAGTGAATTAGGTCAGAATATAAACCAGAAAGGCAAAAACACCTGTTTTTATAGATGGAGATTCTTTTTCTTGATGTTCAGCTTTTTCTAGAGAGAAATCAAAATTAACTGACACTCTGTAGATTGTTTGCATAGCAAGCAATTTAGTATTTACATATTTGCAGGTGATCCTCAGCATGCCTCCAAAGCCATTTGCATGTAACTTGGAACACAGAAAGCATATTACCATAGAAACACATTATAAACAAGGTCAGGTTCATTCTCAGGACATCCTGTAAGATACTTCAAAGGCGCTAGCCCTCTTAGGGCCATGTGGTATAAGAAGAAGATAGAATATGACAAAAAGGAGAATAATAATAAGAGGATTTTTCTTTCTTTGCTGAAGGTTGAATCATTCTTTGAGCATATTTCAAACCAGATGACATTTACCTTTGGCATTTTACAAGCTCCCTTTTTACCTCTCTGACTCCTACTTCCTTTCTTGTCTCATCAGAAGCAATTTGGTGCTGGTCAGAAGCAATTTGGTGCTAGTCATTGGTTTCTTGTTGAAAATGTAACCTAGACTTGCCTTATTCCAAAAGTGCAACACTTTGTATTTTCATTTTTCTGGAACACCCTCTCTTTTCAGGTTCAGTTAGAACTCTCACAGATGAATCTCAAGTAAATCTAGGACATGACGACTGTAATCAAAATGTGGAATTGATATTCTTCTCAGCCCTTTGAAAAATATTTGAATTAAAGTAAATTTTAAATCTCTCTCTTTCACCAAAAGTGGAATTTCAAATAAAGTTATATAGGGTAGGATATTCTGAATGGAGTTGAGAATATTTGGAAATACAGCAGATCATTGCCAAGTGTTAGTTCTTACTAATCACTTCCAGGTTTAGTCCTCCTGAACTGTTCTGGTTTACCTGTCCTTTCCTTCCCTCATCCTGAATTTGGAGGTTCTCTGAAATCACTATTATTTCCTCCCCATCATCTTGCACCAACAATGAAGTAAGTGGGGAGATGTGGGATCTATGTTGTCATAAGGTTTAATTGGATATTTGTAAATTAGGGATTGATAGCATTCAAGAATGAACGTCCATGAACTTAAGTTGTATAAATTCTAGTGTTAAATAAGCATGCACAATAAAAGAAGCCAATATTCAAGTTATTAAACTGTCATAATAACACTGCAAAAGTATAATAAATTAAAGTAAAAATAATATAAAATATATGTTCAAAATACATGCAATAGGTTCTGGGAGGTGATTATGTTCTTTTTAGCTCCATATATTTTGCCATATCTCCTGAATCACTAACATGACCTCCTAACTGGTCTCACCAAATTCATCTTTGGACCTTGTCAATTCATTTTTCATACATGAACCAGAGAATATTTGACAAAAGCCACTCATATCTTCATCCAAGCCTCTGTTTCACAAATATATGTATGAACCAATATCACAATTTTGACACAATTTTGGACATATTTACTACCTGCGACAGTGGGCAAATATTCACACTTTTCTGAGCCCAATAGTCACCTTTTAAACTCTCTACACCAGTAACATCTGTATGACTCCTGAACAATAAAATGGACAATCTTTAAAATCTATACTCATGAGAAAATTCCATGATTTTAATAAACAAATGGCAAAACGTTTATAATTCATAAAATTATGAATAACATTAATACCAAAAACTACCTACCATATAATTAATGCTGCTTATAGGAAACAAATTAAAAACAGTATGTGGTTCATAACACCAAAAATTGTATATCATTTCATTTTCCTTTGTTATTCATTATGTATCCTTAAAAGATTGCCCATTTACCCTAATTTCTTAGTGTTATTTTATAGCCTGTATGGACTCACTCTTTTAGTATTAATAATAGTGACACAACTTCCAAAGATTTCTTTTGTATAATTATACTGAATTATTAATTAGTAGTGAAAGATAAAGATGTTAAATCAAAGCTGTAGCAATAACGTTAATTTATCACCTATAGAGGTACTTTAGCCTTGGGCAATGCTAAAAATAACAATTGGGAAAAAAAAAAAACCCGAGCAAATTGTTAAAGTTAAATGGCCAAGCGATACTTTCCAGATTTTATTTTCATCTCTTACTTGTTGGTTTGGGTTTGACTGTGGAGAATGAAAGAAAGCAAATGGCATATGATGAATACAAACCATGGAAAAAAGTAACTCTTTAGCATTTGTATTTATTCTTTCTTCATTTTAAGTTCTCATCTTATCTTAAACTTAATCCATTCTCTCTGAACACTATTATTTCACTGTCAGCAAATACGTTAAACACGCTGCTTATTGAAAAACTAAGACGCACAAAATTTTATGTAAAATTTGAAACAATCTATATATTTGGGACACAAATACATTGGGCTAGCTTCTTCATAATCTCCAAATACCCATATAACTAACTGAGATGCTTAACACTTTAGGGTGCAAATTAGAGGAATGTTAACTAAAATTATGAGCTAAGGCAATGACTGGAATAGAGTACAATGGTTGTATGGGGTAATGTGAAAATAGGGTTTCTTTCTCATGAAATATAGTCTATAATTTCTATAAATAATTAGTTATCTCCTGAAATCTATTATATTTTCCTCTGAGAACTGTATTCAAATCCCAATTATCATGATTATCTCAGTTAAAAGGAAGAAATTACTTCACGGGCTTTTTCCCTTGGAATGATTTTTAGTAAGAAATGGGACTCCATTCATGGCAGAGGTAGGTAGGATTTCCATCTTGGGATCAAATGGAGGAGATACAGTGTTTCAAGATGTCAGTTGAGATGGAGACTTAATTTTGTTCATCCTTTTAGGAAATAACTTCAGAATTTCAAGAGTGTGTACACTCCTTTTTTTTTCTCACATGAAATGATGCTTTGATATTTTTGCTTTGATATTATATGTTCTATTGATCATTCTTCAAGGCAGATTTTAAAAAGTTACACAATCATATGTCTCTGCGGAGTTCTCATGAATGGAAATTATTCCATCTAATACATGAACAGCAGACAGTTTCAAATATCTGTGATTTTAAAATTTGAGAAAATGTGTTTTGAAAGTGAGATTAAACACCTAAAAATAGTACATGATAATCAATGCATGACATAAATTTCCTTGTGAATTATCTGTAAGCTTAGGTCAATCACACTTTAAAAAACTAAAGTATGTCACTCTAGTTTTCCACTGTTAATTTTTACTGAGTATAACTTTTAGTTATTTACAAGAATCAAGAATCTTAGCATTTATGGCACTAAGAGCACACATACTTCAGTAAAGATGTGTGTGTCTGTGTTTGCTCACGTGTGGGTGTGTGCCAACATAACATAAAACTGATACATAGAAGAAAAATCTAAAATAGTTCATTTACCTGTTTTTTCTACTGTGATAGCTTTTGCCTGCTTGACAACTTTTTCATCTGTGATAAGAAAAAATTTTAATGCAAGTGGAAATTTTAAATGTATCAGTACAAAACAGTGACACATTCCAACCTTGATATTTTGTATTTTCTTTGAAATAACACCAATACTGAGACAAGCTTAGCTGTTTTCTCAATAAAACAGCAAGTGATATCTTTTATTCAAATTGTATGGGAGCACACACAAAAAAAATTGTCCAGCTGCATATGTCCTTTGCAGCTTTCTTGCCATAAAAGTTTTCCTAATTCAAATGGTCCCCTAACCCCTAACCAAAGTATACTCTATCCTTTGCCTTCACTGTACTTCACTGTATTTATCTACACTGAAGTACACATAAAACATGTATTCCCTTTTCATTATTGAATAAGAATAGGAAGAAACAAGGTTTTATCTTTCTTGAGCAAGATACCTTCCTGAGAACCCAGGATTAGCCTGGCAACCCAAGTTTTTATGTTGCAAAGCTGGGGAAGGGCAAAGGTGGTACATTTATGGGATGTCTTCTGTGCTGTATGTTTTTGTAGACATAGTCAAATAGATTTGGGTCAAAGTAGAGGGATTAGTAAAATGATTCTATATAAAATTAAACTTTTCAAGTATTCAGCAGTGAGAATGAATCAGTTAGTCAAATATCCTAATTAGAAAGTTTCACTGGGAAACAGAATTTAGAGTATGAATGTGACCACTGAAATAAAAGAAAGATGTGGCTAGAGGGCAATGCCTTTGTTATACACTCAGAGACTAAATTCTCTCCTTCTCTCAGTATTTCACCTCAGAAATGGTTGATATTTAGGACAGAAAAGGAAGTAACAGGGTTTACAATTCATTATATCAGGAGGTTCTAAAAGTTGTTTCTAAAGTTTTGCTTATGTTTATACAGACTGCTTTTCTCACCTCCCCATAGTCTGCTTCTGCTTTATTTATTTCTATGGTTTCTGTTGCTGGTGTCTCATATTCTTTAAAGCATATACAAGTAAAATCAAACTGACTCAAATCCATTGAAAACAGATTGTATAAAGTAAAATTTTAAAAGTATAAGCAAAAAGTTTCCTAAGATACGTTTAAAGAAAGTATGCTTTAACCTTTGTAAAGATTCTGGCCTAACTATATTCACAACATCAGGGAAACAATAAAGGACAATACTCTACAGAACAACTGGGGCTTGACACAACCACAAATTTAAATTCATATTTAATTGGCTTAAATTAAAATTTAAATAAAGTTTCTATTCTTAAATAAAAACTAAGTATTAAGCTGGTCTTGGTAATTTCTCTATTTCTCCTTATGAGCAAAGCCCATTGGCTTACCTCTACTTTCTACAAAATGTAGGACCAAGAATAAGAAGAGGAAGGAAAGAAGAAGGATGAAGGGAAGCAGGAGGAAATATTGATTTCCTTTTCTTGGGATTTTTGGAATTCAAGATGATCATGTTTGAATGAGCCATTCTGAATTACAAGCTTTCTAGTGATGTCTTGTCCCAAACAGAACAAAACAAAATGAAATATAGAGACCATTCATCTGAATGCTGGCAAAGATGGTCTTTGTGCTAAGCTAAGTCTCTGATGGGAAGGGATCACGAGCTATGTAGTTATATCTGGCAGGTCAAGTTCTCAGCATGAACTATGAACCATCCCTAATAACTTTAGATTTGACTCTAAGCTCATCATCCTGTTAAAACTAGAACATTGAGAGACAATTTGATACTATTGTACAAATAACACCTGCAAAATACCTGGTTTACCATGAGAAACAGTCTTTTCTGGTTTCACTATGTCTTGTTCTGAAAATAATAAAAAGAAAATCTTTTCAGATATTTAGAAGCTTTATAAATTAACATATGGCGAATTTTCTGTGATGAGGTCCAGTGATTTGTTTAGTAGAAAAAAAATTGACAGATTTCAACAAATGTGTCCATGGAGAAAAACTGTTCCTTAATTTTCATGTCATTTCATGTAGTTTAAATAAAAAAACTTAAAGGTTTTGGTTGCATGAAAACAATATACAAAGAATTCTTATTTACATTTAAGCACCTATAATTTCCAAAGCATAGGCTGTAATAAAGTATAAATACTGAGGCATAGATTGCAAATATGTATTATTAAAGATATTTAAGTTTTTTGTAAAAATTCTATATCAACTTTATAGAAAAAATTCAGATACATACTGTGTATTTGAGCTTTTTCGGATGAAGCTAGAAAATAAACATTCAAAATTATAAAAATTTCAATTAAATCACCTGCAAAATTGTAGTATTTAATAATAATAAATGAAAGTTTTAAATATTACTAGGCCTAAATAGAAGTTTTAAATGGTATTGGGTTTCTGATTAAAAAAAAGAGGTAAAATGCAAAGTGTTCATATCTGGTAACACATACTCTTCTGCAGCAAATAAATGTACTCAGGAAAATAAATAATAAGATAGTAGTTAGGCATTTTTAAGCCTTGATACACTAAAAAGATACATTATTTACAAGAAAAACTAGAATCAAGCTTATGATCAGTTGTCAGGTAAGCTCTGGTAAGAATTAAAGGAATAAGATAGTATTGTATATACATCTAGACTTGGATTCTTGAATTTGTTTTTATTTAAGAATCCTGTTACATAATTTTTTTTTTTTGCGGTACGCGGGCCTCTCACCATTGTGGCCTCTCCCGCCACGGAGCACAGGCTCCGGACGCACAGGCTCAGCGCCATGGCTCACAGGCCCAGCTGCTCCGCGACATGTGGGATCTTCCCGGACCGGGGCACAAACCCGTGTCCCCTGCATCAGCAGGAGGAATCTCAACCACTGCATCACCAGGGAAGCCCTACATAATTTTCTATAATGAAGGAATAGCATCCATAGAGCCTGAGGGTTTTGTTGACTTGCCTCAGGTGAGTAATTAGTTGGTACCAGAACTAGGACTTACACATTAAATAGCAGTGTAAACTTGGAAAGATTGCCCTTATTTTAGATCAATGTTGCCTCTTAATAAAATGATTGTTAGTCTGGGACAATCTCTTAGTGATATCACCCAGGGTTTTTTTTTTGTTTTTTTTTTTTTTTGCGGTATGCGGGCCTCTCACTGTTGTGGCCTCTCCCGTTGCGGAGCACAGGCTCCGGACGCGCAGGCCCAGCGGCCATGGCTCACGGGCCCAGCCGCTCCGCGGCATATGGGATCCTCCCAGACCGGGGCACGAACCCGTATCCCCTGCATCGGCAGGCGGACTCTCAACCACTGCGCGACCAGGGAGGCCCTCACCCAGGGTTTTGAGTAAACCAGACCTGGGCACAATTCTAGCTCCAATATTTATTAACGTGAAAATCTTGGAAAAATAACTTTCTAAACTTGGTCTATTGAACTGTTTCCACAGATATGAAACATGGGTAATAATTGTCATGTTGCATGTCTCTCCTAGTGATGGGATGAAAATGGAATCTTACGCTATTCCTCAGCTCTAGAAGATGCTTGGTAAGTTCTTGTCCTTTTTCCCTTCAAATCTCAGTAGCCTATGATTTCATGATTTTATAACTCTGGTGTGTTATCAGAAATAAACCCACAGATTAAACATGATTATACTAGGCTTTGAAGAACTCCAAGAAATGTCTCCTGAAACCTGGAGTCTCTGCTGAGGTTCACTTAAAGCCATATTCTAGATGTTTTTGCCTATGGAATATTCCCATTCTCACCTAATCCAGTAGTGTGAAACCATATTGAGCAATGGAGTAGGGAAAATAATGAGGATCTGGGAGACTCTGTGTAACTCCCCATTGGTGGGTAGTAAGCCTTTTTTAGTAATAAAATAACAGCAACATTAGCTCTGTGACTAAGAATAAAAATATTGTTACCTGGCTTTGCTTCCTTTTTAACTTGCGACTCTGAAGGGGAAAACAAAAGATAGAAATTTTTAAATCTGAAAAAATAAACTAGAGCACAAATTCATTTTTGGACACTATTTTATTTCTTTTACCATAATTTGAAAAAGCAGAATTTTAGTAAAAATTATTTTAGTTTCCTACTGGCCTGCCAGCACTGGACTATTGACACACAGTAGTTAAAATCATGATATGTACTTGTCTGTCACTAAGTTATTGCTACTGCTAATGGATTTCAACATGAATTTTCTGTTTTCTCAAGATTATTGTTGTGGAGAATAGTTCTAATGTCCACATAAGATAAATGACTTGATGATAGGTGTTGGAAGAGTTTTTCTTAAATATATGTAATTGTGGTTCAGAAATTTAGACCATGTTATGGCTTGAATTGTGTGCCACAAAAAAATATTTGAAGCCCTAGTAGAAAATAACTCAGAATGTGACCTTATTTGGAAATAGGATTATTTGCAGATGTGATTAGTTAAGGTAAAATGAGGCCACACTGGAGTAGGGTGGGCCCTTAATCCAATCTGACTGGTGTCCTTATAAGAAGAAAAAAGACACAGATAGAGACACACCAGAGAAGATGGCTGTGTAATGACGGAGGCAGAGATTGGAGTGAGCCAACTACAAGCCAAGGAACACCAAGGACTGCTGACAAACACCAGAAGCTAGAAGAGATAAGGAAACATTGTCCTCTACAGGTTTCAAAGGGAGTGTGGCTCTGCTTCTATCTTGACTTTGGACTTCCATCCTCTAGAACTGTGAAAAAATCAATTTTTGTTGTTTTAAGCTATAATAATTAGTTAAGGTGTGGTTATATGGGGGTAGAGAGGATCCTTAATCTAGTAGGACTGGTATCCTTAAAGAAGAAGAGAAAACATACAGAGATAAAGACAATGGGAGAAGAGGTTCATGTGATGATAGAGGCTGAGATTAGAGAGATGCCTCTTCAAGCCTAGGAATACCAAGGATTGCTCACAAACACCAGAAGCCGAAAGAGGCAAGAAAGGATTCTTCCCTACACCTTACAAGGGAAACATGCCCTGCTGGCACTTTGATTTTGAATGTCTAGTTCCCAGAACTGTGAGAGAATAAATTTCTGTTGTTTTTAGCCACCTAGTTTCTGGTATTTTATTACAGCAGCCCCATAACACCAATTGTATAATTGGGAGACATGAATCAAAATTTTAACTGTTTTTAAAATCATTGCTCTGTTTTCTTTTAAAAAACTGTTTACTGCCTGCTATAGCCCTCAGAAATGTTCATCTGACTCAGGAGCCCCCCAAAAATAGAAGAGTGTGGGCAGCTTTTTTTCTGACAGAATGTCTGTGTTCTGTAATAATCAGCGAAAAATAGTCATTTGTTTCTTCTGAACTATATAAATTTCTCAGCGGTTTCACTTTGTAAATAGGGTTTTTTTTTTTCTAGGAACAGGTAGTATAGCTAAACATATGTTACGTTTGTTTTATTTTAAAAAGTTGTTCAAGAATAAAATTTTAGTATAATATTTGCACTAGAACACATTTGCAAAAAAGTATGCTATTCATTATAAATATGGAAGGAAATGTACATACCTGGCTTATCTTCCTTTTTTATTTGTGGCTCTAAAAACGAGTAAACATTAGTAATAACGATTATATAAAAATATTTATTTCCTGTACTCATGCATATTTCTTTTACATATTATTGTTCTTTAATCTTCCATATTAATTGTCTTCTTATGATTGCAGCAGATTAATACACACACAACTAAAAGTTCCTCATTACCAATCACAATAAGAATTTTTGAGAAAAACTGGAAACATGAACTAAGATTTTTAATGAGAAGTTAATGAAATCATACCCAGTGAATGAAGTATAAAGGAAAATATCAGCATAGAAAATTCTCAGAAAAACAAGTAAGATAACCAGCACATTATCTGCACAAAATAGTTAAACCTTTGACTTTATGCAAAATACACTCAACAATAGAATCAGAGGATGAGTAAAGCAGGCATTTAATATTTGTTTTTTGTTATTGGCATGTATAACATACGTGGAGACTTGGGCTTGACTTCTTTGCCTAGAAAAAATTTAAAAATTATTAAAAACTGAGTCTTTCCATTGCTATTGGATCAACATTGTATATGGTAGAATATTATATATTTGAAAATCAAACACTATAGAACCCAACTATCTTTCTTTATTGAAATTTTTACAGGATATGTAATTTAATGTCCAAGCCAAGTTACTAATTGAAAAATCATTTAAAACAATAACAGTTTAATTTCATTGCACCATTAAAAAATTTGCTCACAAACTCATGTGCAATGTTAACTGTTTAATCTAATGTTAAGATGGAACATACAATTTTATTTTGAGAATTACTTTTAGCCTTTCATTAACCAAGATGAAAAATTCAAGACTACTGTTTTCATTTCCATTAACATTATCAATATGTTATCTGTCCCAGTATAATACATTAAATAGCGACTGCTGCTGAATCTGGAATTCTTGATGACCCAAAATATACCATATGCTTTTATTGCATATTGGAGTCCTAGTTCAGGGGTTGGCAAATTTTCTCTGAAAGTTCAGATATATATATATTTTTACTTTGGAGCCATATGATCTCTGTTGCAATTATTCAGCTCTGTTGTTGTAGCACAGAGCAGCCATAACCATTATGTGAATGAATAGAAATGGCTGTGTTCCAATAAAGCTTTACTTACAGAAGCTGGTGGCCAGTCTGCAGGCCATGGTTTGCCAACATCTGCCCTATCCACAGTAAATTTTAACTTTCTTTCTTTTTTATCTCAACAAAGACCTTAACAGTAAACAAAGCACCTTTCTTTGATTCTGAATTCCTAGATTAATAACATCCAGTACCTTTCCATAACTGCTCTACTAAAATTCTTAAGAATGTTACCTTTACTTGTTTTTTCCATTTATTAACTCCCATTTAATCATTAATTCACTATCATCTAGCTTCTATTCCCAACATTATATTTATCAGGCATCTCTGGTCACTAACTAATTACCCCTTACTTTCCAGTATCAATGAACATATGTAACTATGTTGATCACTTTCTTCTTTTTAAATTCCTATTCATTTGGCTTCTGGGAAGGATGTACATAATATACTCTACTGTAATAAGATAAACATTTATACCATCCTCTTCATTGTCAAAAGTGTCCTAGTGACTTTCACTTTTAGCTAAATAAAATAGCAAGAACCTGATTAGTTTTCACACTTGAAACTATAGGAAATAGAAAAAACTATATAAAACATGGTTTTAAAGATATTGGACATCACACAATAAAGGACAGTGATTTTTAAGTAATGAAAAACAAATGAGGGGCACTCTATGATTATCCCAGCTTAATGCCTTAAGAGAACTGAAGGCTGTTAGTGCAGGAATAGAGCTGATTTGATGAGATTGAACTGGGAGTCTTGAGAGACCAAGACAGCGAGAGATCAGTGGTCAGAGTAATATAAAGTAGGAAGCTAAAGAGATTAGAAAGAGGGAGAAAAAAAGATTTTAAAAAGTTTGGAGAATTTGTGGAAGGCTCCCTCAAGTCTTCAGATGAGCACTGCCAGGCTATGTGCACAACGAAACTACTTAAGGTAGAGAAAGAAATAGTAATAATACTGTAGCAGTTTATAGTAAGTGTTGATGTTGGGTAGTGTCAGTCCTTCAGCTCTGTTCTTTTTTTTTTTGGTTTTGTGTTGGCTATTCTGGGTGTTTTCCCAATCCATGTAAACTTTAGAATCACTTAGTCAACATCCACGAAATAACTTGCTGAGATTTTGATGGAAATTACAATGTATCTATAGATCAAGTTGGGAAGAACTGACATCTTAATGTTGAATCTTCTACTTCACAAACATAGAATATCTCACCATTTATGTAGAGATTTTTATTCCTTGATTCTTTTTTTTTTTTATCAGAGTTTTCTTCCCTTCACTTTTTATTTGGCTAATTTCTATTTAGGGCTCAGCTATCTCTTCCTCAGAAAGCATTTTCTGATATGGTTGGACAACTTTTCCCCTTTATGTGCCAACATTATTTTTGTGATATCTTGATCATTGTTTTTTGATATCTTATTCACAATATACTGTAAATATTAACTTAAGTGAATACCTTCCCTTCTATACTGTGAGATATTTGAGAACAGAGATCATGTTTATCCATCATTGAATCCAGAGAGCTGGTGCAATACATGGTTACGTGATAGGCACTCAATTATTGTTTGTTCATTAGATAAATAAATGAAATAATTAATGAAAATAAGAGAAGGTAAATAAATGGAGAAGTTGAGTCAATGAATGTAGGAGAATATGTGAATTCAGAAATTACATTAGAACACAAAAAAAATGTTAAAATTACTACAGGCTTTCTTTGAATTGACATGACTATTCACCTCTCAGCTTTCTGGTACCCAGACAAAGATAAAATGTGCAATCAGTTATACAATTCACACTGTTTTAAGTTGTAAGCAAATAAGTTGTTTAAGAGAAGCACAACAATTCTTGGTAATATTACCTGAGATAAATTTGTTTTATGGGTTCTCAGAAAAAAAAACTGTAATGCAGTATAATGTAGCAGATAACATCTTCAACAATAGCCCTACCCTAATTATGTAACAGTTTTCATAAGACTCTACCTACTGCTCTCAACATGGACCAAGCACAGTTCAATAAGAGAACATACACACACACACCACACACACAAATTGTGTACAAATATAAGGATGCTCAGTTATGCTCTTCAAACCCAACCAGGTTAAGAAAATCTTGACTTAAAAGTTCTGCTAATTCCTACAATCAGGTTGTGATAGATACTGGATAACTATCTATTCCCACAAATCTGTTCAATAATGAAATCTGGGTTTCAGAGCTGGTTCTTCATGTGCCCTCCCATATATACTTATTTCCAAGTTTAATTTCAATTGCAGTCCTCTAACAACTGTCTAATTATTCTGCTGTTCTCCTGTATTCTGTGCTATGGTTTTAATGTGTCCCCCTATCAGAAATGTTGCAGGGCTTCCCTGGTGGCAGAGTGGTTGAGAGTTCACCTGCCGACGCAGGGGGACGCGGGTTCGTGCCCCGGTCCGGGAAGATCCCACATGCCGTGGAGCGGCTGGGCCCGTGAGCCATGACTGCTGAGCCTGCGCGTCCAGAGCCTGTGTTCCGCAACGGGAAAGGCCACAACAGTGAGAGGCCCGCGTACTGCAAAAAAAAAAAAAAAAAAAAAAAGAAAAGAAAAAAAGAAATGTTGCAGTCCTAATACTCAGTACCGCATAAATGTGATCTTATTTGGAAATAGGGTCTTTGCAGATATAATTAAGTTACATGAAGTCATTAGGCTGGGCCCTAACCCAGTATGACTGGTGTCCCTATAAAAGGAGGAGAAGAGACACAGAAATGGACATGCATAGAGGGAAGATGATGTGAAGATACAGGGAGAATACCATGTGATGACAAAGGCAGAGATTGGAATGATTCACCTAGAAGCCAAGGAACACCAGGAATTTCCAGCAAGACCAGAAGCTGAGAGAAAGGCATGGAACAGATTCTCTTCCAAAACCCTCAAAGAGAACATAGTCCTGCCTAAACCTTGATTTTGGACTTCTGGTCTAGGGAACTGTGAGAGAATAATTTTCTGTTTTAAGCCACTCATTTTCTGGCATAGTTACCACAGCCCTAGGAAACAATACAATACTTTAATCCAATCCACCATTGTTTCTGTTTGTAATTACCAAGAACATCCAAACTGGTCATGCAAACATAGGCTTTTTTGCATCGTTCTTTCAATTCTGAAGCCAGAGAGATTTTCTAGGATGCCTGTCTGGTTATTTCAGATATCACATCTCAGTGTAAATCACGTACTGCCTTTATTAACTCCAGCTGCCTCTGCCTGCTCTATAAGGCTACTGATGAATCTAATTGTTGCATATCTCATCACCCTCTTCTGTACTATTTTGTACTCTATGTTCAAGTTATACTGAAGTATTGTATTTCTAAAAAACATCTTAAGGTCTCTTTTTCTTCTGGGATGTCTTAAATGTTTATCTCTCTGTCTAGAACATTCTTCCTCCTTCTTCATCTGGCTAAATCCCATTTAGTATTCAGACTAGCTCTGGGGTTTGTGGTGAAGTTGGGTGCTCACTTCACTCTCCTTCTCCCATGAGGATGGTGTCTTTTTCTGAGCTGGGCTGCCTGGGCTTGGGGAAGGGGAATGGCGGGAATGCGGATCTATTTTTCCTACTCTCCTCAGTGTGTCTTTACTTATTTCTTTGCTTCACCCAGGTGTTTTAAGACCTCATCTGGAATACCTGACTCTTGTGAAGGTATTTGCATGCACAAAGAGTTGTTCAAATGGATATGTCTTGGGAGGAAATGAACACTGGAAATTCCTATATCACCATCTTGCTAATGTCAGTCCTAAATATTCTTTAGCTCTTTTATATTCCTAGTTTCATGATCTTATACATTCAGTTGTGAGAGTATATCACATCAGTTTAAAATCTGATGAAACTTCACAGGCAAACATATCTGCAGATACATGAATGAATAAAGTGTATGTAAATGTTTGTTTATACATGGTCTAAGACTATATATTTCCTAAGGTCCATATTTAGGCTGCAATAAACATAAGGACAAGTGTAGAATGTTTGTTGGAGGATAATTCTGGAAAGGCAGTAGTTCTCAAACAACAGCATCACCTGGGAACTTAAAAATGTAAATTCTTAGCCCCATCCCTGACCTTCAGAATCATAAACTCTAGGCACGGGCCAGCCCACCAGGTATATCTGACACATGTTGAAATTTGAGAATCACTGTTTGATAACCATGACATTTGTTAACAGCATTCATTTAACAAAAAACTATGGTTATTTTTTACAATTCTGAGTTCCATCTAACCGTGTATGTCATATTTCAGCAAATATGGCTTAATTAAAATCAGAGAAAGCCTTCAATCTACTGAGACATAAATGGATAAAGCTAAAAACAGAACATGCTTATGTTGATTATAGGGTGTCAACTTTTCAATACAGATGACAGTAATAGTATATTCAGATGTTTGTGATTGAGATCTGTAAAGTATGTGATGTGAAATCTACTTTATATAACACAAGAATATTTTATTTTTACAAAGGAAACCAAATCATTGTAACATTGATGTTCTCATGGAAGTGATAATTGACTCCACATTCACAGAATACATTTCAATAGTAAGTAGCAATATAATTAGTATATACATACATAAATATATTTGTTCATTTTAGTTATGGAGATTTTAGTTTTTTTCTATTTCTATTATAGCTTTTGTATTTTCTGTATTTTCTAAATATTTTGAATTGTATTAAAACAAAATGTCAATGCAGTATTTCCCATTTCTACCCTTACAATGCATAGACTTAAAAGAATAAATGGTCATAGTCAACAAACAAAAAAAGAAAGTAAAAGGAAAAAAATTAAGGGCCAAAATATTCTAAAATATTAGACACATGAATGATTAAAATTATAGCAGTTTAAAATTATATACATAAAAGAATAAATAGCCTATCTACATCTATATATATTAAGGAATTTTGAAAGTAATGTCGGACAAAATTAATAAAATTTTGACCTATACAATCAGAAACTACTTATTTCGTTGTACACTGCAACAAGCAGTAGATAAAGATATCTTAAGTGTTGGATCAAATTCTCATTCAGACACTTATTTACTGTGAAACCTTGACATGGCCATTTAACTTGTTTGGTTCTCCTCTTCCAAAATGAAAATAAATGTAAGAAGTTAGATTAGGTGATTTTTAAGATCTCATCCAGGTCTAAAATAATATATTTACACTAAATATTAATTTAAATCTAAATAGTAAATCATTTAAAAGGGAGACACAGTGTAGATAATCAACCTGAAATGTTGCAGCGTTAATTCCTCTTAGTTTTATTGCTGTTTAGTAAGTCTGTTTACTCAATTCCTCATAGATTTTCTGCTGTGGAAGCACGTTTTTAGGTCTAAGGCAGATTAACAAACTTTGTTTTTAAGACCTGTGAGTCTGTTTCAGATATATTTCTTTACACAGATATTTAGTACAGAGCAGAAGATGGCTCTGTTGTAGACGTATATCTTAGCCAAAAGAACTACTTAACAGGCACTTTACCTTTTAAATTGACTTGAAGATTAATAGCTAAACTTTGTGCCATACATATTGAATAAGCAATCCATTTGGAGGAAGCAAGGAAATATTATAAGGACTTTTATGGAATGCCTGCGTCAGTTCAAAGATCTTACCACATTTTACTAGAAGCCATTATTACTCGGTTACATGTTTCATGAAGTTTTCTAACCTTTTAATTATCAAAATTAAAATGGAAAAGTATAAATGTTAAATATATAAAATACGTTATAAAACTCTAAACGGTCATCTTTTCTGATTTGTATATGAATTTGAGTAAAAATATATCATTTTCACCCTCCAGTTTCCTTTCTCATCTGATGTCCTTTCCCTTCTTATCACCTTTCACTGTACCGCACTCATTTATTAAGACAGCTCAGTTGTTGTCTCTCTTATGAAGACTTTCTTGACCTCTTTCCATGATGGGTTAAATGCCCCTAATCTGTACTCTCCCTATCCAATGTAAATTATTATCCCTGTATATTGTAATTATTTGCAATACTCTGTAATTATTTACTCATTTGCCTTCCCCAAATAAATTGGTAAGTTCACTAGTCAGGGACTGCAACTATCACCTTAGTATCTTTTGCACTTGTTCATTGTCCACACATAGTCAATAATAATGAACAAGTGATAACTCTGTATCAATGGAGGGTTGCTCTCTTGAGTAATGCATACACTAAATACATTCTCACTGAGGACCCATCGAAGATGTTGCTAAAATATATGGGAAGTGGTTGCAAAAAAGAGAGAGCTTTTAACTCTGTGACCCTTCAATAAAACATATTAAACATATTATCAACAGAAATCTTCCATTTTTTCTCTACAGAGGATATTTTTCACAATTGTATTGTGATCACCTTGCTTTGAGATACATGAAAATAAAACATGGGAAAGTCTGTGCATGGGATTTCTTATTAATGTTGTGATCATTTCATCTAAGAAAAGGAGGAAATTATACTATGTTTAGCTGTGACTATTGTGCAGTTTTGGCCTGGAATATAAAATGCATTGGAGAGCATTTTAAATTGATTAGCACCACCAGGCACAAGCATGTTTTAATTATTAAGATTTACTATATTTCCCTAAACACCTCTCCAACACATCCTGATCCTTTAAGTGGATCTTAGGAAAAAATGAGACAATAAGAAATGAGCCCTCACTATGATGTAGGCTCAGTGAGATTCAATCCTTAGTTTAAAGGTCAGGGTTTTGATTAGGGCATGATTTAGTGGTGGAGGGTTTGTGAGGAGGAGAGCACAGTAAAATGTCTGAGTTTGGATCAGCCTCTTTAAAGTAGGGAGGCATGACCCTAAAGGAACCATTATTTTTGTCATGTTAGGTATTGGTCACATTTATCTCAGTTCCGAAGCTCTAAGATATTCTGTTCTGAAATCAGGATGTGAGAATAGAAGAGATAGTAATTAATATTATTTCTTTTCATTTCTACTACAGCCACATAAACAGTCTCATTTTCCTTTTTTAAGATGTTTTGTGTCATTGGGAGCTAAATTTGAACAGCATTTGAAAGCAAAGGGAAGATTCCTGATGTTTGTCCACAAGAGAGATCTGAAATATTTTCCTCTGGAATATGATTCAGTTATTAAATATACACCCTCTTTTAAGCATCCCACAGGTGTGGAACATTTCATCACTGGCTTGAGAAATATTTCTATATATAAATATCACTGTGTTAATCTACTAAATCAAAAAACAAAACAAAAATTAGCTAAGAACATTGTTTTTAAAACTGTACGATATATTGAGTGTTACAAATAGTATAAGAGCATGTTTATTCATAGAAGAAAGAAAAAAGGAGATTGAGAATAGGTTCAAATAGTTAATAAAGCTATAATTAATTAATTATAATTAATACAGCTAATATAAAGCTATATTTTAGAATAGCAAAGAAGATATAAAGTAAGCAATACATTAACATGGGGGAAAACTGAATTTTTGTAAATTTTGTAATATCAGAGTAACTCACAAATTAGCCTGGAGACAGAAACCATTCTAATCGAGCTGTCTTCTTAAAGGCAAGTGTCTATAAAGCTCTGGAGCTGTTTTTGTTGTTGTTGTTGTTTTTTATTTTAGAAGAATCAGATCATCAACTTCCTCTATGGCAAGTAATAAAGTCTTGGTTAGTGAATTGCTTTTGCCACACTGAAAGCTCTTCCTCAATTAGTTTTTAGAGTGGGTTGAAATTGGGAAGGAGGATTTTCAATGACAATTTTATATAAAGGGCAAAAAAAAAGCATTTTTTATTCCCATAAATTACAGAAAGAAGAAAATCTTTCTGAAAAAAACCTAAAAACTAAAAATTATGTCTTTTGAAGGAGTCTAAAATGCATACCATTGAAGAAATATCTAAAGGAGATGAAATATCTAATTATTGGCTCTTTGTTTACACTCATGCATAAGTAGTGTTTAGTAATTTTAAATGAAGCTATCATTATTCTTCCTTTTTCACTGGATAGAGAGGACTTTCCTAGGATTCACAGACCATGCATCTCTCCTTTAAGCCAGCTGAGAAAAATTGTACCTATCACAGGTTGATTCAGAAGCTACTAATGGGACTGTGCTTGACTGATTGAATTGGCTAAGAAATATTTCATCTCTAGAAGATACATTTCACCAGAAAAACTTAAGGCTACAGTACTCAAGTCATTATTATAAATAAAAAGAGAAGATTTTAGTACAGAAGTGGTCTACATTCAAAGGTCAAGCAGGAAAAGGGTTATATCTTTTTTCCACAAAATAAAATTTTTTCCACAAAATAAAAATTGCTTAAATGAAAGCCAATGATTTCATCTCTTTCAAATTTTGAAAAACTGTACCAAATTTTAATTCTGAAAAATTCTCATGAACCTATTAGCATAATTTATAGCTAACACACTAAAAGTTTATTTTGTGCCCAGAACCAGACTAAGCATATTAAATAGAATACTTTAACATTTATAGTAACCCTCATGAGCTCAAGTTCTCATTTTAACAAATTATTAGACAGGATTCCAGGTCCATTTGACTGAATAACTAAACTCTTACTACATTTGTTCATTCAAAAACATTTACTGAGCTCTTACTATGTGCTAGGAACTATTTTAGGCACAAGTAAGAATGAAATAAACCAACAAAAATCCTGCCCTAAGGAACATATGGTCTACTGCCCTGATTTGTTATTAGTATCATCCAGATTTATCTAAGAGTTACTCAGATAATCAATTCAGTTCAAAATAGGTGTATCACCACTCCAACATTTTTTTCCCACCACTGCCCCCATCATCTCTATTTATATTTTTCTGAGCATAGAATGATAATATTATAATTGAGGTTCTAAATTTGACAGTAAACTATATCCGTGATACATTGGCAAAAGGAAGGTACACTACATTTTATGTTAACTTGAAGTCAAAGAGGACAACTTGTGACATTGTCAGTCATTTGCTCACTGCCTTAGAAATCAAGTTGAGTATATGAATGTGGCCATTGATATGTTGAAAGAAGCTAGGTCATCCCACCTATGAATTTTGTAACCTGGGAATTCATTTCATCTTTATTTCAGTTTCCTTGCTTGTAACTTGCGCAAAATAATGAAACCTAAATCATAAGATCTTATGAGATCAAATTATGTATGTATGCGAATAAATCCTCTTGATTAATTGCTCTACCAATATTAGTCATTTTTTTCATTTTCCAGGATTTGTATTAGTTGGTATTCAATAAATACCCTTGGACTTACATAGTAAAATTTATTGCAATTTTCTTGGTTTATTGTAAATTTCTTTGTGGTAATAATCCTTCTCAGCATATTATAATGACACATACCTAGTGACTAATCAGCAAACACTAGTTTATAATAGAAGCAATGGTTGACCTACTGCATTTACATGGTTATCTGTAGGGATACTTATGAAGTATTTAACACCAATGCCACTTGCTAGCAACTACTCAATTTTCCATGTCAGCATAATTTTAATAAATTTTTTATCCCAAAAGAGAATGATTGCTTCCTCCCCCAAGAATTTACAGTAGAATTTTTTGTCTTCTTGTTTATGGGAAAAAAAATTAAAGGAAATTTTGAGATAGCAATGCCTGGGCATAAATTTATTATTCATGTTAGCATATCTTCATCATTCTAATTGCAACACAATCAAACATTGCTTCCAGTCTTCCTTATTTAGTTTTTCTTCTTTTTTAAAATATACGTTGTTATTAATTTAAAAAATTCTATCATCTTTGCTCTATTGCTTCCCCAATCTTTTAAGTAAGTAAATGTGTAAGACATCGTTTTTCAAAGTGTGTTCAGCTGAACACCACTATTATATTACAGAAAAGATACCATGGTCGAATAAATATGAGAAACATTGGGTGAAAAAACGTTCAGCAGGTTTTTTACTATCAGATTTTCATTATGTGTTCATATCTATGATGAACTCCAAGAGGTTTTCCCAGACTTACTTAACCTCAAAACTCTTTCATGTATCAATAATTATGGCTAGTCTTCTATGCAAAACACTTTGCAAAATACAAGTGTAAGAAATAACTTATACTGCAGGAACACTTCTCCCTTTACAGTTAGAAAGAAAAACTCTATAACAATAATGTTATTGATTTTTACTCTTAGCTGAACTGTATAAAATTATATGGTCTTTAAAGGCAGAAGGATTTAGTTCAAGGTTTTAAAATTAAAAGTGGTATTATTACACAAGTAGGGAAATATTACACAAGTAAACTTAAAAAACAAATGAGAGATCTATATTGAAAAGGAAATTGTTTGATCTCCATGGTAATTAAACAAAATGAAATCCTTTAGGTGTTATGAACATAAATTCCCTTATCTCTCAGGTGTTTAACAATGGAATTAGTGTATACCTTAGTTTTTAGCATTTTTCCATATATTATTGCCTTTACAGATACTGTAACCCTGTAAAGTTGTAAAGACAGTAGCTGTGAAATCTCTGTTTGATAGATTAGGAACCAAACTACAGGTTCCCTGATGTCACAGCTCCCATTCTTTTTACTCTGCCCAGCTGTTTTCTTAACTAAATACACTGTCTTTTCCCTTTTTCAGACAATATTTTAAACGAATAGTCTACAATGTATACAAAGTATACAATGTATGTTTTCTAGCCCCAATTTCTGACTTCCAACCAAAGGCCTCAAAATATAGTAATTTGGTTTTCCACCCATTGAGCTCCACCAAAATTGCTCATAAGATCATCAGTGACTCCATATTATATATTCCAAATACTTTTCAGTCTTTATCTTACTGCAAATTTCTGCTATGTTTGACATTTTGACAGTTTCCTCCTCCTTGAAATTCTTTCCTCCCTGGTTTCTGAGACAATGTCTCGAGCTTCTAAGAGAATTCTCCTCTTGCTCTTTCTTTAACTCCTTCAGAGTCTCCCTCTCCCCCTCTATCCACTCTTTACATATCAGTGTCCTTCCTGGTTGCTTCCTCAGTCCTTGCTCCTCCCCGACACACTCCCCTCGGTAGATGTCAATAACTCTCATCATTTAAGCCAGCACATCTTTGCTGGAAACTTCCGAATTAACTACTGTGTTTTCTCCCCAGCTGCCTGGTAAACACACTTCAATGCACATCCCACAGGTACCTCTAATTCGACATGTCTCTCCTGCACCTCTACCCCAATTAGATTATAAGTTCTAGGAGGACAGGAACTTGACTGTTTACTAATGGATGTCTGCACTTACCAAATTGTTACCGAACCCAGGTCTGGCTGCTTGCCACTCGAGAGCCAATTCTCTAGAGAAAATTGTTGGTAGGAAAGGAAAGCTTGCTTTATTTCGGAAGCTGGCAACCGGGGGAGAGGGTGGACTCTCCTGTCCTAGAACCAACTCCCGATTGCTGTTCAGGGGACAGGGGCTTTTAAAGGGGAGTTTCAGGGTTGTGTTGGCGGAAGGAGGGAGCAGAACAGCACAGGCAGTTCTGACAGCCATCTTGCAATCAGTAATGTGGTGGTCTGATCGGCCTCTCCCGTTGCGGAGCACAGGCTCCGGACGCGCAGGCTCAGCGGCCATGGCTCACGGGCCCAGCCGCTCCACGGCATGTGGGATCTTTCTGGACTGGGGCACGAACCCGCGTCCCCTGCATCGGCAGGCGGACTCTCAACCACTGCGCCACCAGGGAAGCCCCATCTTGGTTGTTTTAAGTACGGTTAGTCTTTAGTTCCAGGGTTTGTTCCCATTTCTCTGAGGCCAGTTCTTGGAATTGCAGCAGCTTATGTCATGGCTACAGCCTGGTCATCATGTAGTTAACTTCTTCCTCCTGGTAGGGGTGTCAGTATCTATAAGACAGCTCACGGGATATGGCTCAGAATATTATCTGTAGTCCTTAAGGAGGAACTAAAAGTCCTTGACTTTGCTTAATGATTAAACTGTTATTATTTGGTCTCCTTTGACTGTTTTCTTTTGTTTCTACATTTTCTCACTCCTCTAATTAAACTTATTCTTTGGCTAAAGTTTTTCCACAGACAAAAGGCAGGCCGAGGACATGAGTGGGGGCAGGACCATAGGGTCCTGCTCCGTTTCAATATCCCCTATAATATAATAACTGCTTGACAAAAATTTGTATAATAAATATGTCAAAACTTTACATAACACATATAGCTTCCTTTTGCTAAATCTGCACTTCTCTTGAAAATTCCAATCACAGAAAATGACATTACTGTCCACACACTATCCCAAGACAGAAACCTGGGAGTTATCCTGAATTTTTCTCCAATCCACCCCCTTTTCCATAGTATGGCAATTTTACTTCCTAAATATTTCTGTAATAGCTCTCTTCTTTTCCTTCCTACCAGTGCTCTATGAAAATCGAGTAACTCTAGAGGTATCAGTGCAATAGTCTCCTGCCCCCAACAGATTTCCTGAAACTATTGACATCCTCTTTATCTTCAGTCTCTGTAATTAGCCAGACTGAGCAATTTGAAATTCTTTTTTGTTTTTGGGGGGTGGGGTGGAGTTTATTAATTAATTAATTTATTTTTGCTGTGCTGCGTCTTCGTTTCTGTGCGAGGGCTTTCTCTAGTTGCGTCAAGCGGGTGCCACTCTTCATCGTGGTGCACGGGCCTCTCACTATGGCGGCCTCTCTTGTGGAGCACAAGCTCCAGATGCACAGGCTCAGTAGTTGTGGCTCACGGGCCCAGCTGCTCTGCGGCATGTGTGATCCTCCCAGACCAGGGCTCGAACTTGCGTCCCCTGCATTAGCAGGCAGATTCTCAACCACTGCACCACCAGGGAAACCCCAGCAATTTGAAATTCTAATTTAAGCTGTATCTCATTTTCCTTAAACTCTTGTAGTTGTTCCCAATTTCCCTTAGGAAGAAGGACACAACCCTTACTCGGGACACAGCTGTTCCTCTCAAGCCTCACCTACTCTTATCCTCCACACAGACCTTTTGCTGAAGTGAAGGTGAAATACTGGTGGCTCCCAATGTTCCTCACTGCTTCCCTCCTCTAGCCGAGGCTTCTGCTTACTCTTTCTTGTCTGCAATATCCTCCCCAGGCTTTCTTCACCTGGCTAATCTTTACCCATACTTTAAGACCACGCTTATATTCTCTCCTTTGGGAATTTTTCTCTGAACCAATAGGCTGGAAAAAGAAAACTTTCCTCTGTTTACAGAATTCACTCTGAACAACTTTTTCTTGTTTGTTTGATTTTAATTATTTATTCCTTTTTCTGCTAGTATTAGCTCTTCATTTACTGAACCCTGCCTAGATAAAATATATTTCTTGAGAGTTTAAAACCTAGCAAAGTATTTAATGCATGGTAGAAATTCTATAAATACTTATTAAACTAAACTTAGCCATGGATCCTACTATAACTTAGTTTAGTTAATGAAACTGAGATTTAATTATCTCTACAATTTATAGGAGCCCTGCCTATCCAAATATCCAATGCTTTCTGGTTAACTTAAAGATGTACATAAAGTATTGTGTGTGTGCACACCCGCACACATGAACATGTATGTGTGTGTGTGAGAGAGAGAGAAATAGGGAGAGAGAGAGAGGAGGGAGGGAGAGAGAGAGAATGTAAATTCTCTCTATTATCTATTAAGATCCAGTTAATAAGGTTAATACATATTTCTCTTGCAGGATCACTATGGTAAATTTTACGTAGATATTGAACTGTATTTATTTTATACTATGATAGACATAAATTAAATAGAGTAACCAATTGGAACTAAGTTCTTTAAAAGATATAGGCCAGAGATACTTTGATGACTGATAGGTGTAAGGGCATCCTGTTTTCCTTCAGTAAGTCATTCACCTGTTGTATCAGTATCTTAGCCAGCTGGTAAAATAAAAAGACAGTCTACCCTTGACATACAGGTACTTCAAGCAAAATACGTGTATTTATTCCTTTTAAGCTCAAATGAACACACAGGTACAAGCAGTGCCTGTTTGCCTGTTCTGTGTCATGAGAAAGGAAGGGTTGATTCCTCAGTCATTTCATGGATGACCAAAGTTCAGAAATCACCCAAATGAGACAGTGGATGGACAATGTCAACCAGTGCTTAGTTATTGTGAGGACCTTGCTTCTAGTTAGAAAGCAACCATTCAAAAACACATGTACACTTTGCATTAGCTAAATGTATAGAGAGAAGCTTGATATATTTTTCTTCCCTGGAGATAAGGGCAATCTTAGATGTTTATGAATTCTATAATTTTCTTTCTCAACTTTTAATGTGCATACTAATGACTTTGGAGTCTTGGTAAAAATTCAAATTCTTATTCAGCAGTTATTAATGGGACCTAAGAGTCTACGTATCTAACAAGCAACCAGGTGATGCTGATGCTGTTTTGTGGACCACCCTTGGAATAGCAAGGATATGGATGATAGCCTTTTATTTTTTTCTGCTTTCATAGCTCTTGAAGGCACTTTCACATACATTATATCATGTCATTTCACAATAAGTCTGTTAGATTAGCATGGAATACATTGTTGATGGGAACTTTATTTCATAGGTAAAGAATGAAGGACTCAGAACTTAAGTGGTTTGTTGTAAATCACTCCATACCTATTGTCCTAGAGTTCCTCTCTCTAAACCATCCTGCTTCTGTTGGTCTTTTACATTTAAAAAACTATCTCTGTGTGTGCTATACTGCAAATGCAAGACACATGTCAAAAATAAAGTTTTTAAAATAATCATTAACCAACGCCTCCCTTTCTATGAGGAAAATTTTGTTGATCTGCTGTGGCTATGGTGGCTTTTGAGTGATTTTCTGTCTCCTCTGAGAAGGAAAAGGCTGCATAGCTCACAGCAGAGATAATATAGGAGCTGAGACACAAAGTTAGAAGAAACCCATTCAACAAACATTGCTATCACATGATATGCTAGAGGAAAACATGTGCAAACAGACCAAGGCTGGATAATTCATGTTGTGTGTTTAAAGACAGAGAAAAGGGGGTGGGTGGGAAAGTAAGTTGCCAAGAATGGAGGGAAGTTAAACAGGTAAGATGTTTTTGATATGGACCTGACATGAAAGGAAAATATTGAAAAGTCACTGAATAGACGAAAATCCACAGAATTGGTGATCTTTTTAAAATGTCTTTGTGGGGGTGGATTAGACAAATGGAAGCCACATGAAGAAATACGCTGGAGGCAGTATAATGCAGTGGCAATGAACCTAACACTGTGCCCCTACACATACCCATTTAGAAAATGTAACTAGCATAGGCTTCTGGTAGATCTTTGAAGAGGAGATGGAAACAAGATGATTAAGTCATGGGTTTGTATATTTATTCAGGCAAGAGATGATGAGAACTAGAACTAGGGTCTTACCGAGAGAGAAAAAAAGGAGAGACCAAATTTGGGAAACATATAACTTAGTACATACTTGGATGTTGGGTTCTGAAAGAGAAGGGAAAGCTGTAAATGACTCAGATGATGTTTAAGTCAGTGTAACTGAATTCTGAGTCATGAGTCGCATTTTTTGGGATAAGAAACAAAAGGAAAAGAGAATGTTAAGGGATACTGAGTTCAATTTTAAAACAAAATGATGTCCAGGCAGATTAACAGTGTGAAGATTTTGATGAGGCAGTTAGAAATGCAGTTACAGAACTCTGAAGATTTTGTTTATGAATATCAATTTTCTTGATGAATAGGAAAAGTAAATTATTGCTTATTACTTATGCAAGTCTTTTTTGGTTTTAATTACATTACTACTTATAATTAATGTCCATTGCTTCCCGAAAAGAACACTTAGTTATTCTCCAATTACCTAATGAAATGCATGCCCTGTTTGCCATCGTTTTCATTAGGGGGTAAAAAACAAAGAATTTAGAGGCTAATAATATGCCATGTCAAAAATAACTAATTGCTACAATGTTGCTTCAGTTTTTTAAATTGTAGTCATATTTTGTTGTTGTTTTATTTTTAACTTTGTGGGTTAAATGTTTTAGTTTCTGTCAAAGAAAAAGATATTTTATTTGAGGAGTAAGAGATGAGGAACATGGTCAGATATTATCTAGAGGTCAGTGTAATATGAAGCAAGAAAACTATCCCCTGGGTTTGGCAACGGACATGTTAGTGGTCACCTTTGCAGAAGAGATTTTAGGAGAAAAGATTGCTCACCAGAAGCGTCCTCATGTACACTCAGCTTTAATTTAATCTATCCTTTCATTGTTTTTACAAAGCTCAGGGGAGAAATTTTTCTTCCTCATAATTAAGCTAACGTCCTCCACCTACAGTGTGTATCCCAACACTTGTCATATCTGGGGCAGTTCTCTCCAAATTCATATCTCCCTCCGGATTTCATGCTCCTCCTCTCCCTGGAATGCTCCACCCTATCACAAACGTGGAAACGACAAACCTAGTTCATTGATTCCACCTGCTGGAATACAGTATTTTGTCTCCTTTTTTTTTTTTTTTTTTTTTTTGCGGTACGCGGGCCTCTCACTGTTGTGGCCTCTCCCGATGCGGAGCACAGGCTCCGGACGTGCAGGCTCAGCGGCCATGGCTCACGGGCCCAGCCGCTCTGCGGCATGTGGGATCTTCCCGGACCGGGACACAAACCCATGTCCCCTGCATGGGCAGGCGGACTCTCAACCACTGTGCCACCAGGGGAGCCCTTGTCTCCTTTTAACAGCAAACTCCTGAAAAAAGTAGTTGCTGTTCTGCGTCCACTTATTACTGATAAATTCTCTTATTAATTCCTCTAAGCTTCATTCTACTTCCACCACTTTACTAAAAATGCTCTCCACTTGGTCACAAAATGACAGATTTTTGTCAGATATAACGGCTGTTTCTCAGTCATCATGCCCCTTGACTTTCCTGAGACATTGAGACTGCTGATTTTTCTACTTTTTCTTGAAAGTGTCCGGGCTTTGGGATACTGATACACTGTGTGTCCCGATCTCTCAGGTAACACACTTTCCGTTTCACCAGTTCTTTTACTTTTCCAAGAAGCTGCCTTTCATTCCCTTCTCTTTTCTCTCTATGTTTCTGTTTATTGAAGAAATCCTTTTCTCCTTTGGCTTCTAACTCTAAACCTCTAAGCTCATGGATACAAAACCTTGTGTGAGGATTCAGAGTGAATATTCCCGATTTCCTAGTGTCTCTAGGACACCTCTGTCCACACCACCTGCATTTCCTTTGCAACTTCTACATTTCATCACCTTCTTCGTCTTTTCGTGCTTGAGACCTTAGAGTCATATATAGCTAATGTCATCAGTTTCCAGCCTTTTCCTGTGAAACAGCTTGCCAATTACAAAAGCAGTGATACCACAGTACAGAGAGTATGATTGTGATTGCTGTATTCATATAACTGAAAGGGTATATAACAAGATGCTATTAGTATTTTTCAATGGGTTGCTAGGTCCTGTGATATTTAAAAACCTTAATTCCTAATGATTCCACACAGAATATTAATCATGGCTATAAATAATATTTAAAGTAAACAGAATTCACTTCCTTAATGCTGCCTCTCTACCCCTCCCTATCAATTTCTCCCACCTTTATAACACTTAGATTACTATAAAAGTAAGCTTAGGGGCTTCCCTGGTGGCGCAATGGTTGAGAGTCCGCCTGCCGATGCAGGGGACACAGGTTCGTGTCCCAGTCCGGGAAGATCCCACATGCCGCGGAGCAGCTGGGCCCGTGAGCCACGGCCGCTGAGCTTGCACATCTGGAGCCTGTGCTCCGCAACGGGAGAGGCCACAACAGTGAGAGAAGTAAGCTTTTACTCATATGGGCAGACGTCATCGCTGCAGCCCTGCCATTTTCTGGTCCTCATGTGGCCCCTGGAATCTCCTTTGGTCCTTGATCCTCTCCTCACTGTCTCCTGCTTCTGCCATGCTCATCCCTTCCTCCGGGCTAACTCCTAAATAGAGCTCCCTTTTATTGAATCTGAACCAAATGGCAAACATCAACTGGATTTCTTATAACAACCCTACCAGGTGAGTATTCAATAGACAAAAAAATTAAAACTCAGAAACGTTAAGGAATTTAGGTCACACCCCTAGCAAGTGGCAAAGAGAGTCAAATTCATGTTTTTCTACTATAAAGCTGACTTCTGCCATGCTTTATAATCACCTTCCTGCCTCAGATGCTCTTGCATATTCCTAAAATCCCAGCTTAATCCATCATCTCCCTGAAGTTTTCACTGATTGACACAGACTACAGGAATGTCCCCTCTCTCTAGACTCCTAGAGCAATCTTCACAAATGTAACTAATTATCTGGTAGCCATCTTTCAATAGTTCATGTCTATGTCCTTGATCATATTCTCTTGGGATGGAAACAATATCTTATCACTTGTTTCTAAACTTTGTATCAACAAGCACAATTCTTGACATATGGCAGTGATATTAGCATAATATATGTTGTCAATAAATTGTTAATTGATTATATTTTATAATAAAATAGCCCTTAGTGCTGATTTCTTTTCCTTTTAGGAAGAGAAAAATAAATATAACATAAAAACAGGCATAATTATTTAATGTCAACCAATAATAGGAAATTTATAGTGCATCTATTACTATTTTCCATTATATACCGAAAGTAAAATAAAGCATAAAATACAATGCTATGCTTACAGGAAGGGGTGACATCATGCACCTTTTATCTGGCCAGCGATAAACACCCAGTAAGTGTGCTAACAGCAGTAAAGTAATTTATAGGCATAGTTTTTCCTTTTCTTCAGGTATATCTAAAGTTCAATTATAACTTTTGATGTTAAGACTCAATGTATCATTTTGTCTTTATCATGCATTTTTCTTACTGTTTAAAATTGTTGATTTTCCCATTTACCTTCCAGAGAATGCATACTTTCAGATTTTATAAAGTCACTTAAAATGATTATTTCATTCACTAAAAATACAAAAACACTTAAACAATCCCTTTTGATATGTTGACAATACTTTTCGTAGAAGTGACAATAATTTGGGTTAATATTTAACCTATAAATAGAAGGGTGAAGCAAGAATTACTTAAATGTAGGTTAAAATTTGTAAAAATTAGTATATGCAAATATTTTAACACCAACGATATGAATGCATGTACATAGTATTACTTTCACTATAGGGAGAGATATAGATATAACCTTCTTTTGCATATGTAGACACAGACATGTAAATATCTTCATCTGGATACAAAATATTTGGTATAGGGTTAGCCCTAGAAAGACTGTAATTAATTGGAGTTCTCCTCAGGAATTTTAGTCTTCTTTTTTTTTCCGCACTTTATTCTATGATGATTCTTCTTCTTTCTTTTTTTTTTTTTTTTTTGCGGTATGTGGGCCTCTCACTGTTGTGGCCTCTCCCGATGCGGAGCACAGGCTCCGGACGCGCAGGCTCAATGGCCATGGCTCAAGGGCCCAGCCACTCCGCGGCATGTGGGATCCTCCCAGACCAGGGCATGAACCCGTGTCCCCTGCATCGGCAGGCAGACTCTCAACCACTGCGCCACCAGGGAAGCCCTCTTCTTCTAACTTTTAACACCTGTCTTAAAAGTGACCAGCTAATCTCTTGTCTTCCTTTCTTGCAGAACCTGTTTGCAGGAAGTCTCTTGTAAAAGTATTCCAATTTTCAAATTAATGGTCAGTAAGGCAATGGATTACTCCTCCAAAGAGTATTTGGATATTTAATTAGAGGGAAAGAAAATAGTTGAATCTGTTATGTTGAACTGTATGAAACTACTGTTTTCGAGGTAAAACATGTTCGAGTACAGGTGATTCCATAAGGTTCAACCAATTATAAGAATAAGATTTAGGCATTTGTCACAATCTGGCTAAATTCTCTGAAACTGAAATTGTCCCCTTAGCACTTTGTAAACAATGTTCAATTGCCCGGTAGATAAATAAGGAGCAGCATATGTTAACAGTTCCAATGCTTTGACAAACGTATCTGAAATTTGCTAACAGAAAACAGAAGCTATATTAATTTTAGCATACTTTTGTGTATGGCTTATTACAATTAAAATATTTGGGGTACACGAGTATTTTTTCAATGTTTTCAGCATTTCAAGGCCTTACACACCCTGATTGTAATGCCGGCCTTTTTCATTATAAACAGAATATATACTTATATGTAAATCTTACAAAGTATCCTTACCTGCTTTGGACATCTTTTCATCTTTTTTAATTTCAGGTTCTGGGGTGAGACAAACACATATACACACACAAACAAACAAATTGGAAAAAATAAGCATTTTTTAAAAATCTGTACTAAATAGAATAATAGGCAGGTTTAATAGATTTTTCTCATTTGTCATAAGTTTCAATTATAGTTACATACTTTTATCAGTATACAATGGAATATGTATTTATAGTAAACTATAAAGTAACTTAAGCAAAGGACATTGGTTTAAATTCCAGTTTGCTAAAAAATATTATACTAATCAAGCAATTTGGCATTTTGTCTTTCATAAGAGCCCATCTCTTATAATTCATAAATTCTCTAAGCATTGCAAATAAGGAAATTAGCCAAAACGGCTCAGAAAAAAAATGTGTTGTAATTTTTCCTAATTTGACCAATTTAAGCGATTTTCTACTTCTGACTCCATACGTTGAATTCATGGAGCTCCACCTGGTGGTTAATTTAATCATTTCAAACTGGTATAATTATTGTTTTTAGTAGTATTTGTTATTAATTTTATAAAATAAATTGGATTAACTTCAGTATAATAGTATAAACACATTAAAATAAAGTATTGTGCTTTCTTATTTCCTAGGACAATGGCTTTTGTCTAGAAACTCTGCATTCTAACTTAATATCAGTATAGGATAAATACATAGTTTTTTGAGCTACCTAAGTAATACTCATGACACTACCCCAACAACTTCAATAACTGATATTTTCACGCTCCCCAGTCCTTTCTCTTATTTAAACAATTTTGCCTTGGCCTCATAATTATACTCTCTCGGCATAAAGTCTTGTTTTGATTAATAGAAGGGCTCTGATACATTACAATTTTTCCTCCCTTCAAACAGCAGAAAAACTGAGCTGTGGTTAGGATATTACTGAGTACAGACTTTGTGTCAGGGGTAGTGCTAACCAGCTTTATTTGGGTCTTAGCCTAATGGAGTCTATTTCCTAGAGTTACAAGTTTTTATAAAGCTCATTTGCTTAACTGCAGAATTTTATGTAATAGAGAATTCCATAGCCATTCACACCGTACTTCCTGTACCACTTGAATGCATATCCTGTAAAAAGTGGTATCAGTGCTATTATTGCACTTCCACACTCCCTGGCACATATTTCTCTCTTTTTAATTGACACATTCACCAGATAGGACATATATTATTTTAATATTTTCTATGTGCCTTAATGTGGTATAAAATTTTTTATACGATCTTTAATTAATTTTTGTTTATTGTCTGTATCCCCTCTTTCGATTTTAAGTTCCATAGGGCAAGAGTTGTGCCTTGTTTATTACTCAAATATCAGCATTTGGTCAAATATCTAACATGTGGTGTATGATCAATAAATATTGTTGAATGAATGACTGAACAAAACAAATATAGACAATGAAATATAGAGCAAAAAATACAGAGAAATATGAAATGCTCCCTCCTGTGTATCTGTAGTCCTGGAAAAACTGATCCATGCTTCTAGAGTTAGAGATAAACATTCAATGTCCTAGGACAGGATCCATAGGCATTTTGCTCATCATGTACAGCTGTTTATTTAAAAGAGTTTTGCTTCTCACTCTACACCTGGTTCTCTCCCCTGTCAATCACATTGCCATGTAATCTTGAAGTGGAATCATTTTAGACTTAATGTTTGTCAAAAGACCTTCTGTAAAAAATAAAAGGTGTGGGGAATACTTTTATCAGCTATGAGCACAATACAATCAGAACCAACTTCTACATTGTTCATGAAATTTTATAACCATTCTTATTATCATTCAACATGAATGTGGCTGTGGACCCTCTCACGATGTGAGAACTACTGACTTTTGGTGTTATGTAAACAACACTAACATGATAACCACACAAATTATGAATTCTTGGGAAGCGTTGAAAGGAGGCTCTTGGATCTATAATCTGGCTTTTTAAAGCAAGCTCATTTACTTAGTTTTGTGACCTTGGGCATTACTTAAATCCTCAAGTCTCAATTTTGTCATTGCTGCAATGAAGAAAATAATGTTGTAAAACTGATGTAAGAATTCAGAGTGATGTGTAGAAAAAGCTTACTTATTTTAAAATTATGCTCATGAACTTAAATTACATGATCTCTCAAGGTAATTTTCTTTTGTTCTTACAGAACGGGAACTTTACCGTTGAATATGCAAAGCAGGAATTGACAGGTGAGGATTTCTAAGGTGGACATCTCTTTTATTAGCCTACTTGGTCACTAAGAACATGGTGCCCTCATTTTGTAGACAGCATTTCTACTGAAGTGCGTCTTTAATTTTTGAGTCACATATGGATGCCTGTTCTTAGTCCTATAAAAATGACAAAATATATATATATAGACATATTTCATGTATATATGTGTGTATACTCAAATAACAACAACAGTATATATGTCTATATATATATATACTTTTTTTTTGTTTAGTCAAAAGTCTTCACTGAGAAGTTTCAGGAAACTAAGGGCAGTATTTGATGCTGAAGACTGAGATCTGGAAGCCGGGAAATGAGAATGGGAACTTTTATTTTCACCCCGTTTATACTGCTAAATATTTTTAACCATTGATTATTATTGTATAATAAAATATCTGGTTTCCATAAACATTTTTCACTTGAGCCCTTCTTTCTGGGCTCGACTCACAAGCACTGCAGAAACATAGAATCAAGCAATCCCCAAGCTGAGTGTTTGAAGCAGACAGCCTGCCATTTCATATGCAGCACTGACTTTTCCAGGGAGTTGATTTCACTTATGAAATGTTAATTGCTGGTGGGTCTGGGGAGGAGAGCTTCATTAATGATTTTTCAGTGTCACCAACACTGTGTTCTCAAGTAAAGCAGGCCAACCAAAACTTCAACATGCATGTGCTTGAATTAGAGAACGGCAGCAGTGGGGATCAACTTTGTTTAGGAGTCTCTGCTCTGTCTTTATAAATTGAAAAGTAAGAAATCTATGCAATATATAAATCCCAAGAATGTGCATTCTTTTAAGAATATCTCCACTTTAAATACTTTGCAAGTTAGAAGCTGAATGCCACTGATTTTTCTTTTCCCAATCTTTTTTGTTATCATTATCAAATTGCTTCTTCAGCATATAGAAGCCTTATATGTGTCATAAAATATAATAATAATAATTCTTGGTTTTGCAACTAATGATGTTTTGTATTTTATATATGACATTAAGTAAGTGTATTATATGCATTATCTATAGTTTATTTATATAATATTAAATATTCATTGTTATTAGCTCTCTAACCCCAGTAGAATACAAATTTCATGAGTTCTGGGGTGAATTTTCATTTTCTCTGCTGTATGATAGTGTCTAGATCAGTGCTCTGCACAGACTAGGGATCAATAAATATCTGTTGCACAAAATTTGTTACACGAATGAACAATTACATAATCCTCATTTATCACTTCTATGAACTAAATACTATTATTACACCCACTTTACAGATAATAATACTGAGGCTTAATACTTGTCTAAGTATGTACTCCCTAGTAAGTGGAAAAACTGGTCTTTGAATATTGATTTATTCCAACTCCAAAGCCTTAAACACTTGTACACACACTGCTATAACTACTGTTGATACAGAATGAAAGTTTTTAAATATTTCATGCATAAAAACTACATAGTAAGTCACGTGCTACATCTTATAGGTACAAATTACTAACAGAGTCATTAAGATTGTAATTAGCATGAACGATAAAGCCACTGAGGTTTCTATTTTTTTCCAGCCAGTCATTAAATCATGAATCTTATAAACAGTTTCCTAAATTAAGCTGGTTAAACTAGGTAAATATACTGAACATGGATAGAAAATTGATAGTTATCTCACTCACTGCTGGAGTAGTATTCAATATTTAGTGGTGTGGGAAGATTTTACATTAAAAAGCAGGTCACCAAACCTATTTATATAAAATATACAAAGGAACATCAGCACTGTTTTCCCTAGGCAATTGTATGTGAGTTCTGGTCTGAGGGAATCTGGAAAGCCTGCTGGTAAAGGAGGCAGGTCATATTGCCAGGCGTGACTCCCAAATCAACCTCAGGTGGCTGTGTGACCCGGGCAATTCACTTCCAGTGCTTCAATTTTCACATTAATAAAAAAAAGGATTGCTGTGAAAATGAAATTGAACACTATGTGTGAAGCACTTAGCATCAGACACAAAGGCAACAGTGTAAGTCTCTTTACTGATATTTGAAATGATTTTTCTTATGTTTTTCTACCAAGATGTTCACTAAAATATATTTAAATATAAATATATTTAAATAAAGCAATTAAAGTTGTATTAAATGAAGTAACATTCATAAATTTATTGTAAACCCATGATTTTTATACCATTTGAGTAATCATTTGCATTTTTTGATGAAAATCCACTACTATTATAATTACATACATATATACATTTACACTTTACTGTGTCCTCATTGTATTATTTAACAAGAAGTGGTTTGCAAAACTCACACACACACACACACACACACACACACACCCTTTCACATTTTGTTTTCTGCATGAGGCTTTATTGGATGGGGTGGAGCACTACTGTCACTCCAATCAGCTCGCTACATAATTTGGGATTTGGAAGAACCGTCAGGGAACACATGTTTCTTCCTAATTATGTCTTAAGAGAAAGTGTTTTGCAAATAAGAGGTCTGTTTTAATAGGTAGCATTTGATTTCATCTGTTGTGGACACATTATTTTGTGACCCTGGTAAACACAACTGTGAGAAAGACAAGCTCTGATTATCTTTCAGTTTGATTTGAAATGTCTTCAGTTCACAGATTTCCAAAAGACAAAACTGTCCTGAGTTTGGGTGAAGTTACACAGAGAACCAACACCTGACAGCCTCTAGCCCACAACTTTTCATCTTATCTCTGCCTACATTTCTTTCCTTCAATACTCCATGGACTGTTAAATATTTTCCTTCCTCTGATTGAACCATGTTCATATGTTTATGAAACCTCATGCATTCTCTATGCTCCTATTTTTCCTGCTTGAGTTTCTAAATCAGTGTTATCTTTGGTTGTAAACTGAGGAATCCTTTCATGCATAATAAAGGGGCAAGGTGATGATGCTCTCAAGTAATTGCCCAACTTCATCCAAAGCAAGAGATCATTTTTTGCACTGCAGCTGGAGAAAAGCAGACAGACACAAACCAAATGAACAAAAAAACCCCTCAGTTTAAAATTTATTTCCCTATTTTAAAACCAAATGGTCTAATGTGAGGCATCTAAAACACTCTAAATTTTAATTTTCTCACCTTCTGAAATGGGAGAAATGATACTTAGCTGATGTATCTATGGCTGAGATTAGATTGAATAACTGAACAAATATTTCCTGAGCACTCATGTACTAATACCTATATCATAGATATCCACTGATTGGATGACAACTTTGGTTTGCTTTGTCTAAGTCACCACTGGAGGCCACTTCACTTTTACTCATTCCCAGCTTTCTTTCCCAAGTACTGTGAGATCTTTGAGGACAGGGATTTTGTCTTGTTCATCTTTGGAGCCTCAGTGACTAAGATATCCCCAGAATATTATACTAACACTCAAAAATTGTTATTGACACAAAACAATTTAAGATGTGGTTTCAAAATGCCAAGAAAATCAAATTTATAAGCTTCAGTTTTAGATGGTTTAGACCAAAATGTAAAGTGGAATCTTTGTCCCATTAATTAAAACCTTACCTGGGTGGAAAAGTCATTTAGAATGGACCCACCAGATACACAACATTGGTGTACATTATCCTCAGATAATCATCTGGTAATTTCACACCCGTTCTCTCTCTGTGTTTATGTCTGTGTCTGTCTGTCTCTCTCTCACCTCTCATTCCCTTTAGGTCAACAAGAAAAGCAATTATGCTTTATAAGCTTCTATAGGTATAGTGTTAAAATAGCTCTAGTTCGCAATACAAACACTTAATGCATGACTCAATGCTTTATGACTAAGTCCTGATTCTGCAACCCTTCCTTGGCAAGATTCCCATGGGACTTTGATGCTCACAAAGAAAGTTTGCTGAGTGGACAGGAAAAACACAAAATGAGCCAGAGGGCATTCTCTCTTTGCAGCACAGAATAAATGCATACATTTTCCGTGCCTCATTCTGTCATCATTTCATTTTCGTGATCCTTTGTCTTTTGTATATGCTAAATACAATGTCCCACATTCCTGATAGTGTCACTCTGTCTTTACCTAATCTTTCTTTTATGCCTTGCTATGTGTGCCTCATGATTCTATCCTTCCCTGAAGCTTCCCAACATGAAGAGCCTGCACTGAAAGAAGTAAGAAATAATTGGAGGAGGCTGAACATACTGTAGGTCACACAGAGAACAGTCAGTCAGAACAAGGTCCTGTGATGTTATTTGAAGATGGCAGGAGAGCTGGTTGGATATATTTCAGGTAATGAACCAGTTGACTTTACAGCCTTCAAGTGGTTCAAAAAGTTGTGCAAAAATCACTTGCCAAGGTAAATAAGCAGACAGTCTGTTTTTTTCCCTTATCAAGAGAGAGTCACCTTTTCTTACTTATGTTTCTGAGCACCAGAATTCATTTTCTTAAACTTGAAGTGAGAATAATCAATTACGTGAATAAAAGGTCAGAGGTCATAGGTATGGCTCATCCTACAACTGGTTAAATATATAAAAATAATAGATGACCTTATATGAAAAACTTTTTAAATTTAAATTTAAAGATTTAAACATTTAAATCTTTTTAAAAAGGGAACAAGAAAAATACAAAATAAAATAACAATTTTATTTAAATTTATTTCAACTAATTAATTATTTATTTAATAAATAAAATACTATGACATTTTAAAAAATTTCCCCTGAAGGAGAGAAGCACATTAGAATATTTGCATAATGTGGCTTGGAGTGACAAGAAAAATGAACATGCAGAGTGAAAGTGAGTCATCCTCTTGAGGGCTTAAATGGAGAGAATACCAAGGAAGGAATATTGGGGCTTTACAATTATAATTGTCCATATATTTTACATACATATAGTTGCACATATATTACTGCTGTACATTAACTTTTTGAATGAAAGAAATAAAATTCACAGTACTTAGATACATTAAATTTGGAAAGCCAATTATTAAGAGAAAATTCTGGCAGTCTCAACTACTTTTCTTTCCAAAATGTATCCCCTTTCCATTCATTCCATCAACTTGGCATTTTGGCCTGATGGGCACAACCGGAAAAGTGTTAGACTGTCAGTTGCTACTTTTTTACTTTTACTAGAGTAAAAGTGCTACTATTACTGGTATAATTTTTATCTAGACAATTCTTCAGGAAAAGAACTGTCAATAATTCTTCTTCAAATATTTGGTAGAATTCACCATGAAGCCTTCTGGTCCTGGACTTTCTTTGTTAGGAGGCTTTCAATTATGTTCTTACTTGTTATTAGTCTGTTCAATTTTCCTGTTTCTTCATGATTCAGTCTTGGCTATCATATGTTCTAGATATTTATTCTGATTTTCTAGGTTGTCCAATTTGTTGGCATATAAACATTTGTAGTAGTCTTTTATGATCCATTTTTTATTTCTGTAGCACCAGTTATAATGTCTCCTCTTTCAAATCTGATTTTATTTATTTGGCTCTTCACTCTTTTTTTTTTAATCTAACCAAAGTTTTGTCATTTTTGTCTATTTTTTCAAAAGTCAACTCGGTTTTGTTGATTTTTCTATTCTCTGTTTTGTTTAAGTCTGCACTAATCTTTATTATTTCCTTCCTTCTGCTAACTTTGGGCTTAGTTTGTTCTTTTTCCTCTAGTTCCTTGGAGTATGAAGTTAGGTTGTTTATTTGAAATCTTTCATCTTCTTTTTTAATGTAGATATTTATTGCTATGAACTTCTCTCTTAGAACTGCTTTTGCTGCAGTCGGTAAGTTTTGGTATGTTGTGTTTTCATTTTCATTTGTCTAAAGATATTTTCTAATTTCCTTTTAATTTCTTCTTTGACCTATTGGATTTTCAAGAATATGTTGTTTAATTTCTATGTATTTGTGAATTTTATCATTTAAATGTGCATGATGTTATCGCTCTGTTTGATGCTCTTTGACTGGATATTAAATAAAGACTTTTAAGACTCCCTCTGTTTACTAAAAGAAGATATGCTAAACTTTTAATCTAACAAGACTTCTTTTAAAATTAATTTCTTTTTTAGTAAGAATTTTTTGAATTGTAGCTGTCCTGATATATGTGAGATGACAGTGACCCCCTTTAAGGAAAGAAAGCCTAATGTGACACCACCTCTCAGAGGTGAAAGTGAAAGTCTGCATGTCATGTTACACTTTCTGTCAAAATGTCCTAGGACTGTCATTCACATTCAGCACCACAGGCCTGAATTTTGGTTGTTCGGTGGAAAACAAATGATGAAATTCAATTCATAAAATTGCAAAGCACCAATAATATTCTGGCACATTACTAAGAGAGATCATTGTTGCTTTAAATGGTAAAAGAAAAAACACATTAAATATACTCAAGTGGTTATTTGAAACATAGAGTAAAGTAGAAAATTCAATATTAATGAAATGAGAATATAACTTTAAAAAATGCATCTTTTCCAAATGCTGCCTTCCCCATCACCATTATCTGTGGCCACACACTGGCTGGTGCTACACTGACCATGTGGAATGGGATGGTAAAAAAACAATACCTGGAAGGATGAAAGTAGAGAGAGGAAACTCTTAAGTAGATATTTCCAGTGTTCAAAGACTCAAATTAGCATCACGTGTTTTTAGTGGAAACCTAAATTGTTTTTCATTCATATATACATTCCACACACATTTCTACTGGGGAAAATTTTGCACTGCACTTCCTAAGAAAAATGTGGAAATTTATAATATTCCTGTCTGTCCCTCATTTTTGATATTTCTATCTTAGTTTGGCAAAAGAATTGTAACATCATTGAATGAATTACTTGATGGCATCAAATCTTTTCAATTTAGATATTTATATAAATCTCCCTTGCAATCAACAGTCAGATCATGTTGAAGAAATCTACAGTTCTTTTAAAGAAATAAATCAGTTTAGCTTCATCCAAAGGAATGTCATTAGTCTTCACAATTAATTCATTCTTCAAATAATACGATGTAACAACATTTTGCTGCCTGTTGAACATTTAACATAACGTAAAAATTCTCTTGCAAGCAAAATATCCTAATTTACATATTATGCCTGAAAAACATAAAATTGTATATAGCACCAAAATAACTACTACCTAGGTGACAATAAAAATAAAGTTTGGGATATGATGATATTTTTCTGAAGTGAAACATAAATGCCTTAATAGGTTTGGAGTCCATGTTGCTTGAAATACTTTTTTAAAAAAATTAAGTACATACATGGCTGAGAAAAAAATCATGCTATGCTCTCATGTTTCACTAAATAACAATTTTGTTTAATTTAAATTTAATTGCATGGTTAGAAAAATATGACTTTAGGGTATTTTTTTATACATTGCTACTCTGACTAATGGAGCTTCTCCTTGTGTCCTTCATTGCTCTCACTGAGTCTCCTGTCAGCTTTCCCCTCCTACTACTCTCCCACATCTCCTCCAACTCCAGCGCATGCTTATTTTTAAACCCAAAAGTATTTTTTCTTTTTAATAAAAAATTACAGTAAATTGGAATTTTTACCACTAAGTCCCTGTATATTTGTCAATAGTTCACGTAGATCTTCTCTTTTGGGTAAATGTAGAAACAGGTTCTATTTGAACATTCAACATAGCAGGTATACATCATGGTTTTACTGGTTCACTATTATGTTCATTTTGACAACAAGAAATATTAGACAGTTCGGAGAATGACACCACACCCATAGAATGTCTTGGGATAATTAGAAACTAAATGTATTACATTGGACTTAACATATTTACTTATGTTTTAGGGAACATAACTTGATGCATGGCATATCAGAATCCACATTCCTCTGAGCCTAGTATAGTAGGAAGGCCAGAGGTGAAATAAGATGCCTTAGCAAGATCACAGTGCTTGATTTGGAGATCAGCGATCTCAGGCTGCCTCTGGGGCAAATTACAATAACTGAAAAGTTTCTTGACTATTTCAGTTTTATTTACCTACAAGATGATGGTTTTGGACTATAGTTTCTCGCTAAGTTACTCCTAGTTATAAAATTTGTTAGGATTTTACTGTATCTGAACTTACAGAATGGCAAGCTATCACTAAGAAATTTTAAGTATTTTTTTGTATCTTAAATCTTTGGTTTCCCATGGCTATTCCTAATAGGATTTACCCTGGGATATTTTTAAAATGTAGATTTTCCACTACAGACTCACAGAATCAGAATAGCATATGTATTTTTCAAAGCTTTCTTAGTATTTCTGACACAGCCACTCATTCCTTTGTTGTTTCATAGTACAATTTAGAATTTTTCCTTTGCTCAAAAACAGAGGAGGCCATATAAAAATTAGAGTTTTGAGAATATGAAAAATAATGATATACTACTTTATTTCAAATAACTGAATATACACTAGGCAGATCAATGTGTTTTCACATTTCGTTATAGAGTAATACCTTTTTCCTTTACAGAAGCTGGAACCTTCACTTCTTTTCCCTTAATAGGCTCTGGAAAGAAACATTGAACATTTATTTGAAACCAAGATCAAAAGATGTAAGAAGACACATACAATGGAGTCAATGAGCTATCGGTAAGGTGAACCTGGATGGAAATGATATGATATTTTCTTTCAAAAATAATTTTAATCATAGACAAAGAAACAACAGTATAGAGTACAACAAGCTGTTCTCTAATCATTTCTATTTAAAATAAATGTAAATTGTTGAGTGAGGTACAATCTATTTGTTCATTTAAGGGGATGTGTATTTGGATGAATAGGAACTTGCTTTATCTGTAATTTTAAAAAACACATGACTTCAGCATCTAGAAATCTTCCAAAACTGTTATAATCAGCACTAACTTAGTTTATTTCTTTCAGGCTATGTTTTTTCAAAAAAATAAACAATCAAATGGAAAACTCTGCATATATCATGTAAATGTGGTGTTTTAGTCATCAGACTCAAGTCAAACAAATTTCAAGAATAAGATTAAAATAAATTTTGAGACAGTTTCATCTGTGAACTCCCAATGTCTTAAACATGTGGTCCTTAGTTAAAGCAAATCAAGTAAAACTTCATTTATCCTACCAGGTTCAAATACAAAATGACTCTAATCATATCATGCCTTCCAGACATATATATGGGTCTGAAAGACATGAGAAATATGATAAATTTATCATATTTATGATAAATTTGATAAAAATATATGATGAAATATAATATATATTTTAATCTATTAAAAATAAAAGCTAAAACCAGTTTTCTGCTTTTTCTGCAACATTAAATCTCAGTATCTATTTTACTGACAAAAATGATTAATAATGCAGTGAGAAAGGAAGCAAAGAAAGAAATCTATCCTTCCAGCTCTTTTTTCTATTCTCATCTGAGGTTTGGGGTGGAAGGCAAAAAATACGGTGGTGGTGCTTGTGAATGGACATGCCACTCCAGGCAATCACTTAGAATCCACTGAGCTCAGGTGGATTTGGATTGTGTCAAGAATATATTCTGGTGTTCCACTGAAAATGCTGTGTCCCTCAGAGCAAGATTTTCTTGATAGATAAACTAGAGCCTTAAGTATCCATAGGCTTGTAGACTTTTTAAAAGTGGCTTTGGTGGCAAAGAGTGTCCGTGTTGCTATTTATTGTGTTAAGAATAAATAAGATCATTTTTTTCTGTGTATTTCAGCATGTGAAGATGAAATCAAGAACTATGAATTGAATAGACACACGGAGAAGCTTCATTAACTTTTTTTTTTTTTTTTTAGGCTGATGGGGGTAATTTACTGCTTTGCATTTGGCTAAACCAAAAGAATTAATGTATCGTGAAATGAGAAGTGGTGGTGGGGACAGATTCCTGGTGGGGTGGGAAAGCACAATGCCTGGAACTTCACATTTCAAGATTCAGCATGTTGATTTAAATGGGTGTCTTTACATGACTGTGTGAGATTAAAGTAGTTATAAAGAACAAGGCCTAAAGAGAGGGCTTGTAGAATGCTTCGATTTTGGTGGAGAAAGAAGGAAGGGGTGGAAAAACAAATATACTTTTATAGGGTATTTGAAGGTCATAAACCCATCACCTTAAATTTGAAGAAAGTCCTCAGAAAATAGAAATAATTTTTATTTCCTAGTTTGCTAGTAGGAAGATACCTTTGCTCCCAGGCTGGGTCATCTCCTGCACCAACCTTCCTGCATCTCATTTCTTCTCAGTGTCCTTTTGACTGGATTTAAGAAGTCCACAGACTGGTCTGAGCATCCCTAACTACCCAGGGATACCAAATATTACCAAAAATGTGGAGACAGTATTATATGGGAATTCTGCACTTCTGTATTAGCAAGGATTGAAACATCGTTGATTTAGGTCAGCTATTAAGGCATTTTTCAATGCATCTATCTTGTTTGTCAGGAGCAAAGCACTGGAGAGCACATTTTTTGTGTGTGTTGTTTTTACAAATATGGTAGTTTCTTTGTATTTGACCAAGAGCCTACAGGAAGGCTTATGAATCTTGATTATCAGGATCTAGAATATGTTTAAAGGTGCTGGGATATTTCTTGGAACTCTCAAAATAATCTGGTAGGAGGTTGTGATGGAGAAAATGTTTACAAAGAAATAGGAAGATCATTTCAGGTTTTACACCACTCCCAGACACAAAGGCAATAATGAACTAGGGTGAGTGTTCGTGATGAATAAATCATTGGGGGTCAGTTTTAAAGTCATCAGCTAACTTACCCTATTCTTAGCTCTAGCTTCTGTTTGATGAGTGGGAATGGCCAAGAAAAAGTATGGTGAAGACAAAGAGAAGTTGGGGGAATCAGCAGGTGCATGGTCCTGAGCATCAGAATATGAAAGAAGATAAGCTCTGCTCTGAATTCTCTGGCATTAGTCCAAACATATGCAAGCCTGAGTCACAAAGCTAGTCAATAATTCTAATGTCCATCATATTACGCCAATGCCAGAGGAACCTAAGGATGCTACTATTGCATTCTCAATAGAAGGTAATTAATTAACCTCTTGTTGCCTGGTTATGATTTGGTTTGCAGTTTCTTGGACCATGGGTGAATCTTGCAACCTCAGATAAGTCAGACTAATAAGAAGCAAGTAGCGAGAGGATAGTGGTGGATGCCAGAAGGAATATAACCAATAATAGGGCTAACTAATAGGGTTGTATGGTTTCTGGATGGTCAAGGCTGCATAAGCAGGGCTCTGCCCTCTTGAGTGTGTATAGAGGGCTTACATGAGTCCACTAGCCAAGGAAAGTCAGTAGTTGAACCAGCAGCAAAAGGCAACAAGATGTGTCTTTCTCTTACTCTTTTTCTTTGGAATAATCATCCCTAGCCCTCTCTATACCTCCTTAAATAAAGACACAAGCCTAATGATGTTTCTTTAAATGTCTAATTTACTCATGGTTATCACATCCCCAGTAAATATAGCCCCAAAGGATTTCCGTGTAATAATTCTGATTTTTGAAATGTAGCACTGCTTCAGTATGGGTTCTAATATATACATGCAGGTGGAGTCTATAAGAGACCAGCAAAGGTAGGCAATCTTTAAGCTGCTCCAGTGAAATAAGAGGCTATGTAGCAAGTGGAATTGCTGCATTGTGATTCCGCCACAGTTCAGCAGCAAGCTTCAATAATCCTCTGCAGAAACAATAACACTGCAGAGGTTAAAGTCACTGAAATTTTATAGGTAATACTACAATTTTTTCTTTGATTTTTGTATATAATGAAAATTATATTCAGAAAATAAAGGAAAGGTGACAATATAATTCTTCTAAAATTGTACCCAACTTGTATATAACAAAGATATTTGAGGGCATTAACACAGCTTGAATAAAAAAAGAGGTTCATTTTAAATAGTTCCAAATCAATAATGATTATGTAGTAGACCTTTATATACATGATTTTCTAGTGACCGTGGAGACATCTTGCAAATAGTAGAGAATTTAACATTGAGGAAAAAGTGTTCCCTAGGAAACTGTCTGCAATTGTACATTAACAACAACAACATCAACAATAATAGAAATTACAGGAGCCAACTTAGTAAAGTGGTCAGTGTGGATATAAATTCTCCCACATAGGGACTTCCCTAATGGTGCAGTGGTTAAGAATCTGTCTGCCAGTGCAGGGGACATGGGTTTGATCCCTGATCTGGGAAGTTCCCACATGCCACAGAGCAACTAAGCCTGTGCTCCACAATTACTGAGCCTGTGCTCTAGAGCCTGTGAGCCACAACTACTAAGCCCATGTATCAATAAATAAATAAATAAATAAATAAATTCTCCCAGATAATGTTTTCTGAGACAGATGTTTACAAGTACCATTTCCAATGAGTTTAGGCTTCAGCACAAGTGAAGTCTTTAAGTAGTAGTTTAAATTTTTGATAATCATCATTTCCTGAAAGGTCATTTTAGAGGTAAGACCCAAATTTCTGTTGAGTTGTTTTCATAGTGGACAATAATATATGGTCCAAGTATTCCTGTGAAATAAGTGCTCACCAAAATAAGTATATTTCATACTGCATTGGAAGGAGGGAAGGTTTAGATTTTGCATGTATATATGGATTTTCCTGGTAGTGTGTTTCAATCATAGTTTTAGTTCTCACACAGACAAGGACAATGTTTTTGTTAATTGTCAGATAAAATGAGAATGGAGGTGAGAAGGAGTCTTTCTCAAAGAACAAGTAATCACTGGTGAAAAATGGACTGAGCTCCTCTGTGGGAATTAAGGAAAGTCACCCCAATAGTCAAAGGACAAAGACTATTTTTCCACATCGCATATCCAGTGTGTCTATGTCAAATAGATTTTCTAACTTACGTAATGAGTTCTGCACTCAAAGCAAAGGTGCTTTGAAGAATACAAATACAAGGGCCCTATTTTAAGGAGCAAACAGTATCTGTGTTAAAATGAAATAAATGGGTGTTAAAATCCAACAGGCTTGACTTTGATTCTTGCCTTTGCCTCTTACCCATAGTGTGACACTGAGTAATTTAAATTGCATGTACCTCAGATCCTCCTTTACTGAAATGGTGATATCAAGCACCAACTTGCAGAAACAAAATATATAAAGTAGATTGCAATGTGTCTGGCAAAGAGCAGATGCCCTGCTTCTGTACTTCTCCCAAACAATCCTCACACCTTTGTCTGGCTAACTCCTCATGCATCATACTTGAATTTAATATAACTCTTCAGGAAAGTCTCCTCTGATTCCCCAGATTTGATTAGGAAGTCGATGGAGATGGCTTTATGTGGACATTATTCTTAGAAAGAGGCCTGGGATTTGAATGGTATTTAAATAAGAATGTCATGCTCTTTCATAGCAATAAGGAACCTGATAAGACTAAAGCAGACAGAGTATGACTAGGAGTCTTTGAAGACAGCAGAATTCAGAACTCCAATTCTCAAGTCTTCCTCTCTATTCCTAGCTTTGCCATCTTTGTTTTGCCAATGATTACCAAGTGTTTGGAAAGATTATGCACTAAATATATAGTTAATGAAGGACAGAAAGGAGAGAACCAGAGGGCATGGAAGCAAACCCTTCCTATACTCTTTATTTTCCTTCTAATCTTTTTTAGCCCTTCCATTCTTTGTAAAAAATCATTTTTCTGTTTTTTTCTTTCAGAAATTATAATGAGAGCACTTTAAGTCACAGTGAACTGAAGGAAAGTATTTAACAGACAGGTAAATAAATAAAAGTTTTCAAATATATGAGAGTGTCCTGTGCAATTCTGACCCACAAACCTGCAAAGAGGATGACTAATGTACTGTGGATGCATTCAGATATTTTTGCTAATAAATTTCTTGTGTTATGTTAACTTGACTCTATTACCTTTATCCTTCAGAACTGAAGATGTCTTTCCGGATTTTTCTTTTCTAATTTCTGCAAGAAGAATCATAGGGAGGAAAGGTTACAAGGAATAATGGAGAAAAAATGGCAAGTTCTTTATGTGTTATGTTTACTGAGGCTTAAAGAACCAGAGGGGCTCTGCTTTGGTATTCAAGATACAGGTGTCTACTGGGATAAATTGCTTGTAACATATTGAACTAAATATACGGAAGACAGAAAATAAGTCCTGAAGTTATTACAAGGGGCAGACTATGGTAGATACAAGAATGTACAAATAAAATACTATGGGCTTTGGAAAAAGAAGGCATGATAAGAGTTATAGCTAACATTGTCTACTTACTACGTGTCACAGGGAATGTTCTCTACTGTTTAGTCATTCAACATTCACAATAACCCTGTAAGGTTGGTAGGTCTTGTTATTATTGCTACTTTTCACATAAAGGGATTAAATAACTTTCCCAAGGTCATGTAGCCCTTAAACGGGAAATCTGGGATTTGAACTAATGTCTCTCTGAACTCAAACACAAAGGTATTGGCTCTGGTAGCTCAATGATGGAATCAGGAAAGGCTTTGGCAGGTGGTACTGAAGAAGAATTTGAAAGCTGGAAAGGAATTAGACCAACAGAAATGAAGCTGAAAAGACATTTTAGGACAGAAGAGAGAATGGGGAGGCATGGGCTGGACAGTCTGTCAGTTTGGGTGTGTGAGTCACTTGTAACCAAAAGAATACAGTAGAAGTGTTGCTGCATGACTTCCTAGGCTAAATCAGGAAAAAACATGTAGTTTCTATCTGCTTCTCTAGCTCTGGGGGAAGCTGGCTGCCATGTAAGTACTCCAACTGACACTGCCATGGTGGCAAGACCACATATAGGCAATCCAGTCAGCACCCGCAGCTGAGCTCCCAGCCGACAGCTAGCATCAACTGCAAGCCATCTAAGTGAGCCATCTTGGACATCCAGAAGTCAGTTACTTTAGATGTCTACAGCCCAAGCCTACATCTGATTATAATCACATGAGATATCCAAGTGAAAAACTGCTCAGTTTATCCCTCCTGAACTCCTGATCCTCTAAATCATGAGCAAAGTAAAATCAGCTGTTGTTTTATATCACTAAGTTCTGAAGTGGTCTGTAAGCAGAAACAGTACATGAAACAGCGAATAAACAACAAAATATTGTACCATGCACAATATAAGTTCTCCAGTAGAGCTATATAGATAACAGAGAAATGATTAATTCTACTTTTAAAACTGGGGAAGGTTTTTACTGCATTTGGGTTTAGGTTCCTCAGCTGACTAGAATTTCACTGGTCAGGAAATAACAATTTAACAGTATATCAGGGTGCAGGATGTAAGTCAGGTTTTTTTAAAAGCTGAGGATCATACAAAAAAAGAACTCCTGGAGTTCTTACTTGGTTCACAGAAGGATAATCTACCATCAGTTGACATATGAAATATAGGTAACAGAGTTCTTTGGAGGAAGACATTATCTTTGTTTTGAATATATTGTGCTTCATGTGTCAACAAGATACCCAAAAAGGAAATATCTTGCAAACAGTTGGAAATACAAGTGAAGTACATACTACATGCAAGTGTTGCAGAAGCAAATCAGCTTGAAGTTTCATTTACAAATGTAAGCTATCAATACAACCAGTAACATGATTTTTTTAAATGCCCCAAACAAATCTTATTTGCTTTGTTCACGTAGATAAACTTGATATAGTGAATAAACTAAGTATACAAGGGCAAAATAAACCAGAAAGTTAAAAATTGTTTTCTTAACAACATATGAAATTAAAAGAAAAACTGATGTCCTGTGTTACTTTTTACCTGCATGTTTTAAATCCAATCTCATATAATTTGCCTATATTGATATATATTCATATATTGGTAATATAAATTTTGTCAATTTTGCTATTGCCAAATGTTTAAAAATGAATACCACACACAAAGTGTGATCAAAAGAGCTATAAATAGTAAGCTAAATTTTAAATAATTTACTAGATAAAAACTATTCATTTAAAGTGAAAAATATTCAATTTCAATAAATCCAAGGTTTTTTTTAAAGTTAGGAACCTAAATATCTAACCAATAAAAAGAAATAGAAAATAGCATTTACTTTTTCTTCTAACATTATCCTCTAAGAGATAAAATGTATATATAATAATAGTGTTTCCGGGCTTCCCTGGTGGCGCAGTGGTTGAGAGTCCGCCTGCCGATGCAAAGGACACGGGTTCATGCCCCGGTCCGGGAAGATCTCCCATACCGTGGAGTGGCTGGACCCGTGAGCCATGGCCGCTGAGCCTGCGTGTCCGGAGCCTGTGCTCCACAACGGAAGAGGCCACAACAGTGAGAGACCCGCATACCTCAAAAAATAATAATAATAATAATAATAGTGTTTCCTTCTACAAGATTTTTGTAAAAGGCCTATGAAACAGACAAAACAACAAACTGAAATAATGGACAATCTTGTAACAAAAGAAATCAGCACTGGAGTTCCTCCTCAGCACATAAATATTTTGAACCCCAAAAACAATGTGTTTAAAGGAAAGGGTATTGATTAATGATTTTTTTTTTTTTTTCGGTACGCGGGCCTCTCACTGTTGTGGCCTCTCCCGTTGTGGAGCGCAGGCTCCGGACGCACAGGTTCAGCGGCCATGGCTCACGGGCCCAGCTGCTCCGCGGCATGTGGGATCTTCCCGGACTGGGGCACGAACCTGCGTGCCCTGCATCGGCAGGCAGACTCTCAACCACTGCACCACCAGGGAAGCCCTGATTAATAATATCTTTGATCTAGCTATTAGTTATTCCTCATTGCTCTGAATGATCAAATTCAATATCAATTTATTATTAGTGACATTAGGATATTAAAAAAATATTTCTGTTGAAGTGTTTTGGCTTGATGTCAATGTCAAGTGTAGCTAGATTGTGAAAAATGATACTGAAATTGGAAGGTGTAAAAGATCCTAACAGAATCATCAGGCAGCCCAGATTTCCTGGCTGTGTGAAGAATCAAACTCAAAATTCTTAACCTTTCTTTCCCAGCTAGCTCTACTGAAGTGTTCAAAAGTATCACTTCAAAAACTGTGTTTCTTTCTTCTTTTTGAAGATATATAATTTGCCTGCTGATTTGAGATATTGTTTCATGAGCATAATGAATAAGATCAAAGTATCAATTTTTTTTGGATTTTTCTTCTGATGGAAAGAATAGTTTTAAAGAACCCTATGGAGAGCTCTATCCGTAAGTTCAATGACAGATAATTCCTCAGATCATGACTATTAATGTACATCACACAGCACCAAAAATGTCAAAATTGTTTATAACATCTCTGTTGCATCCTAAAGTGATACTACCTTGTTCCTAGAGTGGTTCAATTGTGATTAGTTGCATGATTTTTAAATATTTAATATGTGAATGACCTACATGCATCTGTCATTGTTTTATGTTCATTTGGACATAATTTTGACAATCAGGGATATTTTAGAAAAGGTATTTTATAGCATTTTTGTAACTTTTTCAAACTCCAAAATATGTTTCATAAATAAATAGAGAAAAGAATTTTCAAGTAGTCTAAATGGTTTAGCATTCTATGTTTATAATCACCAAGAGAAAAAATAAAATATTTTGATGTTTTATGCAATACTAACTTTGAATGCTCCTGAAAAGATGTTGTCAGGGTTTAATTTTATTCAGGACATTGTCCATTAACTTTGTAATTAAGTATGACTTGGTCGGGATGCCATTTTTAACTTCCTTTTTGCCTTAGTGATGCATTTAATCATTTCCTGGTCTATAGACTAAATAACTTGGCACACATATTTTTAACATTTTAAAATATTTTTCTCTAAAAATCTGTTTAAAAATTATCAATTTAAAACATCTTCAATTCCATTATATTTATATGTTGGTGTCTTTTAAAAAAAACTTGGAACTTCATTGCATTTCTTAGTCTTTTTTTTAATTAAAAAAAAGAATATTATTTTGCAACCTGTCTTATCCTCTATCTCTAACAGGACATTCTAATTAAAGAGTATAATATAAAATTTCTTTGAATGACATCTTAACAGTGTTGTTAGTACTTGAAGACTATGGTAAGGTATTTCTCAAGAAACTGTAAATAAGGGAATTCAGAATGTTCTCTGAAAGTTAAGCTAATAATCAATACAGAATGTGGAGAGTTGGGGAGTTCTGAAAGCACCAATTATATAATACTATATAACACTTTGTATATGCATTTCTGAGAAGCTTCCTTCAATTACTCAAGCACTGTGTTGTTCTAGGCAAGCTGGGCTGTGTTAGCATGTTAAAACTGTGACATGGAGCATGGCATAGGAATTCAAAACAACTAACAGATATAGAACTTGTCTAATGTGTATCTTGCAATCACCACGGAGATGGAAGTCTTGTCCAATGGACTAAGTATTCTAGCCCTTTTGACAAACTCTTTCCTATAGAAATATAGGTCTTCAAATTACCTTAGCTGAGGTACTTCCTGAAATCATCTAAATACTCTTTTCCTTTGACTGAATTCTGATAAAACTTTATAATTATGATGCTTTTACGCTGTGTAGCTTGGCTGCAAGAAGAGAATACTCTTCAGAATTCTGGACTGTACCTCAGTGGGGTACATTTTACTTTATCTGTAATCGGCTCTTTTAGAAAGATCAGCAATATGCAATTATTTAAAAAATAAAATAAGCACTCCTTTTTATATTTGGGAGCTGAAATAAACTAGGACACCCTAGGCATATAATTTGCTTTCTAAGCCCTAAAGAATTTGTTTTTAAAGAAAACTTTATTAGCTATGAATTTTTCTCATGTAATCATGTTCAACTTAAGATGTCAAAGTTCCCATGTTTTCTTCAAGAAAAAAATCTTTTTAACAAGACTGTAATTTCCTTGAGGGCAGGCAAAGCTAGGTCGTGGTCATTCCTGTATTCACATATAATGATGAAGTGTTGTTTTGTATGGTTAGACACTTTTACATAAAATCTCGCTATGAATGGGATGTTTGTTTCACCCTGATATTCATATGTTAAAGACTAATACCCAATGTGATGGTATTTGGAGGTGGGGCCTTTAGGAGGTGATTATGTCATGAGGGTGGAGCTTCATGAATGGGATTAGTGCCCTTATAAGAAGAGACATGAGAAAGATGCTCTCTCTCTCTCTCCCTCACTCTCTGCACCATAGCAGGACATAGTAAGAAGACATCTGTTTGCAAACCAGGAAGAGTCCCCTCACCAGGAACCAAATTGGCTGGCACCTGATCTTGGACATCCTAAGCCTCCAGAAATGTGAGAAATCCATTTCTGTTATTTAAACCACCTAGTCTATAATATTTTGTTATAGCAGCCAGAGCTGATTGAGACAAATCTCTAACTCCTCACCCATTCCGGGAGGAAGACATTACCTAGATTTTACAGATATGATAATAGGATCTAAGAGAGGTAAATAACTTGCCTAATGTCATGACTACTAAATAGCAGTGGGAAATTTGAACCTGGACCAACAAAATTAAAGTTAGAGCTAAACTACTACAGTAAGTGCTGGGAGTACAATGGATTATAAAGTCGATAGCACCACAGATGACTTCTAGAAGTGAAGAGTGAGCATATTTGCATCACCACCTCACAGCAATGTTCTTCATAACTGCCAGTCTGCCATAGTTTTCCAAATTCTTTTCCAGAAGCAGGGACCATGTCATCTGGCAAATACTAGGAAGTCAATAACTATTCATTGAATAAATTAATAAATTTTCCAAATTTGTGCTGATCACATTTTATCAGAAAACTTAACTATTAAATTTTTACACAAAGGCCTAATAATCATATAATTGCCTTTCATGGTTAGTTATTTCCCAATTTTGCAGTCCCAACCTGGCTAAGGTATCAAAGTAAAATGAAATCGCTGGTATTTGACAATTTTCATGGATAAAAACCAAAAATGATATATATTTCAACCTAACTTCACATAGCATTTTGCTTTCTTTACCTAAGAAATTTTGGATGGTGAATTTCCAGTGTTTAATAATCTCACACACCTATATTTATATACTTAATTTTCAATTAATTTTTGTAAAAATCCCAAATCATCTCTTCATTTTAAATGTAACATATTCTTCTATTTTCTATGACAATCATAATATTGTATATATTCTATATTGTCTTTTGAAATTCTTTTCTCAGTTAGAGATCTTTTTCTACAAACACATTTATGTGCAATCTGAGAGATTTATCATTATAGCCTGTGTTCAAACATGAAACATTTTATGAGAGGATGTATATAGAAAACAAACCTAATTGAATATAAGAATATTAACTTAAAATTATTAATAAAATAAAAAAATAAATAGGATTTTAAAATAAATCCTTCTGTTATTCATAGTATGGAATATCATAGTATTTTGAAATTCACTTAGTGGATTAATTCTTTAAGATTTCCATGCCAGTTTTTAAAATTAATGAACTATAATAATTTTTAGAGTAGATTAAGGTTTATAGTAAATTGAATGGAAAGTTCAGAGGGTTCCCACATATGTCCTCCCCTAATATACCCCACCTTCTCCACATCAAATCCCTAATTAATGTTGTATGTCTGTTACAGTTGATGAACCAATATTGGTACATCATTATCAACCAAAATCCACAGTTTACATTAGGGTTCATTCTTAGTTTTGTTCATTCTGTGGATTTTGACAAATATATAATGACATATGTATACCATTATAGTAGGATATAAAATAGCTTCACTGCCCTAAGAATTCCCTGTGCACTACTTATTCATTCCTCCCTCCCCCCAAACTCCTGGCTACCACTGAACTTTTTACTATCTCCATAGTTTTTCCTTTTCCCGAGAGTCATGTAGTTGGGTTACATAATATGTAAACTTTTCAGATTGGCTTCTTTCACTTAGAAATAGAATTTAATGTTCCTCAATATCTTTTCATGGCTTGATAGCTCATGCCTTTTTAACACTGGAGAAAATTCTTTTGTATGGACATACCAGAATTTATTTATCCATTCACCTATTGAAGAAATATTTGTTGGTTCCAAGTTTAGCAACCATGATTAAAGCAACCATGAATAAAGAATATTTGTGTACATTAGTTTTCAACTCATTTGGGTAAATACCAAAGAGCATGACTGCAGAATCGTATGATAAGAGTACCTTTAGTTTTGTAAGAAACCACCAAATAATCTTCCAAAGTGGCTGTACCATTTTGCATTCCCTCCAGCAAAGCATGAGAGTTCTTGTTGCTCCACGTCCTCCCCAACATTTGATGTTTCAGTGTTTTGGATTTTAGCCATTCTAATAGGTGTGTAGTGGTGTCTCATTGTTTTAATTTGCAATTTCCTAATGATGTATGATGTTGAGCATTTTTTCATATGCTTATTTCCCATCTGTATATCTTCTTTGGTGAGGTATCTGTTCAGACATTTTGCCAATTTTTAAAATGATTTGTTCATTTTCCTATTGTTGAGTTTTAAGAGTTCTCTGTGTATTTTGGATAACAGTCCTTTATCAGATATGTATTTTACAAATATTTTCTTTTATTCTGTGTTTTGTCTTTAAATATTCTTGACAGTATCTTTTGCAGAAGTTTTTAATTTTAAAAGAGCCCAACATATCAACTTTTCACTTAAGGGTTGTGTCTTTGGTGTTGTATCTAAAGAGTAATCTGCAAAACAAAGATAAACTAGATTTTCTCTTATGTTTTCTTCTAGGAGTTTTATAGTTTTATGTTTTACATTTAGGTCTATGATCCACTTTGAATTAATATTTTGAAAAGGATGTAGGAATCACATCCAGATTCTTTTTTTTTTCTTTTTGCTTGTGAGTGTCCTAGTACCACTTGCTGAGAAGACTATCCTTTCTCCATTGAATTGCTTTTGCTCCTTTGTCAAAGATCAGTCGACTGTATTTTTTGTTTGTTTGGTTTTTTTTGCGGTACGCAGGCCTATCACTGTTGTGGCCTCTCCCGTTGCGGAGCACAGGCTCCGGACGCACAGGCTCAGTGGCCATGGCTTACGGGCCTAGCTGCTCTGCGGCATGTGGGATCTTCCCAGACCGGGGCACGAACCCATGTCCCCTGCATCGGCAGGTGGATTCTCAACCACTGCACCACCAGGGAAGCCCAGTTGACTGTATTTTTGTGGGTCTATTTCTGGGCTCTTCATTTTGTTCCATTGATCTATTTGTTGATTCTTTCACCAACATCACAGTGTGATGACGAATGTAGCTTTATAATAAGTCTTGAGTGTCAGTCCTCAGACTTTGTTCTTCTCCTTTAATGTTGTCTTGGCTATTCTGGGCCTTTTATTTTTCCATATAAACTTTAAGATCAGTTTGTTGATATTCACAATATTTGTTTGTCAATATCCATTGGAATTTTTATCATGATTGCATTGAATCTATAGATAACTTTGTAAAGAACTTACATCTTTACAATTTTGAGTCTGCCTATCCATGAACATAGAATAGATTATTCTTAGATTTATATCTAAGTCTTTCCTTTTTTTGGCACTAATGGAAATGGTCTTGCATTTTTTATTTTGTTCATTCCAATTTTTGATTGCTGGTACATAGGAGAACAATTGACTTTTGTAGATTAACCTTGTGTCCTGCAACCTTGCTATAATCACTGATTAGTTCTATGAGATTTTTATTGATTCTTTAGAATTTTCTAAATAGATGATCATATCATTCAAGACAGTTTTATTTCTTACTTCCCAACTGGTATGTCTTTTCTTTCCTTTTCTTGTCTTATTTCATTAACTAGTACTTCCAGTACAAAATAAGTGTGCTGAGAGGGGACATCTTTGCCTTGTTTTTTATCTTAGTGGGAAATCTTCTAGTGCCTCATCATTAAGTATGATGTTAGCAGTAGGTTTTATTGCAGATGTTCTTTATCAAGTTGAGGAAGTTTCTCTCTGTTCCTAGTTTGCTGAGAGTTTGTATCATACATGGATGTTGGATTTTGTCAAATGATTTTCTGTATCTATTGAGATGATTTTGTTTCTTGTTTATCTGGTTGATGTAATGAATTACATCAATTTATTTTCAAATAAAAAAACCAGTTTTTCTTACCTAGAATGAATCCTAATTGGTCATGGTATATAATTCTTTTATATACACTGTTTAATTTGATTTAATAATATATTAGACTTCAATGAAATTTTTTAGAAATCTTTAACAGCACTTTAAACTTTGTGATGGATATGTGCATATAAAAGAAAGTTGAGGTCTGAGACTCTCAAAAAGGCTTTGGTTAGAGTAAAAGCAAAAGCTAATGCCATTTTAACAAACTAGAAACTGTCCTTCTTACAGTGCTTAGCAGTGTGACAAAGTGATCCCCCTGCAGAACAAGAACCCCAGGTCTATTTAAGTTTCTTCACTTGGGAACAAAATGTTAGAAGAAGAATACATTTTTTGGTATTTTGAAAAGGTAAACTTGATTCATTCAATAAATATTTATTCAATGTCTCTTTTGGGTTCAGAGCTGAGAAAAAGAAGAAAAGATGGTTTCATGGAGTTCAGTCTATGCTGGAAGGCATCCACCTAGACAGATTAAATACAATGATAGAGACACATACACAGGGCTCTGAGCTCATAGAAGAAGGACTGACAAACTACCTTATGCAATAAGAAAAGACCTCACAGAGGTACTGGCATCTGTGATCAATCCTGAAACTGGATATAAAATTTGTCATCAAAGAAGAATTGGAGAGACATCTCCAACATAAGGAACAACATAAGGAAAAATGGAGTGTGAAAGTTCACGTGGCTGCCTCGCTGGATGTACAAAGTCGGGGAGAAGTATGTGAGCCAAGGCTGGAAAGTCACAGTGAGGGATGGTGATAAAGAAACCAGCAGTACCCTGCTAGAGAATTTGAATTTATATCCTTCCGATGATAAGGAGTCTTTAAAGATCCTTAGTCCAAACATTTTTTTCAGTCATTGTATCAATGAAATTAAACTTTTGCTCTTAAGAGAATATGATATGTACTGAACTGACTGACAATACTTAGAAAGTCATTGTTATTTTGTTTGGAAATATGCCAAAACTGAAACCACAATTCAACCACAGTTGTGTTATCCACACTCTCCTGTCTCCTGAGACAATACCTTCTTCTGTTTCATTTTTTATAAATTCTTTTGTACATCGTGTGTCATGGGCATAATTTCTGCATCCTGTGTTCCATTATTAGTGATCCCTGTAGCTAAATTAATATTTAGAGAACCTTCATGTCATTTCATTGGATATTCAATAGTATGCTTTGCTCCAGCGATGTACTTTTTGAAACTTAAGTATAATTTAAGTGTATATATTGAAATTCAAGTGAAGTAAATACTTCAAATATTAGAATTCTATTTAGTAGATTTATATAATACTTAGAAGTATTTTCATTTTAGATTCTGAATCTGACATTTCTGTTTATACTTTGGTACAGATTGTACTTGCAATCAGAAAAGTAAGTTTACTCTTCAGCATTTGGGTCAAAATTGGAAACGTCTCAGGCAAGGGAGACATTTCTTACAAATGAGAATTAGACAATATTAGGACTGGACAGTTCTGTAGAGAATGCTTAGTAAAATAATCTTGGCTTACAAAAGGAGATTTATGAAAAAAGTAAATACACTAACGTCACAGAATAAATTACTGGAAGAGACAGACCAAGTCTTAAGTTTTATTTTGAGATAACTGTACTCTATTATTCAAGCAGATTAATATTTCTAATCATTATTAGTTTTTATCAGTTATTTCTTTTCAAGGACCAGCAATACAAGTGCTAACTCCAAGCTAAGAATTATTGACCATGATTTTTATTGCCAAGACTTTTAACGAGACTATAGATGCTTTTTATGAGTTATCTGAGCTAGTATCTCTCTTTCTTATATAAAAATCAAGTGAAATAAAACCCAAAATTAGCAAGTCAAAATGATGAAGAAATTTTCTAACTTATATTTTGCCACTTCATAATTCCAAAGGAGTATCTGAATTGAATTTTCAGGTTTTAAGAATTGCTTTTTATTTAGCATATACTACATCATTCTATGAAAAACCAGGGCAGTAATAATCAATAAGGTGCAAGTAAATTTTATGTAGAATTATGAAAATTTTTTTCATGTTTATTCCTGAAATTATTTGACCTATAATGTGTACTTTAATTTACAATTAGAAGAAAGTAATAATGCATTTTTATGTAGGGCTAATGATTTAAGATAATATCTGCAATTTGATTTTTAGAGACTGTAGCTTAAACTCCATTAATTTGTTCCAGGATATAACTTGGCAATTGATTTTAAGCAATTTTCTTCAAGATTGTGTGTATTGTATTCCAACTATTTTTTCCCCTAAATAGGCCTCTAGTAGAAAATCAATTTATAAATGAAAGAAAAAAGTCAGTAAAAAAGGGATTAAAAAATTCTCCCAAAACAATCTTTGTTCTGGCCACTTAGCTTTGTAACAGAGCAGCTTATAATATACTTTCCATTAAAAATCCCTAAGGGAAAAAAGAGAATAAACCCATATGTGGTTTCAGAATAAAAGCAGGAGTGAAAGTAAATATTAATAGAAAAAAGAGACATAATTAGCAGTTTACTGTCCTTGAACTTGCAAGGAGGTGTTTTCTTTGTGTGTCATATGGTAAACACTACAATGCATTTCCTCAGTCTTTTATATAATCTAGCATAGAGTGTCAAAGGAACAAACAAAAGTCAATTTTTCTCTGTGGAGAACAAAATTGTAATCTTCAAATATCTATACTGAGTAATTAAAATAGTTTTTACTTGCCAAATCCTGGTTTTGGTGATCAAAATTCTCTATGAGGAAAAATAAGGCTTGTAAGAGTTTTCATTATAAAGAGGATGAAAATGGTCTTTCACAGATTTAAGGATTTCTTAAAGAACCACCAACCTAATATTAAGATGTAGACAATGATCAAAAATACACTTTATCTGAAGTGCATTGTCATTAAATTCAGAACTCATATGACAACTTTTCTTCATATTTACAGTTTGATTTGACTGGGCTTTAGGAAATGGTTTATAACTGCATTCCATTAGTTTACATAAAGATTGTTGGACATTACATCAAGACAAAGTTTTAGAATTATAAGATAGATGAAGCAAGAGCACATGCTTGATGTAAAATGTTTGTTACTTTTAAGAACCTAAAAGATGGATACAATTGCCATTAAGAAATTACTTTGATGAATCATGGAAGGGGTAGAATATAAACAGAGTAGAATAGGGTAGTAGGGGTAGAATATAAGCAGACACACTACCCCTATGTACATTGTCTGTTCTGGCAATGTCAGGTAACTTAATTTAGCTCATCTAACAGCCAGTTACTCTGACTCCAGAGTTAAAAAGTAACCTGGTGGTAAAAGTAGTGACCCCAGTATGAAGTGCAGGGGGAGGTTCCTGGGGTAATGTTATAGTTTTACTGTTCTTCTCCATGAAATGACCACAGTCTCCAAGAAAAGGAAAGAAAAAGATAGGCACAGAGGCCATATTAGGCAGAGGAGTGGTTCAGTTTCATGATAACTGAAAAGCAGAATTATGCATGACAGAAACTGGAATGTGGGCATTAAAATTATCTCTCTGTGTGACTTGTACTTGCCTATAGTATATACTGCATAAAATAAGAGTAATCAAGTTACACATTAGTTTATTAGAGAAAATGGATCATTAATACAAGAACCATTAATTTCTGAGGGAAAGGTACAGCATGAATGCACATCTTTTAGCATTGCCTCCAAATCTTGCCAACCTCACTGGCACACATTGCTCCTTTACTGGGCTGAAATTCTCTAGCGTTCAATGTCATTCCTACCAATAAATGAATCACATGAACCAAATGTTGCATGGCAGGAGGTGGTACCCTGTAGGAGATCAATGCAACAATACAAACTTTTTGAGTGTGTTGTGAATCAGCTGTGATAGGTTGGATTTATACCTGTCTATTTATTAAAGTGATGAAGGGAATGGGGAGGAACATGGTGAAAAAGAAGGGACTAGAAAGAAATTTCCATACATGAGATCAAATGATTATGAGAACATTCTAAAAGTACTAAATGAAATAAAAGTAAGAAGTAGCAGTGAAATGTGTTATGTGAGCAAGTGAGATAGTGGAAAATTGCAAAATGTTCTCTTGAAAATATATAAAATATGTAAGCAAGCAGAGTACACTCATTTTTACAAGTGTTGCATGAGCTCTGTATGTAGACCATCTTCTCTCCAAAGCCCACTCAATACTCCTCACACCCATTCCCAGCGCCTAGTCTGTTGTGGGCGCTCAATAAATATTAAACAACCAGAGCACAAACTATTGTCAAAAGTTTGGAATTCACAGGAATCAATACTATTGTTATTATACTTTAACATTTATTGAGGGTCAACAGCATGACTTAGTCCACATGTGCAAATAGGTTATTTTATAGCCACATATTAAGCAAATAATTAAATACAATATGTATCAACTACACCTTCAGTTTTACTACATTGATCTTAAATGTAAAATTGTTTCTCTCTTTTTTTATAGTGTTGACACATCATGAAGTATAAACATTTATAATTTAAATAAATAAGTTTCTCTCAGAGAAATCATTACTCTTAGATATTATTAACATTCACTTGAAAGTATGGGATCAATCTACAATAAATACACATTGTTGATTCTAAATAGACCAGTACATGTACAAAGAATAGAAGAATCTGAAAAGTGTCTGAGGACAATGACAAACATACAAACCATGTAATATCAGTTGGGTTTCACTTGTTGTTGTGACAATTTAAAACACTAATACAATTATGTAGGGTACCATTATTTACAAAATAGCAACAAAGGCAAAGAAAAACAGAAAGTCTTCAAGTGGACACAAATTACTGCACTTATGAATTTAAAAAGATTTCTTAATTTAAAGCAAAATATAAGTTTTATTACAGGAAATGAACTGCATTTGATACATTTATGATCCATATGCTCCAATTTTACCCTTAATAAAATGATTACTAATTGTGTTCAAATTTATTCTTGGTGGTTAATAGGTACTCAAATTCTATTTAATCATTTTTCATGAATATTTTTGTCATGTTTGTACTTAAGTGGATTTTGAAGTGATTTTTAATTGTTAAGAGGATGGAAAACTATAATTAATGTTTCTGTAATGAAATTTTCAGTTTAATTTTGGGATACTAAAATATCCAAGTTTATAAAGTGTGTTTTCCCTTAACATTTGAGTCTTAGAATCCTAGAAATAAAAGTCTTTCTAGACCAGCCTTCTCCTAGAGAAGGAAGAGACTTTATATTCTGATATAAGGGATATACTACTTAAAAACTTTGTTGAACATAATTTTTTTTTATGATTCAAAGGAATAGAAGATCATCTAATTCAGTTCTATAATGTAAAGCCAAGAAAAGTGAGGATAAGGCCTTACGTTTCTATATTTAGACATACATTGGCCTAATTGGGCAATTATTAAATTTTCTCTCTCATTTTAAGATTTTTTTTAATTTGCAATATAGAAGGTGCAATTGCTAAATTTAATTTATTCGATGTCTTTATCCATATGACGGTTCACCACATGCTGTTTTGTTATGTAAGAGTACCATCTACAAAGATCATAATAATGATATAATTAATGAATAATGCATATTTAATTATTAATTTGCCCTACTTTTTTTACTTTAAAATGAGAGTAGTTAGATGATTTAATCACTTATCCTTGTTTCTGAAATATTTGGCAATCTTTGCTATCATAAATCACATTTGATTTACTAAAATATCTTAATTGTACAGTATTTAGAGGCACAGATCATCGATATCTGGATCACCTAGTATTCTTTTCTTCAACAATTCCTCTATGTTTTCATTCAACCCACAAGTATTTATTGAACACTTCTTACATGCCAGCATTGTTACAGGCCCTTAGAACAAACTCTTAAAGAAAGCTTTAAGTAATATCATGCACAGGTGTGAATGAAAGAAAAAGAAAGATGATATGTGAATGATTTGATTTATTACTATTTTCTTCACCTTTTCATTGTTGGATTGAAATCACTTTGAAGGAAGAAAATTAGAAACAAAGAGATGCTGGGACTCCAATCTACAATTCAGATCATTAAAGTTAGTTGTCTTGACTGGTCTCCTTCCCTGCCACATTAAGTAAGAAGTCACTGGATGCTTCCCTAGAGTAACTGCTTTGATCCTCTGTCTAGTAACAAGCAAATACTATGAAAAATTTTCTTCTGAGAGAAAACAAGATTGAAAAAGAGAGAGGGAAATTGGATTTAGGGGGACAGGTCAATTTTGAAAAGTAATACTGAGGAAAAAGTACACTAAAAAATGAGAAATTAAATATCAAACAATAAATAAACCAAGCTTAATGAAATGTGATGTACTCTTTCTAGATATAATATATAAATATATAAAGACAAATCTTCATACAGTAGCACGTGTTGTGATGTTTTATCTTTGGCATTCCTTGGCTCGCACTATAAGGAGAGCAACATGTATTGTGGAAAATATTTGTGTCTCCTGATGCTTCTAGGTAATTGCTTTCTAAACAAGAGAAATCGTTAATGGTGTCTGTGGTGTGTGGGGGTGTGTATGTGTGTGTGTGTGGCTTTAGTGTGGGAAAATTTATAAAGAGTTTCTTAATACTCAAAATTCTGGTCTAGCCAATTTAAGATCTTTATGAGAAGAATAACTAAAAGCCACATGATCCATCATGAATTAAAGATAAAATAGAGATACTTTTTTGGACTTTTGCAGAGGTTAGATTAACTAAATTTCTAATTCTTAAACGTTATGAGGTCTAGTTCACTAAATTACATAAACATAAAATTTATTTCACCTTTCACTATATGAATTTTCCATAATGCAAAGTTTAGCTTAATCGATGTTTCCAAGTACAATTATAATGCAGACTAAGTTCAGAGGTTCAGTGTACACAGTTTTACATAGAACACACTGTGTATTTGAAATCTATTAAGAATTATGAGTGTCATACTTTTTCCCTAGTACAAGTCCATGAGTTCAAACTTAAATGAAAATAACTCTTTATAAACTATTTAACTGTACTTCAAAGAATTATGAACTAGTTTTAGATTATTTATACTTCTGAAAATAACTAAAAACTATATAAGGAAGAGAAATACACAATAGTCAAAGCATCATCTTATTATAAATATTAGAATATTATGATGAAATCTGTAGAATGTAATTGATTTATTATCACATAAATTCCTTGATTTATTAAAATCACAAAATATATATTTTCATATAAATTATTAGTCATAGATATACCATCACAAAAGTATGCAAGTTATCCAAATACCTTATTTCTTATGATTTGTATAGTTAAAAATGAGGTCATTGCTTTATGATATTTAAAACTGAAATGATTTACTAAGTCAATATAAAAAGTCATTGAAAGAATCTCTTATTGTTTTTACATAAGCCAAGAGCCTAGGTGTTTATAAAATAGAAAGTATTTTTGATAAAAGAATGAATTATAAAATCATCTGGAGGAGTAAATTCACATCCCTAAGAGCCATTTCCAGTCTCCAAACTATTTGAGGCAACATTATAGAATTAATGAAACTGACACCAACATGAAGGTAAGAAGACATGAACAATCTGTGCTTAATCAGTTATGTGTTAGGTACTATTATTAATGTGGACATTTTATATTCTAGTCAGTCTTCTCTTAATTTGCTGTGGCTATAAAAACAATCTGCAAATGCTGTAAGATGAGTAACCAACGCCTTTATACTAGAGGGGAGAAAAACTATGAAGCTTAGTGAAAGCAAAGTGTTTTGATTCTCATTTATATTGAAGCTGATTTTATAAGGAAAAATGCCTAAGTAAATACTATATACTTAACTAGGAGTTTATATTTTTTCATATCCTTTCACATACGTTTTCTTGCTTGAACTCCACATCTTGTCAGACAGGCAGGTCAGGTATAATTAACTCTATTTTTTAGAGAAGAAATTTAGGCTCAGAACCTTGTCTAAGTCAACAAGTTGAAATTGGGATCCATGCTGCTAGAGCTCTACTTTATAATTCACAGACTAAAGTATCCACCTCAAAAAGAAGTTGACAGAAACATTTTATTGAATTCTAAAAGTCGAGGTAGTCCACAGAAGCCAAAATAAATTTGAAAACTTATTCAATGTCATCTAATGTGATTTTTCTTTTGAAAAACCAAAGGAAATATATCCTTGATGAAGTTTTTAACCTTAGTTTACTTATCTGAAATGTGAGGGTTTGAAGGATTTTCTTGATATATTTATGTAAAAATATCTAATTTCTGATATTAGGAATTTGTCTCAAATTTAAGAGGGGAAATGATTTTGATTTCATTCTTGACAAAATTATTGCTAGTTCTGATTTCATCTTTGTTATAATAAATAATACATATTATAATATTATAATATATTAAAAACCAAAGAGTGGGGGGAACAAAAATTAAAATTATTAGCACTATGAGCTCTGACAGAAGGCCCAACATCACTTCAAATGCTTTTATTCTACTCTGCTGTAGCATTTTTCTCAAGCATATTCTAGAATGATATATTTATTATAAGCTGCATTAAAAAAAAGAAAATGCATTATTTATGGCATTATGGTTTATAACACTGAAATTGTAGACCTCTTGGGAGAATCAACTGCTGAAGTCGTAATATAAACGCAAGTAATTTACCTGTATTGCTGTTTTTTTTTGCTTTGTTTTAACATATTACTTTTCAAGCAGTAGAAATTGTTTTTACATAAACAGAATTGTGTCACCTCTATTCTTTAAGCTATGATCAGTCAGGTAGTGTTAAAGCCACAAATCAAACAGAAAAAAATGTCTACCAATTGCCCTGGAAGATTTCCTTATTCCCAACAATCTTCAGCGTTTCTCTTGATGTAATTAAGCAGTCTGTGGAGCTTTCCTGTTCTGAACTTACACTCAAAGTTTAGTTATACAAAAGAACAAAAACCCAGATTGCCACCTCACATTCTCCCTGGCACAAAAAAACATGCAAGGACAGTGAAAGAGAGCAATCGATTTAAAGGTTATTGTCGTCCGCCTGTCTGAATCCAGTGCTTTCCTCCTCATGTTGTTGTCTTTCTAAAGATAATGTCAACCTCCTTCATTTTTTTTTACCTTGCTCCACTGTCTTGGTTGTTTTCTCTTCCTTCTTTCCAGGTACAGCTGCAAAGCAGAGATAAGGTTTAAATAAAATTCCAGATGTAAATGCTGCTTCTGCTCAAAAAGGCATTTTGTAACTCATTCAATGCCAAAATTTTCTTCTAGCTTTTTCAATATTTCTCACTTCTCTAAAATCCAACTGAAACCTACTATTATAAATCTACTCTTAAAGAATTAGAGAAAAAATAATCCCTTGCCCTCTTCTTACTAGTCTTTGCACACTGTTTTCTATCTTATTCTTTTATACTCTGCTTTGATAAACAAGCTCTATGAAGAATTCTGCTTGACAGGATTATGATTAATCGACTTACATTCCAGGTAATTGCTGGAGCCACTTAGCGTCTTGAAAATGTCAACTAGATGCTCCTTAAATTCAAGCTTAATGTTGCTTAATCAACTCAAAGGACAGTGTAGTCATGTTTGAGATTTGCTTAAATATTAAATGAAGTCATTCCAAGTCACAAGTAACCAAAAAAGAAATAAGAATTATCACTTAGGTGCTGTTTCCCATGAACTACTGAGATTTTACTACTCTCGGTGGAGTATTATCTGCTTACCTTGTTATACATCCAAGAAATGGAGATGATTTATACAAAATCAGTGTATTGAAATAACTGATTCAAGTAAGGATCTTCAGAGGACATTAGCAACTATTAGATGAAGGATGAATGGGGAACTGGATATTGCCGTCATACCCAGGTATCACCCCCAAGAGTTGCATGGGGAGAACTGCAACTTGGAAATGAAGAAATGTGATTGTCACCAACTTAACCCACTGAGGAAACTTAAAGCCACTCATTCACAATAGGACACCCAGACATTCTGTGCTTCCTCATGACATGCAGTGTGATGTATAACTGTATCACCTCTGAAGTATTCTTGCCAAAGCAGCCAACTGGAATCAAGTTAAGCCAAAGATTAAGCTTTCAGGTTAATCAAATATATGATATAGAGTACATATTAAATAATATTCTGAAGAAACAATTACATAAATCAAGTGTCTACAGAGTAAATGATCATGATCTTTTCAAAAAGTTAATGACATGAACTAGAGACAGAGCAAGGGAAATAATGACTTTTTTATATAAAACTTGCTAAATTCACTCAGTTGTAATAGTTCAACTGTATATTCTTTTGAATTTTTCAAGCAGATAATTTCACCTGTGAATAGTTTTATTTTTTACTTTTTTATTCTTGTACTGATTAATTCTATTTCTCACCTTATTGCACTGGTTAAAATATCCAGTATAATGCATAATAGAAGTGCTGATAGCAGACATCCTTGTCTTGTTCCAATTCTCAGGGAGAAATCTTTCCATTTTTCTCCATTGAGTATAATATTTGCTAATGGTTTTTGTATATATCTTACCAGAATAGGGAAGTTTCTTTCACTATAATATGAAATATATCAAATGCATCTTCTATGATAAGTATAATTTCCCTTTATTCTATTATTCTGATTAATTACATTGAATTTTGAAATTGCAGTCTAGAAATAAAACCAACTTGATTCCATTTTGTCTTTCTTATATAATATCAGACTAGATCTGCTAATATTTTGTTTAGATCTGTGCCCTTATGTTCACAAGAGAAGTTAACCTGTACGTTTTCTTTCTTTTTTGTTCCTTGCTAGGTTGTTGTATCAAGGTTATTCTAGCTCCATAAAATGAGCTCCATAAAATGTTTCCTCTTTTTCTGTTCCTGGAAGGTTTGGTACAAGATTGGTGTTAATTTTTCCTTAAATGTTTGAAAAATATTCACTGGTGAAGCCATCTGGCTAGACTTTTCTTTGGTGAAAAATTATAATTAAAGATTCAAAATGTCAATTGTATTAAAATTTTCAAACTCACTGGGAATATTTCTATTTTAAATTATCTGTAGAATCTGTAATGATGACTCCTTTTAATTTTCTGATATTAATGTTTTGTGTCTTCTCTTTTTTTCTTAATAAGTTTACATAAGGGTTTATCAGTTTTTTCAGTTTTTATAGAGAATCTAATTTGGATTTATTGCTTTTTCTATTGTACTATTTGATTTCTATTTCTTTAGCTTCTGCATTTACATTTTTTATTTCTCTTTCTTCTACTTTCTTTGGGTTTCATAAAAATTTTAACATAAATTAAAAATTATTTTCTTCCTAAATGTTTGCTTTTCAGCCTTTCTTCTTTTCTAATGAATATTTTTAATGAGTATAAATTTCAGGTAAACACTGTTTAGCAGCATCTCAAGTTTCAGTGTGATATTTTCATCATAGATTAATTCAACATATTTCCAAAATTCCATTGTCATTTTTTCTTTGGCCCATGGGATATTCAGAAATGATTGCTTATATTTCTTACAGCATCTAGCATTGTTTCGGACCTAGCAACTGATCGATATACATTTGCTTGGTGATTAAGTGTATTAATTGAAAAATGAGATTTGATAATAAATATTCTGAGTTAGAGAGATCAGTTTTGGTATTAGTATATTTCCTGAAAGAGGAGAGATATTAGGTGTAACCAATAAAACATGAAAAAGGCAAAGAAGCAGGAAAGCCTTGTGTATGCCTAGAGGAAGTGAACAAGTGTAGCTGGAGCAGAGGGTTCCCATAGAAGAGATATGAAATAATCTAAAAGTAGATGAGGTCAATTGCATAAGCCCCTGAATTCCAAACTAAAGAGTTAGACTTTATTATAATTACTTTAAGGAGCTAGTAATGTGTGTGGTACATTAATCTCCTCTGTGAATGCTCTCTCTCAAATCAATGTGAAAATCAAACACTGATAATTTTTAATTATAGTAGAGCCCTGGGCATATAACCTTATTCATAATTCTTTTATTCTGAAAACTCATTATGAATATTGTATAGGAAATATGTATTTTTCAATTATTTTGTTTTAATCTTCTGAAGAGTAAATATCTTTCAGAAAACATTGGATTGTGACTTACACACAAAGACCAAGTTTTTCTTTTCCAGTGGTGAGTTAATAACTGCTTGCACTTATATTAAGTAGAGAAGGCTAGTCCCCTAAACCAGTTTTTTTTTTTAATTCAGAAAAGGTCACTGAAAATACTAATTATCTATACAGAAAAGAAAACATTTTATGTGAAATGACCCTTTCATTTCTGATTCTGATATAAAGTTCATCAAGCCTAATTCTATGGAGAGTAAGTATTAGGAATAAACAGTTCATCTAAGTAAGTGGATGTTCTAATTGCCTGTAATCAAAGGAAGACCTTAATCAAATTCTCCTTCTATGCTATAGGGTACCTGAAACCTCCTTTCATGCTGGAGATAAGAAATTCCATTTGTTCTACATTTGGATGTGTTTATTTTAGGAAAAAAATGTAGATTTGTGCTGCACTCCTTCAGTGACCCCGACTAATATTAAGGAAGCAAAGTAGCTAACATTTATATAAAATAATGCCTGGATTATGGATAGCCCTGAGATAAACTGTAAGGTGGATAAATTGGTTTTCTATAATTCCAGGTTTTTTTAAAAAATTCTTTATTGCTGTTTAATTTACCTGCAAAGTTGCAGCTTATACCAAACTTCAATCTCACTTTTATTACAAGGATACCAAAAAGATGCTTTCTCAAATTAAAATTATTGGTTTTAGTATTTATATCTTACTATAATATTATTGAGGTAACATTGATTAATAACATTATATAAGTTCCATATGTACCAGATTATATTTCTACTTCTATATACACTACAGTATGATTGCCACCAAAAATTTAGTTTCTATCCATCACTATCTCTTTTATTCATTTCACCTTCCCCTGCCCCTTTCCACTACTCTGATCTCTATATCATGTTGGGTTTTGCTTGGTTTGGTTTGTTCATTTATTCTGGTTTTCTGTTTGTTTTTTTATACTTTACATATGAGTGAAATCATAAGATCCTTGTCTTTGTCTGACTTAATTCACTTAGCCTAATACTCTCAAGATCTATTGATGCTGTCATAAATGGCAAGATTTCATTTTTATGAGTATTATTCCATTGTGTGTGTGTGTGTGTGTGTGTGTGTGTATACCACATCTTCTTTATCCACTCATCTGTTGATGGAGACTTAGGTTGTTTCCACGTCTTGGCTGTTGTAAATAATGCTATGACAAATATAGGGGTGCATGTATCTTCAAACTGGTGTTTTCATATTCTTTGTATAAATACCCAGAAGTGGGATAACTGGATCATAGGGTAGCACTAGTTTTCAATTTTTTGAGGAATCTTCATACTGTTTTCCATAGTGGCTACACAAAGTTACATTCCCATCAGCAGTGCATGAGGGTTCCCCTTTTTCCACATCCTCACCAACACTTGTTATTTCTCGCTTTTTTGATAATAGCCATTCTAACAGGCATGAGGTGATATCTCATTGGGGTTTTAATTTTATTTTCCCTAATAATTAGTGATGTTGAACAATTTTTCAAGTACCTGTTGGCCTTCTATATGCCTTCTTTGGAAAATTTCTATTCAGCTCCTCTGCCCATTTATTAACTGGGTTTTCTGGGTTTTTGTTGTTGAGGTGTATGAGTTCTTTATATTTTTTTTGATATTAACCCCTAACTGGATATATGATCTGCAAATATCTTCTCACACTTGGTGGTAGGGCAAGTTGCATTTTCATTTTGTTGATGGTTTCCTTTGCTGTTCAGGAGCTTTCTAGTTTGATGAGTCCCATTTTTTGTTTTTTCTTTTGTTTCCCTTGCCTGAGGAGACACATCCTGAAAGATACTGCTATGACTGATGTCAAAGAGCATACTGCCTAGATTTTCTTCTAAGAGTTTTATGGTTTCTGGTCTTACATTCAAGGCTTTAATCCACTTTGGGTTCATTTTTTTGTGGAGGATATGAGGTACTGGTCTAGTTTCATTTTTTTGCATGTGGCTCTCCAGGTTTCTTTATTCCTTTTTTTGTAAAATTTTCCACATATGTTTGGGTTTATTTCTCAGCTCTCAATTACATTGCACTGATCTATGTATCTGTTTTTCTGCCCATATCATGCTGTTTTAATTACTATAACTTTGTAATATAGTTTGAAACCAGTGTATGTGATACCTCCAGCTTTATTCTTTTTTCTTAGGATTGCTTCAGCCATTCAGAATCTTTTGTAGTTCCATATACATTTTAGAATTTTTTGTTCTATCTCTGTGAAAAACATCCTTGGGATTTTGATTGGGATTGCATTGAATCTGTAAATTGATTCAGATAATATGGACATTTTAGCAATGTTCATTCTTCCAATCCATGAGCACAGAATATACTCACTTTTTTTGACTATCATTTGCTTGGAGTATCATCTTCCATCCCTTTATTTTAGCCTATGTTTATATTTAGAGCTGAGGTGAGTCTCCCAGATGTAGGATATAGCTAGGTCTTGTTTTTTAATCCATCCATCCACTCTGTGTCTTTTGACTGGTAAATTCAATCCATTGACATTTAGGGTAATTATTTACAGAGGAGGACTTAGTTCTGCCATTTTATCTTTTGTTTTCTGGGTGCCCTCTTTTCCTTGTGTTTCTGTCTGCCATTTTGGTTTGATGGTTTTCTATGATGTTTTGTATCTTCTCTGGATTTCTATCTTTGAGTTTGCTAATTCTCTCTTCCATATCATATTCTCTTTCCCGATGCTTTCTAATGCATTCTTCATCTCATTTATTCAATTCTTCAGCTCCAAAATTTCTGTTTGGCTCTTTTTTAGAGTTTCAATTACTTAAAGTATTCCTTCTGTTCATTAATTCTATTCCTAAGCTCGTTGAACTGCCTTTCTGAGCTTTTTTGTAGTTCATTCAGTTTCTTCAATCAGTTAGATTGCAATATTCTGTGACTTTAAGTTTGGTTTCTGGAGAACTATCATTTTCTTTGTGTGGTTCTTCATGGTGCTTGATGTGTTGTTCCTCTGACAGTGCATTTGAAGTACTGAATATAATTCTTGTTTAGGTAAAGCTTTTTTTTTTTTTTTTTTTTTTTTTTTTAATTCTAAGGATTCTACAAGTTAGAAATGAGAAGGCTTTCTTTTGTTTTCCAGTAGGTGGTACTATAGAACAAGTTTTTGGTTTCTCTCACCTGTGCTGTCTCTGGTTTTATTTGAGAGTCAGCATTTTCTGCCCTCCACCACCTCTATCAGAGGTGTCACCCAGTGCCCTTGTTACTGTTGCTTGTGCCTCTGTGGTAATTGGTACCTTGTTGCTGTTGGTATTGCTGGCACCACCAGCTGGGGCATCAGGATGGAGGGTGCTTCTGCCACATCTGGGCTCTCCTTATTTGCAGGTTCCAAGGGGTGGGTGGGGTGCGGTTGGAGTTGCAAGTGCCTCTATATCAGGTATTGTCAGATTTGTGGGCTTCACCACTGCAGGCAGGGAACAGTGGGCTGGAGTCGTGGATGGCTCTGTGGCTGGAGGAACTGTGTCCCAGTTATCTGTGGCCACGGGCACCACTACATTCAGGAGGCTAGAGTCCTATGTATTGCTTCCCTTGCTGCTTTTGGGTTTTCTGGGGCTGCAGGCTTTGCTGCCACAGCCAGGGGACCACGATTGCAGGGACTGCCTCCACCGTTTCCCCAGTTCTACCTCCTCGATGTGTTCCAATCCATCCACCTTTAGATGTACAGATATGTGGAATTCTCTGGCATTCTGATAGGTTGGGCAGAGGATTATTGTTGAGTTGTTAATGTTTCACAGGTTGTAGATTGAAGGGGAAGCATCTTATCTGCTGTGATGCTGACATCGCTTGCTTCATTCTAGGCTCTTATTTCACTATGTTTCCCTCAATTTTCTTTGAGGACTCAATTCTTTCTTTCCCCTTAACACCACTCAACATATGCCCATTAGTTATAGGGGCTTGCCTGGGTACTGAGGCTTCCATGGAATTGGGGTATGTTAGAATTCTGGTAAAGAGTGGAGAGTGGTAAGAAAATATTGTGCAGTTTGAAATACTACCCATATGACACATACATTACTTCTGGTATATACATCTATAGGATTAACATGACAAACTATTATTTCCAAGGATGTAAGAATGTAATGTTACCTGCCCAAGGGTTATTGCCTGGAGATGTCAATGACTGAAACAATGGAATAAATCACTGATTGTGGAAGACAAAGTCTTAAATCTTGGATACATATTCAGGTGGAGAGACAGGAAAGAGAGGCTTCTCATCACTTCTCAGACAATGTTAACAACTCAATCTATTCACAAGGCCATCCTTTCCGGCTATCATTTTCCCTGAAGATTACTTCTAGTAAATCTGGAATTATAAACAATATGGTATTATTGTAGCATACAAAATATCTGAAGATGAAACTGGAAAAGGATATAGGAGCCAGATCTTGGAGGACTCTTACATCATTTTAACAAGTTTGGACTTTATTTTATAAAAAACTGGAGAAAAAATAGAGTTTTAAATTAAGTGTGGTTTATTCAGTTTTATGACTTTGATAATTTATGTTGAGGGGGTTCTGCTAGGATGAATATTAGTGATATAAAAATAAATATGTGAGGACAGTGTTTAGATCATTACAGTGGTTCAAGAAAAAGATAATGAGACTTGAATTAACATGGAAGTCATAGTTATGAATAGGAGGAAGTAAACTCAAGAAATATTTAGGAAACAAAATCAGCAGAACTTGAAGATTCTTTGAATAATCACCTGAAGGCTAGAAAGAGAAAATTTATCACCCTCAGATTTCTAGGGAAGTGGAGGGTGGATTGTAGTTTCACCAATGATAATTAAAAGCAAGCTGGGAAAAGGAAATGAAGAGTATAAGTTAAGACACATTGAATTTAAAGGTGTTTATTTGACATTTGAATATACAAGCCTGAAATTTTCAGGGAAAAGCTCTTTGCCAGAGAAGTCCTGAAATGAAGACATAGAATTGGAGATCTTCAGGATAAAAGGCAGAGTTTCAACCTTGAGAGTGTACATATCTCATGAAGAGAGGGTATAGAATGAGAAGTTCAGAGGATTAATGATGGAATCTGGGGAACACCAATAATTAAGGGGAAGCAAAGAAAAAACACACAAAGAAGTCAGAAATAAAGCTCAGAGAATATGGTAAGAACTAGGAGACTGTTGTCATGCTCACCCAACAGTAGAGAAGCTTAGAGAAAAGACAAAGTGGTAAATGCCACTGAGACATCTAATAATGTGAGGAGTGGAATGGTTCCATTGGTTCAGCAATGATAATGTCTTCAGCATTAGCCATATTATTGGAAGCACAGTAGAAACAGAAGCCTCATCTTTGTGGGAGATAAGAAGCAGTGTTAACACTCCAATATCCAGAAGACTGGCTAAGATACAGAGGAGAGAAAATAGTAGAGAGAGATATGGGAATCTAGAAAAAAGTAATTTTAAACTGAGAATAATTTTTCCAAAATGAGGAATAAAGTCAATAAGGAGAAAGAACATAATGCCACAAAATAGCATGGATGACTGATCAAGAAGGACCCAAATGGAGATACTGGTCTTGAAGAGGAGGATAAACACTTTACCTCGGAGATTAAAATAGAAATGGATATAGACTAAACAAGAACCTCAAGCTACTATCCTATTTATCATTTTATTCCTAACCAATATTCTTCAGCATCAGTGCCTGTATCTTTCACTTCGTCATCCCTCAATCAATTTGTCAACATTTAGCTTTTAGTTGTGCCACTCCCCAGAAAATTCTCTTTTGAAAATCATTAATAATTATCTAGTTGACAAATCCAATGACAACCGCCTTGTCATTGAAAGGGTTTATTTTCCTTGGTTACTATGAAATTATAACAATTACATTTTTTTAACCTCTGATCTTTCTAGTCACTATTTTCTGCTTTTTCTCTTTGACTCTCCTTGCTTTTCTTCCTGCAAACGTTCTCTAGCATTCCATCCCAGACCTGTCCTCTCTCGAGAACAGAGAACATCCCAGACCTGTCCTCTCTCGAGAACAGAATCCATGAAAAGCTCATAGATTCTAACTGTTTCCACCATTAACCCATGCAGAGGACACCCACAGATATATCTCCAGTTTTGTCATTCTCTGGAGCTCTAGTTTGACATTTAGAGCCACCTACTTGCTACTTGCATGTGCCACAGTACTATAATTTAAATATGTCTAAAAGTAATCTTGTCTTCTCTCACCAAACTATTTTTATCTTTCTTCTTCATTTTTATGATAAATACCAACAATATCCTCCTAGCACCCAGTCTGAAAACTTATTATTGTCATTAAATAATTTCTGACTTTTCCTCTTCCAAAGCTGGTCGATTGTCAAATTCCACTAATCTACTTTATAATAGTGCCTATAAAATATCCCTTCTTTCCAATCTCGTAACTAATATCAGGTCCTAATGCACGCTGCCTACATTATTGCCAAAGCTTCCTAACTATCCTGCCCTTTCCTAAAGCAAATACCTGAGTGTTATTTCCTACACTTACAATTTTTCATTGACTCCCTATTGCCCATGCAGTAGAGTCCAATTTTAAAATCAGGCCCCTTTACTGCATTATTAGCACAGGTTGTACGAATTCATACTGTGTTTTTGAGACTCTTGCTATTCCTCATACACATCCTGCAATTTCCCACCACTTTGCCTTCCTCTGTTACCTATGCCCAAGATACCCTTCCAACTAATTATTACATAACAAAATTCTATCTGTTATTTAAGGAAGGCTTGACTCTAAAGTCACCTTGTATAATAAATGTTTTGCTTTTCCTCAGGTAAGAATAATTTTTAAACTCCTACAGCTCTTTATCTGTATTTATCTCTTTACCCTGTTGGCTTTCAAACATGAACTAAAATTATATGGAAAACCTTTAGCTGATAGCAAAAAATGAGGTCCAAACTACTCAGGGACTCAATAAAGATTCATATTTTCCCCTATCTTTAATTGCTCAAGAATAGTATTAACATCTGAATATTTCCTTAAGTTTTCACGTAGTATGCGACCCATAAATATATGTTGAATGAAAGTGAAAATGCTTTGAAAGCTGCAAATCAAATATAAAACAGTAAGAGGATTATCATATTGATGATTAAATACTATATATCTCCAAAGAAAATATGACTTAAAAGCAAGCTTAAGATCAAATAATTATATTAGATATAAATTGGCACACTGCCATTAATTTAAAATATTAAATTATCTTTTAACTTTGAAAATTTTAAAACAATCAGAAAATCAGTAATTTCCACTTAACATTGCACACATGGTTACTAATTCAAGCTTCAGTGTAGAACAACAATTTCCAGTATCTTAAAAACAAATAAAGCAAGCCCAAATCACTTTCTTATTCTACTTATTTAAAAGGGACTAAAAGGTGGACATCTTGTAACATATACTGAGTTTTGTGGAGATTAGGGACTGGTTATTAAATGTATGTTAAAGTAATATATATTTTCATGTGTGATTGATTGTCAGTGAGGAGGAGGAGAAATGAAAACTACTTGACAAATGAGAAGCATCTCCTTTGACTTTTATATGTAACTTGTCAAATTGGTAAAGCTCTACCTGAGTTTCAAAATATTTATGATGGCTTTCGAAGGAAAATTGTTTCTATTCATTCTACTGTTGAGAGTAAACCTAATATGCAGAGTCATATTTAAATTAATGATTGAGGTATGAGATCTAAGACTAACTAGAGTCAAAGTAATTAATGCCAATAGTTTAATTTCATAAAAGGTTATTTCTCTCCTTATATTTCACTCTAAGTCTAGCAATCAGGTCTACTTAATCCCAACCAATATGTCTGGCTTACTAGAGACCATTCTTGGTTGAATATTCCAGCGAATTCAGTAACTGATGGTTCAATATCAATTCAGTATCTCTACTCACTCCAATTTGACTTGATTAAACTCCAAATTATGTGTGTTTGTATTTCTGCCCTAATATCTAGGCTCCAAGTGATTCAGAGTCTGTGCATTGGTCAGTTACTGGTTATTGAATCTTTCCTTTTTTTTTTTTTTAATAAATTTATTTATTTATTTTTGGCTATGTTGGGTCTTCGTTTCTGTGCGAGGGCTTTCTCTAGTTGCGGCAAGCAGGGGCCACTCTTTTTTTTTTTTTTTTGTGGTACTCGGGCCTCTCACTGTTGTGGCCTCTCCCGCTGCAGAGCACAGGCTCCTGACGCGCAGGCTCAGCGGCCATGGCTCACGGGTCCAGCCGCTCCGCAGCATGTCGGATCTTCCAGGACTGGGGCACGAACCCGTGTCCCCTGCATCGGCAGGCGGACTCTCAACCACTGCGCCACCAGGGAAGCCCCGGGGGCCACTCTTCATCGCGGTGCGCGGGCCTCTCACTGTCACAGTTTCTCTTGTTGTGGAGCACAGGCTCCAGAGGTGCAGGCTCAGTAGTTGTGGCTCACAGGCCCAGTTGCTCCGTGGCATGTGGGATCCTCCCAGACCAGGGCTCGAACCCGTGTCCTCTGCATTTGGCAGGCAGCTTCTCAAGTGCTCCATCACCAGGGAAGGCCCTGAATCTTTCCTTTTTAACTCTGTCTCCAGATCGTCTTCACAGTCAAGGATTCCCTGAGGCTCAGTATCTGAAATCTAATTCCAGATGAAACCCATATACTGCTATTTGGACATCCACTGGTCTCACCCATGGCTGAAGATTTTGAACGCAATTTTGTCTCACTTTTGTTCTTGCTTTCAACACATATAGATGTCCTGACCTTATATTCACTTGCTGGATCCATATACCCTGTATCCATGCTTAGATTATGACTTCCTCTGAATCTATATTTAGACTCTTAGCCTTGTCATTGATACCATGGCATTATCCATCCTGAAGCACTCAGGTTTTACCCACACATTCCATTTAATGTTGACAAGCAAAATTGATAAGACACCATAAAAGAATGAGATATATTAATATGGACTTCCAATAAATTCATGGCTCTGCCACTTATGGAAAAACTGATACCTAGTAAAAGATGTCAATGAAACATGTATCGTGATAACTTACCTCAAAAATGACATCACGCATATTACATCACTAAGAAAAGAACTATCTAGGAGACAGATTTTATTCCTATCTACTATAAATTCAGAATAATAAATAGAGCTGTATTTGAAAAAGGGAAGCAATTAATCTCAATAATTCAATTGCTTCTAATTAAGTATTATCTTATAGTGCAGTTTATATTTTCCTTTAAGTGTCATTTAATTTTTTGTCTTTCATTAGACGTACATGTGTACTAATTTATGCATTAATTTATATAACTAATGTATATTAATTTATATTTTAATTTATTAACTAATATATAAATTTATATCCATATATATGTTGCTTGGGATTGAGAATGTGGATATGCATCATATATATTTTATAACTCCCTATAGTCCTGATATATATTCTCTTATAGAGCATATGCAATAAGAGATTTTTTTTTTTCTTTGCGTTACGCGGGCCTCTCACTGTTGTGGCCTCTCCCATTGCGGAGCACAGGATCCGGACGTGCAGGCTCAGCGGCCATGGCTCACGGGCCCAGCCGCTCCGCGGCATTCAGGATCCTCCCGGACCGGGGCACGAACCCGCGTCCCCTGCATCGGCAGGCAGACTCTCAACCACTGTGCCACCAGGGAAGCCCACAATGAGAGATTTTTTAAGGAGAAAAATGTTATGCCATTTTTGTGGCGTGTATGTGAAAGGGTACTCCTGTTGTGTGTGTGTGTGTGTGTGTGTGTGTGAGTGTATGTTGAGGATAGGGTTGTTAAACTGTGTCTTGAGATTCTTCCAAAGACATTGGATACATTACTGATTTAATTTCTATTTGTAAAACAGAATCACAAATTTCAAAATTGTTCCAGTTTGTTTTGAATAGAGAATATGTAAATGTTTCATCATATTGAATATTTTTAACATGTATTAATGTTCTTAAAGATATTCTTTAGAGTGTCTACTGAGAGGAGTCAATATTCACATAATAGTTGCTTCTGATTAGACATGACAAGAGGCATAGCTTTGAAAACTTAAATTTAAACTTAAATTTGATACTATTCTTGCACAAAGCAAACATTGTTCATGTAAGTTCTACTAGTCAAAGTTTCGTTTGCTCAAACGCTAACCTTATAGATCAGTATATTGAATTTGAATGTTCTCCAGATGACTGGGATCCCATTGAGCTTACACAGCAGCGTTTCTTCAATTTTTCAAAAACTAACTTACAATTGGACTATAATTACTAGCTTTAGTTTATGACCCTAAAGGAATAAAACTATTGTCATTAGAGCACTGAAGACAAAGCCTTGTTAACATAGGTACTACAAATCTTGTGCAAAGTGGGTTTCCATATCAGTGAAATAGTAAAATCAATAAATAGAGCTCTTCTATAAGCACTAAACAATACATTGAGTTAGAAACCTTAGCATAAAGAAGTTATAGTCATGACATCTTTTGATTTAAGCTGCACTTACCTTTTTTAGTTGAGGCAGAACCAACCTCTTCTTTGGCTCGTTCAGTTTCTGTAAATTCAGAGATTGAAGAACGAGAAACGGATATCAGACATGTGAGGTCAATATCTTATAGTATTCTAAGTCAGACAAGACTAAAACTGCCCAAAGGATAAAACGTATGTGGCACCTGAGAGCAAAGCAAGCAGCAGAGAAAACCACGCTAGAATAAGCTTGAATTTTTTTTGTAACTAATGAACTTCCTTAAATAACAGTGCAGAAATTCTCTTTCAAGATACAATTCTGGTGGTACTAAATTTTATGCTTATATAAGTAGTGACCATAAAAAAGGCGGCTTATTCCACAGAATTACACTGGAATACTAATTTATTAGTTTATAGTCAAATCTTAAATGATGCATAAATTGTGGGGAAGAGCACTTGAAGGGCCTTCTTTGTTTAGCCTTTAACTATGGGGATGGCAAGCCATAACTGATCTCAATCAATTTGCTTTATATTATAAAATATTAGCCATAATGTTATAGAAAATTCCATTTGAATATTGCTTTGAAGAGAGAGAAAAAGAAAAAAAATTAAAAAGGCCAAAATGGCTTCTTGGAGTTTCTCTGAATATCTAGTGTGGAAGATAGGAAGATAGGAGAGCTCTTCCAAAAATATAATCTGAAATGCTGGTCCTAGTGCAAAATGTTAGACCTCAAATCAAGGCTAATTAAAGTGGAAGTTTCTTTGATCCATATGAAAATTAGAAAATGACAATGAGCTGGTAAATTTTTACAAAGTTTATTTACTCATTTTATTAGCTTTTGATTATTCAAGGCTGTTGCCCTTGGACATCTGTATTTGTATTTTTAGTTTTATTCTTACTAGTACATGTATATAATCCCTGTTACTCATGTGCACTCACTCAGCAGCTGAGGCTCTAGGAACAACCAGTAAACAGGGGTCTTCATGCCCCCTTGCCCTCCCTGTGCCATAGACCTTGGGCTGTGAGAGAGATCAGATGTCAGGAGACCTTCACGTCACTTTCAGGTTTTAATTTCACAATATTACATACCACAAGCTTCACAATTTGAGCCCAGGCAAGAAGTCATGTAAATAAGACTTCTTCAGGCTGTTTCAAGATCCGGAGCTCCAGGACTAAGCAGATCCCTGGCTGTTATATAGCTTTGAGGAAAGACTTTAGACCAGTGGTTCTCAAAATTGGCATGCATCAGAGTCACTCAGGAGGGCTGTTAAAACACAGATACGGGCCTGATTCAGTAGGTCTGGGGCATGTCCAAGAATTTACATTTCTAGCCAGTTCCCAGGTGATGCTTACACTGCTGGTCTTGGCCATATTTTGGAAACTAATTACCACACTTCCCCTAATATACAACCAGGACTAATGTCCCTGAAATCCCCAACCTTGTTCACCTCAGTTACTACCATGAGCCTAGGCTTCCAGCAGAAAACAGTCTATATGGCTTCATATTTCTCCTAAAACCAGACTCTTTTCCAAAGTCCTTCCACTGAGTTATCTCTATCATAGCACACATCCCTAAATTCTCAGCCTTTTCTCAAAATGTGCACTTTACTTTCTTCCTTTAACCAAACTAGTTCCCTAAGGACACTACATCCCCTACAAATGGTTTTCCAAAATAGAGACAGTTTATTTTTCCTCTATATACCAAAGTGTCTGGAAGTGATGTATATTTACCTCTTCTTTTTAACTAAATTAATAAATGCTGTTTATGACTTCTCCTTAATTCTTATTACTTCTGATCGATGGTTATCTCCTTGTTTCCTCCAAATCTCAGTTGTTTTGAAGTCCATAGTATCAAGTTGCACCCGGCTCTGTCTTGCTCTATTGCTGCCATTAACCAGCATTATGTCTGTGTCACATTAATTATTGAATATTTCTATACATAGTTATCTGCTCCACTATTACTACTGTGATTTTTCATTAGGAACCACTCTTAACCCAGGCTTCACACTAGACTAAGCTGGGGAGTTTTTATAAGCCTATGAGATTCAGACATAGTAGTTCTGGGGAGGACTACAGAGCTTTGAGATTCTGAGTTAATGAGTCTGGGATAAGGTAAGCCTGGCTATTTGTCTATTTGTAAGCTTGTCAGGATACTCTATTATTTAACCAGGATTGGGAGTCACTTATAGACACAGTCTATACAACCACGGAATCTCTCATTTCCTTGACCTTCTCACTTTTGAAAACTGGAGACCCCACTTCTCTGATCACTACCAAGAAAAAGTATCTTGGACTTTTTCTTTGCTGCCAAGACTTTGATTTCAAAATTCCTATTCCCTGGCACCACTCTTCCTGTTATAGTTCACTTACTCAAGAACCTCCTCTAAGTAGTTTCTGACCCCATCAATACTTTCATTCCTTTGACCTTATCAGTTTCTCAATGCTCCAGATCTTCCTTATGTCCTCACTTTTCTTCTTTCAAGCTTATATTTAAATAAGCCATGGTTAAATCATTCACTTATTGTTTGTTTTCATAGTCATCGGGTATATTAAGTTTCTAGGGCTGCCTTTAAGTTATTAGGTGGCTAAAAACAACAGAAATGTATTCTTTCACAGTTCTGGAGGCTAGAAGTCCAGCATTAAAGTGTTGCCACGGCCCTCTGAAACTTGCTCTGAAGGCTCTTGGGAAGAATCCTTCCTTGCCTCTTCCTAGATTCTGTTGGTTGCCAGCAATCTTTGGCATTCCTTGGCTTGTAGCTGCATCACTCCAATTTCTCCCATTATGTTCATATGGCTGCCTTCCTTCTGAATGTGTCTGTGTCTCTAAATCTCCCTCTCCTTAAAAGAGCATCAGTCATTGGATTTAGGGCCCATTCTAATCCAGTATAGCCTCATCTTAACATGATTACACCACTAAAGACCATTTTTTGAAATAAGCTTGCATTCACAGGTACTGTACTAGTTAGGATTTCAACATATCTTTTGAGGGGATGCAATTCAATCCACTACATGTGCCAAAACACCAAACCTACTCTATGCCTGCCACCTGAGCTGCCATCCAAACTGGAGGAAGGCCCCCATCTGCTGCAGATCTGACTTCAAATGTCTAGTCACAGTGTTTAACAGAGTGCTCAGCACTGATCAACAATACTACCACAGACTTAGTGAAGTTACTTTCTCATTTTTCTAGACAAGTGGTTCATGAATACCCCTCCTTTCTCAAACTTCCAACATCCTGTAACATAAAAGCAAGTTGCTGTTGGGATCTTCATAGAGAAAGTAGAAGCAGACTAGGCTATCTCTTCTTTTCACCACCTCACCAGCACATACCAGCACTATTCATCTTCTTTCCAGACCCATAGGATCATCATTCCCTATCTAACACCAATTCCTCCAAATTTGTCCTGCATCCCAACTCCTTTTGCATAGACAATGATGTTATGCTTGCAAGTACTGCCTCTCTCTGCTACTTCATCTGCTTTCCACTTCACTGATGTTTTCACATCAGCTCAGAAACACAAAATGTCACCGTGTATAACTTCAGACCACCACGGCCTTCACTCCTACGTGTCCCCTACCTCAACTACTTCATCTCTCTGTGGTCCACCATGGTCTCCAGAGAGCTGCTATGCTCAGTGTCACCACTTCTATCTTCTCATTCTTTATTTTTTAAGATTGTTTAATTGTGAAAGATATAATATAAATGAAAGGCATAAAGGTGTATAACATATGTGATAACATATATGCATATTTTAATGAGTGGCAATAAAAAATGCACATCTTTGAAACCCCCTGTAAACTTAAGTAATAAAACATCACCAAAGACTTTGAAACCTCTTATTTGTCCTATTACCACTGCATACCTCTCTCTTCATCTCAGAATTATCACTGTCCTATATTTTGTATTAATAATTTCTTTATTTTCCTGTACATTTTTTATTACATGAATTTATCTCTAAACAAAGCTAAGGCCATTTTTTACAGATTGAATTATATTGTTTAGTGATATAACTCTATAAATTGACTTATACTTTTTAATTCTTATAATTTGCTTCCTTTAAAACGTGTGCTGAGACACAGTTGTAAAACTGTTTAACAAGATAGCCATTAGACTTGGGTAGCTTTAGGGCCTTTCGTGGTCTACCTAAACAAACCAAAGCCAGAGTCAACTAGATTTATCTCAAATCTGAGTGATACTCAAAAGCAATTATCATAAGCTAAACAAACTAAATTATTTAGTTATTTAGCCAAATAACTAATTTTCCCAAATAAGACAATATATGTTATAGTCAGTTAAATATATATTTTTGCTTTGCTTCCATGTATTCTCTATAAAAACCTTTGCCCTACCCCCCAATGGTGGAGTGCCCCTCATCATTTATCAGTTTTGTCACTGCCCTCTTTGATTAATTGTTTACTTAAATAAATTGTTTAACTTTTTATACAAGCCACGTTGATATGAGGAACTGTAGTTGATTGATTTAACTGCTGTACAGTATTCCACTTATACATATTCTACAAATTATGTATCCATTTTCCTGCCAATGGATACTAGGTCATGTCCTGTACATGTTATTATAAAATAATGCTGCTATGAATATTCCTGTATATGAATCCTGGTGCAATGTGCAAGAATTTTCTTAGAAGTGAAATTGCTAGGATATAGCATGTGTCTCTGTTTAACTTCTCTAGATAAAAGCCATATTTTTCTCCCAAATTTTACACTCACACCAACACTGTATGTGAAAGTTTCTATTGCTTCATATCATCACCATCACCAGAATGAACATTTTTCTCCATTTTTGGTCAATTTGATATTGTAAAATAGTATTGTGGTTTTAAGTACATTTTCATTATTACTAAGAGGTTAAATATTTTTGATATGTCTATAGGCAATTTGTGTCTTGTTTTGTTTTCTTTTTGATCCTAACATATCTTTTGCTCATTTTTTCTATGCATTAGTCTATCAAGTTCTTTCTCTTCTTGTTTTTTTATTTTTAGAGTTATTTATTTTTCATTACTAACCTCTAGTTACTTATATATGCTACAAGTACCTTTTCCAAAATTGTAACTTGTCTTTTTTCCCTTTATGGCATCTATTTATGAGTTTTAAATTTTACTGTAATCATTTTAGTACATTAGATTTTTAATTTACAGCTTGAATTTATATATATAATTTTTGTGATCCAACCATACTTCAAGAAAATATATACATATACCTCCTATACATTTTTTTTAATTAATGGCTTGTTTTATTTTTACCATTTAAGTCCCTGAACCATCTGGAGTTGATATTTTGGAATTGTATGAAGTAGGAATAAATTAGATTTTTTTGGGGGGGGGCAATGAATACCAACTACATCAGCAACATTTTAAAATAATCTCTCTATTCTCTAACTATTGAAATGGCTACTTTTTCTTATATCAGATTTTTGCTCAAGTGCAATCATTTTAGGTCTCTTTTTGTTCCTGTTTGTCCTATTGGAAAACTTGTTTAGATCTGCACCAATACCATGCTCCTTGAAAACATAGTATCATGACACTGTTTTATTAATAAGACTCAGGTCACTAAGTACTTGTCTCAATAGTCATACTTCATACTTATTTTGCTGTACTCATTATTATACTTTCACAATATTAAAATTTATTCCTGATTTTCTATTTGAACTTCTCTCCTCCTCTTCTCTACTTCCTAATGTCTAAACTGAACTCAGATTCTACTTCTGCAAGTTCTCATCTATATAGCTTGGACCTCTTTGAACAAAACTTGATAAATGTTCTTAAGCTCTGAACCATGACATTTTTCCAATTTTGTGCTGGCACTCAGGACACCAACCTTGGCTCTATACGTGGGATTGAACAAGAAGCACATCTTGGCCTAACATCTAAGTCAGTCCCAGGTTTCTCACAGTCTACTTTTCCTGGCACTTAAACCTCCCCAAACCATCCCCTGGCATTGTATCGGTACTATTTTGAGTTTATTCAGTCAGCATCATCTGTGATTTGGGTAGTGATCATATAATTTATTATCCAAACTAAGCAGGTGAAAAAGGTGTTAGTAATAATTATTCCAGAATAATATGAATAAACCCAGATTTCCCTAAACAACTGAGATACCTGTCATATATGTCATCCAACCTGTGGTCAAGACACACACCCCTGATATCAGATCTACTAGTTCAGGCCCATAGATCTTTCCCCCTAGCAATTTCCATGACAGAATATTTAAACTATGTCCAAAAAGACATGCCACTTTCTAACTAACATAAGCTGTCCCCAAATAGTCTTCTAACATCATAAAACTAAATAAATCCAGGGCTTCCCTGGTGGTGCAGTGGTTGAGAGTCTGCTTGCCGATGCAGGGGACACGGGTTCGTGCCCCGGTCCAGGAAGATCCCACATGCCGCGGAGTGGCTGGGCCCGTGAGCCATGGCCGCTGAGCCTGCGCGTCCGGAGCCTGTGCTCCGCAACGGGAGAGGCCACAACAGTGAGAGGCCCCAACAGTGAGAGGCCGGCGTACCGCAAAAACAAACAAACAAACAAACAAACAAAAAAACTAAATAAATCCAAAGGAGTTTTATTTTTTATTTTTAAATTCTGCATACTGGCTTCTCCTGAATGATCTGACATATATTACTAGATCAAGAGATAAATATGTGACTCACAAATTTAGGTATTGAAATGTAGTTAAGGTGATAAGCAGAGTCAGGCTTGGTGGTTGAGCATACTACAAAAATCTAGTGTAGTGTTAAAACCAAGGAATGAAAAATGCCTGACCATTGTCATTTAATTCAAATTTAGGCCCACAATTAAAAATAACTAGACTTTGGCCCCTGACCTGGTCTTTGATGTCTTTTTCACTCAGAATTCAAACTGACCACAGGCTGGTCAAACATGCACATGGAATACATGATCAAAGCCCTATGGTCCTCAATATGAGGAACGAAGTAATGTATGGTAGTGTTTCCCAAGGTTTTGAGGAATACTGGTCCTTGAAGTGTTCTTTGGAAAAAAGAGAGTGATGTGGTCAAATATATTTGCTAAGCATTGTCTACTACATTCCCTCTTGATTCACCAAGAGGAGTGTCAAAGATCTGAAATGCCCATGAGTCTTGGTCCTCCTCCTCCTTGGAAATGACTAATCATATCATCAACCCCTCTGTCTCTATCCAATGTGGTGGTAGGGGTGAGGGAGTGTGTGTGCAGTGGACTGAAGGGAGGAGAACTGGGTGTGTTGAGGCATTTCTGTAAACAGGATGATAAAGAAATCTGTGTTGACTTGCGGAAATAGTAAATCTAGATTTGGCATCTCTGTTGGTCAAAGGCACTCTTCATCCATCCACATAATCCCTGACAAATAACTTTACATGTGGAGGCATTAAGTGCCCCTCCATAGTGCTTGCTACATCATTGAACATGAAGGCCTTCCCTTTTCTTCAAGCTCATGGTACCATGAGAACATCCACCCTGTACTGATACAATTCCCAAACTAGTCTGTGTCCTCTAGTGTTTTTCTTACAGTGATTTTGGTTTCTTAAGACCTAGAGGAAACAGTTCCACACCAAAAATTCAATTCACATTCTTGTTATTTCCTTTAATTGAGTGCTAAAGACAAATTACCTTTTACTTTTTCCATGGACTTGCTCTAGTCCTGTCAATTTCACCTATCCTTTTTAATTCAATACCATGAAATTGTATCACATAAATACTTTATTTATGTTAATTAAACTATACATCTCACTCTCTCATTTGCTCTCATAATTTAAGATAATGTAAAGTCATATCCTAAATATTCAGGTTATACACACAAAACTATGTGTCTTTACTATGTGGGTGACAGAAGGAATTTTCAAGAGTATTTGTAATGATATGCCTTAGGCATTAACTTTATAAATAGCTCACTGTATATAAAAGCTATGTAAATATTCTTCTGTTGTATGATTTCAAGACCAAAAAAAAAAAAAAACAGTTCTTATTTGGGGAAGTGGATGGTCACATTGCTAGCAGAGATTTTAAACAATTTATGAATTATCTCTATCTTTTGTACTGGGAGATAATGCCCATGTCAAGTCCAAATCATTCAACCATACAAGGAGTTGAATATTAATTCTTTTGAAACCTTTATACTGGGTCTCAGATGATTTGGCAACCTAAATTTGTTAATTTCCTGCAAAAGATGCTGATCTCTTCAAAACTTGATTGGATAGTGTTTCATAGCAGAACTTACAGGGTTTTTTTTTTATTGCAAATGAATATTTTTATCTAAATGTCACATTTTTCTAGGAAGAAAATTTTCATTTTCAGAGTAATCTTCAATCTAGAGTCCTCTACCAGTTCTGCAAAATTATCAGTTTTGTTTTATATATTTTCTTGATTATGCATTTCTACAGACTAAGTATTAGCATACTAAATACTCTGTAATATGAAGTTCTAATCAGCTTATATTCAACTAAAAATTGTCATGAAAATATAACTGGAATTTTAGATTCATGTTACACCTTTCCTTAAGGTCTACAGTGTCTATGTAAACACTTCCAACTGCAATTTTTTTAAAAAGACACCAAGCTACTCAATATTATATTTTCCAATTTTTTTCTGATATATTCACCAATGATATACCCTGTCTCAAAAGCCTGACAGTAAATAAAACATGCATTTGTTTTTTGTATTAGTACCATCATTAATACTTATGCAACACTAAATCAAAAGGAAAATATAAACATATTTACATAATGCACAGAAATGAGGTTTGATCTTAAATCTTATATACAAAGCTTAGAGAAGCTAAAAGAATATTTTTTCTAAACTCAAATATACGCCATTATGCCTAAATTTTCATGAATGGCCATCTGTTAGATACTTCATCAAATTGAGAAATACCAACAAAGAAAAAAGCATTTATCCATTAGCTTATTGTCAAAGCCACTATTGATGCAAATGCCATGGTATACTATAGTTGTCAGTCAATATTTATTCTAAATCTGAGGATAGAAGCCTTAAAAGAAAATTGTGATATTGCAAGGGCAGTACTTAATAAAATTGTTGGGGGTTTCCTTTTCATTACAGACACAATAATTTTCATAGTAGACAAATTACATTGCCTCCTGGTTTGATCAAGTGATTAATCATTAGGAAAATTTTCTAATGTGTTTAAGAAACTGAAAACATCACTTATCATTCTGCAAAATGGGAAACAAAAATATAAACAACTTAAAAGAGGTTATGACCTGGACAAATTAACATTTACAAGTGAAAGCTCTATAGATAAATTTTAATAAGAATTGATTCACAGAAGAGACAAGGTTGAGTAATTATGCATATCAGTTTAACACAACAAATAATCAGAGCAAGAAACATTTGATAAGTCAGCCTAAAATATTAGCATTAGCACTGTCTATAGCAGAAGTTAAATGAGTAAGCTGCTGAAATATGCTTTTCGTTTTCTCAAGTTTTAGTCAACATACTTGCTTTAACTTGTTTTTCACTTGGAGCTGTTAAGGACAAGAAATAATAAGATCTAAGTCAGTTACAAGTCTCCTTGCGTCTCTCTCTAAAATAGTTTTTTTTCAAAAAAACTATATTACAACCTTGGAAACTAAAGAAAAATGTAGGTCTGAGGAAGAAAAAATACAACACTGTGCCATTTTCTTTGATAAACTTTAAATATATGCCATGAACCATAGATTTCTTCTCTGATATTCATATAACTTCTCCCAACACAGAATGCTCATTCATGACTCATTCATTTTGTTTTCCATTTTAAATTGTTTAAGAATCTGATTGGTTTTATATATATGCCAAAGCAGTTTCATTAAAGTCTACAAAATGGTATGAAAGGAAGTGAATCAATAAATTATCCAATTGTTTCCATTTTAAAAATATAGTGAATTACAGCTAAGTTGCTACACTGTAATCACACCATGAAATGAACAGATAATGATTTCAAGAAATTTAAATTATTGTATTTTGTCAAATTTAATATTGGATAATAATGTTTAGCTATTAAAACTCTTAAAACTATTCTATCAAACATTTAGAGAGGAGCTAACAGTCATCCTTCTCAAACTCCTCCAAAAATTGCAGAGTAAGGAACACTCCCAAACTCATTCTATGAGGTCACCATCACCCTGATACCAAAACCAGACAAAGATACAACAAAAAAAGAAAATTACAGACCAATATCATTGCGGAATATAGATGCAAAAATCCTCAAAAAAGACTAGCAAACAGAAACTAACAGCACATTAAAAGGATCATACACAAAGATCAAGTAGAATTTATCCCAGGGATGGAAGGATTCTTCAATATACACAAATAAATCAAGGTGATACACCATATTAACAAACTGAAGAATAAAAACCATATGATCATCTCAATAGATGCAGGAAAAGCTTTTGACAAAATTCAACACCCATTTATGATAAAAACTCTCCAGAAAGTGGGCATAGAAGGAACCTACCTCAACATAATAAAGGCCATATACGACAAACCCACAGCAAAACATCATTCTCAATGGTGAAAAACTGAAAGCGTTTCCTCTAAGATCAGGAACAAGACAAGGTTGCCCACTCTCACCACTATTATTCAACATAGTTTTGGAAGTCTTAGCCATGGCAATCAGAGAAGAAAAAGAAATAAAAGGAATACAAATTGGAAAAGAAGTAAAACTGTCACTGTTTGCAGATAACATGATACTATAGGTAGATAATCCTAGGGATGCCATCAGAAAACTACTAGAGCTAATCAATGAATTTGGTAACATTGCAGGATACAAAATTAATGCACAGAAATCTCTTGCATTCCTATACACTAACAATGAAAGATCAGCAAGAGAAATTAAGGAAACAATCCCATTCACCATTGCAACAAAAAGAATAAAATACCTAGGAATAAACCTACCAAAGGAGGTAAAAGACCTGTACTCAGAAAACTATGACAGTGATGAAAGAAATCAAAGTTGACACAAACAGATGGAGAGAATTACCATATTCTTGGATTGGAAGAATCAATATTGTGAAAATGACTATACTACCCAAAGCAACCTACAGATTCAATGCAATACCTATCAAATTACCAATGACATTTTTTATAGAACTAGAACAAAAAATCTTAAAATTTGTATGGAGACACAAAGACCCTGAATAGCCAAAGCAATCTTGAGAAAGAAAAATGGGGCTGGAGGAATCAGACTCCCTGACTTCACACTATACTACAAAGCTACAGTAATCAAGACAATATGGTACTAGCACAAAAACAGAAATATAGATCAATGGAACAGGATAGAAAGCCCAGAGATAAACCCACACACCTATGGTCAACTAATCTATGACAAAGGAGGCAAGGATATACAATGGAGAAAAGACAGTTTCTACAGTAAGTGGTGCTGGGAAAACTGTACAGCCACATGTAAAAGAATAAAAGTAGAACACTCCCTAACACCATACACAAAAATAAACTCAAAATGGATTAAAGATCTAAATGGAAGACCAGACATTATAATAAAACTCTTAGAGGAAAACACAGGAAGAACACTCTTTGTCATAAATCACAGCAAATCTTTTTTGACCCACCTCTTAGAGTAACGGAAATAAAAACAAAACTAGACAAATAGGACCTAATGAAACTTAAAAGCTTTTGCACAGCAAAGGAAACTATAAAGAAGACAAAAAGACAACCCTCAGAATGGTAGAAAATATTTGCAAACAAATCCGTGGACAAAAGGTTAATCTCCAAAATATATAAATAGCTCATGCAGCTCAATATTAAAAAAACAACAACAACCTAATCAAAAATGGGTGGAAGACCTAAATAGACATTTCTCCAAAGAAGACATACAGATGGCCAAGAGGCATATGAAAAGTTGCTCAACATCACTAATTATTAGAGAAATGCAAATCAAAACTACAATGAGGTATCACCTCACACCAGTTAGAATAGGCATCATAAGAAAATCTATAAACAATAAATGCTGGAGGGGGTGTGGAGAAGTGGGAACTCTCTTGCACTGTTGGTGGGAATGTATATTGATACAGCCACTATGGAGAACAGTACGGAGGTTCCTTAAAAAACTAAAAATAGAATTACCATATAACCTAGCAATCCCATTATTGGGCATATACCCAGAGAAAACCACAATTCAAAAAGACACATGCACACCAATGTTCATTGCAGCTCTATTTACAATAGCCAGGTCATGGAAGCAACCTAAATGCCCATCGACAGATGAATGGATAAAGAAGATGTGGTACATATATACAAAGAAGTATTACTCAACCATAAAAAGGAATGAAATTGGGTCATTTTTAGAGATGTGGATGGACCTAGAGACTGTCATATAGAGTGAAGTAAGTCAGAAAGAGAAAAGCAAATATCATATATTAACGCATATATGTGGAATCTAGAAAAATGGTACAGATGAACCAGTTTGCAAGGCAGTAATAGAGACACAGATGTAGAGAACAGACGTATAAACAGCAAGGGGGGAAAGTGCAAGGGGGCGGCAGATGGGATGAATTGGGAGATTGAGATTGACATATATACACTAATATGTATAAAATGGATAACTAATAAGAACATGCTGTATAGCACAGGGAACTCTACTTTGCTGTACAGTAGAAACGAACACAACATTGTAAAACAACTATACCACAATAAAAAATTTTTTTTAAATAAAAAAAAATTCTTAAAACTGATTAGACCCATAGTCATTCTTTATGCCTCCCCGTGTTTATACGTTTCTCTGATGTATGCTCTCTTTCAGCTTTCTGTGTATGTACATAAGTGAGAATATGTGTTATGGCCCAGTTATGGGAATGTTACCCCCAAACACATAATCTGTTCTCTGTTCTTTGTAAGGTAGACAACAACATTCATTCCTTCCCAAAGGTAAGTAGTATCAATGTTAATGTGAAGTGTGAAATGTGTGATTATTTCATATTGTAAATTATTTAAAAGTCGTTCATATTTATATTTTTAAAAAAATATGATTATCCTATTTGATATTTCTCTTTTCATCCACTCAAACATTTTCAAGTTCCTAAAATGTTCCTGACATTATGATAGGCACTCTGGGATAAAGATATAAAAAACAATCTTCATATTCTAATTTCTGACTATTTAAAGTGGAAAAAAGAAAAGGTAATATGATTATAAGAGTATGTTAAGTGTTTTTATATAGAAAAGAAAATGATGCTATGGGAACTAGCTGGAGAAACTCTTAAATGGATTTGGGTTTTCTGAGGAAGTTTTACAAACCTGGAAGAAGAATAAGAAATGTGGTTTCGAATCTGCAGTTTGCTGTGGTCTGTGACAGGGGTGGGAGTATAGTTGAGCTAGATTTGCATGGTTATTTACATAATATTGTAATTGCTATTTTAATGTATTGGCAATGCAAATGCTATTTCCATTTAAATATAATATGATGGGAAGGGTGACTAATGGACATTATATGAGGCTATGACTGCTTACACACATACACACACACACACACACAATCAGTAAAGTTCCTTGAGCAGGAGTTGCATTTATTTTCATTTGAAACAACAAATAGGGCAAGTTAAATGCCAGAAACCTTTAGGAAAATCATTTGGTATCTACAACTACTGCATTCTTAGTTTCTGTTTGTTTGTATATGTGTTTTTCTGCTTGTCTGATTGTCAGTTCACTTTTTTCCCCTCATTCGAATGTAAATTGACTGAAGACAAAATCTACTTCTACTCTTATTGCAACTCCCCTGAGTACTCAAGATGTGTCATTAAATAACATTTTGAATAGAGAGAGAATATTTGCCTGAATTGAATATTTCATATTTCCAAAACAAAGCAATGTCAGATGCACTTATAATAGAAAGGGTTTTGTTTTTGTTTTTGTTTTTGTTTTCTACCCTAAACTGTAAAATAGTGCTTCTCAAACACTGCTTTGACTAATGCACTGGGGATCTTAGGAAGTTGCAGATGCCGATTCAGTTGATCTGGGGTGGGACCACAGATTCTGTATTTCTAACAACTTCTCAGGCGCTCCTAATGCTGCTGGTTCACAGAACACACATTGAGTAGCAAGAATGTAATGTACTATTTGGCCTCCATTTTCTAACATGGCATTGGTGTTAACTGTATGACAAGAACTTGGAAAAAAGACATCTCATAAGATGGAAGGGTTTCCTGCCCTTTCCAGTCATGGCCCTTACCCCCGTCTGAGGGTACATCATTAATAAACCTTGGACATCAGGTAGAAAGACCCCAGCAACCCCAGTCTGACTCACCTGAATGTTCCTTCTTTGGTGACATTGCTGTATCAAACAAGAAAAGAAAAAAATTCAACATTTTATACCATTTGATCACATTTCATTATTCAATTGCAAGTTAATATCTTGAAATTAAGAGGATAGAGGAATTTTAAAAGTTACCTGGTTCTACATGTTTTTCTTTCTTTTCCTGTTCTGAAACATATTATTTTTGTTATTATTATTATTATTCCAATTTTATGTGTCACAACTTAATTGTCCTAACACAAAGAAACATATATGCCTAGTGCTGTATTGAACCAATAATAGCTGTCATGAAAAGACTAATATCTGACGTATATTTAAAAAGAGTTTTTCCAATCTTCCTCTGTTTTCCCTCACAGAACAGCAATAAAAATTATTCTGGATATTAGAGGAATTAAATTTTTCATGGATAATAAACTAGAAAGATAAAGTAGGGTCTATAAAGGATGGAAATTTTTTAAATTTCCTTTCTTACTAGATCAACATGAAATAAATTTGGGATAAAAAGTAAGCATAAAGGATAATTATTACAGCTGTTTTAAAATAATTCTCAGATAAGGATGAACAGATTTCCTCTGGACTTTCTCTTCTAAGGTGAAATTTTCTTATATTGAAAAGGTATTTGTTTAGCTAAGACAAAGTCTTTGCTGAGGCAGATTTAAGACGCTAAAAATAGACTAAGAATTTTCAGGGGGAAGCAAAACACACTTCCCTGTTTTTAGGACAAATGCTCCTTATAGAGTATTTTTCAGATAGTGTTCCTTTTTAAGAACCCACTTTTGCCAATGTTATATGAGATAAAGAATCATTCTGGCCTCAAAATTAAGCTGACATTTGTATTATAATAAGCACTAATTTTATATGAAGTGTAGTACTAATTTTATATGAAATGCTATTTTCTACATTTCTATTCTTACTTATTTTGCCTTGACAAGCTTGTCAAATTAATTTAAATGATTTTCAAGAAATACTTTAACATATACACATTATTATCTGATTTTTTAAAGAAAAATAATAAAGAGATTTCTTCAGGTTTCATTTAATGAATATATTTTGGAGACTAGAAGATGTTTATGCTGAAAGAATTCTAAGAACTATATTTTAGAAACATAGAGTGTCATTGAATCTCCTATGGTTATCTCATCAGTCTCTCAAGTGTACAATTTTGTTTACCACACTTGTACTTGTGAAGGTATAACGAGCAATTTATTCACTCCCAAGATAGCAGGCAGGCAATAAAACAAATAAAGTGAATGGCTTGACCAAGTGTTACAAGTCAAAGGGAAGAAGCATACGTGACTTAGCTAAAATTAAACACAGGTAAGAACATTAACAAAAACTGTCTGGGAAACATGGAGTAATTAAATGCATTGCTTAATTTATTGCTGAACTGAACCACCAATTATCAAAACATTTCTAAGAAATTTGTAAAGTAATAACAATCAAAAAAAATACTGGAAGTAGCTTTGGGTATGCATCAAACTCAATTACCAACTATCTGTTAGATTTCAAAGTTAAAGTAAGGATCTTCCAATCATATCAGAAAGTAATTGTATAAACAGAAAAATACCTGTGCTAATTTGGGATGATGTGCAAGAAAAGGCTGTCAAGTCCATTTATTATATGGGATAATTCAAGATGTAATTATTGAATTATCTTAAATACAAATTAATTCATGCTTATATCTACAGGGACTGCCAAATCATACTTATAATTGATTATTTTATTTTATTTTATTTTTTATTTGGAAAAAATTATAGCTCACTAGAGTTAGCAAAAATATATACAGGAAGGTCCCATGAACTCTTCTCCCTGTTTTTCTACCATGATTTGTTTTAGACTGCAAAAAAAAAAACAAAACAAAAAAACAACCAACTTTTAAGTTGTAGTAACTAGAAAAGAAAAAGCAAAATAAGAATATAGGGTTGGAGATGTATTGAATAAAGCAATCTTAAAGTAAAAACAACAACAACTGAATCCAGCAAATTCAAAGATGTGACAATATCAACAAAAGCAAGTCCAGATGATAAACTAGAGCAAATAAGTTAATTTGAAAAGAATTAGTAGTTGTTTAGAGGAAAATTCTTTTTCTTGTCCTTATTACTGCCCAAGTCAATCCACAGAACTTCCCAAGGAGGGAAGCTGTTCGAATGTTAAATGAATGCCTGGGAAGGCATGTTTATTTATTAAATATATCAATACTCTGAAGATTGTCAAGGAGCTGCAGTGTGTCTGTGGGAAATTTTAAATCATATAGACTGTAATAAAGCAAGGGCCTTAAGGTTACATATATATTATTTAAATACCATTTTTCAAATCTCCAGTTGTCCTCCATTTCCCTGCTGGTGCAATGGTTTATAGAGTGGTTTCTGTATCAGTGTGCCAGTGCCCATCAGCAGCTGTGCACACACATAAATCTGGGATCGAAATATCACATAGTTCTCTATAGACAGATTGCTCCCCTTGGCTGAGTTGTAGTGTAACTTCATGATTCTCTCCGTAAGACATTTTAGAGCACTTTTATGACATAAAAGGTCTCAATGTCCTGACCTTTGCAGGACCAAAACGCATGTAAATCTTTTTTTAAAACTGGTATATATTTTAAAACATGTTTTTAATTTCACTAGGATTTTTTAAAGCTCTGCATACCTGGAAATTGAATGATTATTAATGGCTAATTGAATAAGGTTAAGTTGATATTTTTTGTTTCTGTTTGTTTTTCTTCAGAGAAGAGTATACATTTGCAAAAGACACAACCTCAAAGCATCAAGCTTTACTGAATTGTTAGCAAGCAAGCTTTAATAATGTGTTATAGCAACAGTGGATGCTGCCTAAGTTATGCATCCCAAGCAATGCAGTTTCACAGAGCTCATAGTGCTTGTAGGGAAAAAGGACATTGTTATGGACAAAATGTCATATATCATGTGAACATGCCAAAATATTTATGGATTACAAGAACAAAGAAAACAGAAAAGAGATTGTAAAACTAACCTGAAAAAGAACTTCTGTTCTATATTCTAGCTACAGAACTAACCAGAATACAGAGACTAAATTTCCACTAACATAATACAGTTTTGGTTAATGGAATGAAGTTATATTTTTTGGTTAAGACTGTGAATAATGTTATTAGACGATTGCATGAATTTGAAAAAGGACTCTAAGAAAGAGTGTCATGCTTTTCAGTCCACTCTGACCACCCCCTTCCCAGGTTGTATATTCTTTCATTCTGACCAAAAAAATAGAGTTCACATGCATAAAACATAGAAAAGGGAGATTCAAAACCACAAGTCTAGGTATTTCAGCAGGCCAATAGTAGCAGTAAATAGAAAAAATATATAATTTGCATGCCTTTCCTTACTTTTTCCTTTGGGTAGTTCTGTTGAAAGAAATATAAACAGAAAGCCATTGCTCATGAAAGTTTCAAAGATAAATTATACTCCCTCAACACATTGATTAGACTGTAATGTTTCCTACGCCTCCCCCCATTCTCTCCCCTTAATTTTCTCAGTGTTGCTCGGAGTTATTGCTGATTATCATAGGTGTTTCCATAAGTTAATTGTAAAACATTATTTGACAATGAACCTAGGATTATACTGTTTAACTATTTAAAATGATTTATATCTTGTAGTTTCTTAAATGTATGTGAACACATAAACACCCTGTACACATAAACCCTTATGAACAAATACAAAAGACACAGGTATACTTGCCACATGATTTATGATTTTACTCAAGACTTAAAGGAACTACTCAGTTCCATCGATGCTGGTATATCCAAGATTAATTAAATTTATGCTTTTTAGCAAAGTAAATGCTTGTTACTGAACATCGTTCAATTTCTTGTCCAGCAAACATTTCTTTGAAAATAATTACTGTGAAAGGTAAACATAGGCAGTATTTATTTTTATTACTGCCAAATATTTCTCATAGCGTTATTGTCTGGAAAGATTTGACTCTCTCTCTTTTTCTTTCTTTCTCAATATTTCTCTCTTTTTTTATCCCATATTTAGTTTTTTCTTTTGTGTGACTCCTTTAAAAAGGAATGCTGCTTGGGGGTTCATTAAATATAAGACAGAAAAAAGAAATATTCCCAATACCTTCTGCAGTTGTTCTTGTTTTCTTGGAATCTGAAAATACAAATATAAATTACTGACAAAGCAGATAAGAAAAATCAACAACTGAGAAGCTCACAACAAAATGTCCATACACTCTGAAATCATTTTCAATGAAATGGATTGATTGCATGTTGTATTTTTAGAATATGGGGCTTAAAGCTAAATTATTCTGTTTTTGAGAGGAGGAGTATTAGATTAAGGCAAGAAGTGAGAAACTTTTGATGTATAAATTATAGAAAAAATACAAAGGAAAATATCCACATCTAATTTGCATAGAAATTACATTGTGTCTATAGCAGCTAATGACCTTTTAATAAAATGTCAAACTGGGCAGATATACTGTCTGTTTCTATAGAGATGCGTTGGAATCCATGAAGTTAGTTGGCAATTTCTTCATTTGTTCAATCTATAGCAATCCTGGTGAAATGTATTGTACTCTCCTTGAATAATTGATGCATTTCCAGTACAAACAATAACTTATTCATATTATAATGAAAAAGAAACAGGTGATGATGGCTCATGGGTTACTGATGAACATATAATTTATTTAGTAATTGCTATGTAGTAACACGCATTCAGTGGTCAAAAGCCATCTATTCAATTTTTAGTCTTTTGGGTGTTCAGCCTATATCTGAGAAATTTATTATTTCCAGTATTTTTATACCATGAAACTCTCTATTCCTATCACTTGAAATTAAAAACAAGTGTTTTTTTAACTTGTTTATTTTAGAATGGAGGTATCTTAAATTTTTGCTTAGAATATTTCATTCTGTATATTCTGTTTTCTTCCTTTTACCTCTTCTGTAACTTAGTTTTGAAATTATCTGAATATTACTGAAATTAGAATCAAAATAATGAACTATAAATTTATACTTGCAAAAGATAAACTGTTCTCTGGCTGACAATTATATGGCTTAGAACCTAGAGCAATAGATATTCACTAACAATTTGGAAGTTAATGAATCTGTGTGCCTTATAGTGATGTAGATGGATCATGATTATAGTTCCACAATGAAGTAATGGACCTAAAATGTTTGAAGATGACAGTGAGTAGGAGACTGTTCACAAAAGACAGTTAGATGGTCAACTGAATTGTTTTATGAGAAAATGATAATCAGTAACAGGAATAGTGTGGTGAAAGTAATAACCTACTTCCACAGAAGTAGAAGCTGAAAACACATTTTAGGAGAGCAACTTGGGAAAAAAAATCTAGAAAGTCATTAAAATGGGCATACTTTTTGACACAGTAGTTCAACTTCTAGATTTCCAAGGAGAAACATGCAAAATTGTCATAAGAAAATCTTATACGAAGATGCTTTGTTTGTGACATTGTTTTATACCTCTAAATAAGGGGAATATTAACCAGTACCCTCCGTACAGTAGGGGAACTGTTCATAGGATTCACAGTATATCCACATAATAGAAAAACATAGTCATTAAAATGATGTTTTGCAATGTCTTCTTTCTGAATTTCTATTTTTTCTGTAATTGGGTTATGTTTCACGTTTAAGAGAAAAACAAACCTTATTTTTAAAAATAATATATCCTTGAAATGGAACACTTATTTATTGAGTAAACATTTATTAAACACTATTGTGTCCAGCATGGCTTAGTGAAAAGAATTTTTGACTAAATTTTTCTTAATACCTGCCACCTCACCCCAAAAACCCAATCTTTTTCTTGCTATTCATTTTCTCATCAGGAACTATAATGAAGTGGACCAAATTCATGATCTAAAACAAATGTGCTTTGCAAGCAATTTCTCATTTGTTTCCTTGATGAGTAATTATCCTAATTAGGTAAGCAGGTAATTCAAATAGTAGAAAAATATTATATAAAACAATTCCATATAAGAATGAGATAAATGTCATCTATCATCTTACTCATATGTCTAGCTATTTATTAATAATATACAGTGGCCACTCTTTTGGAGATACAGATTCTCCTACCAAAACAGATGAAAGTATTAAGTGGATAGTTCAATGGCTAGCACGACTTATCAATTAGTTTGGCTGCAGTATACTGGGATAGGATTTCTGCCTGTCCAAGAGGTTCTGTGATCCTTGTTGAGCAATCTTTTGAGCCCAGAGTACAGCCAATATGCAAAACACAGAAATATTATGGTGGGCACCTACAGTTGAAATACAACTGAAGGTAATGTTTGGGAGGAATGTTTGAACAGACAGAGGCTAAAATGTGGCATATTAGGACAAGATTATTTCCAGCCACCCCTATTTTTCAACTAGATGCTGGTATGGGGTAGAGGCAAAAAGCTTAATACAATATATGTAAGTCTGGAATGACTGTTGTTTTTAATCGTTTTTCTTTTCCCTGATAATAAGAATTGATAAATATTGTATTAGATATCCATTGTTCTGTAATAAAAGAATAAAAATAATATGAAGTCCAGGGTCAGGTAAAGTACATCACTTACTGAGATAAAGAAAAGTATTTCACGAAGTAGAAATGTAAAAAAATAATTCATGATCTAATCAAGCAGGTCTTTAAAGTTCAATATATTTGCTGTAAGAACTGGAAACTGTAGTGAAATGTACTTAAAATGTCATCAGAATTTCACGTCTTTTGGTTAGGAGTCAACAGAACAGCAGACTTACACAAGTAAATACCTAAGCAACCAAAAAATATAATGCTTAAAATTGAAAGATCACATACTGACCCTAAAGAGCTATTAGTCCCAGCACTTAATACTCATGTTATTAAACTTCATTATGCGCTCCCAGCACTCTGCTGAAATGGCTTAAAAATATTACAAGGGCTTGCTTGGTGAATACACCTCCCTAAAGGCCATCTGCCCAATAATCTGAACAACAGTCTTCTATTAAGAACATCAAGACCCAGAGCAGCTGATTGAAAAGCAGTGATGTGTTTGCAATCTGTTCAATTCATCACTCACTCAACTTTAGCAATGTATCAAGTATGGTCTATTATGTTCATGAATGATGCCAGAGGGAAATGAAATACCAATCCATATTGAAGGGAAAAATTAACTCTCTGATAGTCTAATAAATCAGGTAATGAAGTATGCCGTGTGTGTGTGTGTGTGTGTGTCACTTGCCAATTGGCATCCTTATTCAATTACAATAACAGAAACTTTGCATTGTTTTTCAGCATGATTCCTCTTCAGATCTCAATGATGAAGCCCTAGAATTTAGGACTAATTCTCACATGCATTCAACTCTACTTGGACTTGCCCTAGTTACAGTAAATAATAAATCTCATCTGGCTAGTTCTCAATGGAGCTGTATCCTTCAGAAGATAACCTGTGTTGAAAAACCCACAGGCTTGAGGACTTCCCTGGTGGTACAGTGGTTAAGAATCCACCCACCAATGCATGGGACATGCATTCAATCGCTGGTCCAGGAAGATGCCACATGCCACAGAGCAACTAAGCCCATGCACCACAACTACTGAGCCTGAGCTCTAGAGCCCGCGAGCCACAACTACTGAAGGCCACGTGCCTAGAGCCCGTGCTCCGCAACAAGAGAAGCCACCGCAATGAGAAACCCATGCACGGCAATGAAGAGTAGGCCCTGCTCAGCACAACTAGAGAAAACCCAGGTGCAGGAATGAAGACCCAAGGCAGCCAAATATAAATAAAATAAATAAGTTTATAAAAAAAAAAAAAAACACAGGCTTTCCAACCCCTAGAATTTCATCAACGAAGCTGAGGTTAGTTGAATGAGATCTACCTAGATCTGCTAGTGTAACTCAAGTAGCAGCTAACGATCATATACACTTAAGATAAAATTGTTAGTAATTGACTATAAATTCCCAGACCTAAAAAACTCACTATAATACAACTCCCAATTTGAAAAAAAAATCGTTTCTTGCCTGGGATATGAAAATTTGAGTTCCTACTCTTACTTCTTGTGGCTATAATATTTATCTTAAGAGTCCTAGATATTACTGATTCATTCACAAAATAAATATTTGTTGAGCAATGTACAAACTAAGGAAATGTGTTAGTTCCTGTAGGGGATAAAAGTGAATTAGACATGGTCCCTTTAGTCACAAGTCTTAAAGTCAAGTAGAATAGAAGGAAAATGATGCAAGTAATATGAAGTACAAGGGGCATGAAATAAACAATACTAAGGAAGTACACAAATATTCTGAAGGGAGATTATAAATGAAAGAGAAAAAATATTTAATTGGGAGGGTCAGAGAGACATCCTAGAACAGTGGTCCCCAACCTTTTTGGCACCAAGGATGGCTTTCGTGGAAGACAATTTTTCCACGGACAAAGTGGGTGGGGGATGGCTCAGGCGTTAATGAAAGTAATGGGGAGTGGTGGGGAGCAATGGGGAGTGGCAGATGAAGCTTCGCTCACTCGCCTACCGCTCACCTCCTGCTGTGCAGCCTGGTTCCCCGGGGCGTTGGGGACCCTTGTCCTAGAGGGAAGAGAATTTATCTTGAGCCCTAAGAACACTGAGTATTCATAGAAGGAAAAGAAAGGGTAAGATCTATTATGATAATAACAGGGACAATGGCTAGACAGCACATTGTATATGTAAAATTGAAAGTGACTTAGTATGGATGAAATACATAATATATAAAGGAAGAAACTGGGTGGGAGAGTTCCACCAGGTTCCACCACGGTGCCCTGGTGGCTTTGCACTAGCCATATATGCCATTCAGGCAAAGATCTGAACCAGAGCTAATTCTGAGTCTGGCAGGATGTCTTGTGATCCTTCAAGAACGTAAGGGGATGGGAGGCTTATGAGGATTTTCTATGAGGTCATCTTCCACATGTCTCTCTGTCTCTCCTGGAGGTTGTCATGAGACAACTTCTCATTGCCTCCTGGGTTCTCCTGCCTAGAGCCCTTTGAGAACAGACCTGCAGACCACTGGCTGTAGTCCAGATTTGAGTCCTCAGCAAAAAGGTGTCCCTAACTTATGTTGAATTATCTGGTGTGTTGAATTTTTGGTGTGTGGGACAAGGACAATCAAGAGCTGGCACCTTTAGATACCCTTGCTTTTGCTGGCCATGAAAGTAATAAATTGTCTCAATCTGAAAAGAGATCATTGTATTTCTACTGGTGGAATTTGTCAGTCCTTGGCTTTGCCTTTGCCTTGATATGTGCTTGATAGGAGGTCAGGAAACACTCTGTGGGGACTTAAATTACAGGTTAAGGCTTGTAGACTATGTTCTGTGGTCAGTGTGGTGCTACTGACTATTTTAAATAGGTAATGACATAAAGTGTTTCATGAAGTCAGTTCAGTATTTTGGAAGAAAATATTTAGGGAAAGCATTACAGGTAGAATGATTATTTAGGTCAGAGATACTCAAACTTTTTTATCTCAGGACTCCTTTAAAAATCTTAACAATTGTAAAGGACTCCAAATAGCTTTTATTTACGTAGGTTCTATCTACGACATTTATAATTAAAAAAAAATAAAGCTGATAATATTTTAAATATATAAATATATATTTATTAATTACAAAATTTAAAACCTGTTACCTGTTACCATAAATATACTTTTTATGACAAATATATTTTCCAATACCAAAAAAATGATGAGATGAAGGACTTTGTTTTACACTTTTGTGAATCTTCTTAATGTCTGGCAAAGATAGTTGGATTCGCATATCTCCTTAAGCATTCATTCTGTTGCAATATCACACATTATGTAGCTTCTGGAAAACTCTAGTGCACACTCATAAGAGAATGAGAGTGAGAAGGAAATGATAAATCCATATTTTTATAAATATATTTTTGATCTTGCAGAACCACTGAAAAGGTCTCAGGCACTTCCAGTAGTTCTTGACCACATCTTGAGAACCTCTGATTTTCAAGATCGTTTCCCTGGTTCACGCAAGAAGTTAGTAAGACCAACATGAGGTCACAAATGAGGATGTGAGATCGCAACTGAAGGAATGGAGGCTGTGAGTGAAGATTAGCTTTTCTAATTACTTTAGGATGGATTAGACAAGATAATTTAGTCAAATTAAAAATTCCAGAGGACTAAATTTTAGTGGCAAAGGAAAAACAGGAGTCAAAGTTTACACTACAATTTGAGTCCTGGTGTCTGCAAAGAGAATGGGATGACTCTATAAGAAGAAATAAAGGAATAAGCATATGTTTATAAAGAAAAATATAATTTGATTAGGACTTTGACTTTGGGAACCTGATGGACAGTAGGAACGTGTGTTAATAAATCACAAGGAAAGTGTCTGCTGAGGGAGAAAGAGTGGCAACTTCAGTAGAAAAAGTCTTGTCACAAAAGGACCTCAGCTGAACATTTATTCAGAAACGTTACTCTACTTAGGCTAAGATATGCTTGCTCTGACACCGAAACTGCTAACAACAGTAAACTTGATGGGCAAAGCTCAATGGAGCCAAGGGTCTCTCTTGCTAAGTTTTGTGAAAGAGATTTGATGAGACATGCTGTAATAAGATCTTAATATGAACAGCAAATCTTCAGAGTTCACTAACGCAAGAAGCTCTTTGTGGCCTGATGCCTGCTTATCATAAAGGAGTTCATATGCACTTTTATTTCTGTGTTTTAAAATTCACCACAAAAACTTCTCAAGAGCATTCTAATTAAATCCCTGAAACCCCCCTTATTCTCTTTTTCTTCAGGAAAGTTGTCAACCTTTAGTATCTTTGACTATATCCAAAAAGGTTGAACGTGAATAAACTTTGTGTAAAATAAAATACTGAAAATCCAAATTGTATGCCACCTGATGATTGGTATTAAACTTGCCTCATTTGAGGAAAAATGTGCTTCCTGCCTCTACGGAAAAGATTTCTATAATCTTTACTGAGATCATTGAAAATAAGAAACAAGAGCCAAGAAGCTTAAGTCCATATACCTCCTCTGCTTTGCTTAACAGAAGATACAGAGAGGGAAATAGCAACTCATGAAATGTAAAATCAAGCCACTGCCTAGAATGGCTGGCCATTAAGCCTATTCTCCTACTATACATTGAGAGAAATGAAAATTACGCTGAATAGTTTTTATCTTAAATATCATCATCTTACCAATTTAAAAAGTTTTCCAAACAAGAGATGAGAGATAATCTATGAAACCCTTTGGAAATGACAATTTAATAATAATGATGATGATAGTGATGGTAATATTAAGAAATAGTCAGGAGTATATGTTTTATATATTTCACAGCTGGTGATGCACACTGGATTACTTGAGTCTCCAAGGGCAAAGCTCTGCTTGGGCTCCCCAGGCTCTTCCAAAAATTGTCCATCGCATATGGACAATTTTTCAGAAAAGTGAAAAAAGCCACATAATTCAGGAAAAACAGAACCAAGCATAGCAATGAGGGGGAAAAATACATATAAAGCTTATAGCTGTGAATTGTAATTTGACTGTTTCATATACCCAAAAGTCTTCTAATACTTTGGTTTGAATGCCAATGAATGGAAAAATAACTGTTCATATTACTCCTTTACCTAAATCAAATGGTAAATTGTTCTTTATTCAGAAGAAGGAAGGATGGAGGGAAGATAAACATCTTTGAGTACTTACTATCTGTCAAAAGCTGCGTCAGGAACTTACTATCTCTTTTTTCTTGTAAGGTCTCTGTATACACACCACAATGTTGATCATATAAATGATATAATTTCCAAAATGCACTGAAATATTTGCTATGTGTATATGGGGAATTAATACTGATTTCTATGCCTTTATAATAAACACAGTGATATGTATTAGTTGACTTTTATGATACTATGTTTTGTTCTCCTAGGTAAGTAATAACCAACTAAAATATTTTCTCCTTCTCAGATCTATTGACTCTTAGATTCTTGTTTAACAGAAGCAGAATGTGACTCCCAAGCTATCAGGACTATGTAAAATTCTGATGATATTAAATATAAAATATAACACTTGTTTTCTTATTTTTTCTCAGATCATATGAACACTAATGTAGAATATAATTGTCATTTTCAAAGTCATAAGTGCTTATATCTACATGCCATTTTTACTGAGAAAATAAACTAGATTCATAAACAGTAATGATAGCTAGAGACCCTATCTAAGAGTAGTCAGGCTCTTCATTAGAAACATCTCTAAATAGAGATATTAGAAATATCTTTCTCAAGATCTGCAAGACATCACTTTGAAACATAATCATCAAAAGACATAGCAGTCCCATATCCCAGTATCTGTGGAAGGGTAGGAGCCTAATTTCATAGGAAATTAAAAAACCCAGATGGCCTCATCACATTGACCAGCTCCCACCCCAAACCCACCAACACCCTCCAGTGCTTTTCTACGAGCTCACACCAGAACTTTAAAACTCTCATTTTTGTTTCAGCGGAGTTGAGTTCAATTTCTCCTATTGTAAACAGACTTGACTCCTATCGCAATAGTCTTGAATAAAGTCTCTCTTGCCTGTATAAGTCCATCAGGTGCAGTCTCTTTTTGACAGCAGGGAATAAATGACTCCATATCAAGACATCATGACAAAGGGAGGTGGAGTGCAAGTGATGGACTATGACTTATTTTCAATATAATCGAACAAAAAAACATCAGTTGCTTGTCAGTGTCAGAGATATAAGTAGTCAATACAAGAAAATTGGTCTGTATTTTATGTATTTTTGAAATTTGATAAAATTGCTAATGAAATAGGAGGCCCAGGATTTTGAGAGGCTGTGTTTTACCCCCTGTATATTGAGAAAGATTAGATTAAAATTACTTTTTAAAAAAGTAGTTCACCCTTTAGTGTGAAGTGATGTTCTAGGAAAAACACGTTCACACGAAATGTATGCACATAATGGATCCAAAGCAAACACAGACAAGCTGACAGTCAAAATTCAACTCTGATTATTGGTAAATTGTTCACACAAAAAGCATAGTGGAACTTTGCATAAAACATACCTTCCTTCTTTTCATCTTTTTTAGTTGCTGCTGAAATAAGGGAAAGAAAATAGTGTTAAAACATATTAAATAGCCATTCCTCAGAAAACTGAGACTATGAGGATGTAGTGCATATATTCATAAACTTAGTGGTTATCAATGCACAAGTTAATTCATCCAAATCTGAAATAAGAGAATAAATTGAAAATATTATTTCATATGAAGTTTTTCTTTTAATTCAGATATAAACATAAAACCAAAAAAGGAGAATAAAAATATATTGTTACACAGACAAGAAGTTAAAATAATAAGTATGTGTTTAGCATAATTACATTTTAGGTTTGAAATTGTTATATATGACCAAACAACAATCCCTTCTAAAATAAAAGGAATAGATCTATGCAAAAAATAGAGTCCATAAATTATCTGTGCCTAGTTACCGAAGAATTATATACCAGTTTATTTTACATAGTTACAATAACAGTGTATAAAATGTATCACTTCAGAAAGTTAATGAAAATCCCACCCTCCTTTTAGCAAATGTATATCATCATTTACATAGAGAAAAGGCATGGCACACCTTAATTACCTTTGAATTCTGACTTCCTCTGTGGTGGAATTCATCTAACCCTCATGATCAAGATCATGAGTCTAAACTAGGATCCAAGTTGTAGTTTATGTGTGTTACTGGAAGGGAGCATTTGGGGGAGGCTCAGTCATCTTGGAATTGTTCCAAGCAAACCTATGATGTCTTAAGCCACATTAACTGAATCAGAGGTCATGTACATCCCTTAAGGTAATTCCTCCTATGTGGATTAGAATTTGGGGGACCACTGTCAACCAACATCCAGGACTACATTGGATCTATATTCTGTTCTACAATTGCCAAAACACTTTCATGTACATCCTCTCTTTGGTCTTCATAGCAACCTTTTAAAAAAGGCAGCCCAGAGCAAGAAACTAAGCCTTAGAGACATCAAATGATTTACAGATGTTCACATAGTGAGCAAGAAGCAGAATTGGGTATAAAAATCAGGAACAAAAGACTGAAAAGAAATATATTTAAATTTATTATTTTAATGTATTACCGGTCTTCTAAAATCTGTTTTCTAAATGTTATTAATATACCATTACTTTCAGAGTAAAAAAGTAAATTTACAAGCAAATTAATTCTACTTTGTCACATTTGTTTCTTTTTAATGGAGTTTTAATTAATAGCATACAAAATGTAGAGAGGATTTATATCTATAATGTTTTTAAGTTAAGAAATTTGCCTATTCCAATGATATAGTGAGGAGAGTAATAAAGATAACTAAAATGAATTAAAGGATATGGACACTGTCGGACAGATTTCAAAGCCACCAGGCATTATTTCAGCAAACCCTTTGAGTTTGACTCAATAGACGTATTTGTAGTTAGTTCTTTGCTTTACAAATAAGAATTTCCTTCAAGAAGCATCATAATTTTCAAAATCACCCATCATGTATACATTTGATTCTGGAATTCACTTGAAATTTCGCATTTCACCTGGAGCTTGTAGAATAAGGACAAGAATTGAAATGGTGCTGTCCTTTCAGATGTTGCAAAAGAGGATTTTACTTTGTTTTTCTATGGGAGGTTATCTCCACGATATCTCCCATAATTTAAGTCATAACCTCTCTCAAGTTGGGTCAAAGGGTGAAGGTAGAGGGCTCTTTCAATAAAAACAAAATAAAATGACACAAAATCACAAATTAAAAATTGCTGTGGTCCTTTCCAGGGTCCTGGGAGAGTCTCTGGCAAGGGAGTGGCCCTGGTACCTAACTTCATCAGTTGAGCAATAAACCCGAGGGGCAACCAAGGCCAGAAAGAAGACTAAGAACATGAACACACTTTGAAGAACCATCATCTCTTATGAATTCCACAGAGAAGAAAAGCTCTAAAACAAATTTCTCAAAGAAGTGGCAAAATCTTTTGCAGCTGCTTTGAATTTTTTTGACTCCTAAATAATATAAGAAGAACAATGTGCACATGTGCACATGGTTGTGCAGGTATGTGGGTATTACACACTTTCCTCTTCCCCATTCTAACATTCTTAAATAATTTCAGCCCTTAACTTTACAGTAAGAGAGAAAAGAGCTGAACTAAGGAGTTTGACTTATTCCTTCATAACTGACACTGGCTTTGCTTCTTGCCCTGTATCCCTTGAAGGTTGATGGGTTTTACTCACTGTCATCTGGAAAGCCATGTGATCTGTCAAGCTGGATTCTGGCCCAGAAGTTAATCAAAACCAGGGTTTCAGGGTCCAACTGTTTCCAGAATGGTTTTGTAACTTTTGTTCATGTATCCTACTGCTGGCACTCAATTCAGCTCACCTGACTCTAATCTATTTAACTGCATTACAATGGCTGGATGACTGATTTACTGAGTGGGAGTGATTCTTAACTATTTAGCTCTTGTTTTTCTCATTGTAGTGAGACTGTAATGAACCCTGAAATCTCCACCAAGAAACTATCAGAACTAATAAATCAGTTTAGTAAAGTTGCAGGATACAGGATTAATATACAGAAATCTGTTGCTTTTCTATGCACTAATAATGAACTATCAGAAAGAGAAAGCAAGAAAACAATTCTGTTTAAAATTGCATCAAAAAGAATAAAATACCTAGGCATAAGCTTAACCAAGCAGGTGAAAGATCTATACTCTGAAAACTATAAAACACTGATAAAGCAATATGAAAATGATACAAAGAAATGGAAAGATACCCCATGTTCTTGAACTGGAAAAATTAATATTGTAAAAATGTCCATACTACACAAAGCAATATACAGATTTGATGCAAACCCTATCAAAATACTGATGACATTTTTCATGGAACTAGAACAAATAATCCTAAAATTTATATGGAACCACAAAAGACCCCGAATTTCCAGAGCAATCTTGAGACTGCAATGGATAATATTTTAGTTATTTTGTTCTTTTTGTTCTCTAACAGATGGGATACTTTTAATGTTTGCTTTGAGACCAAAAGGAAAAAAAATACACCGAAATACAATAACACAGATGCCTATAGACCCATCTTTTTTTTAAATGAGAAATAAGTTTACTGTTTAAGCCACCCATGATATTCTGTTATAGCAGCCCAAACTAAGATAACATGTGAATCTACAATTATCTCAGTAGTTGAAAGGAAATAAAGATACCATTTTCCTGGCTCAGTGTACTGTCCTCCTTTCCAAATGTACACCCACCCACCCACAGGACTCCACAGGCACATCCCTAGATTTATGCACAGAGTAAGATCCAATACCCTGGTACATCATGAGAGATAAGTGGCAGCACCACACCAGAGTATCAACTGCAGTATCTTGAGATGGGAATTTAGGAAATATTTGATGTAGATCCATCTTTTAAAGCGAGTTCCATTATGGTTCCTGTCCTCACTCGGGCATTTCATTCTCAACAGGTGTCTTCCTAGCTGTTACAACTAACTGATTAAAAAATGATTCCTTATTTCTCTCCTTCCTTTCGCCATTTTGGTCTATATTCCATTCCTGCACCACAACTTATTGTGGAATATCTATTAACCAGATTGATATCCCATCTAAGTTCTAACTGGCTACAGAAAAATCATTGCCTGGATAACATTCCGTCTGCTCAACATAAACCTGCCCAAAAGTGAATCCTCTTCTTTTCTCTTAAGCTCATTCCTTCCCCTGGGACTTATCACTATGACAATTATAATGATCCTATTCACCAACGCTCGAAAGCTCAGTACCATTTTATTTTTTCTTTGTTTCATCTGTATAGTTTATCAAATATTATGTCTTCAAAATGTTCACCTTATTTGCATTTCTCTGGAGTCATTTGCGCCATCCTAGTTGAGGTTATTGTCTCATGTCTTGATAGTGACAACAACCTTTCATAATTATCGCTTTTTATATCGACTTAAGTCATCCGCTTACTAGCAATGCTGTTTTTTCTTCCAGTTTATTTTTTAGTCATGCTACAAACTCAAGTCACCCCTCATCCATGAGGAATCCCTCTTACTGAAAATCACTTTGTCTTAATTCTTTGGCATTTATTATCTCTACCATTTAATTCAGCACTACAAGATATTCAATTTGTGTTGTTACTTAAATTTCTCGTATCTCCAAATTGTAATCTCCTGTAGTGTAAAGACATTTATGTCATTGTCTTCTCAGTGTCTCCAAACTCTTTGTTAAAATAATTTTTTAAGTACTTCCAAAAAAGAATGCTATATGTTAATTATAATTAATATGTACATATATACATAATTTATATAAAACTAGGGTTTAAATAGTTCCTTTGTTATAAAAGTAAAAATAAATAAATAAATGAAGAGATATACTCTAACTTTTACTCCACTATAAACATCACTGTCAATTTTGTCACTGTATCTATCAAAATTATCAGTCTCTGCTATAGTAATATTGCCATTGTGTTTAAGCTGTCTCCACATGGAGTACTTGCACATATCAATTACTTCTATGCATAATTTAATTATGCAGCTGTGGTGTTATAAAACCTGTCTACAAAAGGTCTACTGAGTATGTGCACAACACAAGTGACATTTATCCCTGCTTGGTGTGTCCCTGCTTTGATGTGTCATTACAATTTAGTGAACATATATATATAGCCCCTAACTCTTGCCTTGTACACTGTTCTCAATCAGCACTTTCATCTAATCTCATAAAAGGATAGTTTTACAAGCCTTCAAAACTCTACCTGATTATTCACTCAACAATAAATGCTTTATTCTGGAAGCATTAAGTTCTGAGTCTGCCTAATCCAATGTACTTGGAATATAAAAGTGAAGAGCCCATGGCCCCAGGCTCAAATCTGAAGCAGATTTCCAAATATCTCTGCAATTCTCTCCCCTGAACTCCTCTAATAGGAGGCTGAAGTAACACGAAGTGCCTGCCTCGAGTCATAGTTCCACACCTACCATGACCTTCAGAAGCCTCAGTTAAAACAGACTGTGCCAGGCTATTGTGCTTTTTTATGAGAACATATATGCATTAACTGCAATAATTCTTGAACTAGGTAGTCATTCACTTAAGGAATCCGCTCTGAGCTGCGTTTTCATGAATAGAAAACACAAAAGTGATGATAATATTTGCCCTGCTTTTCTACTTCCCATAATATTAATGACATTCCTGATCAGAACTCTTCTAAAGAAGAATCAGTTTTGTTGATCAACCCAATGATCAAATGAAAACTAAAACCTTGTATCATAGTTCTTAACCATTCTAGCACATATACTTTATAAACAACATGATTGGGTCAAATGGCTAGTCAACCCATTTTACCAATATGTACTAGGATGATTCTGTATATTGCTGGGTCCAGGATTAAATGTAACAGAAAATTTTGGATCAGATGGAATCATGTCATGTGCTGAGAAGTCTGCTACAAGGGGCTTCTGCACAGAAACAAATGTACCACCACCTAAATGCATCTCCTTTATTGGTCAATGCTGTATAATATGGCAAAGGAGAAAAAATAAAGATTTTCTCCAGTAAATATTTTACTTTTTCTTTCCTGAGTGTTCTATAAAGTGAACAATGGAGTTAGAGTAGCTTTCTCAAAGGATGTGATTTCAGGTGATAGTTGAAAAATAACATTACAGGAAAATTATTTTAAAGAAGTACTTTTCCCAAACTGATGATTTAAAGAATCAATATATTTTCTAAAGTTCTCTTAAACAAAACCACTTTTGATGTCCCAAAGATATTAGTGAGTGAGAAAACAAACTTTCTCAGATGGCTCATAAAAGCTAGGATGATTACTTTGTAGTCATATCTGATTTTTGCAGTCTCAATATACAGATGAAGTAGTATTAATTTAACAACATTCTGACTGAATTTTCTAGTATGACACAAATTAAAATGCATAACTAAAAATATTGGAAACTTTATATATTTGTGTATCTCTATCTGTCCATCATATTATCTTCTATGTATCAATTAATCTATGGTTTATTTTTGGATGTACAAGTAAAAGCTCAATGACAAACCTGGAGTCAAGATACGAATTCTTGGGTCATTCAGTGTCTCCTCTGCAAATGTGGCATTACTCTCAGTTGCACTTTCTCCAATTACTAAATAAATTTTTGAAATGTGCATCTTCATGCAACAACAAAATGTTTTCTATAATAACCCAGCAGATGGTGCTATTCTGCAATAAACAGCTTTGGCTATTGTCAAAAAAGAGCTACTGTAAGTTTTTTTTAAAAAAGCAATAGAATTTTTAAGTGTTTTATTGCCTACCTTGTGCTGCAACTTTTATTGTCCCTTGTTTGGCTTCTGGGACTTTGCCAGGATCTTATGGAAAAAAAAAAAAGAGACATAAATAAATTACCATGAAGTACTATTTCAGAAGGATATATAACAACAAAAAAAGGAAAAATTATAAAAACACAAACATAAAAACACTGCCTTTGGCACTCAGAATTTTTGTTAAGAAATGAACACAATTATTAGGAGAACCACTGAGAATCAGGCTTACCGAGACAGAAATAAAGTAACTGAACCAAATAAAATCATAAAATAAAGTTTCCCAAAACTATTTTGCTTCACTGTTAACTGACCATGGAATACTTTGCATTCATTTAGCACCTGAATTTGATTTTTTAAATTAATTAATTAATTTATTTTTGGTTGCATTGCGCCTTTGTTGCTGCGCGTGGGCTTTCTCTTGGGGCGACCTAAGGCTACTCTTCATTGCGATGTGTGGTCTTCTCATTGCGGTGGCTTCTCTTGTTACTGAGCATGGCTCTAGTTGTGCAGGCTTCAGTAGTTGTGGCAGGTGGGCTCAGTAGTTGTGGCTTGCAGGCTCTAGAGTGCAGGCTCAGGAGTTGTGGCGCATTGGCTTAGATGCTCTGCGGCATGTGGGATCTTCCTGGACCAGGGCTCAAACCCCTGTCCCCTGCATTGGCAGGCAGATTCTCAACCACTGCACCACCAAGGAAGCCCTTAGCACCTGAATTTGAAAATCTCAGAATTCTTCATATATTATTTCTGTATGATTAGCCCTTTGAAATGCGTGGAGCATTAAGACATAAATAAAATGGCTCACTGAAGGTCACTGAGTAACTAATAAGAGAACAAAGCCCAGAACAATCAAATTCCAGGATAAGCTTTTGACCTAAGATGTCATTCCCTACACTGCTGTGGTGCCCATCAACTATAACCATGGCCCTGGACAACAATATGTGTTGTGAGAGTATGAGCAAGTTTCATTTTGAATCTTTCTTCCCTCTTGTCTTAGGGGGGTTTTGTTGGTTTTGTTTTTTGTTTTTTTTCTTTGTTCAGAATGTTCTCTTAAAAGAAACGGGGTACCAAAAAAATCTAACTTATACCATAGACATTTAAATATATTATTTGATTAATTAGCATGAAAATAAAGGAGAAACAAAGATTTTTAAAAGCAATGGATCATTTCACATTTCACTAAATAATTGTTCATGATTGCCTTTACTAAGTTTTCAATAATTGAATTATCATTTAACAACATGGGAGGGAAGATTTGGTCATTTGTTTTATGTATTAATCTTTATTTGCTCATTTATCACATATTTATTTAGGACCTATTATTTGTATGTACTAAGCTAGGTGTAAATGTAGTAGTTGATACACATATATATTATAATCTTTCATTTAATTATCATCAAATGTTGATTACAGGTTAATATTATAATCTTAGTTAGAATTATAAAATAACAAGATTACATCAGAATAACTTGGCCAAGAATCATAAGCAAAGAATCAATGTTTCATTGGCCAAACACCAGAGGTTTAATTTCTAATTCATGCTTTACCTCTTGTTGGTGAGATAATTATTCATTTGTATTATAATCATGATACAAAAATAGTAATTTTTCATTCTGTTTTTATATAAAAGAAATATTATTTATCCACATATATGGTTTACGTTATTCCTAAATTTATTTCTTAAGACAAAATATCTTTTGTCAAAATTAAATGGAGTCCATTCTACCTATGATCTTTTTATTATTAATTTCTTTTATTCCTGGAGGAACATGCAACTATCATGTTAGTGCTACCTTTTTCACATTTAGAATAGTTGGTTTCAAATCAGAATTAATCAAGATTTACATATAGATAGTGAATTCTAACTAATATATTTCTAAGTATTACTCTACCCTATCACTAGCATTTAGTGGGTACTTAATAAATAATTGGTGAATGAAAAGGTGGATGAAAGGATACAAGAATACATAGGAAAGATCATCAAAAGTACCCTAAACTGCCTAAGCGTTTTACTACTTAAAGATCTCAACATATCAGAGAACTGTAGAGTAGTTCTGATTTTAAAAAAAAAAAAAGATTTTAAAAATAGTTGTCAGTAAAGTACCTTAGCATTTTTATAGTCAAATTTCCCCCATCTTTTCTCTTTTATGTCTTCTTAGACCACTGTTTCTTTTTTTCTTTTTTTTTTTCTTTTTTTTTTTGCGGTACGCGGGCCTCTCACTGTTGTGGCCTCTCCTGTTGCGGAGCACAGGCTCCGGACACGCAGGCTCAGCGGCCATGCCTCACGGGCCCAGCCGCTACACGGCATGTGGGATCTTCCCAGACCGGGGCACGAACCCGTGTCCCCTGCATCGGCAGGCGGACTCTCAACCACTGCGCCACCAGGGAAGCCCTAGACCACTGATTCTAAACGAGTTCTCCATGCCTACGATTCTGTTGGACCACCCGGTATACCCTATTGTGAATTATGGAGAGCTTTTCTTAGAGCCTTATTAATAACTTCTCCCATTGATCATTCGGTTCCTCTGTCAGCCTCTAATCTATGGAGGGCACATGCAGAGGTGAGCAAATTTGACATCTGCTAGTGTACAGTATTTCCATGTTCAAAACCAACGCTTTAAGAAGGAAGCAACTCTGAAACCATAAATGTACATTAAGAAGGCCAGACAAAAACTACACAAGGGGCTTCCCTGGTGGTGCAGTGGTTGAGAGTCCGCCTGCCGATGCAGGGGATGCGGGTTCGTGCCCCAGTCCGGGAAGATCCCATATGCCACGGAGCGGCTGGGCCTGTGGGCCATGGCTGCTGAGCCTGTGTGTCCGGAGCCTATGCTCTGCAACGGGAGAGGCCACAACAGTGAGAGGCCCGCGTACCACAAAAAAAAAAAAAAAAAAAAAAAAAAAAAAAAAAACCTACACAAGAGTGAAAACACATTAAATCTTTACAGTCAAGTTTTCAGTATACATAATTTCTCTCTCCTTTTGATTACTGCCAACTGCAAATGAAACTAACCTTTTACTAGAATAATTTTTCCTTTTTTCAATTTTTTATTAGATAATTTTTATAGTTACGTTTTTGAAATAAAATAGTGATTTAAATAAGAACACAGGACAATAAGAAAATTCAACTGAAGTTTATAATAATTCTGAAATCCATAAATAATATTTTGGAGCTCAAAATCAGAGACAGGATGGACCTAGATTTAAGTGTCAGTATACATCTCCTGGGAATGTTTTAGCAGGAAATTATCAGAATAGTTAGTATTCTTAGCTTCCTGAAACATGTTGTATTTATATAAACAAATTGTCATGAATCAGATTAGCCAAATGTTTTAGTGTCTTCTGATTCCTTAGGCATGAAACAGTCTGACTTAACAAACTGAAAAAATATTGTGAGTCTGCAAATACTTTGTTAAGAAATCAATTTTTGCATATAGGTTTAAATATTAGTTTAATATCATGAACTTTTCATCTACAGGACTCTGTTTATACTCTGACTTCTTTTAATATGAAGTGTGAATCCATTGAGTTTTCAAATGTAGGGTTCACATAACTTTAACAGCAAGTAGATTGCTGCACTGTGAGTCTAGTATTGGTCTTTGACTAACGGACAGCAGATGAACAATAATAGCATTGTAGAGAACCATACTTACATTTTAAATATGTTCTAAGCAATCTTCCAGTTCTTCCCAACCCCAAATCACTGAATTTAAAATATTTTCCAGAAACATTTCTTTAAAAGCCATCTCTTGCTAATTCTGCAATGGTACAAGGCATTTATTTTTTTATTTTTATTTTATTATTATTTTTTTTTTGTGGTACGCAGGCCTCTCACTGTTGTGGCCTCTCCCGTTGCGCAGCACAGGCTCCGGACGCGCAGGCTCAGAGGCCATGCCTCACGGGCCCAGCTGCTCCGTGGCATGTGGGATCTTCCCGGACCGGGGCACGAACACGTGTCCCCTGCATCGGCAGGTAGACTCTCAACCACTGCGCCACCAGAGAAGCCCCGGTACAAGACATTTAGACTGTTCTTAGGTGAGAAAACTAAATATAGAAAAGCTGAATGACTTTTACACAAACCGGAAGAAAAATTAATATTTATTGATTCAGCAGTAAACTTTGAACCAGCAATATAAAAACCTCCTTGATCGTTCAAAAGTATACATCCTTTTTAAATAAGATACTAGAAACTAATGACAAATTATCCTGCAATCCAATGAGCTGCTAAATCAAGCTCTAAATTATTGTTTTCTAGCCTTGTAAAATCCAATATTATTTTTAGGTGTACATACTCCCCAAATAGAGAAAGGTTAACAATTAAGCTAAAACTTACTATATGGTTAAAAGCTCTTAAACTAACTAAGCCTCTTGTGCCTGTAGCTCCAGGAAAGCATATTTCAGGGGCATTGCTAATTTCAGTATAATAACCCCACTGAGATGAAATTAATCATGAAGCAGCCTTTGGCCATCCTGTCTGACCAAGGGGACTGAAGCCTGAAAAGAGAGCCTATTTGCTGCCAGATATGCAAATTGCAAAAGGTGCACAGTGCAGAAATATGAATAATTTATCAAAATAATCTGTTATTGCTAGAGGTTAAGAATCTAAATAAGCTGGTAGCATTGCTTACAATAGGTAGCATAATTTAGCTAGACTATTTTTTTCCAGAAAATCTTCTGATCGAGGAATGTATTTTGTACATTGCATTTGCTTTAGAATCTAAATAGCCTTTAACTTAGTATCATAGCATTACAGAGTTTAATTCAGAAAAAAAAAAGATTCTTCAACGTTTGTTAAAATATTCTCCTGATTTTTTTCTCAGTCTTTAAGAGCACAGACTATGTTTTCCATTAAAACTATTCTAAATATTTCTTAATTTGAAAAAAATAATTTTGATGTTTTAATTAAATATAAGTCAAAATCTACCTACAGTTTCTACACATGGAATCACATTTTTCCTATATTATTTGAAGAGAAGTAAGCTTAGGGAGAAAAGAAACTGGAAAACATCAGTGAGAATATTTACAATTAGAGTAACGGGCATTTCCCCTCATGGCATCATCTAGCTCTCTGAATGTCTAAGAATGGCAGGTTTCTGAAACATTTAACAATTTAGAATTTAGAGTTGAAGATCAAGGTATAGATTTATTTAAACAATTAAAAGAAGGAAACTTTTTTTTAATAAAAGAGAAGTATGAATGTGACACAGATGATTTGGCCTTTCACTTTAAAAATATTTGGCATGTTAAAGGGAAGGCTGATTCCATTTACATTAAGAAAAAGCCTTCTGCCATACAGCTAATAAAACAATGAAATGTGATACCATGGGAAGATGGGAGGTCCCATTCTTGGGGTTGCCAGATAGATATCTGTTTTCAAGGGGTCCTCAATGTATCTGCTTAAAGCAAAGAGGCAGCCCCAGATGATCACTCCAGGTCCCTTTCTACTTCTGTAACACCTTTCTAAAATCCGTGACTATGAGCAAAGATATGCGAATTTGAAAAAATTACCTATATTATGGGTTTTTTTTTTTTTTTTTTTTTTTTTTTCGGTACGTGGGCCTCTCACTGTTGTGGCCTCTCCCGTTGCGGAGCACAGCCTCCGGACGAGCAGGTCAGCGGCCATGGCTCACGGGCCCAGCCGCTCCGCCTCATGTGGGATCTTCCCGGACCAGGGCACGAACCCGTGTCCCCTGCATCGTCAGGCGGACTCTCAACCACTGCGCCACCAGGGAAGCCCCTATATTATGTTTTGATGGAAAATTTCTTGATTATTTATTTTTATTATTGAGGCTTACCTTGGTAGTCCTCCCTTACCATAAAATAATTACCCCCTTTTCTTTGATCATGTTTTAAAAGCAAGCATTTTAACCACCAAACTGGACGGATTCTCTTAGGAGAAACATGCTTCCTAGAAGAATTAGGACTCAAGTAGAAACCTGACTTTTTATTGGAATAAATGTTATGATTTGGAAAAATTATTGCATTCCCAATATGAGTGATTTATTTCCTTATCTAAGATCGATTTGGGCTCTTTAAGTGAAACAAAATGAAATTTAAAGAGTCAAGAGTTTATTTTAGAAAACAAGCTATTTTATTATGTATATTATATATACATATCAAAAAAACAAAATTTCTGACTGTTCAATCATATTTTTCAGGTAAATTTTCAGTCTTAAAAATTAAGTGATATGCTGTTGGTAGGTCCCTTAACTCACAACTTATACATACTATGAGGAGTGATTTCCTCACTAAATGATATCATAGAGCATCATGATCTAATTCAGCCCTTAAAAACCACCAGCCCCTATTGTTCTAACATTAGTAAACAGTGTCTGTGAATATTACCATTCTGTTTTTCACTTTTCTAGACAATAAGAAACACACACATACCCCTTTTATCTCATTACCCAATTTGGGAATGTTATAAACAAACAGAATTGTTAAGCATAAAAGTAACCGTATAAAAATGCAAAAAAAAAAAATGAGGATAATGGAAGCAAAAACTGAGAGCAAAGCATGGTTTATTTTCATTCTCTCACACAATTCTTGGCACTAATAAGGCATCCAGTCAATGTTTTTGCATGGGTACATGAATAATGATTAGGAGAAAATGTGTTTAAAAAAGTCATTGTTATCTGCCTGAAATTCTAAACCAAATAGGTAGCAATTATCCTCATAAAACTATTCAGACTCACTGAGTCTTTTTTTTCTCTATAATACTGCACATGTCAAAATCTGAAGATGTTATAATCAGCTTCAAAGAGCATCTACATTTCTTGAAAAAAATGGCTAGGTTTATAAAATGCAGATCTACTACACTGGAAAATTAGCATGATTTCCTAAAAGAAGGAATCCTTAACAGAGAGTCCTAAATCAAAGAAATCTAAGGAAGAATTCAGGGTTATATTTTTAAAGAAACACTTTCAGCTAAACTTTGTCCTCAGGTTTAACAGACAATTTAAGGTTGAACAACTCAATTTTATTAAATGAGAAAATACTTCTCCAAATAATTACTGAGTTCCATCATTCATTCTTGCTTCAGTATTTTTTGCATTCATGCTTACTGGGGGCAGGCACGATACTTAAATGTAAGGACTATTTCCACACACAGTCTGGTTAGGGACACTACAGGAAAAATGTCAAATGAAGGGCATAGTAATCTGAGTTTTGGACTTTGGCAATTTTAAAGGAGGCAGGATAAGTAAGGCTTGAAGGAGAGTATAGAGCCACAAAGGGGTGAGGGAAAGAAAGTTACAAAGTGAATGACTGATGCAGTATTCCCGTGGACTATGGATCTATCTGGCTGGGGAGCAAGAGTCTCCTTTGTGTTAATGAGAAGTAAAAATGAAAATTTAAAAATTGTTTAAAGTAAATTATGGCCAAAAAAATTAACATTGAAATCTCAGTGAATGAGATGTACTTTTTTCTTAGAACATTAAGAGCCATTACACTTTTGAGCAAGGGAGTTACACAGCAATGTTTCGAAGAGATAAACTTTCCGTGATTGTCAGGAGAAAGGGCTTATTCTGGTAGCATAGAAACCAGGTAAATTGTCACTGAAATACTCTAGTTGTAAAATGATAATGTCTAAGACTAGGCAAGTGTTCATGGAAATGGAAAGAAAATAATAAGTTAGACATTTAACAGCTTTCTTTTTCCTCCTCTGTAGATGTGTTTGACATGTACAGAGGAGGAAAAAGAAGGCTGTTTATTCAAATATGACAGGTTCGGGATCTGATAAACAGAATTTGTTTTAACACAATTTAATTGAAGTTTATAACAGAAATACATATTGCGTTTGAGAAAATGGTGTAACTTCAAGTGAAAATATTAAGTAGACATTGGGAAAAAAATATGGCCTTTGAAGAGATATGGAGATTCTCACATCATCCACATAGAGGTTAAATCAACATTATGAGAGCAAGGAGGAACAGTTTTTCCAAGGGACAAACAGAAGCCCTCAAGTTGGCTTGAGAAAAATATTGGTTGAAAAAGTATAAGAAAAATTCAGATGTTAATTTCAGCAAGGTCAATGAAAGAGCGTGTTTAAAAAATGAAGAAATAAACCTCAGGATTAAACACAAAGAGAGTTTGTTTTTATATCTAGAGAGTCCCTGGCAACATTTTTTAACATGATTTTGGAATTGGGATGCAAATAGTAGGAAGCCTATTGTTTTGTGCTGATCTCAGCCTATCAATAACCTATGTTGTATCTGGACAGGGTCTTGTATTCTTATTATGATTGCAAGACACCCTCAGCAAAAAAAAAAAAAAAAAAGGTCACTTACAGGTCCTGGAAATTACATGTCACACTGGGAGGCCACAAAGCAAGTTTTTGAGGGGAGATGGAGAGAAAGAGAGAGCTAGCAGGCCTGGAGTTCTGCCTTTGTTGGGGTCAAGGGTTGGGCCTAGGGTTTTGAAGACTCACTACTGGTGAATAAAAAACGTAAGAGTGGGAATTTAAAGCCTGGGAAGAGAAAAAGCAAGTGGCCCAAGTGGTCAGTTATCAAAATAAACCAAGATCTCTCCAAAAAAAAAAGCTTGGACTATGGAAGGTGGGGGGCTGGGGCAAGATGCCTATCTGAGACAGCCATCTAGGAAGTGGTCTAGGTGCCTATCTGAGACAGCCATCTGGGAAGTGGTTTGAAGTGGATGACTGTGAAACCAAAGCTTAAGTCAGGCACTTGCATTAAAAAAAAAAAAAAAGCCAACTGTCAGGGTTTACACTACATCTGTCTTTAGGGGCTTAAGGTGGGCAGTGACTAAATCGAGGTGGAGGGTGTAAGTCATTTATTTGACAAGTGTTGTAAAAGGCACTAGAAAAAAAGTGGCTTGAAGGTAGCGGGAGAATCAAGCAAATGCTGTTTTCAAAATAGGAAACTCCTATTTTATTTGAAGAGAGCAGAAAAATACCTGATGGAGAGAAAAATATTAAAAAGTCTGGGAAGTGGGAAAGCTATTAAGGTAGAAAGATCCCAAGATGTGAGAGAGGGAACAGTAAAAAGCACTGGTGGAGAGAAAGGCATCTTTTCCTCTGGAAATCAAAATTACCCTACTGAAATGCCAACAACACCCAACTATTTCCTGTAAGGGTAATATTGTGATCAATGACGAGTACAAGGAAGACATCCAAATTCAAAATACATTCAATTTAGCTGAAAATGGAATTTTATTAAATAAAGGAAAAATATGAGAGAGAAAAGGATAAAGAGAAAAAACTACTGGAGAGAAGAATTGAAAAAATGTAAATACAAGCAGTAAATTGTGATAAAAAACAATGACAGTTGAGGGAAAAATGGGAAAAGATATTTGAAATGAAATTTATTATTGAAATGACTCAGGTTTTCTAATGCATAAAATTGTGCTATTAAATATTATATGTAGGTATTCTGATATATCAAGATTATAGGGCGAACTTTTTTTTCTCTAAAACTAAAGAGGACCATTTGGAAAATAGTTGACAGATCTAATAAAGCCAGAAAGCAATATTTGATTATTTTCTTCTATCTGACATCAAGATTTCAATCTTCTCCTTGGGCCTTTACTAACATTCATGAAGAACAAAATACTTGGATGAAGTGATCTAATTTTTGAAGCTATGTACTAAAATAGATGCCACATGTTTGAGGTTTTTTCCCCTAATCTAATATGTAAAGTATGCAATTATTTGTTTAAACATGAAGGTGATATTATTTGCTGTTTGTTACCTCTGGGATGTATGGGAAAATATGCACTACATATTTAAGATGAAATGTCACTGAATGAGTCATAGATAACAGTCCATATTTATTCCTAATTTTAGGGATTGTGGACTTATTGTAATGTGTGATGATCTGTTTTTTAGCACAAATTTGTGTCACAGCTCTAAGAGTTCAAATGCTTTAACTGTCAGTTCGCACATGATCGATCTAGAGAAATAAATGAGCTTCACAATGTTGTCCTCCCAAAAAGGATATTTCACCACGTCGTGCTCTCCTCTCCATCAATGTTAAAGGGAATTATGTACACCTCTCAGGAAAAGTAGTCCCCAATGTCAAGCATGCAGACTTAAACTTAAATTGATATTTAGCAAGAAGCCTAGAGGTTCTCTTAACAGCAAAATGACAAGCTGAGGTTACTAAGGACTGACATTGCTCTGAAGCCCACATTTTCACATATTGCAGCAAATGTACTGCTTTCCCTGGGACCATACAATGAAGCATAATAGGTTACTTTAGCAGCCGGTCTCTACCTTCGAATATTCAAAATCCACGCTCATATGCACAAATAAGGGAGTTAATATTTCAATTACTGGAGCCATGTGCACAGAAGCATTTGAGAGCAAATGAGTGAGTGCTAGTACATGAAAACACCTTCCCACATACTTTGGTAAAAGGCAAGGTATTAATCTTCTTCAAACAAATGACTGAACTGAAATCCACTCTTAGAACTATAAGGTTTCCAAGTAGCCCATCCCCAGCATCTCACAGATGGACTGGATTCCACATGACCCATGTGAAGGCAGTGGAAATTTTACAAATATGAACTACTGTACACATCTGAGTTCAGAAACCAAAGAAGAGTTTGAAAAATCTGTTAAGAATGAAATTACAATTGACTATGGAGCATGAAATATTTTTGAGAGGGCTTCCCTGGTGGTGCAGTGGTTGAGAGTCTGCCTGTCGATGCAGGGGACAGGGGTTCATGCCCTGGTCCGGGAGGCTCCCACATGCCGTGGAGCGGCTGGGCCCATGAGCCATGGCCGCTGAGCCTGTGCGTCCGGAGCCTGTGCTCCGCAACGGGAGAGGCCACAACAGTGAGAGGCCCGTGTACCGCAAAAAAAAAAAAAAATTTTTTTTTTTGAGAACTTTAACATTAACAAGAAATCTCAAAAGCAGACAGAATGAGTTCCAATACTACACGATGAGGCTGGAGGGAGGAGGCCAAAAATAAGGATGCAACAGAGGTTACCATGTTAAATCCTCAGACCAGAGACTAGTAAATAATCAAATATCTCTCAAACAAGCTAACATGATGATGGGAAATGTTAAAAGTCAATTTAGTTTCAAAAACACACTGATATCATGGCAAACTACTGCAAAACGCTATCACAGGAAGGTTGATCATTCCACCAATGGTCCCATACTAATTGCAATCCTCATATATATCTAACCCAAGTATTCAAGCACTAGAACCAGAGAACACTCATTAGATGACTAATACCAAGAAGGATGTTCTATCTCTTGAACAGTAAGCAGAAACTTAATGGTGGTGCCTCAGTATTTTGTGCTGAAATGTTTAAAATACTGACTTATCTTGTGACCATACTTGACTCTTTACATTAGTCCTTGGAATATATATGTCTACTCAAATTTCTAAAAATTTTATTGATTCCTCATCCTTCATTTATTGAATTTTCTAGAAAATCAGATAACTACAAATGTACAGATTAAAATTTTAATCAGAAAAATTTTAAAACCAAGCAAAAAGCCAAAATCGAATAATGGAGGACCAAAAAAATAAAAAATCAAAACCCATGAATATTCTGCATAAATATTCAACAAAAGTGTATTTCACAGACATCAAGATTGTATAACACATTAAGTTATAGAAAGTCCTCACCAACATACTGAAAATCTTACTCTGAGCTATTCTGTGTTTGAATGAAATTTTTAATTTGTATGCATCCTTAGAATTTCCAAAGTCCTTTGCATAAATTATTTCACTTGATCTATGTCATAACCCTATCAGACAGGCAGGCAGGCCTAGGCTAAGTCATAAATATTCGGATTCCTAGTCCAGCATGTTTCCAACATAGAAAGCCTTATCAACTCTTTTCAAAATAATGTCATTTTTTCTTGATAGCCATATATAAACGTAAGCAAATCTTTTAATAAAAACGGTTCTGAGTTTTAAAAAAAATAACAACAATGGCAGTACTAACAGCTAATTTCTATAGAGTAATGTATAGAAAATCCTATATTATTTGACTTAAACAAGAAAGAAATGCATTATTTCATATAACAGGAAGACCAGAAAAGAAGGATTCCAAGGCTGCCCTTTAATTACTTATCTCGGGCACAGAAATAGTGTTAATATTGCAGTATCATGGTAAATTAGTGTATTGTATTACAAGAATATTAATTATAAACAAAAACAATGATATTGATAGAGAATATATTTACCCCAAAATTCTTTAAATATTTAAAATATCAACCCTTATAAAATATTCAAATAATAGCAATAAGTATATTAACCAAAAATAGAAGAAAAAAATCTAGTTCTACTGTTTTTTTTTAGTTAACTTTGGATTTATAATTTTTTTACTTTTATTGAGTTTGGTTGCCTTTATGTGAATTTAACCTTTGAATTGTTCTCAGAATTTTTCTTTTTAAACATTTAAAGTCTTTAATGTATTTTAGTAATTTTGGAATCAGATCATTTAAAGACAATTTTTTAAAAATCTAGATTTTGTTATATGTTAGAAGATTGTCAAAGTAGTGAAACAAATTAATTTGGTCTAAGAAAAATCATTCCATGTGATTTACATTCAGTATTATAAACTACTGTCTCAGTTAAAAGGAACTTGCTGGGCTCAAAAACAGGAACGGAATCTTTCAGAGTCTCTCCTGAGAGCTAACACTTTAGGAATAACTGAAAACAGAGAACGAGTTTCTCTTGTGTATTGATAAGGACAATGGTACCTATGAATTCAACAAATGGCAAATAACAAAGAAATGCATGCAGAACACAGCATGCTACACACACAAATGTTCATAAGTTATCCTACAATTGGGGCCATATAGTTGATTTTAAATTAAGATTTTTTTTTTAGACAGTTTAGATATGAAACAGATCTAAAGGTAGTAATATATATATTTGATGTTCAGAGAATTTAAACTGTGGCATTCCCAATCCCATTCGAGCAGGCATTGGCATTCTTTTCTAAAAATTAAATTACATGATGGTTTTAGGTGGTAGTTAACCCCTGATGTAGTTATGTCCCTGATTATTCCTAAAGTTAAAATGTGTATATTCTTTTACACAAAAAAGATAAAATGAAAAAGGCACAGTCCTAAAAATAACATGCATTTGTTTCAATTACATGAAAATTTTATCCTGAGAATTTTAGTGTTAGAATTATTAAATTAACTTGTTAATGGTATAATTTATCTTTGGTGTGCAAATCAGTTTTGGACACCTGACACTAGGACAGAAGGCACCAAACTCAGGTAACACTTGAGCCAGTCAAGTTAGATTGTATCCCTCATCCCTGCTCCCTCCCCGTTGCTCTTACCCTGGAGGTTATGGTAATCAGCTGCCTGGGAACAGAGTGAGGAAAAGGGACAGGAAGCCCAGGACACCCCACCCACTTACAGGCTTCCAAGCTCAGGGCAAGCTCAAGCTGAGCAATGGGAAACTTTTTAACTGGGATGAATGTTGGGAGATTTGATATTACATTGGATTTGGAAGTTTTAAATGCTTGGGGGAAAAGACCATTGTTTTATTATCTGAGCATGACCAGGAAAAATATAGGGTCTTTTTCAGATTTCATCCAAGGGGTGGAGAAAAGCAAGTCTAAAGAGAGAGGTTTGCAGTGGTAGTCACTGAAAGAACAAAGTTGCTTTCTGCTTACACCCAACTGAATACAGCACGTTTTAGTAACTCCGGACATGAAATTAGCACTGGGGCTCTCCCCATGCCTTTATTTGTGCTTGTCTGCTTCTCTCTTTATCTTCACATCCAACTGCGTACTCTTTTTCATCCAACCTCAAATACCACCATTTTCTGGAAACTTCCCTGATCCCCCAGGTGCAAGTCCTCTCTCTGTCCTTTGAGCCAGCATGGCACCTCACTAGGACTTTTCTTAAGGCATCTATACCTTCTATGTGTGCTTTCATTGTTCACATACATTTCTGCCTCTCTCCTTAGTCTACACATGCTGTGAGGACAGACTTTCCAAATGCATCATTTTTCTTCCCTCATGCCATCCCCTCTCTGTGGATATGCATAATATATCCCCCACAATCTAAATGATGGACTAAAATAGTAAATCTGTTGAATAAAAACAGGTTATTTTAAAGGATGAAAGAACATGGGAGAAGCATGGTAAAGTATTAATTATTTGGTAAAAATGAATTGTTAGGAGGGTAAAAGTAAGACTGCTACCTTTTATGATTACTTCACTCAAAATTGCTGTAAGTCTTGAAAACTATAGCAATACAAGTACACTTTTGTACAAAGAAATTATTTTTTCCACAAAGACTTCCCATCAGAAATCAGTAAGAAAGTGGCAATATTGTATCACATAGGGGTTAATAACATAAGCCCTAGAGGCACACAGCCTGATTTCAAATCCAATCCCAACCAATTTTTAGTTGTGTGACATTGGGAAATAATTCAATAGCTCTCTTGCTTGGTTTCCTCATCTTTAAGATGATTAAAAATGGTACCTGGTTTCACATTAAGACAGGAGCTAATACTTTGAAAATGCTTAGAAGATGGCAGATAGTAAGTGTGTAATTCCCATGTGCTCTGTGCTGTTCATCTGGTTCATCACAAAACTGTATGCACAATATTCAATCATCAAAGTTTCTGAATTTAATTGAAGCATCTCAGTATGCATAATACTAATTAGGCACGCAAATAAGAAGTCATATTTTATATCCTCTAATATAAAGTGGGAAACTCTCATATCTATTTCTTAGAGGAGTAACTTAATGAGTTATTTTGCAACCCACATATATAAATTAACTTCCATACTTTACCATCTCAGAAATAGCCATCCAGGGGCTTCCCTGGTGGCGCAATGGTTGAGAGTCTGCCTGCTAATGCAGGGGACATGGGTTCGAGCCCTGGTCTGGGGGGATCCCACATGCCACGGAGCAACTAGGCCCGTGAGCCACAACTATTGAGCCTGCGCGTCTGGAGTCTGTGCTCCGCAACGAGAGAGGCCACGACAGTGAGAGGCCCGCGTACCGCGATGAAGAGTGGCCCCCGCTCAACGCAACTAGAGAAAGCCCTCACACAGAAACGAAGGCCCAACACAGCCATGAATAAATAAATAAATAAATAAATAAATAAATAAATAAAATTAAAAAAAAAAAAAAAGAAATAGCCATCCACAATCCTTGTTTGAATTTACATGGCAGAACATATTTTTAAGAGTAACATTCTCTGATGAGTAATTTTACATCTAATTTACAAGTGGGATCCATAGAATACTAGTTCTGACAGATGCTCTTATCCACAAAAAGAGTTCTGGGTCAAGAACTCTGAAAAGCATGCAGACAAGATGTTACCTTTCTAAGATTTTTAAATGGCAACATACTCCACACTGAAATTCTACCGTAGAGAAACCAATTTAAGCTCATTGTTTCCTAAACATATTTGATGATAAAACTCTTCTCTAATATAACATTCCTCTGTCTCCCAGAGGAATACACACTGGGCGATGTTACTCTTAGAAATAAAAAGAATAAATGTTTTCTGCTTCTCTCTAACACTTATGACGCTATTAATACTGTATAGTCACTTAGTTATGTATTTAATAGATGCTTAAGGAATACCCATAGCTCCCTGTACCGGTGTAGAATATTTACAGTTTACAAAGCTCTTTAATAAATATTCCTCAGTTCAGCCAACAAGATGGATAGTAGTCAGCAGTTCAGCTTTCATAGACCCTCAAAAGCAATGCGAATTGGTAAAAAGAACATAAATATTGTATTCAGAAAGGTCAAGCTTTGAATCCCAGCTTTGCCACTTAGTATTTTATACCCTTGAGCATGCTTAGGTTTTCAAAGGCTCAAATGCTGTAAGGATTAAATGAGGTGACATATGTAAAGTATTGAGCACAATACTTTGAACATAATAGATACTTGCAAATGTATGCTTTCTTCCTAGTCACTTTTGAATACCAGCTGAGAAACAAAATCTCCTAGTTATGGATAGCATTTATTAATTCTCCCTAATTTTGAACAGAGGCATGATATTCATTTTACATTGTACCCAGCTCTGTCAGTTAAAATAGAGAAACCTACTTAAAAAAAATAGGACTCAGATCTGGTGAGATACAGTTAAATACCCAGTACTGTGCACTATGTTCCATTGTAAGAGATGGATACTTAGTGGGAACTCTTGGAACAAAATACCTATCTATCCAGCGGGGCAAGAAGGGATGATATTTTACAGAAGTAATAACTGGATACTTTAATATGAATAAAAGGTATTCAAAACATAAGCGACAGAGAGGTGAAGATAAGGTTTTCAACAAAGAAAGAAGCCTCTGAAAGAACAGAAAGTGTAACAGAGAATGGAATGCCTTTAAATGATTGGAGAGAATTTTGTGTGGCGAAGCAGTTATCAAGAGATGAAACTAGACACAGAGCAGGAGAGGCACTGATACCCTTAAATTTGAACTTTATCCTAAGGACAAAGTAAAGCTTCAGCAGGTTTAAAGTAGAGAGTAAAATAACTGGATATGTAGGCTATGAATCCACGCACTGCAAAATATGTGGTGCAAATTATGGGCTATGCAGAACCAGTCAAGAAGGATAAAACAGTGTTCCAGACTAAAGGTAATGGCAGCCTGGACTAGGACAGAGGCTGTGGAGGCCTAAAACAGTGGGAAGGTGTGAGAGACAGACTGGATGAGCAAGGGTATTAACACAGAACACTGTATATCCCCTCTTCTGCCACAAGCACCTAGCATCGGGGCAATAAAATATTGCCCAAGGTACTTGCAAAATTTACCTAATAATATTAGAGTAAAAACTGAAAGAATGATCAAAGAAAAAAATAAGCCAAAATATATTATTAAGCATAACTACAGCACTTACTGTATTTTTCATTTATTGTAGTTTCTCATTCATTGAAAGCAAAAGTGTTTTCAGTGCATATTTACTGTGTACCCACAATGTACAGCTAGTGAATTTATAACAGAAGCAACAACAACAAACAAATACAGGTCAATGGAAAGATATGCTTGTATTAATTAAAAATGTACAACTTTGCTAAAATGATAGTGGATTACATCATTGTCTCTATACATCTGAGGGTCATAAATATGACTGAAAAGGCTTTGAGGTGGAATAGGATGTCTAATTATGGGGAATAGATGAAATAAAGAAATGAAAAGATTAATATTTCTGAAGATCACATCCTCTATTTCTTTCCCTTAATGTTTCTAAATAATTCTAAATTTTGCTTAAAATATATATAATAACATGATATCTATTGAATGCCAACATATTTCAGCACTGTGCTAGGCATTTTGACAATGATTACACTCACTACTAATGTAATAGAGGGCCACATTTGATATTTACAGCCAGAAGAGTGCCTGGCACATTATCAGTATTCAATAAATAATTGTTGAATTTATGAATAACTGCTTTATAAGGAAGGTTGATCCTGGGGCCCTTTAAGCAAAGTGATGAGTTTGGCTGCTAAAAGGAGAGTCTCAGAGACTGGAAAGACCTAAACTGCTTTTAATGACAATGAGAATTTTAGAATTCCTGGGGGCAATCCAAAAGTAAGGAGGTGAGGACAAGTGAGGAAAAAAAGTCGGAAAGAAGTCAGAGAGATGACCTGAGGCTGGTGACTACCTGGGAAAGGAAAACAGACAATATCCAGAGAGCATTAAATAGCAAAGATAGCCAATATTCAATCTGTATTTGTTACCATTGATCATACACACACACACGCACACACATACACACACACATATGCTCTACCATCCATAAACTCCTTTTTTTAAAATTCAACTCTTTACATAAATAGTTTGTGTGAATGGATTTTGTGCAAGTTAAAGACAAGTGGTGGTGAGAATAAAGGACAGAATCAAGAGGATTAACAAGCCAAGCTACTAACTGAACCAATTAAGTAAGAGCAGGGCTCAAAGCCAGAGGTGATCTTGAGCATACAAAGCTCTGGGACTTTGAAGCAAAGGTGGGAGGGCTGTGGACTTTCACAGGGCATAAATACACTAGAACCAGTTCGTACAGGCTTGTGAGAGCCACTAGTCAAATTTTTAGAAATTTCTCCAGCTGGGTGATTTCATGTTGGTAGCTTCAAAATGGTCATGGTGGGATTGTTTACACCATGGAAATGAACAAATGCTAACTCGCTGCTATACTTTTCTTCCCAAGAGCGAGATTACCAGCACTCCATGGAAACTTACCCAGCTCTTAGGAAGCATAGGAATCCTAACTGACCCCTGTGTTAAGTAAAACTACAATTTATTTTCTGCGTCTGGGCTCTCAGATAAATAAAGGAGTGGGGAGGGGGTAAAGGAAGGACCTAGTAAACTAAAAGAGTAGGTTGTGCTGGCCAATAGGGCACCATTAGCCACATCTGGCTATTCAAATATAAAACTAAATAAAATTTAAAACTAAGCTTCTCAGTAGCACCAGTCATACTTCAAGAGTTAGAAAACACATGTGGCTAGTAGCTACCATTTTCAACAATGTGGATATGGAACATTTCTATCAATACAGAATGTTTAGCTGAACAGTGCTCATAGACTCTCTAATTTGAGAAACGTCACATTTTTCTTTTTAGGTTTCAAAATCCCCCAGTCATTGTGGTAAGGCTTCCTGGTGAGGTTGTAAACATCCTTCTTAGTCTCCTAATATTTGAGCAAAATATCTGATCATTATTGATTACATCTCTTTACTAACAGATCGTGTGCTGTTTTTAAAAGGCTTCAGCCAGAAACTAACAAAACTCTAACATACTTCCATGAATGGAAACTTCCATGAATGGAAATTTTGTGGTAAAAATTTTAGGAGTTTAAGTAAAATAATACCATTAAAAAATTAAATTATGATAAATCAGAAAAAAAATTTAAAGTTTATATAATGTGAAAAACCTTAAGAAGAAATAAAGGGCTTCCCTGGTGGCTCAGCGATTAAAAATCTGCCTGCCAATGCAGGGGACACGGGTTCGAGCACTGGTCCGGGAAGATCCCACACGCCGTGGAGCACCTAAGCAGTAGTGCCACAACTACTGAGCCTGCGCTCTAGAGCCCATGAACCACAACTACTGAAGCCCGCGTGCCACAACTACTGAAGCCCACGCACCTAGAGCCCGTGCTCCGCAACAAGAGAAGCCACCACAATGAGAAGCCTACGCACCGAAAGGAAGAGTCGCCGCCGCTCGCCGCAACTAGAGAAAGCCCGCACGCAGCAACGAGGACCCAGCGCAGCCAAAACCAAATTTTTAAAAAAGAAGAAATAAAGAAAAAATAATAATTGTGATATTAGTAACTAGCTAATTTAAAATTTGACTGCTTCCAGTAGGCTAGAATGCAAAAAATGTCTAAAATGTTTAAAACATATCATTGTGTATGTTTATTTGATGGGGGACGGGGTTGGGGGATAAAAAAATCACATTACATAGAAAGTAGCACAGAAAAAAAGAGTAAAAGAGTTAAGAAATCAAGAGATAATAAATAGTATTTCATGGAGGAATGTGTTTTAAAAAATAAAAATCTTTACAAAGTTTGTCACCTATGCAATGAGACTCTGAAAACATCATTTTAAGGATTTTATCACATAGTGTTCAACAAATTCTCAGTGCTAAGGGCGCTGGTGGAAGTAATGGCAATAACACAAGCACCCCAGGCTCCTATATCAGGGGTCTTGGAGGAAGAGCTGAGCGAGGGGACAGTGTGCTGAGTTGAAGCTTGGACACACCATCCTGCATTTGCTCCTAAAGGGATTATCAGAAGTGCTTCAAGTGCAGAGACCTGTATATATCTATACTTTCTGACATCAAACCATCAAATTATGGGCACCACTTTAATTGAGACTATATCTGAAATAATGACTTGGTGACGTACCAGACAATATTGATTACAAAAAAAAAAAAGAGAGAGAGAATTTTCTTTTAAGAGTACAATGCTGTGACTTGAGATTATTTAGGAGTAACTAAAGCACTGAGAAAGAAGCATTAATTCTTTCTGATACGACTGAATTGATGACTTCACAGCTTTGAAAAAAGTAAATCCTGCAAGAATAACTAAGGCACTGTACAGAAAGCACTCAACAACAGACAGAGTGGTGTTTGATATAGCCAGCTGGCAAGTGAATATAGGTCCCAGCAAGCATTCTTCCACATGAAATTGTTATAAATGTTATTGACTTTGAAGACGTCCTGGCCTAATATGATAGCAAATGTATCATAAACCATTGATGAGTCATGAATGAGCCTCCTACAAATAAAGAAATACGTAATAGTGCCACAATTCGATCTTTTTATCAAGGATAACTAAATCCAGAAACTCTCAAGTAATGGTGCAAGTCTCTACACATCCCTACAGATCTCTGCCAGGTTGAGAGTTGTTTATTATTGAGTTGGTAAGTAGAAGTCCAAAGGATTACTAGCTGTCCCTTGTATTCAGTCCATTCGCTCCCTTTTAATCACATATCACAAGGCACCTTTTCAAAAGATTTGCTACACATTCACCAAGTGTACATAATCTCTCTAATCTTCCAGTTCACTATCAGATAAAGAATTAAGGTTAATTTAACATGCCTTATTTGATTTTGGTGAACCCATGCTAGGTTTTTGTGATTAGCACTTCCCCTAGGTCACAATAAATAATCCTTTCCTAATACTTTCTGAAATATTGATCAAGGTTAACATTAAGGTTACAAGATCCTTTTTATTCAGAGTTTTAAAAAATTCTAGACCACTGAAGCATGATTAAAATGCAGAATAAGTACTGTATAAGAAACCACTGTAGAGGATCTGCAGGAGTACTTGGAAAATATGTGAGTTAAAGTATAAAAATTTTCACATTGCTTTGATAGTCTGAAGTTCACTGTTTAAAAGGGCACTTCATGGATATGTGTTGAATATTAGCAAGTAGTTGATGCTGTCCTGAGATTATTTAATAGATAGTAAATGTATATGCAAATATCAGCTTTTCTTAAGTCTCAGAAAAATGAATCCTTGAGCGCATATGCTGTGGAGATGAGTTTTGGCTGAATAGGAAATAAGAAAGTATACGTGTGAGTTACATTTTAATACACATGTACATATTAGGGAAAAAGCCAACATAAACAAATTGAGTAATTTGCATAATAGTTGTACCAAAATTCCTCTCTTTAAGGATCCTTCTCCCAATTAGTAATGCAAGAATCTTTTGATCATTGCTGAAAAATCAGTACCTCAGGATAGTATTAAGACTGATATCCTTCTCCTAGGGAAAAATATAATGACAATAATATAATTTTGCTCACATTCCAGTTTTGCATACATCTACGTACAAGAAACCTTAATTTATATCAAGTTCCTTTTTTAATAGTTACATGACTAAAAAGTAAAACTAGAGAGTTTTAATGTTTATGGAGTTCTTTTTCATTCATTCATTCAGCAAATATGTATTGAGCATCTACTCTGTGCCAGATGCCACTCTAGGCTCTGGAAACATAGTGAGTAAACCCCCAGAAGCTTGCCATCATGGAGTTTTCCATTCTCCTTAGTAAAGCCCATGTTTGTTGGACATGCCAGAACAGTGCTTACTACAAAGAAGGTATTCAATCAAATGCGTATTGAATGATCCAACTAAACCATCTTTAGGAGCTACTTATTTTTTCCACACGTAACTTTTCCATGAAACATAATCTGACCTTCAGAATGTCAAGCAGAATAAATAAAACTCATAATAATGATAAATATAGGAACTATGTATTGACTGCTTATAATATACCAAATACTGCACTAGGCGTCTGACCTACATTTTCTCATTTAATTTTCACAAAAACCTCATGAAGTGAGAACTGTTAGTGTCTTTCCAGATAAGGAAACTAAGTTTTATCCATAAGGTCATATGGATGACCTTTATCCAGGCAGCCTGAGTCCACAGCCCTTGAGATAAACCTCTATGTAACATTAAAACATAGTTATTTATTTCCTATAAATTTATTTATATTTATTAGGTGAACACTATGTAAAAAAGTCCATGTGCTAGCCAAATAATCACACTCCAACAATAACTACTACAATAAATAGAACACGATATAGTCTCTAGCTGGATTCAAGGGGATTATAGTCATATACTTAGGAAAGGTAGATGGTATGTCACTGATGAATATACATTAGATTCATTTCAACTGAATAAGAATTTGTCTAATACCAACTATGTGAATGGAATTACATATATAGACAAAAATAACTATCAGTCGGACTCAACTAAAAGATTGCAGGTAGCACAGAATAGCATCAGCCGCTATTTTAGCAGTTTCTAAATTCATTCTAGTATTATATGTACTCAATAGATACATTTACCTAGGGTGATGAGTATTATTGAAAGCTTCCTTACCCTTCATCCTGAATGCTTTCATTTTTGCAAATACTCTAAGATAGAGACTGATGTTCACAAGTGTGGCCATCAGATGGCACTAGCCTTTTCCTTTTCTGAAGAGAAAAATTTTGTATGCAAAAATCAGACTACAATGTCACTGGAGGCAAGGGGGCAGAGCAAGAGGCAAATTAAACGACTTTTCTAGCCAACAGAGGACATGACTAGTATGTTTATCATTCCTTCTAATTTTTTTTTCACTTTTGTAATTGCTTAAACTGATCTGTACTCAGACCTTTTGAAAGCTCTCCACTGGACTTGGGATTAAAAACCTTTACAATCCAGATATCCACAGCTTGGTGATTTCACCTCGTATTACTCCCTCCTTGCTCACGCCATTCCAGCCGCACTGCATCTTTTACAGTCCCTTGATCTCTGGGACATTTTTTTTTTTTTTTAATTGCGGTACGCGGGCCTCTCACTGTTGTGGCTTCTCCCGCTGCGGAGCACAGGCTCCGGACGCGCAGGCTCAGCAGCCATGGCTCACGGGCCCAGCCGCTCCACGGTATGTGGGATCTTCCCGGACCGGGGCACGAACCCGTGTCCCCTGCATCGGCAGGCGGACTCTCAACCACTGCGCCACCAGGGAAGCCCTGGGACATTTTCAGTTACTCTTTCTTTCACATGGAACTTTTTCCACTGCCTTGTGCTCAGCTCACTCTTTCACTTCATTCAAATCTCTGCTCTGATAGCAGCTCCCTAGAGAGGGCTTCCAGACCACCCTGTGGAAATAGGACCTTCCTAACTCTCTATTCCCTTACCCTCATAATTCTTCCTAGCACTTATCACTCAAAGATGTTATAACACATACCACTTATTGTCTGCTTCCCTCACTAGACTGGAAAGTTCTATAAGGGCAAGAGCTTGGTCTTTTCACTGTTACTGCCTGGCATCTAGAAGATTGACTCTCATGGTAAGACTCAATAAGTGAACACATAAACAAATGAATGAATGAGTTAACGAACATCTAGAAAGAATTACAGAAATCATTTGTCAAGAGTGTAGATTTGCACCAATGCCATCAACAGGTTTACTTTTACTTTTACTTTTACACCTGTTTCATTTTGATTTCTTAAAATTTGAAAATTTCTAGGGCTTCCCTGGTGGCGCAGTGGTTGAGAGTCTACCTGCCGATGCAGGGGACACAGGTTTGTGCCCTGGTCCGGGAAGATCCCACATGCTGCGGAGCAGCTGGGCCCGTAAGCCATGGCCGCTGAGCCTGTGCGTCCAGAGCCTGTGCTCTGCAGTGGGAGAGGCCACAACAGTGAGAGGCCTGCGTACTGCAAAAAAAAAAAAAAAAAAAAAAATTAAAAATTTCTAAATTAACCTGAGGTAAGCAGGTTAAGCATACATTTCAGATGCAAGTATTGTTGGTCTAAACTCCTATATATGAAATTGTGGCTTTGTTTTTACACATTTTTACAGATATTAATTTTTTGACCCCATCACCAGCATCACAGAACCCGATTTGATTTTACTTTCATCTGAGACAGGAATGGCTGTCTTTAGAGATGAAAATTAGTCTTTATATTCTAATGCATGAAGGCTAGGAGGAGCAGTGTATATAAATAACATTGCATGAGGAGTTATTTTTGTGATTGTTTTGAAGATTGGAAATACGGTCATAGGGGTTCTTTTAATGTCTATATAAAGCAGAGCCAAAAGGTCAACCAATGGGGAGAGAGAAGATTTTTTTCCCTCATTCCCCCATGTATCTTTGCCCTTTTGTACTGTAAATTGCATAGGCTGGTATTTAAATGTGCAATGTCAAAGGCAAAGCGCTTGCCTTCAACCTATGCTAAAGGACAGCTGACAAGGGACAGAAAGAAAAATCCTGCCAAGAGCTTTCAATGCTGAACTTGCCTATTGCACATACCGCCTCTCCAGTTTCTCATATTACAGTATTTACCTTCTGGACAAAAGTCGCCAGAGGAGCGAATTTTCTTCCAACAGAGCAACAGCTATATTCCACCTCTGAGACCAATAACCCCTCCTAGCCACCTCTGTTAAACAAAGACACCAAGGATGATGATCTGAACCATTTCGGCCCTTAAATCACGTTTGTAACAGCAGCTATTTTTGTCCAAGGCTATTTCTACATTCTGCTTATTTGGCTCTCACAAGTAAAATTACTCATCCAGGACTGGGTAGGTGTAATGCACAAATGTAAGTGGAGTTCAGACACTAATAAGGACATGCTGTAATAATTTCGACCAGAGGCAACTTGTCATAATGGGTAGTGTAATTGTGGCAGTTATTTTCCTGGTCTAGGAATACAAGCCAGCTGGCAAGGAAGGGTGGATGCTCACACTATTGTCTTTCAGCAACTCAGTAGGAAAGGGACTAAAAAAATCAGTTTGTGCTCACATCATCAAATATGTCTTCAGCTATTGTTCCACATATTGTGTGTGTTGTTTGTCTGTGGGTAGTCAAACCAAGCAGCTGACAGACAAGTTATTTAATCAAGAAGTTGCTAAATCCAATCATACAGTTTTAAAAAAATGTTTAGCTTTAGAAAGAGAAATTAAAGATTATCTATCCAAGTTTTCAAATTTTTCATTTTCCAGCTTCAAGGTAAGTGATGATGATGACATTCTTCCATCACCAGCACTGGCACTCTAAAAGCAGTGATGGTCAAAGAGAAACCTCTTCATGCATGCCCAACTTCCACAGAGGTGCCTACTGGAATCTCGTGTCATTTGACAGAGTGTCCTCTCCCAAGATACTCCTTTCCCCAGGCTGGCCCCCAATCTCAACCAAGAGCCACGGATGCTATTCCAACTCCTTGGTTTAAAAAGAAAAAGCAAAAGCCTGGAATGATGAGGCACTTGTTCAAGGTCATGCAGCCAGTGGCAGGAGTAGACCTCACATTTAGTCTTCCAACTCCCAGGAGAGTATTCTGTTTCATTGCTTATGGCTACTTCCTTCATGGGCCTTAATGAGTGCTTTCTTTATTTGGTGTTATGGACTGATGCTTATGCCTCCCCCCACAAATTCATATGTTTAAGCTCTAACCCCCAAAATGTTGATATCTGGAAATGGGGCTTTTGGGAGATAATCGGGGTTAGATGAGGTCATGAGGTTAGGGCCCTGATCTGAAGGGGTTAGTGCCCTTATGAGAAGAGACACTAGAGAGCATTCTCTCTCCATGTATATGCACCAAGGAAAGGCCATGTTGAGCACACAGTGAGATGGTGGCTGCCTGCAAGCCAGGAGAAGACTCAGAATGAAATCTACATTGCTGGCACCTTGATCTTACCACATCACCTCCAGAACTTTGAGAAATAAATTTATATTGTTAAAGCCATCCAGTCTATGGTATTTTGTTACGATAGCCCAAGCAGACTAATAGATCTGGCAGCACAGAATCATCCTAGAATCACCTATGGGCCCCATACCAAGCCAGCTGAATCATAATTTCTAAGGGGGTGATAGAGTCTGGTGCTCAACATATCTAAATCTTTCGGAAAGTATGATTTAAAAACCTGCCTAGATGGGGATGCAATTGTCTATACTGAATATTTTTGAGAATGAAAGGGAGTGTGATTAATAACTATACCATTACAACAGATGCAAACTGATATGTATGTCACCTTGATCTTGAGTGATCCTGAAGCACCCCCTTGCTCCCAGCTGCTGACCATCACTGAAGCTTTGACCCTGGTTTTGAAATCAGAACAGAGTTCAAGTTCTGATCCCTTCTTGTATAAGCAGTAGGATCTTTTACTCTTGAAAAAAAATGAATATGTGATTCTCTTTGCTCATCTGTGAAATGTGGGTAGTAATTTTCGTCTGTTTGTCTTTAGTACCTGAGTGGTTAAAACATTATAATAGAAATGAATGTTGAAGTGAATGGGCCAATCTCATATAAAGGGGAATCCTGAAGTTTTAAGGCAATAATGCAAGCAATAATAATGTGTGGATATAAATGTTAGCTTCTCTCCTCTTATGGCTTTAATATATAAAATTACAACTATCTCAAGCAACCTAATTTCTATTGTGCTGCTTTTGGACAGAAATCATTTTTAAAGTTAGTTTTTATAGTTGTAAGAAAACAAATGGTTTCGATAAAGTTTAGAAGTGACTCTCCTTCTGTCATGTAATGATGGCAAAGGGTGGCAGCTCAGATACGAGTATCTTTTCAAGTCTTCTTTCTGGTTCTACTGTTTTTATAGAGGAGATGCCATGACTTCTAACAGCAAAACTGTCTATTATTCTCTCAAAACAATTAACAAAAAAACTTTTGAATTCAGTGAAGGTCAGAGGATTAATAGGTTTTATCTGCAATGTGTTTGAGAAGCTAATTAAGACTCCACATACAGCAGAGGAGACTGGGAATACAATATTTAGCTTTTCTCTACATGACCACTGTGAGCAAAAGTGAATAGAGAAAGACACAGTGATTTGCCTCATTGACAGAAGGCAAATCCTTTTTAAAGGAAATAAAACTAAAAATACTTCTCTTTGACAGAAGATGCTTCCTTTATTTATTGAACAAATGTATTCAGCGTCTGCTTTATACTGGCATTATTCTAGGTTCTGCATATTCAGTATTGAACAGAACAGATACGGTCTCTATTCTTTTTTTTTTCCTTTTCTTTTTTTAGCTTAGAGGCAACCTGATTAACAAAGAAATCACATTAAAAATTAATGAAAAGAACTTTAATTGTGGTCAACTAATTAGAAAAGGAAAATATTCTTTGGTTCCCCAAAACAGTATTTAACAAAACTGACTTAAACAGCCAACTTAAATATTGACATGAAAACAAGCGTGCTATTTAAAGTCATCATAATGAGAAGAAATCCATTTCCCTGTAATTATTTTATATTCATTTACTACAATATTCTTCTTCCAGTTAAAAGAGAGGAAATAACAGAGACCCCAAAATTCTCTAGGGGACATTATCTGCTAAAATAATGTTTTAGCAGATACGGCTTTTTTTTCTTCCTCTGAACCTTGGTTGCCATACAATGTGTCATTTTCCTTTATAGTGTTTTGAATGGCTATCTTCTCTGAATACATCATGTTGGGTCAGGTCCCCCCTTATCTCTCACCAGCACTATTTTAATAGATTTGAAGTCTATAGTATTTATTAAGATCGTTTTCCAACTAGTATTTCTCTTGGTCTTTCCCACTTGACAGGTTAATATTTGTATGTTATGTGTACATGCATTTATACACACACACACACATACATCATCATGTCAATCCCTTGTTTTTACATTTTCAGTGGCTCTCCATTATCTGCCAAATGAAGTGTAAATTAGGTATGCCCTCAAAGCTAATAATCAGCTTCCTTTTTAATCAGTACATGGCTTCCCAATTTTACTTCCCTTTCTTCCCCATTCTGCTCTCTCTTCATGCTTTATATGGACTTTTCTCCATCTTCTTGCCACCTAACCTATATTGCCCCTTTCAGGAGAACTCAGCCACCAGAGGGAAACACATAACCCAGTTCTGCCCACACATCTAGCATGTGACCCAAGTTTTGCCCATCAGTATATTCCCTGGGAATTTTGAGTTACATGATTTTCCTTGGGATTCAGTGTTTAAAGGCAATATAAGCCTTAAGCTTACAAAAAATAATCTTGCAACAAGGTGTAGAGAGATTACATGAGACTATAGGTGAGCAATAAGCTGCTGAGAGATGGGAAAAAAGAGATCAAGAGAGAAAGCCATGATAATATCCTTTATTCCCCCCCTTGGACTCCCAAGGAAAGTAATCCAATAAATTATAAACTAGTTTGAATTGAACTCATCATGATGAATCAGAATTAAAATACTCCCCACAAAATAGTGGGTTCTCCAAATATTTTTAAAATAATTCAAGTCCCCATGATCTTCACATGAAGATTGTAATGGCAAATCATTATTGCTCACAGTTTACACAGGAGTAATTTAAGATAAAATAGTTGAATAAAATTGTGCAAGGTTATGTAACAAAACTTAGACCTAACAAAAGAAGCATTTGATGTTTTCAGTACTTACTTCCTAGATTACAAACCCCTCTAATTTCCTCTGTTTACCTCAATATTGCCAATCATCATAGGTTTTAACACCTCCTGGATCTATAATAGTGCAAATTATAATAGAGAAGGTATGTGTTTTCAAGGGGCTGCCAGGAAAAAAAAATAGCAAAAAGACGTAACAGGAATAAGTACAAATTATTATATAACAGAAAGGATAGTGAGCTCTTTCTAACTGCAGTTACTAGAGAAGCTAATAAATGTAAAAGCATTATGGGATGTTGTATTATCTCTAATTTGTCTTGGGCTGACTCACTGTGTTTATTAATAGTTTGGAGAGAGAAACATGTTGTTCATTTTATACTCCAGCTATAAAATGACATCTTTTCAAATTGAAAATCAAAAAGAAAGGCAGGTTTAAACTCGGAATAAAATTAAAAGAATCATTTGGGCTTGTTTTATATTTTATTTATAAAATAAAACAAATGAGAGTCACCCCTACTTTTAAAAAGAAACAATTTTAATTATATTAACATGATATTTTCTGGCAAGCAAGTGCTGAGTAGACAAATATAGTTTCCTTTCTAAGTCTGGTTAAGTATATACGTATTGTTTTCCACTCTCTAAAGCAGACTACCATAAAACAAGCACTTAAGAAATATCAGAGAAAAATTATTTTTCTCTTATAAGAATTCATGCAGCAAACTGAGATCCATCAAACACAAAATCCTTGATACAATTTATCTACCTGCTTGATTTGATAGCTTTTATAATGCTATACCTATTCTAAATCTGTATGGAAATTTCATTTGGTAATGAACATATAGGTTGGAAATAACAGAATCCCAGCATAAACTAACTCGGACAAACAGAGGAATTAACTAAATGATATAACCTAATGGCAGGAGGTCAGGGGATGGTAGTTTCCAGGGACACGTGGATCATAGGGTTGAAATACCATTAAAATTCTACCTTCATCCTTTGCTTCTATGTGTCAGCATTATTTTCAAGATTGGCTGTCACAACAAGGGTGTAAACATAACCAATTACATTTCCTGGACTCACATTACCTAATCTGACCACCTTAAAAGAAGAGACTATCTTTCTTTTGTCCTTTGTAAAATGTCCATGGACAAGACTCTGGTTCAGCTTGGATCATGCATCCACTCACGGGTAGAGTGGCAGGTACATCAGTGATGATGATTTGAACCCTCATTTGAGCTATGTGATCAAAATTAAAGAGGAGAATCATTCACCAAATGAGCAGGGTGAGAAGAAAAGGTTTATAATTGTGGCTTTTTTCATCTGCATTATATTTTTACAGGCTCTCTACAAGTAAGGAAGAATAACTCATACATTAATTGTCTTTCTGTCTGTGATTGTATTAAAACAACTTGCTAGCTAAAAGACATCACATGTTGATTGTAGCTGTCTTTTTTTTTTTTTTTTTTTTTTTTTTTTTTTTTTTTTTTTGCTGTACGCGGGCCTCTCACTGCTGTGGCCTCTCCCGTTGCGGAGCACAGGCTCCGGACACACAGGCTCCGCGGCCATGGCTCGCGGGCCCAGCCGCTCCGCGGCATGCGGGATCCTCCGGGATCGGGGCACGAACCCGTGTCCCCTGCATCGGCAGGCGGACTCTCAACCACTGCGCCACCAGGGAAGCCCCTGTAGCTGTCTTTTTGACAAAAACTTGAGTGAAGCTAAAATTCAATTGAAACCACAAATTAAAATTTGCACATACTTGTAAAACCCAAATGCTGAAACTGTTGGAAATGAAAGAAATTTATTCAAAAAACAAATGATTAGAAATGGCAAGAACATGTGGTTAGAACCTCAAGTTAATTACCTTGCTGCACAAAAGGGCTGCCCTGGAGTTATCAGCAGCCATCAGTTCATGAAGCCTTTTACAGCATTGTGGAGACTTTAGATTTTACTCTGAGTGAGATGGAAGCCTCAATAAAGGTTGAAGCAGAGGGAGGTAGGATCTCCATTGGCTTGCGTGCCTCCACAGCTATAATGAGTTCAGCCCCTTTTGACCATAAATAAACTTTGTCAAAGTTGCTGAAATTTTTCGGTTTTCTGTTGTTGTTGTTATTGTTGTTGTTACAGTATGACCTTGCCTACAGAAATAAGAGATGATGGTAACTGAATGAGCGTAGTTCTTAAAGATAGTGAGAAAGGGTCCTTTATGTCAAAGGTGAAGGTGACAGGATTTAATAATAGGTTGAGGAAGAGAAATAAAGGAGTCACTAGTGATTAGAGACATTTGTGCCTAAGCAGAAAAAAGAATGATATTATCATTTATGGATAAGGGGAAGAGAGCTGAGTGTAGGGAACACATTCTAGGGTATGTGTATATGAAAATTTGAGTTTGTTTTTTATAAACCATATTAATTTGGGGATGTCTAATAGATATTTAAGTGGGGATGTGGAATAGGAAAGTGGATAGATGAGTGTAGAGTTTAGGGAGATATCAGAACTGGAGACATACATTGGAGACTCATTATCTTAAAGATGGTATCAAAACCATGGGACTGTACGAGGTTACATAGGAAGTGAATACAGAGAAAGAGACATAGGATTGAGCCCTGGGTTGCTTCCATTTTTAGATGCCAGAAAGAAAGGGAGGAAACAAGCAAAGAAGACCAAGAAAGAGTGACCAGAATGTTAAAAGGAGAAAGTATTGTCCAAGAGGCTGAGTAAAGAAAGAGGGATCAACTGTCAAATGCCCTTGAGTACTGAGAATTCACATTTGGATGTGGTATTGTGGAGGTCAGTAGCACCCTTGACAAGAATTGTGTGGGTTCAAAAGCCTAAATACAGTGAGTACATGAAAGACTGGGAAAAGAGTGTAGAAAACCCATAAAGAGTTTAGCTCTAAAGGGGATTTGAGAAATGGGACAATAATCTGAGACAAACTGCCATCAACAACAGGACGCGTGTTTTAATATATAAGAGATGTTATAGCACGTTGTACGCTACTGGGAATGACCAGTAGAAGAAGTCAAAATGAATTTGCAGAGGAAAGAATTGCTGGCGAAACATTCCTGAGTTACCAGACGGAAATAGCATATTGTGCACAAGTGAAAAAATTGTTCCTGTAATTGTATTGTATTGTATTGTATTGTATTGTATTGTATTCAGCCAAGAAGGCAGAGACCATAAGGAGATGTCAGTGGATTCCATGGTCAGAGCTCATGAGATCTGTCTTCTAATTTTTATTTTCTAAGGGAACGAGGAAGCAAGGTATTCAGCTGATAGAGAAGAAGGGTGAAAAGGTGAAGAAAAATTGTAAAAAGGGGAACAGGGAAATAGTAGCCTCAGAAAGGAGAGAGTGAACTCTTAGGTTTCTATTCCTAAAAAGTAATAGAATCACTTGGCAGCGCCATTTCAAAAGACTCTATTTACTTGAAAAATGTCCACTAAGGCACTGCATATGAGGAATAGTGGAGCAATAATAACAAGTAATATAAATTCCTAGTAATATAAATGTACATGTAAATTTAGTGAATATACTTATTTTTAGGGAGAAGAGGGCCCATTTCATCTATTCTTTGATAAACTTATTTCACATGTTCAATGCCATGTTTGTTTTTTTTTGTTTTTTGTTTTTTTTATTTGTCCTTTGATTTGTATAACTTGAGTATCTACCCACCTCTACATCACCACAGTACCTTTCAGGACAATTATTTTTATCTGCCTCTGCTTCTGATGTATTTTAGCATTAGCTTTTACATTCGTTCATCTTTTTGACTTTATGTTCTAAGATTAATAGAGCTAACAGGACTATAATTGACTAAGATAATTGCTCCACTTTTTTTCCTGAAACTGAAATCATTTCTGGAAAAAAAAAGCTTCTTTTGATTACAGAAGTATTATATATGCTCCTCCATGCCTCCTTCATAAGTAACAGACAAACTTCCTAAAACATAATCACAATTCTTATTTTCCAGACTGAAAACTTTTGCTGTCTGAAAGCTTTTTTCCCTGACTTTTGCATCTTAAGTAATTGTTGTACTGTCTCTTCTACTTTAAGCTCATTGTCATTGGAGTTTTCCTTCTGAGATGTTTCAAGATATTTCTTTACCCTGAGGGCAATTAATCATTTCTCAATATATGTTACATATTTTATTTCCTTTTCTCATAGTGTCCTGGGTTTATTCAGACATTAATAAAACATGCTCTGATTAGATTCAGAATAGTGTTTTATGCTACAATAGATAGACAGTAGAAAGAGTGTGAATTTAGGTTATATACAATTAAAGACAGTGAACATTTACTCTGGAATCAACTCTTGATGAGTCTTTTTTTTTTTTTTTTTAATAATCAGCTAGGAGTTTGACAAATGGCCAAATTAAAATCACAATAATAAAAAGACTTCATTTCAAAAGTTAATCCAGACATCAGTTTCATTTAGCCTGACATTTAATTTTGGAAAAATACAGTCTTATAAGTCTCCTTAAATTTAATATAATTATTCTTCTTATAGGATTAAATCTCAGAGAGATACCCACTCTTCTGCTTGAACACTTGGAATGGTAGACTTCACTGACTGAAAAGATTCCCTATATAATCTTGACCATTCCATAGTGTCTTTTAATTTCAACTATTGAGTCCCAACCCTCAGGGATAATAAAGAGTAAGTGCACCTAAATAAGTGGGCACATCAAAGTTATAAACATGTTGATGCCCACCCTGGTATCTCATTTCCATATTAAATATCTACATTTTCAAAGTACTCCCTTCTGAATATAATCTGGTTTATTTTTTTAAATCTTTGCTTAAATTAAAGACTCTTATCCAAGTGAGATTCTAAAACTACAAGGTATAGTGGAAAGATTTCACTCTTTAGACCATAATTTTTTTTTTTTTTTTTTTGCGGTACGCGGGCCTCTCACTGTTGTGGCCCCTCTGGTTGCGGAGCACAGGCTCCGGACGCGCAGGCTCAGTGGCCATGGCTCACGGGCCTAGCCACTCCGCAGCATGTGGGATCCTCCCGTACTGGGGCACGAACCCACGTCCCCTGCATCGGTAGGCGGACTCCCAACCACTGCGTCACCAGGGAAGCCCCAGGACCATAATATTTTGTTTAATGAAATCTGCAATTTCATTTGCTTTTGGGGGGGGCCTACATTATATTACATTATCCTATGTTGAGGTGCTTTTCTAAAATACTTAAGTATTTTCACCATGGATGGTAGCTTAAAAAGTTGTCCCTTATACTATTCTGTAAATAAATTTTTAAAAAATGACTTCTTGAAAAGAACTCTTACGTTGTTGGGTTTTTTTTCCCATGTAGTAACAATTCCATTTTATTGTGGTTTTATTATACTAATTTAACTTTGAGGGAATCAACTTTACCCTTCCAATTTCAGTCCAAATATCTTGGACAAAGTTTATTTAATTGTTCTGCTTAAAAGATAGGACCGGGCTTCCCTGGTGGCGCAGTGGTTGAGAGTACGCCTGCCGATGCAGGGGACACGGGTTCGTGCCTCAGTCCGGGAGGATCCCACATGCCGCGGAGCGGCTGGGCCCGTGAGCTGTGGCTGCTGAGCCTGCGCGTCCGGAGCCTGTGCTCCGCAATGGGAGAGGCCACAACAGTGAGAGGCCCGCATACCACAAAAAAAAAAAAAAAAAAAAAAAAAAAAAAAAAAAAAAGATAGGACCTATGGCCTAAGCTAAGACAATCAGATTATTCCTTTACTCTCACCACAAACGTTAGCTCAGGAACCAGTCCACAAGGACCAATATGACTCAATTCAGGTTTTCAGTTTGAGCTCTCAGGAAGCCAATCTATTCTTTTCCTCATAGGACATGAATAAGAGAGGATGGAGGGCAGGCAGTACCTGATATGGCCAATTTGCAATCACATGGGCCAATATCAAGAAAACAGAGTCTAAAAGTGAGGAGAGATAAATCTCATCCTAATGATATCATTTGACCCCTGGGTCAAGATGAACTCGAAGATACTTTACTCTAGAACTGTATTTGGATAAACCAATAAATTCTTTATTTTAGATGGTCTGCCAGTTGTGAAAGCAAATATCTTCAGTGATAAAGCACTGTTAAAATTTTATGAGTTCCAGTTTCCAGCCTGTTTAAAACTATGTTAAATGCATCTAGGTCAAATACCTTATTACATAAGTCTGTGTCATCCCTGTTCTAAATTTCTAAGATACCAACCTACCAAAAGAGACATAATTTCTATACTCAAGCCGTGATCTTAGTGTGAGCCCTTGTACATGCTCTATTGTGATAGTGGACATGGTATATTATAAATGTCTATCTGCCTATTTTCTAAGGTCTTTGAGAGCAAGTGCCATGTCTTTTATACTGACCTGTCTCCAATATTTAGCAGATTTACTTGCAAATGTTACGCACCTATTAAATATTTGTTGAGTGAAAGAAGAAGGAAAGCATAATTTCTACAAGAAAAAAGAGAATCAGACTTATAGTATATCTTCTTTATTTCCTCCTTTCTTATCCCTGTCTGCAATATGATCTCAAAGGAATTAGGAAAAAAAAAGAAGCAAAAAGAAAAGAAAAGAAAAGAAAAAGACACTAAGGCAATCTACAATCTGCGTTTCCTAGAGTTGGAAAAAAAACGTTTGCAGGTTGCTAAAGACAGCGAGCTTTATTTGGTGAACTTCTTACTGCCTTTGCTCCATCACTAACTGGTAAGCATGGCCAAGATACTTAACTGCTCCAATCTTGAGTTTCCCTTTCTATAAAATGGGCATTATAATATCTACCTCAAGAGTTGTTGTAAGTATTAAATGAGAACACAGGGAATAAATTTAACTGTTATTACTATGACTTTAAAATATCTTGATAAAAAGAATTCATATTGGCACGATTTGCTAAATTATTTTTTAAATATGCTTTTGGAATCCCAGGAGAGGCTGGGATGGAAGGAGATATTATTTGGAAATTTTTTAAGCTTTACTTTTACTGAAAGAAAAATCTTGTAGGCTTTTAGGATACATAATACAAAAAAATTACTGGATATTTTGCTTCTATATGCTTAAATGTATATCTCAGGCCACAAGGGAAACTCAGGCTATGTAATTCCCCAACAAATTGGTCAAAATCCTCCCATCTATTAAAATTAAAAAAAAGAAAAACTTGTTTCTAATATCTCACTTCCTGTCCCACTCTGTGTAATCTTCTCATTAAAATTTAATTTATGGTGTTTGCAAGAGACCACTTTGTTTTAATGTTAAATTATTTTGTTTTTTATTTTTTTTCAGAAAATACTTCATTCTGAAAATAAACTGCATAAAATAATTTATCTAATATGGGTACAGGAAATACTTAAGTATCATTATGGATGCATACAGGGAAGAAATAGTCATAGTCTATTTACTCATTCTTCCTCATATGTATTTCAATCCTCCTTGTTGAAAATACTTCACAAATCATAACACAACTCCCTCATACTCACATATGAGGGCTGATTTTGTTTCTGTCTTCAGTGGGAGGGCGGTCTGGATTCTCCATAATAAGCATTAAAAAGACTATTAAAATAGTCACTTTGTATACTAGTTTACTTTTTCCAGGCCTGAATAATTTTTAATATGAACACTTTCCCTTTCTGAATTTTAAAATGTATTTTAAAATTCTTTTTTAAAACAAAATGCCTTTATGTCCTTTCTGCATTGAGCCCAAACACACTTTTGCATTGTTCAAACCCAAAGCTAGAACATGGGGGATTATCTCAGAGATCCCACAGCACATTATGACATTAAATCCCTCTTGCTATCTCTGAAGCATTTTAGCTTCTATCCGGCTAATCCACATGTGATATAAGAGGTAATCAAGGATCACAGTAAGTAACAAGTCAGCTGACTTTCTTGTATTGTTTCATTACAAAATCTCTTACCCTCAAAAGAATAAGCAACTATTGTCTTACATGATTTCTATGACTACAAAACACTTGAAAATGGATTCTCTTGCCTTCACAGAAATTCAAGCATTGTAAATGTTTTTAATATAGTCAAGCTGCCATCATCTGAACTCTGACTTGCAATCTAGTCTATCTGGGAACTAAAAGCTAACTTGAAAGTAATCTACATTTGCCCTGTAATTTTGGAGCACCCCGAATTACTAATTAGATCAGGTCCTTTTTGTGCCAAATTCCCGATTATTTACCTGTTGAACAATTTTTTAAATAATTTCATCTACAATATACATTAATATAATTGCTCAATATCACTAAAAAGTGTGTGAAGTACCTGTATATTAAAATTGATATTAACTGGGAGATTACCACAGAATATGTAGAATCCCCCACAAAATTATTCTAGATTTCAAAGGGTCTAACAAATAATAAGCTGATGCATTTGTCAAATCTTGCCCAAATGCTTATGCACAAAATTCAAATACAAGATAACTTTCTACAATCAAGTGCTTTTCAAATAGAAAAAGATGGAATGAGCATAAAAAGCTATAATCTTCTCAAAATACAAGTTTGGAAAACAGAAGTTTGCTCTTTTAAACTGAAACTTAACAATGAACACATATGAAAGATACTATATATTATCTTGCCAATTATATCTGTACATATATATATTTCAAAAAGTTACTTTTAAATACAAATCAATGTATTTTCATGGTCTGTAATCTGCCATGTAAATTATTTTGAGCTCTAGTAGCTAGAACAACTTATTACAAAAGTTTTATAAAGTAAAACAGATGATAGTCTATGTCTGGTAGGCATAGAATTTAATGATATGTTCAAAGCTATAAGCCTCTATAAAGGATTTTTTGCAATGTCTCAATGACAAAAGAAAATACTATATAGAGGAATCAAGTAGCTAAAGGTTTCAGTTTTTCAGAATTTAATAGTATGTGCCCCATACAGTAACTGAAAATATTCTATGGTAATAGATATGATTGTATCATTTAAACAGCACATGCTTTATGAGCTTTATACTGGATTAATCCGATCTGGTTAACTTATCACCACAAAGATATTTTAATGTAAAGTTCTAATGGGGTATTTTAACTGAATGAATGATTCTTTAAACACAGTGCTACAATACACTCACAAACTTACCTTTTGCCATTCAGAGAACATCAAGAACACTTAGATATATCTTTTTCTAAAACTGAGCCTTTCAATTCAGAATGTATTTAGTATTGGAGTTTTAGTTTTATCACAACAGCCTCTTAATCTTATATTGTATATCTTTCTAAGGTGATCTAGATGAATTCCTCTTCATAACTGGAAAACACCAACTTTTTACTGTTGGAGTGTCTGTAGTGTTACCTCAGAAAAATGCAGATTATTTTTCCCCCATGAGCTCATCAAACAATGAATTCTAAATTATCTCTTATATTTCCACTTATACTTCATCCCTTTAAGCATCAATCTCTCACATTCTGTTTATGTTTATCAGACACTAAATTCACCTTCCAAAGCAAAACTAAACAAAAAACAAAAAAGACTCTTTACTCCTTATACAGCCACACACACACCAAAAAAGAAAGAAATTCACTACTTTCTTCTCATTTTTGGATCTCCATTCCAATCTGGCTTTATCTCTTCTCTGTGCTTGTCTTTTCTGCCCTCACATTACAACTTCTAAGTAATATTCACCAAGTGGATAACTTCTTGCTTCTTGAAACATACATTTCTGAAATGTCTCTATTACCAAACTCCTTTGCTTTTCCTTTAACCCCTCTAGCAATTCCTTTCAGCCCCTCTTACTTTATTTTCCATTACCTAATGTCTAGATGTTGGAATTTCCCAGGTCTTGATTCTGTATTCTATTCTTTTTCTTCTGACACAATCTCTCTGGGTGATCTCATCTACTCCCAGGACAATACCTGTGATCTATATGGATAACTCTTTCTATGGTTTCACTTCAGAATCTCCTCTGAGTTCCAGACCCATATTTCTAATTGACTGTTCAGAGTATGTGGCTGTGGAGCCACACTACCTGGGTTAATGTCCTGGCCCTGACATTTACTACCTCTCAATTTTATAATGAGGGTTATAATAGCTTATTTCCTGATTTATCATAAAGATTGAATGAGTTAGTATGTGTAAAGCACCTAAAATAGTTCCTGATACAAAGTTTGGATGATGCATCACATACACCTGAAACAACACACTCAAAAGGAAGCTCTGAATTTTTTCCATCACAGCTGTTCTCGTATAGGCTTCCCCATTTCAATAAATGACACCATCTTTTCATTGGTGTACCTATTCTCTTTTCTCTGTCTAACCTATTATCTAAATGAGAATATACTTGTATTAAACACAAATCAAAATATTTTCTCCACTGCTGATACCCTTCAAGAGTTTCCCATTACAATTTTAATAAATTCAAACACCTGCACACGTCCCTGCATATCCTGACCCCTTGTATGTCTTCTCATACAAATCACACATATACACATACCACACACACATGCACATACCATATTCACACATCACACAAAGATGTCCTCACCAATGGCTGGATCCTTCCAATACATCCGATTCCAATTTCAATGTCTCTGAGAGAGCCTGCTGTAACAAGCTTTCTATCTAAATAGCTCACTGTCCCCACCTATTGTTTCCATTGTCATTGCCCCAACTTTGTTTCCTCTGTGTCCCTTACCCCGAGTTGTCGACATTATGTCTTCTTAGTCACTGTGTGCCTCCCGTATCAAACTGCAGGTCTCGTTAGACTAGGGCTTATGTTGGTTTATCCACCTTTAAGTGTACTCACCCCCTAGCACAATATAATAGGCACTTAGTGACTATTTCCTGTAGGAAAGCATGCAAGAATAAAGGAATGAGTGAATTAGTCCTTTTCTAGCAGCTTATTTCAGAAAAACTAGTCTGGTTTTTCAGGATCCTTCTTAGCATTTATACTTTTATTTAGCTAATTCTTGGGGAAAAAAATCATGCTGCTACAGTTCAGGTAAAGAACAAAGTAAACTACATTTGTGTGTTTTTTGGGCACTTTAAATTGCCAAATTGTATCATGTTGCTTGATTGAGCCATCTTTTTCAACTTTTAGGGGAACTCAAAGATAGGTTTAGTCATTGTACAATTCAGGTCTTCAAAACCATTTCGTATATGAATTTTATCTTCTAAAACATTTCTGAAAGTGTCTTTATTATAGATACCTTGGATAGCCTCTTTCTACTTCCATTCTACCCTCCCTCCTGTTGGAAAAATTGCAATGCCAAAAACCTGTCTTCTAGACTCCCAGCATGTTTAATTTCATCATTTAGATGCACCTATAGGAGACTGCAAAGCAGGAATGCTTTAGCAAACAAGGTTGCTTTGATGTGAGTAAGTGGCTGATGTTGGCCTCAACATTTTCAGTATCTAGTCTGTGGGTGCAAAGAGGCAGGTGTGGAGGCAGTTTTGAAGAACAAAGCAGCTTCCTGGCCAATTGATAGTCCTGGGTGCTCAATAATCCAATGTAGTCTCCTGACATCAATTCTTCTAGTCCTTCCAACAATTGTGTGTGCATCCAGTTCCCTGTACAGAAGTCCCTCTGCTTATATCATCTAGAGTGGTTTGTATATCTAGCACAGAAGTCTGATACAAACATAGGAACATGTTTTTAAAAAGTTTTTGTTTCCTTTCTTGTTTGTTTGTTTTTTTCATAGCATTTCTTCAGGGTAAAACATACCTCATAACATTGTAAAAATATCTTGGTGATTTTTTTTTTTTCATTTCTCTCAATGTTTTTAAATGACATATTTGGGCTTTTTTTTCACCATGGACAATTTCAAATATATACAAGCAACAAATTATTATAATGAATCTCAGTGTACCACTTACCCAGTTTCAATTCATGGACTGGCAATTTTATATCCTATAAAACCCCACCCACATTCTCCCTAACAGATCACTAACAAAGTGTGATTTACAAGTTTCATGCAGCAGAGGCTCTTTTATCAAACCTTAGAACTTAAGCCTTAGACTCATTTGCACCTATATAATAATAAAATATAAATATAGTAAAATAAAATAATATAATATAAATACATTATATGTTCTATAATCATAAATAATATGAAAGTTATTATAAATGTACTAAAATGCCATGATAAGACCCATATATTAAATAAGCATCTAGGCATATTTTACGTCTTGTAAATTTGCTACTATTTGGGACTACAGTAATGATATCAGATGTTCTGCCATATTCCTCTGACTACTTTAGGAAGAAATAACATATGTATCATGGCTCTTCAAGATTTCAGGTAATTCTCAATTTTCCCACATAACCTCTAGAAATTTTTACTATTTTCATAATAAGTTTCAAACTGGCTATTTCTAAAGCATATTGCTCTCACATGAAAATATTGTTGGAGAATTATTAAACTCTAAAAAGAAACATAAGTTAGAAATCAACACTAATTGAATCTCTCTGTCTATCTCTCTCTATACACACACATACACACACACACACACACAATTTTGAGTACTTGGAAATTAAGAGCTTGCAAACTAATAATTTGTGCATATTTTAATCAGGAATTTGAACTGATTTGTAAGAGCCAATGGTTTTGTGTTTTTAAAAGTAAAAATGACTTTTTTTAACAAAAACAAACTGAACTGATTATAAACTGATTATAAACAAACTGAAAACTGATTCCAAGAAGGACAAGCTTGTTTTTCAACACTTGCTGAGCAGCCCTCCCCCGATGTGCTGTGCTATGCAATCACCCAGTTCAGTCTCTGCTTCAATGGCTGAGGACTGGCCTTGCAGGAAGGGATATTGGCATAATCATTCCTCTTGCCAGTGGTGCACAATCTCACTCTGACATGACTGCTGGGCTAATAACACAGGTCTCCCAGTAGCAGAGAAGTATCAGATTTTCCCATCACTCTCTGAACAGAAAAGTGTTGTGCCCTTCCCCTCAAAATCAAAATTCAAATCAAAACAACCACCACACACACACCATTGTGTTTTACCAAAAGCATTTTTCATGATTTTGCATTTTCACAACTATAATAAATACTTTGACAATTACAATTCAAAACTTTCCTCTGCAAATACTTTAGTAAAACTGATGGCCCAGGAAAAACTTGTTTCTCTTTAGCACTCAATTATATAGCTGTCACAGATACATTGACCCAAGCAACCAGTTTCTCAGCATCATCACGTGGTCAGAATTGTGTTTTCACTTTCTTATGATAAGATACATATTTCACCAGGAGAATAAAGAATGTTTTAAATAAACAAAATAAATGAATGTTCAATAATAAAATTAATAATAATTCAAATGCAAAGTAATCAGTAATCAAGTCCCAAACTCAAGAGAACACATGGTTATCTCTTCCTGGATATTTTATTAGCCATGAAATCATGTAACTCTCAGTATTTTACAATATTTTTACCCCACTTATAGCATGATGTAGGGATTTCCTGTAATTCCTATTTGCTACTTACTAAGAGTAATCAATGTCTAGTTTGTCATCTTATGATCTTCTTTTTCAGCATCCTTCACCACATTTTTTTTTCCAACATATGCTATTACTTCCTAGGAAGGGAAGTTTTCACTAATGGCATCCAGCCCAGTCTGCTCTCTCCACACCATGTCCTACCTTGAAGCTCTCTTTAACTTCACCTTCATTTAAGCTTATCTATTGACTCAGTTTCTATGACAATGTTTTCAGCTTATTATCACACAGGGAAGATCTAGAAGTCTCATTCACTTTAAGTGTTAATAGCTGAGAGGAATTCGTTTGTTACCCCATGCACACAGGCCCTAAGAGATTTACATTTTAATAGAGGACAATTCTTTCATAACTCAAAGGAATGGAATATCTCTAATGGTGGAATTTCAAGCATCACTGACACTAATGGAGGAAATATTTGGGGTGAAAATACTTATCACCAAACCATAATACTTGAGACAACTACATATCTTTTCACCTAGATTTAAGCTTAACTTGAGTAAAAGCAGATATTCATGCTTGAACAAGAGTAAAAGCAGAACTAAATTTAAAGCAAAAATCTAAGCTGTTTCTTAATGGAATGCATTATTATCTTTGCATTCTTTGCTTCTTATCTTTGCAAAGTGAAGTTATACCATGTATAACTCAATTTCATTATGTCTTGAAAAAGATGGCCTTAAAGTTCTCTTCACCTTCACCAAACTTAGACAGGCGTCTTCTTGTCCTTTGGCTCCTGACCTCCCTTTTCTTAGAGCATTTACTTTAGAAAACTTGTACTTGTAAATTCTCTCTCTGATCTTTCAAGATATAAATTTTCTTAAAAGCCTCCTGCCAGTTTTACAACCCATGTGTGCCTTTCTCAGAGGCCTGGGAGCCGCCCCTTTGAAATGTAATCATCAAGAAAGATAGTACTTCTATCTCCCAGTTTCTGTGGGAGGGTAGGAACATAACTCCCTTGGGTGCCTTGCTCCAAGTTGTAAAACTACACTCTTGACATGAAAATAAGAGAAAATTTTCTCTTCTTTTGAGTAAGGCCAATCAGCAAACACAGATGGCCTACAATCCTCCCACCACTTTCCAGATCTTAAAAACTCTCCTGCTTTTTGTTTCAGTGAAATTGAGTTCAGAATGAGTTCTGGTCTCTCTCCCCTATTGCAATAGCCTTGAATAAAGTCTGCCTTGCCTGTTTAACTTTGTCTAGTGCAAGTTTTGCTTTGACAGCCTGGACGTGGACAGACTTAAGTACCTATATTCAATTTGTTTACATTGCCCCAAGATTCCTTTATTAACAAACATCCTGAACATAATCTGACTAAGGAAGCAAAGAAAGTACAATACCTTTTTTCTTGACATCCATGGCAGTTTCCTTCTCAGTTTTCATTTTGACATCTTCTTTTTCTGGTAGTAAAATGAGAAAATTATAAACATCTGTTTAATTATCATATATTTCAGGGCACATTTTACTGCCATTAACATCCAGTTCATCTTGTATAGAGTGATTCTACATTAGAGTCATAGTCATGTCAAATATGAGTGAACTAGCACCTTTGTAACAGAACAGTGGTTTTGATGTGCTATCCCTTCAGGGAAGGAGCAAATTTTTGCTAAGGTAAAAAAAAGAAAAAAATTTTTTTTCATGACAGTATGAACATTAGATGGCATTGTTAATTATTATACAATTCAATAGTTTTTCTAAAGGACATTAAAAGGAATATATTGAATGTTTCCTGGGCTATCAGGCCACTGCAAGCATGTCAGAAGCTGAGAAATCTCTTGGGCTCATTTGGGACTTCATATGTACTATTTGAAAATAACCATTCAAAAAAGAACAAAACATATCAAACCAATTAACTACTTTCTTTCCCATACATTCAATAATTTGCTCTTTTGATAGACAATTTTATTAAACTAAATTAATTGGATAGTAAACTTCATATTCATATACGTAATCAAGTAAAGTAATGAAGTAGAATTGAGCACCACTCCTAAGAAAGAAAAAAAATAATCAGTAACAAATTTTAAAAGTGTTTAGGCTTGAATTTTCTTTTAAAAATTTATCAATCTCTACTTTTTTGGAATACTTATATTTGTTTGTTAGTAATAATGACAACAAAATTGTTAAGGGGATTTCTTTCCTAGAAAACAGTAGCTTTACCAGTAACATTACAAATGGATACTAATTAATATATGTGTTAGTTTTTAAATTCCTTACCTTTCTTTTTTGTTTCGGAAGTCACTTTATTCTCAGTTTTCTTCTTTTCTTCTTTTTCTAGAGAAAAAATTTAAAGTATTTCCTTTAGGAAAATTTAGTACAAAAGGAAAATGAAGTTTTGAATGAAGGATTACCATTAAAGTCAATTTTGCCTCCAGATAGTTTTGTGACTTTGAGCAAGTGATTTAATCTCACTAAGCCTTATTTTCTTCATTTGTAAAGTAACAGTACTTCCTTCAAAGTTAGATATGTTTTCAGAGCATTCTGCACAGTGCCTGGCTCACAGTAAGTGCATAAAATTGTGGGTTGCTAATACTGTTTACAAAAAATGAACAAGATAGTTCAAGCTTTCTGAACCAAACAATTGTTTGTCTAGTGCCTAAAGTAAGATATTAATATTGAAAATTAAAATATAATTTCTGAGAAACAATGCTGCAGGTAAGCTAAAAGAATTATTTTTTGTTTTCTTTTCATATGTTCAGTTTCATTAGAAATAATACATTAGGCCATTAACAATATCTATTTTGATTTAACTGTTTTTCAGATCTGCCTCTTGTCAACAGACATTTGGATTCTGGTGACATTTATCTGGCACCATATTGGGGACATAACTTCCACTGCCCTTTCTGAGTGGCCATATCAACCAGCGTGCTCAGACTATATTTGCACCCAGAGGTTGCTGTTAAGTCTGGATGACACATAGAACAGTTTGACAGTTTGTGGTACCTCTAGACTTCTTTATGGAAGATTTCTTTATGGAGGATTTCAGAGATCTAAGAAAACCTTGGTCTGAGGGGCAGAGGGAACTTTAAATGTTGCTCAGCAATAGTCATGTAACAACTAGACATCCCCGGACACTTTTCTGGTAAGTGTTCTCATTTTAAATAACAAAGTCATGTAGAAGTACACAGTTGTTGAAATGGAATATTCAGTACTGTTAGGTTTGAGGCAGCTACAAGCACAGTTAATGTTGGAAACTGACTGATTTTTATCTTCAGTTAGTAATGTGATTTACCTTATATTTGAAATACTTTTCTCTTTGTCATTTGTCTCTCCAACTCAAGTATAAATGCCAGGCATTCAAAGATGTTCAGTACCCAGAACTATTATGAGATTGTTACTATGCTGAAGAAATTCAATGTGTACTTCTAGTATCAATGCTTAAGTTGCCTACTAACACTGGCATCTTATTAAATATAGGAATTAATTCATTCCCTTAGGTATAGAGATTTTTTACCTACGAGATCAAAGCCAACACTTTCTTGCAGTCTCAGAAGTATAATTTACAAAGAATCTCTTTTCATGACTCCTAGAGATAAGTTAGTGTTGTAGGGAGAAATATATTCACACTCTGTCCGAATGTGTCTACAATGTACCTTTACAGCTCATCCAGTCAGAAGTAGGAAATCAAGAAGTCAGATTTTGATAGTTCTAGAGTTAGAAATAAACCAATGGAATTCTACTTTGCCTTTTCCTAAAGGTTTATACATACTAAATATGCAAAAATCTTTAAAATTCTGAATAAAGATACATTTTTTGGGGGGGGCCTCTCACTGTTGTGGCCTCTCCCATTGTGGAGCACAGGCTCCGGATGTGCAGGCTCAGCGGCCATGGCTCACGGGCCCAGCCACTCTGCCGCCTGTGGGATCCTCCCAGACCGGGGCATGAACCCACGTCCCCTGCATCAGCAGGTGGACTTTCAACCACCGTGCCACCAGGGAAGCCCTAAAGACACTTTTGACTTAAGTATCATTACTTTCAGCTTCTCTGGGAGAAATTTTATGTAGCAAGGACTTTTCCATCTTATCTAAATAAATGCATATGCCAGACAGTTGAATTGGCATTTGCTAAACATCACCATCTGATGTCATGTGCTAGGAAAGGAGTTAATTAAAATACAGATTAGTTGTAAATATTTCTTAGCCTATATTAAAAATCAATGCCATAGTCACGATAAGATCACAACTTAGTATCCAACTTAGTATCCGAGTCTCTAAGTTTCATAATGTAGATGAATAAATATTTCATTTAAAAGTTCGTGCCAATTAGTTAATCTTATATTAAACTTCAGAAGGAAAGTAGGTATTTGAGGCCAGAAGATGGAAGACATTCTTTTCATTTTTTTAAAAGAGAATTGTCTTGTGTAATAAATTCTACCCTTTATATTAATATAGCTGGGACTTTATTGTGGTGATACAGTATTCTTGCCTTAGTTCAGATTGATTAATGCTTCCATTATACACTCTGCCTGTGATTATGGCCATACACTGAAAGAGTCATGAATAAGAACAGAAATCCACAAAAAGCAGGTATAAATAATGTACTTTAATAACATTTTTATGAATTAGACTTTTAAGCTGTCATTATGGGGCTTACTTTATTCGTGGTTAATTCATTTTAAAACATCAACTTCTGAAGATTCATGCATTTCTTCAAGAACAACTGTCTATTCTTTAGGTGATTTGGCAGCAGTGAAATTAAGCTTTTCATTTATAAAGGCACAACAATTTAATTATATCCTACTTGGATATAAAAGTAACCCATGTTTCTTATATGAAAACTCTCCTTCCCTTGACTTTTGTCTCCTTCAACAGTCAACAATACTGCTCCCTTTCCACTTGACTGTGCACCCACATATCCAATTTCCTCCTCATCCTCTCCTCCAATTTGTTTGCTGTTTTGTTAGTAACAACTAGAGAAGAGTTAGGACACTTTATATCATCGATTTTCAGAGCGTTCGCAATTAAGTGTGTCTATAGAGTGTGAACTTATCAGCATACTGCCTTTCTCTGAGAAACGTGTCATAAGCCCGGAAATGACGGCTCTATCTGGCAGGGATCACAGGAAAGGCTGGCTGAGAGAGAAATCCTCTCCACAATGAGCAGCTCTGAGCCACAAATATGTTATTAGCTTCTGCATAAATTAACATCAGATGAAAGAAAAATTAAATGACTTACTTTTTACTTTCTAAGCCCTTACAATGGGCTTTTCTCTTGCTTTTAAATGTTTTTATGCCATCTCAAAGCCAGAGAATCCACAATAGTTAATTATAATTGTAAAGCTTTTGAAGATGCCTGTTCCTAGCAAACCGAGCAAACAAATGCAAATGCTTCATTTTCATCTTATGTTTGTTCCTCCCCTTTTTGCCTTTCTACTGTAGAGATTATCCAAAATTTACATGCTCTTCTTCTAACTCTCTCTGGCCAGGGTTCATGTATTCTTGGTCCCAGTCATGTTTCTTCATAACAACTCATTCTAGCACACCTCGTCCCTGTCACCTTGTTTGTAAAGAGTGGCAGAGGCTGGCCTGGAACCCCAGTCACAGTATGATCATGGAAAATTTCACATAAACAGATAAGTTCAATTACACCAATGATTATCAGAGTTCTCCACTGTTATCTACAGAGGGGAATGGAGCAAGAGAGAAAGCACTCGTGCTAGCATGGGTGACCTTGGTCTGAATTCTGTCTCTGACCCCTTCTGGTTGTCACATTGGCAATGTGCTCTGACACACTGAATTTCATTTACCTCTTTTAAAAACTGGACTAGTAAAATCTACCTTGCTGGCTTATTGTGAAGAAACTGAGCAAAAGTGCCTGGACCAAAGTGGATGTTCAAAAAAAATAATGATAGCAATAACTAGCTATTACTATATTTTAGAAACAATCAAAATCTGCCTACATATACTCTTCAGTAATTTTTCTAAGTGTGACATTTATTAATCTGAGTAAATGCACATTAATTCTTATTTTTCCGTGTTGAGGGAGGCTGTATCAGGAACATTTTATATTGTGAAACTTTAAGAAAAAAACACTCAAGTAGGAATTAACATGTTTATGAAGGGGCACTGTGCTGGAATGAAGTGGATTCCAGTTTCAGTTTTGCTGTAATTAGTAGTTTTTGCCTAATGCAACTGTAAGGGAATCTTCTGTCTTCAATCACAAAAGTCAGGGGAATGAGTAGAATGTAGTTAAGTCCCTCTTCACCTGTCTATTCCTTTATTCCCCAAATGCAGTATTTATTTCCTAATTTTTCTGAGAACAGTTAACATAAAGAGCTTTAAATCTGTAAATAGCTGTTGTACATTCTCTGGCTTTGCTATGGCTTAAAAAATTTTAAAGCTAGAGAAAAGTCCATTTTTAAGCCTTAAAAATGAATATGTTTATATGCATATGTATGCATGGATATATGAATACGTATATATGTGTATATAATGTCAGGTGATAATAAGGGTCAGAAAAAAATAAAGCTTGGTTTAGAGGAATAGAGCATGCGGGAGAAGATCAGAAGTGGCTTTTTCTTTTAAGGTGGAACAGGGGTAAGTCTTTCTGAACGAGTACCATTTGAAAAGATTCTTGAAAAAAAGTAGAAGAGTTTTGGCTATTGAGGAGAAGACTTCTCCTGCAGAGGAAAAATATCTGCCAAGACCTTGAAAGAGAAGCGTTCGAGCCCTATTCAAAGAAGAGCATAGAGACCAGAGTGGCTGGAGTGGAGGATGCAGGAGGAGAGTGAGAAGAGGGGTGACCAGTGATGTAGCAGGGGCCAATCGCACAAAATCTTGTTCATGATATGAATTTTCCATTTTATTGTGAGTGAGGTAGGAGGCTGCTGAGAGGTTTCAAGCAGAGTAATTATATTGTGATAAATTATGTTTTAAGAGGAACTTTGGCTGTTGCTGCCTGGTTGGAGCCAAGTACCCCATTGGATTTTGTGATCACACTGTGATGAAGAAGACTAAGAAAGTAAAAGAAAAAGAAAAAAGAAAAAAAAAAGGAAAAAAAAAAAAGAAAGTAAAAGGATTCAGTACAAATATCTTTCTTCGTGTTTTCCTCTAAATTTTATTTGGGACTGAATGTAACATTATAGAAACACGGTGGGAGTACCTCACTTTACATTGTGCTTAAGTTGCTATAACAGCAAAGCTCTTCAAGGACTTCACTTGAGTTATCTGGCATAACTAAACTGGTTTTTCAGAACCTGAATCCAGTCTTTGCCTTGACTTTTCCTTTAGTGAATGCTGAATTATTCTGAGAAGTCAGCTCTTCTCATTATCAGCTACTAACAACAAAAAATTCACAACCAGAACTTGTATAGCATCTTCCACTGACTACCCAGAGACTTTTACATAAACAATTTATTCACTTAATCAACACATGTTTATTTAACCTTATGTCAAACCCTTTGCTGGGGTCTAGAGTCTTAAACTATTCCTTCCAGGAATTTTAGGTATGAGACTAAGAAGGGGTAAAGTTTACAATTACAATATGGACTTAGGGGCATTAAAGTCGGAGTCTAAGGGAGACAGTAGAGGCCCAAACCCAAGAGCAAAAAGTGTGAAAGCTGCTCCAGGGAAAAATGGTATGTGAATTCTGAACTGAGTACGGCACGTGTTACTATCAATGCTGGCTGGAGGGACTGAGGTGCCTGCTGAGTGCCCAGTCCTGTCCTGCAGATAAAGGCTGACAACTCTTAGTGATACAATACCATTCATGAAGTAAACGCCCCAAAGAACTCCAGAGCTAATCAGTGTAAATCCAAACTTTTTCAAGATACCAGACTACATACAGTTCTTTAAGCTTAAAAAAGATTGTGGAAAAGTGATCTCAATAGTTATTTTATGTGATCAGAGCAAGGAAGAAAAAAAATGTATTAGTTTTGGTTTAATCACACTGATTTTAAGGTGATAGGAAATTATACTGTAATAGAATGTTATAACAGAATACAGCACATGACCTTACATGCATTAGTATATACTTAGTTCTCAGATAAAAGTCAACACATCCTTCAACCCATGAGAAAATGGGCTCAGGAAAGATGAGTAACTTGCCCAACTTCACATATCACATAAGTGACAGAACAAGGATTTAAAACTAAGGAACACTGCAAACTCTGATCTTTCCCCTACAACATGGGATAAGAAGTTTGAGGTAGACTTATTCTAACAAAAAATTGCAAACGAACTGAGGCACAGAGAGAAAAGTGCCAATTTCTACCCTCTCTTTGTGACACTTATCTTTCAGCTCTCTCACAGCCAAAGTTCTCTGATATAACAACAATTTTTTTCTGTTTCTGAATTTAGTATGCAAAAAGGAATGCAAAGAGAAAGATTATTTGATACATTTCAAATTGCAAAAAAAGTTTCTTATGTTAATTAAACTTCATATTTAAAGTGGATAAGGTAGATTTCTCCCAAACCTTTCAAAAATGATAAAAGCTTTTTAGATAAGTGACTGCATTACTTTTGAATGGATTAAGTTTATATAAATGAAGGTGGCCACAGCTCGTCTTTTTCTTTCTGGTATTTATTTTTCCTCTCAGTGCTTTTACATTTCAGAAAGCAAATGTTCAATTAAAGTTTATTGACTTTTACACTCAAGTGAGAAGCTCTCCATCCACACAACTCATCTCTGGATAGCTCCAAAGAGAGCATTTTGTATTTTCTTTTTTGTTTTTCTTGGATTTTTTCTTTTTTGGGTGCTGCAGCCATTTGGAGATTTTCTAAAAACTCTTCTAACCCTATTAAAATTTACTTTTTATGCAGGATCGTTGCTTGCTCAAGATCTTTTATTGTAAACTTTTCTAATGCATCTTTCTACAAGGGTAAGGAAAATATAAGATTCATTTCTAATAGCTGTTCATTTTCAAAATCATATTATTTACATATAATTACTTTTTTCATATTTTTATCTATATGCTTTTTCTACATTTCTCTATATTTTAAAATGAACTGCAAAAGTACTTTGTTGCATTTAAAATGTCAAGAATGACTAGAAACATCAGAAAATTGAGACTTTCCTTTTTGTGACTAAATTATTGATATTTAGGGAAAAAGTTGGTTATCATTCAAAATCAAAATATACATTACTCTAAACCATCATTTCAAAGATATGGCTATTTTTATAACAGGTCGTTGAGAACTTAGGGCTTGAGTTACTAAACAAATTAGAAAGACTCAATTACCAAAAGTTACCGGTATATTGGGCACATTTATAAGTCTGATTCTTAATTGAAGCCTTTTATCTTAAAAATATGCCCAATAGATATCAATATTCATAAAGGAAATAAATGCCCATTCAAAGAGTACAACTTTTCTAGTTGTAATTGTTTTAATATATTGAATTCAGGTTTATTTCAAATGATGGACTACATAAATTCCCTCATCTTTCATAAATTATACCAAACCATTAACACAATTTTTGTCTTCTTCCTAGTATAAGGTCTATTCTAGTAGATTAAAAATTTTTACACAAAATTCTCACATAATTGAAACAAATATCTGTCACTGTTTATTATGTGAACAATCGCCAAGACCCCTTACTCCATTTGGATAAAACAGATCTGGCTTTAAAGATGTAGCCCCTTTTCTCATCAGTTCTAGAGAGGATGAATAATTTCATTGGGAATTCTAATAAACTTATATAATAGAAAGAAACATTTAGGTCAAGCTGACACAAATAGTAAATAAATGTTTTATAAAGAAAAACTGGTACTTTTAAACTAGAGCTTTGGAGGGACCTGGTCCTTTCTTATAAAATAGTTCATGAGAAAAGTTTGCTGGCACAAGAGGGTTCCAACAAGAATTTCATAATAAGAAAGCTATTAAAAATCACATTCACTCTTACTCACAAAACTTCTCATCCCTAACTTTCTCTTTTGTCAAAATATAGGGGAAAAAAACCCTAATTTTTAATACCAGCATGAAAGTTATGAAAGATTTCTTAAGAAGGAAGCTGGCCCTGATCAACAGAAAGCTCCTTACCCTTCCCTGATTCTTGTTTGTCATCCCTTGATCTCCAGAATAAAAATTTATTGCAACTAGACAGTTAAATCAGACAGACATCCCTTGCCATATTGTCAGATGTATAGGGGAAGAAAAACAAAACTTCTTTCTCTTATTATGGGAAAAAGCTAATGATGTCCCCAAAAACTATTTTTAATCTATAATGGAAAATTGAGACTATTATAACAAGAGAGAAAAGTTCTAAGTTTGGAGATGCAAGTTTCTAATGAAATATATTTAACGTCTACTAAAATGTATATTTCATAATCTGTGGAATATTTTTCTTTACATTTTCCTTTTTCTTGACACTTTTCCGCCTATTTGTCTTTGTGTTTCTTTTTCCCCCTTAATTTCCCAACAGTCATTTGTTAAGACTTACCTACTTTTCCATGATACTAAGCTGAATTACCCTTGTTCTAACATATTACCCCCAACAGAGCTGAGTTACCTCATGCCTAGCTCTGCACAGTGCTGCAATCAAAAGAAATGAGAGTCTAAAATTCCAGGGAGGTTTGAAGATAAGTTTAAATCTTTTTTGAAGTCTCTCAAATAGCTAATGTTGTATGACCCAAAGCAAAATGTTCTAAAGGTTCTCTTCTTACTGGAGCTTCCCAATCCATCACAGCATTTCCTGCCAAAAGCTTCTCTCTCCCAAGGGCACGCTAAAAACTTACTTCAGCCCATGCTGACTCTCCTATTCCCTTCTCTTGACCTTTTTTCTCACTGTTTAAATCTTATATTTTCTTCTGGGTAATAACCCTTCCTATTCAAACATGAATTAATTTAATTATTTGAGCCCCTTCCAATTTTTTGGCTCACCCAGCATATCCTGAGTCCTGAGCAGAACATAAACACTCAGGAGTTGACCAGGCATACCTAGAATATTCCTTAGGCAATAAAGTGGAGGAGAAAAGCTGTGAATACATATGTTAATATCTGTGTCCTCATCACACATGTAAGAAATAAAAAACACTTTTACAAATCACTGAAAGGTGAAAGCTAAATATAGTTTGTAGTTTAGTTACTAGTGTACAAAAGTTAATCTCTTAGTCTTGGTAGGTGAATCATGGTTTTATAAAATCCTAACATTAGAGGAAGCTTGCTGAAGAGTGTATTAGAACTCTGTATATTATCTTTACAACTCTTCTGGCATTGGCTAGCCTTGGGGTGCTTCACCATAACTCTGCTCAAACCTTTATAAATACTACATTCATTAAATACTCTTAATCAGCGATTTTGAATGTTCCAGGGACCCTGATGCACCTAGCAAGTCTGAACTCATTATCATCTCCCCAAACCTGTTCTTATTCTTAAGTGCCATTCATTTATCCAGGTCAGATAAGACTTTAGCAATTATGTTCAGCTCTTTTATTGCTAGTCTACGATAATGGAATAGACTGATCCTGGGAGTGAGACACCTGGATTCCAATTTCAATTATACCACTGTTAGGACTGTGTTAACTTGGGCAATTTACTTGATTCCTCTGATCTTCTCTGTAAAATGATATAAATCATATTCACTGCTTGGAATTGTTTTGAGGGTTAAATATGATTGTTTAAGAGAAAAGTCACATAATTTTCCCCCATGAGCAGTAGCCTCCTAAGTTTTTCTTGTCTCCAAACCCCCAAGCCCCACCCCTCACCATCTACACTTTCTATAGCTGACACAATGATCTAAAATGCAAATCTAATCATACTACCCCTCTGCTCAGTTGTTTTAGCAGGCTCACGCAGTCTCTGAGGAGGTGTAAATGATTCAGTTGTGTGTACAAAATTCTTTAGGATATGACTGAGGTCCTATATTAAGAAATTATATAGAGTTTCACGTTTACTGACTAATGTCATTAATGAGATTACCATATTATCTTTACAGATACCAATAAAGAACTAACAAAAATTAATGATTTACTATATATACAAGAGAAATTTCCTGATTAAAAAAATGATGATAATAATAGTAGCTAATGGCTGAGTACCTAATTGTGCTAAGTTGCTATATACCTTGTTTCATTCACTCCTCATGGCAACTTTCTAAGTAAAATAGGTACTAAAAGTAGTATGGTTTACCTATATTATCAACATTTATAACTAAAGGTCAATCCCATTAAAAATTGCCCAAGGGTATGAGTTTACTTCACCTCAAAACAAAGAAAAATATCGCATTGCCCTAAAGTTCAAGATTAACTGTGTCATAGAGTTAATGGAATAAGAACCTGGGCCAAATTTCAATTTTATTATTTTATGCTTTTTGCTTCTCAGGATATGTCTCAATGAAGAGCTAAGACAATATGGTTCTCAGTTTCATAGAATTGTAAATAAAACGTCACTAGCTCCTGTAGAAAACTGTCTTCGAATGCACCCTATGGTAAGAAATCATCTTATAGTAAGTTTCCTACATTGTTCCTTTCTCCTCTGCACAAATCCTACCAACTTATCTTTATGGCCCAATGCAAATCTTGTGATTTCACCTCATAGCCTTGCTTCACTCGTATCTCATCTTTCTCCTAACTTTTATATCCCTTATTATCTGTACCACACACTTTTGAACTTCAGAAAATAATGCTTCATAGTATTATCCATTTCATAGGGACATGCCTGGTTGGCCCAAGTGTGACATCTCTATCTAAGCCATGGCCATACCTTCCTTACACATCTGTGGTAGCTATTTAAACACTGTGCCAAGCCATGGAGTCTTCACTATGCTCTTAATGTAGCTTACTACTAATGCACCAACCTGAAAAAAATAAGCTTGAAATATCTGGGTGTGAAAGCAGAAAAGACCATTTAAATTCAGTCCCCACACTTGACAGGTGAAGAAGTGGAGGCCCTAAAAAGTGAATCGATTTATCAAAGATAATACAACTGATTAGTGTCAAAGTTGCAATTGGAAGCTGGGATTTTAGTCTTCTCTCTAGAGCTCTCTTACCCACTGTTGGGTGATGGCATTTATATTACTCACGACTGCAATACTAAGTTAGTACCAGTTACATGTTTATTCAAGAAGATGATAGGGTATACAGTATTCATTCACCTTGCTTTATTTGGCTCCATTAATGCTAACTATACGTTTGTAATGGAATATTAAAAGTATTTTAAGTATAAGATATATACCTAACAAGAGATCACATAACCTCTTCTTTCCACATCTTTGCCACAATAGATGAGGTGTGGCCATTTTACATGAAATGTCCAGTAATCACATGTAGATGGAAGTCTTTAATTCTTCAGGAATCAACAACATAAAATGTGGTGTTTGGTAGTGGGGCAGGGGGTTGTGTTGACTAGGAGGAAAGAAAAAAAATTTCCAGCGTTGTTGATTACAGGACAACAGGATGATATCCAGTAATCGTACTTATACAAAGATTTAATGAAGCAGCTTTTTGGATGATTGGGGAGGGGATGGAAAATGTTGCCTGAAGCTGTCTTGTTTAATCACTGAGGACTCTCTCCAAAAGCAGTCAGGAACTAATCTCTCCTAAGAAATACAGTTCTGACAAACATTTGCTGATAAACGGGCTCTCACGCTAAGGGTTGAAACCACCTGTGATGTGAATATAAGGCACCATTTGATGAAGGGGGCGAGGTACTAACACAGATCTGTCTCATTTGTGGAATATATGGATAACTATAGTGGCCTTTTGAACTTGCAAGCCTTTCAACACCAGAGAGCTCACAACAGACAGAAGAATTAATTCGTCACAAAATTTAACACTGTTGTGAAAGATCATAAGAATTACTATTATATTGAAGGTAGCTCTCTATTTAAGTTAGTTCCAGTTAAGTTATGTCCATAATCAAATGCAAATTGACAACAATGACCAAAATGATTTCCTGAGGTGGTTGGTCATTATACAAGATCTTTTCAATGTTATTGTAGCCAATTTCCCTGGCCAAATGCCAAACATATTCTAAAACATACAGTAGTAGGAGTCAAAGAAAACAACTGATTTAATATACAATTAGTCTTTATACCCAAAGATTCAAAGCAATAGAATTTCATTATAGTGTACAAAGTGTCTGGTATGGGGAGAGGAGTGAAATTCTAGGAAGGCCAGACACAACTTCCAGGCATTAGATAAGTGACCCAAGATAAGAAGTGCACAGATACTTAACAGAATGAAGCCAGTGTTGTGAGAAACTTATTGTTTTAAGTGCTATGAAAGCACAAGGGAAGCTTTTAAGGGCTTCAGAGATGTGTAGAATGCTTTCACCCATAATAAAGTCCATGATTTTTTTTAGATTTCTGTTGATAAAATCCTAAATTGTTTCCAATCTCCTGTGAGCAAACTTAATAATCTAGTCTATATATAAGCCCTCCTTTTCTTTAAAACATTAAAATGCAAAATACGTTTAAGTTCCTACATTTTGACCTGTCATAACTGTATTCCTCAAATCAAAGAGTATAAGTTAGTGCCACATGTAAGTTCCTTTTTACATAATGCCATTTTCTTGCAACTTGGTCCTAAGGAAGTTCCAGACTAAAATAGTGCATCAAGGACTGTGCATAATCAGCCTCAGTAAAAACAGCTTGATTAATACTAAATATGTCCTAGTTCCTAATCAATTATGTTAATGAAGGCACAGGCAGCACATCTGCAAGCCCTGACAAAGCCCATGATCTCAGCATTGCCTGATAACATGGACTCCTTGGGAAGCTGCTTAGTACCAGCACTCTTAGGGCAGACTGTGTCTTTCTGCAGATAAAAAGTGGATACTACTAACAAAAGCCTTGTAATCCTGCAACATTGTTAGGTTTTTACTTAAACTGTAGTGTTGGGCTCCAGGATGAAATGTCAAATAAAATTGCTCTTTAAATATAACAATAGAACCTAAGGGTCCCACTTAACAAATGACAGATTCTTTTCCAAGTGACAGACTGATAGGCAAAACATTTGCTACAGGGTGGTTTATGAACCTCTTCCAGGAGGTAAACTAGGGTCAAACATTTGAATAATCTATCAAAATCTGCCCAAATTGGGGAATTGGAGCTCCCTGATTTATGTCTGTCTCACAACAACAATGGAATTAAAATCTGATGAAACTTAAAGGTGACAGTATTATTTATAGGCTATCTCTTGTTCTGTGAACATTTGGGCAGTGAGATGGTCACTTGTCAGTTTTTTGTCTAATTATCTAAAGTCACATAAGCTATTATAGTCCAAATGCCAAAAGAAATATAACTCTGATCTCTCCCTCTCTCTCTCTCTAGGACTATAAAGTTTTTCCAAGTCATTTACTTACCAGCTAGATAAATGATACACGTCGGTAGTCAATAATGAGAGTACTTAGAGCTTTTGTTGTTTTATTACCTTCAGTATAAGCTCAGTTATATGTGATTTCAGTTAAGAAAAATAGGTAACTAATACTAAAATTTTTTAAATATTTAACTCTTATCAATTATAAGCATGTACAGAAGATGATGCAAGTTGGGAATTCATGGTGTTGGAAAATCAGGTATCACAGAAATGAAAAAGGCAAAATCATTCATTACTGAAAAAGAAATATTTAAACAGCTTATTAAACTAAACAAATTATATGAGGCAAACATTTAAGCTGCTTTACTTATACATTAACTAAGCTTAGAGGTTACCAAGTGTTATGGATTGAATTGTGTCCTTCCAAAATTCATGTGTTGAAGTCCTAACCCCCATGTAACTGGATTAAAAGATGATTAAACTTAAATGAGATCATAAGGGTGGAGTCCTGATCCAACAGAACTGGTGTTCTGCTGAGAAGAGGAAGAGACACCAGAGTGCTCTCTCTGCTATGCGAGGACACAGCAAGAAGGTGGCCATATACAAGCCAGGAAATGATCTCACTAGAACCTAATCATGTTGGCACCCTAAGCTGAGACTCCCAGCCTCCAGAACTGTAAGAAAATCAACTTCTGTTGTCTAAGCCATCCAGTCTGTGGTATTTTACTATGGCAGCCCTTGCAGACTAAGACACCAAGGTTGATCAGGAATTTAAGAAATTATTATGTTAGGAAGAAACTATCTTTACATAATTGTCACACACAGGAAGTAAGTCTGGACCCAAGTGAGTGAATGGGAGAAGGAGGGGTAACAGTCAATGGAGACAGTGGGGAGCTCACCCTATCCAAGATGATCACATTCAAAAATCAATAAATAAAAGACCCGTGTGGGGCAAATAAACGTGTCTTTAGCTGACTTGGATGGGAGACAAAAGTTTCAAACCTTGGACTATATCTGGACTGTTATCTAAATATTCAAGAAGCATTGTTGGTTTGGACTCTTGGAGCGAGACGTTACGTGAACTTTTCATTAAATCATGGTCTCTAATAACCAAACAAATTCTTTTCTTCAGATTGGTATTGACCCAGTACTAACTTGCAGATTGTATGGGATTTTTATTTGAAATTTGCAACTACTAATTCATTCAATTTGTAGCTGACCAAATCAAAATATTTTACATACTATATAATAGGTTATTACAATTTACAAGTATAATGTAACCTTTCCCCCAATTCCCAGTGGCATTTCTCTTGCTCTCTTTTGAGCCCTTCTACAATGCTTAGTTAGGTATGTGGCTTGAAACCTTTTGCTTTTTCCCAGACAATTAGCAGTCAGAATTTCTCCATGTGTGTCATTCCAGTCATTCTGAAGGACATTTGGCCAACAATAGGTCATTTAGGTAACTAATACTAAATGGAAAGCATTTTTAGGATTATTCAATTGCTCTCCACCTTCCTCCTAAATCACCTAGGGATTTACTATACAGATGAAGTCCTGGACCAGTAGCAGCAGCAACACTTGGGAGCTTGGTAAAAATGAAGAATCTAAGGCCCCACCCTTGACCGACCAAATCAGAATCTGCATTGTCAAAGATTCCCAGGTGATTTGTGTGCACATTAGATTTTGATAAACATTGCTAGCGTACTCTTGACTGACATCAGAACATGATACTATCACAGAACTGCATGGAATCTAAAGCACAAAATGTCATGTCTTCATTTTACCAAAGTTGCTGATGTCTCAGAAGACATGAAGTTAGAATCCTCAAACTCCAAAGTCTGCATAGTAATATGATAGAAGGATCTCTGGGTATAGAACTAGAAATACAGGGCTAGAATCCCAGTCCTGCTGTTCACTAATTTAGCAAAAATAAACTCAAGCTTAGATTTGTTAATCATTAATAATATCTACTTTAAAGCGTTTTGAAATGTCAAATGTGAAATGCATATATATAATTAAAGCCAACATAATAATATTCTAAATAAATGTGAGTTGAAGAGAGCATAGCCACAGGCATAATTTGGTCAGGATCTGGCCAGAAAAGTAGATAGAATATGCTGGTATTATAATATAAACTTAGAAAAACTTCACCTGCTCAGCTACTAAAATCCTTCCCTGGCTGCTGACTGTAATATAAATAAATGTATTGCCCGAAATATAAATGTATAGCCAATCAATTGTTGGGTCTGTGGTCAATGAGACAATGCATCTCTTACCAAGTCATTCAGATTTAATTTATAAATAAATAAACTATTTGAAGCAGGCTACCAAATTCAGATGTTTGGTGTAAAACACTTGGATTTGTAATAATTTTTACACATAAACATAAATCAAAGTTTCTTAACATTTAATGTGTACAAGCCTCAACTAAAGAGTTTGTTAAAAATATAGATTTTCCTCTCTGAATTGCCAGATTTGATTCACTAGATCTAAGATGTGGCAGGAATATGCATTTTTTAAACAAGCTTTACAATTGATTTTAATGCGGTGATCTACAAACTATTCTTTGGGGACAGTTGTGTTAAGCCAATAAAATACAGTTAAAGAAATTCCTAAGTTCATCAATATCAAATATAATAATAAAAATTGCAATTGTTATAGTTTTATTCTACATTTACAGCACCTCTCTGTGGTAGTATTATGAGTATCAGTATTTTACTAATAAAGAGCCTGAAAGTTTAGGTATCACATTAAGGTCATCCAGGTAGAAAAGGGTAGAACCAGAATTTGGACCCAGATCTGTTTGATTGTAGAACACAGGCTGTTAATCACTATATTATTTCCAAGGCACAGAGTTACCACCATCTTTCTAAGAAACAAGAAATTATCAACAGGGCTTGGGTCATCTTTATAGGAGGGGTTTGGAGGATATATGAGATGATCTGAAAATCTCAGCCGTTTTCTCGTAGTTATTGGAGATTCATTTGGGAGTGGGTTTAGGGGAGAGAAGATAAATAAGGTATAGAGGAGAGAATAGGTTACATGAGTGTATGATTCCTGATAATGACCATATGACATTTTCTCAAGTTCTATGTACAGGAATTGCAAGGCATATCCTTGTCCATTTGTCCCTATACTTTCTGGCTTGATTTCCAGGGTATGAAGCAGGTCATCCTTCTGGAAGCTGATGGTCACCAATATAAAATCTTAGGAGGAAATTTTTAGTGTTCTAAAAAGGAGCAAATTGTAATTTTTTGGAAGAGTAAACTGTAGCTTAGACATACTAAAACTATTTGAGAAAATATTGATTTTGTTGTTTCTGCTATTACTATTTTGCTTTGTTTCTCTATATTCTATTTTATCTACAATAGAGATGATCTTTCGAAAAATAAAATAAATACTTGCCTTCAAGAGTTGGTGATGCCAAAGTGGGTCCAGAAGCTTGTTCTGTTGGTAATGGAGGTGGTATGGCTGGGCTTTGTCCTGTGCACACAATGCAGGAGTAGGTATTGAACAAAAAGTATTAATAAATTTAATATACACAACTAAAATAGCTAGATCTGTCCCCAACATGCATAATTCATAATCCAAAGTATAAATTCATATTATTATGCAATAAGAAAATTGTTATTAAGTGAGATCTTTAAGTGGATACATACAAAGATTCAGTTATCTTCAGAGCCATTTCTGAAAATATTTCTTTTCTTAGATATATACACAATGTCAAATATATCTACAGGACTTCATTAATGAAAACATACATGCAATCAAATAAAGCAATTTATTTTCAATATGCACTTCAAATTATGGAAACTAAAATCACAGAAGCTAAGAGGAATCCTAATATATAGAAAAATCACCATTTTCTTCATTTAGCTAAAAATTCTCAAATGATACAATAAAGCAATGAAAGAAGGTTAAAATTCATAGGCCTTTTGATATTGAACGGGTACATTTTCTCCTGCCAAAATAAATGACCTGCAGTTAAGTAAATAATGGGCTAAAGGGAAAATATATTCAGTTTTATAGAAACTTGAAAGCCCGCCTCAAGTCTCTGGGCTTCTTATGAACCATAAAAACCCACAATCGTTTCTGAGTAATTCCTTATCCCAAGTGATTTCTTTAATTAACCAAAACCATCCCAGCCATGAACTGTAAACATTAACTAACATATGATCTCATATGAAATGCTTGCAAAATGTTTTATCATTCATTTTCATTCCATAAACTCCTGCTGTGTGTTTCTTTTAAGTCCAAGAACCAACGTGGGCATATGCACCTTCTAAAATCTCACTGACAACTAGATATTATCAAATATCAGCAGACCTGCCTGCTTCCTGGAAGTCTTCCTTTTTTAGAATTTGTCAAAATTAGTTTGCTTTGGTGAACTGTGGATTAGGGACCTGAGTTACGCACACACCACCTTCTGTGGTGGCGAGAAGGGAGGAATCCCAGGCTGTCAAGCTGAGTAGAAGAGGTTAGTCTCCACTCATCATAGAACTTTCTTCTAGCTGTTAGACCCATCCAGGTTGATTCTTGAGCATGTTCAAGTATGCACAAAAGCAAAGCATATTATTTCATGACATGCAGGCCATATACCTAGAAAAGTATCCATCCATATTAGTATTAATTATTTTCCTCATGAAAGCAAAGATTTGATGGAAACATAATGCAACATGGAATTTCCTTTTTCAGTAAGCAAAGAAAAGGTAAGGATGGGCAAACTAAAAAAGGAGTTTGATCCACATTGTTTTTCCCTGGCTAACATTTATATAGTGCTTACTATGTGCCTAGAACGATCCCAAACAGTTTTGATGTACTAAGTCATTTAATTTTTATAAGATGCTTAGGATGTAGATGTAATTTTCATTTTGCAGTTTTAAACTGAAGTGAACAGGGATTCAGGTGCTCAGCTCCTAAGAAGTTTTGAGGTGCCAAAAGCTCCTCTCAGACTGCCTAAGGCAGGCAAAGGGTCATCATATGTAAGGGGCCATCACATATAAGGGGTTCTGCAGCTGGAGAGACACAGAGGCGTGGAGCTTCCACCCCTAGTTTCCACTGTCTTTGTAAGTCAAATGGACGTATACTTGGGAAAATTCACTCCCAAATCTTTCTTGAGAGCTGTTCTTGAAAAACTGTTTCTAAAATAGGATGGTATTTTGTAGTTTGCAAAACCTAGGGATAATCTATCAAAAGATTGAGGAAGGAGTCAATTAAATAACTAAAGCTTAAAATACAAGTGACCATGAATATACATAGTTTCTAAATACTAAGGCTTTCAAAAATATCTTCATGGAATCCTGCCTGTTCAAACTAAACTGCTTTCTCTCTTGTCAAATACTTTCTTGAACAGTACTGATGTATAATCATAGTCTTGATAAGCAATTTAGGAATTTATTTTAAAATGTATTCAATTCTTTCCCCAGGGAATAATTCATAATTCAGAATACAAAATATTCTTATATTTTCCTGGAGGAACTATGAGGTCATTATTTTATATATTTTTTTAATTTAGTGAGCACTTATTATATCCCAGCACTGAAGAACCATTAAACCCCAACTCTGCCTATAAGAAGTTCCCAATATAATGGCTAAAATAGACTTACAGACAGATCATTATAATACAGTGTGAAGATGGGAAATAATATACACAGAGGGGATGTCACAGAAAGATTCTCGCATTTAAAGGCCTAAAAGGATATTCCCAGGTAAAGAATGGAGGAATAGCGGGAGGGAATCCAGACAAAGAGTATCTGGTGAAAAAAAGGCCTGGATGCCAAAATACATAGAACTATTAAAACGATCAAACTGGTGCTTCTGCAGCATAAAGTAAAATATCCAGTTTATATCAGAAATTCTCTACGATTGTAATCATTCGTAGAGAAATTCTCTCGCTGTAATCAATGATATTACACTCCCTAAAATGGCTAACTGCATGATGGTGACGCAGTGGATGCAGTCGGGAAGTAGCACCACAAGAAATAGAAAAAGCCAGATGTCCATTTGCCTCCATAGTGACAGTGCTAGGTAGCCCTGGCAGGGGAATTACTAGCTCAGGAAAAGTTTTTGTTTTGCTAGGGGTCACCAAAACAAATCAGGCATGTCATACTTGAGAATGACACATGACTCTCTAGTACTGACTTATAGAAAAGCCTTCTTTTAGAGAATGCTATTGAAGTCAGAGAATGCTATTGAAATCAGAGACCATTTTGCTATATGAATGAATATATACAATATTATATGAATATAATAATTTATGAATTTATATGAATATAATGTTACATTAATAATAGAATTTTATAATGAAAGCAATGTTGTTTAGTATAAAGACTACATGGTTGTAGTCAAATAGATAAATATGAGAGTTTCAGCTCCATCACTTACAATCTGTGTGAATTTGAAAATTTCATCAAGTACCCAAGCATCATGGCCTTTATAAAATAAGGAGAGTTTTCAGGGCCGTTGTGAGGATTAAGTGATGAAGCATCTAACACATAGTAAATACTCAAAATATTCTTTTTCCTACAATATATTTACAATTTATATTCCATCTAATTACACAAGAGGACTTGAAACACACTTTTGAAGTAAGAAAACAAAGACATAACAACAGATAAAATTAAACATGACAGAAATAGCAGAACTCATTTATAGGAAAAAGGCTTATCATTTTATTAGGAATATATTTCTTTGGAATTCCTGAAGATTGTTACTCTCTGAAGGGAGAATTCAGGTTGTTGAAATTTACATTGGAACTCTAAAGGTGCCCTTCATTTTACAAGCTATTACCCGAAAATCCCTCTGACATTCAAACATAGTGAATTGGCTTTTTGTTCCTTGAGTGATTTTGGCTGGCTTATTTCCATAATACCTGAATTGCATGTTTGTAAGCTGCCAATATTTTACTGTTCTGAATTTTTTGTCACCCAAGTTGTTATGACTGTTTAGTCAAATTCCACTGGGGATAGTATACAGTGTGCATTCCTTCTAATATTCTAAGTTACAGATGTTTTCTTTACTTTGCTAGAAATGATGAATGGAATTACTCAGAATCTCAAGTCAAGAAGGAGGCTGTGAGCAGAATTCAGGTAATGTGAAGGAAAAAGCAATTCACTATACTAAAGTTTAATTTACCTAGTTTTTTATCAAAGGAGATTTCCTGGTTCTAAACCATTTCTAGGCAACTAAAGTCTAGCAACTAAATCTTGAAACAAATGTTGAGGAGATTTTCTATGCTAATGCATGAAAGCTACTTTTTCCTTGGGCCTCCACTGCATTTTCCTAGAGGTACTGAGTTCACCCAGAAGACTACAAACTCTTTGAAATTCCTCCTGTGCTGAAAACAATGAATGGCCATAGATCTCGTGACAGAGAAGGTGTCACTCTAGTAAATGACTGCTGAGTTAAAATTCATTTACATCTTGAAAAATTAAAAAGTATGAATAATTACAAATTCCTATCCCAACTCATTCTGTCAGCATCATTAAAAGAATTTGTGAATCTGTGACTGAACATAAAATGGGAAGATCTGAATTTAGTAAGAAAATTATTGTCAAGTGTGTTAAAGCAATAGTATTACTTTTATTTATTGGCACAAGGTTCCTAGACTGACATTTTTTGTAACATGTAGAATAATATTTTCAAAGTTTAGCATTGAACAAATACTAAAATAAAATGAAAATACGGTTTATATTTTAGACTGATACATGTAATTGTGCTAGCGTCCTTATTAAAATAGGGACATGTTGACCTTCAAGTTTCCTTACTGAGTGTCTCTTTCTCTGCCTTGGATTTTTGGACCACTTACAAAATGGAGAGAAGGGACCATTTTGAAGGGAGGAATTTAGAGAGTCAACCACTCCTCCCTTTCCCACACTAGTCATTTAAAACAAAATTAAGACACCACTAATATAATAATCCCAGACTTGTGAATTTGACTATGAAATGAGGAATTAGGAATCTGAAGTTCAGGAGTTTGTATGGGGTGGATGGATCAAGGTTTTTACTCCAGTCATAGGCATCTTTATACCTTTATACCACTTATGTACTGATAAATTCTAAACATGTACTTTGCATCCCTTGTACTCAATCTTGTGAAGGGTATACGTAAACAGGCAATCATCACTTAACTGAGGTCTCAGTTGTTTCAAGGTAAAACAAGAACAGTAATGTCTCTTCCAGCTGGGTTGTTGTGAGTGTTCCTGGGCATAACGGTACAAACGAAATCAGTGAGGGACCATAGGGAAGACAAAGAAGGACCCTGTTTTTATGGAGCTTACATTAAAGATGAAGGGAGACAGGCAATAAACAAGGAAGACAGATAATTTCAGACCTCAGAAAGGTAGGGACATCAAAACAGAGTGGTGAGGCAGACAATGACTGTGGGAAAGAGATGACACTAAATTGATTAGAAAAGGAAGAATGGGGTCAGTACTGACCAGGACTCCACTAACCTATGAAGATTTGTGCAAATTAGAAAAAGTCTCCTTTCTGGGTATGTGCTGTCCAAGGTGACAAGGTCTGAACAGGAGGGCTTGCTTAGTGCAAAATTAAGAGGCAGCTCTTACCCTGGTCAGTTGCAGCTCCAGTCTGAGTCTTGAGGAGGAGAGAAGAGCAGGGGGCCTTTGTGGAAGTATACAAACTGCAGGACAAGTGCGTAATGTATGAAGTGGCTCTGTCTCCAAGGGGGAGACACTTGAGTTCTGACTTGAATACAAAGAAGCAAACCTCAGAAGAGGTCCGATAAAAAGATTCCTGGCAGGGAAAGGCAAGTCAAAATGCCCAAGTTAGGTGCCAGCCTGGATTGCTTAAAGGTCATTGGTGCTGGAAAGCAGAGGCAAGCTCATATCAGAGCACTCTCGGCTGTTCCAGTGAGTTTGGATTTGTTCTAAGGGCAGCAGTAAGCTTTTGAAGTGTTTTAGTATGACATGTAGGTTTTTAAAAGATCATCGGCTGCTGTGTGAAGAGAAACAATGTTTGCAGAGGAAAGCTTGTGAGAGGCAGCAGAAGATCAATTGGAGACTATTGAAATAACCCAGGTGAGAGATGACATGAGCTTGGTCTAGGTGGTTGCAGTGGAGATTCAGTTGTTTGCGTGAAAAAATGTACATGAGTTACTCAGTACTAGGCACTTTCCTAGGATATGGAGTTATAGCAGTGACCAATATAGACAAAATCACCTATTTTGTGGAGCTGAGATTCTACTGGGCAGAGAGAAAAAATATCAACTAAATAAGTAAAATGGAAATAAGTATCCTATTAAAAATGTATCAAGGAAGGGTAATAAGGAATGCTATTTAGAGTAACGGGCGACAGTTTTAAAGATATGGTCAATGAAAAACATAGAAATTATAGATAAGTGGATGGACTCAGAGTACATTTTGACACAAACCCAAAAGGATTTTTAAATGAATTTGATATGGTAAGTGAAGGAAAGAAATCAAGGATGACTGACAATTTGGCTTGAGCATCTGGGAATGAATGAGAAAAGTAATACTCAAATAAGGGCAGGAAATTTCCTGTTTACTCAGCTAGATGCTGTTTATGGACTAATTACTTAGTCATTGTTGTCACTTGAATTATGTAGTTTTCAGTTTTGCCAGAGGACTTATATAGAAGACACTGAAGTTGAAGCCATAGTTACTTTGTTGGATTATTGCAAAAATATATCATATTGGTAATTAATTTTCAAGATTTTTTTCATGATTTTAGAAAAATTTTAAGCAAATGGATTATTTAGTATAAATTGGCTATGCAACCCTACTATAGGGTGTTTAAAACACCATAAGCTTCAAGTTCTTAGATCAAAGAGCATCCTCTAGGCCAAAATGTTTCTACTGGAAAGGTTTCTTTGCATCCTGATAAAAAGCTTCCCTAATATTTCCATGTGTTATTATATATTTGCATATTTTCTTTGATGAAAAGCAAGGAATAGCAGCCAAATACATATTTCATACATTCTTTTGATTAAAAATGATAAAGGTAATATTAGTATGTTTTCTTCTTCATCTCCAATTTATAAGGTAGAAATAATTCTTCCATGGAAAAGCCAACTAAAGAAAGGAAATAAGATTGATTCAAGATCATATCATTGTTCTATTTATCCTTTACCTTGATTATGACAGAATACCTGATGTCTGGGACTTAACAAAAATAAATGCACAGAATCAAAACCATAGAGTTTTGGGGTGTGGAAGAGATCTTTGAAATCAGCTATTACAACACCCTAATGTTTCAGGTGGAAAAAAATGGTATCTAGAAGGAAAAGCAGCCTAACCAAGGTCATGCTTCAAGAGCATTTAAGATAAAGGTTTTTCACTCCATTTCATTTTTCTATTTATTGAATATTTATTTGGAAGGTGAAGATAAATGCTAATTATTCTATCTATTTTCATAAATGACTCATAACTTTTAGAAGATCTTTAAATATTCACTTTCTAAGATGAAAAGTCTCATAGTTTTCTTCAGTGGTCAAGTTCTATTTAATTAGATACTAAATTGACCTCAAGTAGCACATTTAGTTACCTGACCTCATTTTGACAATTCTAGATAGACACGTGGAAGGTTTTCAAGACTTTCAGAATTACTATTTCTTCACTTTTCCTAAATAGTCCCTTCTAGCTACCCAAATTATATCTCTGTCAACCCCAGAGCAAATCATATTTATACATAAGGTGAGGCAATAGGCAGACAGTAAAGATGGAAGAAACAAATAGGTAATATGAACTGTATGTTTCTCTTTTAGTACAAACGCCAAAGCTGATAGGAAAAGAGCTTAATGAGGCATATTAGATGGACTGCAGTCTCAATTTATAAAAACAAAAACTATCTCATGTACTTAGGATGCAAATATCCTACTTGCCATGGAGTCATCCAATGAAATGTCTTTTATCCCTTCTTTGATTCCCTTCTACCCACTCCCTTCATAACCTTTATGCTCCCAGAGTACCCAGAGTACACTTTATTGTCTGATTCTCAATACATTTGTTTATTTACAAGTCTGTGCTGAGATGTTTTGTTATTGTTGCTGTTTTTGTTTTTTTATCCTCATTCAACTAGAGCAACTTGAGAACAGAATCTGAAATGCCAATACATATTTGGTAAAGGAAAATGAATAAAGGAGAAAATGAATGAATAAATGAGTGTTGCTAAATGCTTATCTGTTATACTGTTTCTAGAGTGTTTGAATATGAACAGAGCAAATCACAGTATTTTTAGTTCTTGGTAGAGTACAAAACAGTTTCAACAAAATATTAAAAATAATAAAATTTTACTTATTTATTTTTTGGTTTTCTATTTTTCAATTATTTATAGCTCCAGACCAAAGTATTCATTTTCTTTCTGTGAGACTCTTTACCAAGTTGTTTATGAGTACCAATCTTTCAATGAAAGTGAAACATTAACACTGCTATCGACGATTAGTGGGAAAAACTGAGCTGAAAGTTCAAAGATGTAGAAAGGTAGCTTCATTAGTTAAATAGTCCAATCAAAATATAACACTTGCAATATATTCTGAATCTACAGTTACCCTCAAGTGGAAAGACTATGAAATTACCCATTGTGGTATATTTCAAGCTTAAAGAATTATGTCCCTACGTATGTAACTTGAATAGGATTTTAGTGCCAGAAGAAACAAGAATTTACTGAGAACACTGAAACCTAAAGAAAATGAACAACTTGCTAAATTCACCTAAATGACACATAACTAGGATCCATGAGTGTGGATTCCCAATGTAGTGCTCTGCACAGCAGCATGTTGTCTTTCTGTTTGAATTTATTTTAGAGATAGCAAAGAAGGACAAGCAATGAACAAAATATATGATGAAATCTAGAATAATATTAAACAATTTCAATTCAGTAAAAATGTTATGTTGTTATATTATGCTTTAGAATTCTATAGTCAATGACATTCATAATAATTAAAAGAAAATAGATCTTAAGTGCAGTATCCTATATTATGGTGTAATGATATTTTTAATGGATGTTTTAATCCTTGTTTCATTTGAAGATGTTTGAAATACAAATAACACATATTTTTGACCATCAGTTATGTCAATTCAATTTTCGAAGTTACAGTTAATTCAAATTAGGTCTCTGAGATGCTGTTCTCCAATGTCAAACATGTTTAACATTCTTTATCAAAATGGAGATGCCTATTCTCTAAGTGAGTTGAGTGATAGAAGTATAACAGTGGCTTATCTTATTAGAAATCAATTTTTTCCATGACATATATTCAAAATATTATATTTATGTTTAAAATTTTAAGGACATAATTGAATAGAATTAAAAATGGATATTTTTTAAGAAAAATTACAAAATTTCAATAAAATTTTGAGTTAAAAATCTCGTTTTATTTATATCCCTAAGCATGCCCCTAGCCCCATCACATGCTAACTTTCTGACTAATGAATAATGAGCTATTATTCACTTAATTTAATTGATCATTGCTACTAAAACAAAAGTATCAGTTCTAATAAGGTTGTTGTTTACCAACCAGGTCATTATAACATGTCATATCCCTAAATATGAGTACATTAAATATATAATAGCTCTCAAGTCAAAATTTAATACTTCAGGTTTTATATTCGGTTTTACTTTTCAGAGATCCAACACACTTTATTGATCTATTCAAAGACTGAAAATCAAGTCACAACAAATTTTTGATCATTGGGACTGTGAGTAGCAAACAGAAAGTTGAGAAAATAAGAGAAAAGATGGCTCCCAAGACAAAATCATTACATTTACAAAATGCATTAAAATAACTTTCAAGTAGAATAACAAATTCACTTCTTAAGAGGTAGGAGGCTTGACATTTTTGTAAACTATCTAAACATGGAAAATAAATAATGTCTCCTTCCGTCTCATATCTTTTATGGTTGTTTGACTTGAGGATTCTACCAAAGATGTTATTGACAGAGAATAGCTGGCACAGTCAATTGCTAAATCAATTCCTAAACTACTAGAATCTGTTGTTTTCATTCTCAATAACATCAGGACCTACCAACAACCTTAGAGATAAATCTACTTTATGTTCTCTTCCATCTCAATTTGCTGTCACTCTAACCACTAAGAATAAAATTCACCTAAAAATCTAATGATGGAATTGGATGATATTTTATCAGGGCTTATGGCCAGCTTAATAGACACCCAGGAAATTTAAAAGTAAACCATAATCCAAGATTCCTCCAGTAATTTTGGTGAGAAGCCATCTGATCTCTTGAGTATGGAATCACAGTCCACTCTGCTTACACTTTCTATACCAGATTCCCTTCATTGACAAACCAACAAAGGCAGCTAATAGTTAGCAGCAGATTGCCTGCTTTCTTTGGCAGTTGTGTTGGCAAGATTTAGGAGTACATGTCAAATTTACACTGTAATGGAAATAGAAATTGAGTTTGTTTTAAATTACATCACTCAAAACAGAGTAAAGAAAAGGAAGGGAAAAAGAAAACCTAAGATGCAGTGACCCCCTTTTCAAAAAATATTTATATTCTCCCTATAGTGCTGGAGACAATAAGCATCTATCTGAGCAAATTCTGCAACTTCCTCTAGGTTCCATTTCCTAATCTATGAGGTGGAGAACTTAAACCCACCTCCTAGGTTTTGGTGAGAATTCAGTGAATTCCATGTGCTTCACTTAACACAGTGCCTGGTACACTGTTAACTCTCAGTAAGTGGTAAATCTTTTCCATCATCAATGTTGTCATCACCATCTCTAATAGTCCCCAAAACTCTTTTAAGGTTAGACACAGAATAATGTCTGTATGACTTCCTGAGTTTTTCTTCAGCTCTAGGCAAGCCATGTTTTTCAAGGTTCATTGTTTATTTCCTTATCTTCAAATACAGGGAGGTACTTTTTAAAGCTATTGTATGGCATTTGAAAAACAGTGTTGCTTCCCTTTTATACAGAGATCTCATACATACAAAATAGAATCAGTCTGATACCTTTCAACCACCCCCTATAGCTATTTCCACACCACACAGAACTTGGCAAAGGGATGGGATGCTGCCATTGTCCTATTCTTTATATACACCTGTAGGAAAATTTCTTTCCTTTTTTTCCCCCATATTGTCTCTAACACATGAAAGTATTCCATGGTTACAAGCATTTCAAAGAGATATGAAAAGCCTAAGGAAGAACCTACAGTCAATTAATAAAGAATCTTCTGGTTTTGGAATTTACCTCAGGAAGAGAAAAAAGGGGTTGACATTTTGTTTTAGTAGAGAATTTTCTAATGGGTGCTTTAATAAAGATGATAAAACCCCGTATCTTTTCAACTACAGGCAGATAACATAAATTTAAATATTTCAATGCTTGTGCTTAATAGATAAAGGATAAAATGGGGACATGTTAATAATTATTATGTAATAGGCTTAACACCACAATTAAATTCACAAATACATTCTCACCTGAATGACATATCTGGAAATCATCCAACTTCTCTTCCTGTTTTAAATTGTGTATAACTGATATTATTTTGTCATTAAAAAAATACACACTGCTTATCCAGTGTCTGCCAGGAGGCTATTTATAATTTACACAAAAAATATTCCTCTGGGAAAAAATCATTATTAATGTAATCATTGTCATGAATAATAGAAAATGGAAAAGGTTTACATCTTATGTAACCTCCATATAAGAGAAGATTAAATCATCAGTTTGTTTTTCACCGGATGTTTCAATATGAGAGTGTTGGTGCTTTTTCTATGTCTACTTCTAAGAGATTCCAGTTGTTACAAACCTTGTCTACCAAACACATGCTCATTACCTAAACAATGTGAGTGGTTGCAAAAAAAAAAAAAATGATTTATAGGTGACAGTTTTTTCTTCAGGAGAGCACCATGTCAACCACAAAGCAGAAATATTGAATAAAAGAGAATAGTGGGGATTTGAGAAATGTAATATAAATAATTAAGTGTGCATGACAAAGGACAGACACTAAAGTATAATGGGGTCTAATCTGGAAAGACACAGTGCGGTATAGATAACAACTACATGATGAGACATTACTTTGTTCAGTTCTTCTCCTGTATTTATTTCTCACTAGGTATTGTAAATAAAAAAGTATACCTAATTATATCACTACGTTTTCCCTCTTGGGTTGAAAAAATTGACCACCTAAATAAGGATAAATACTAAACTCATCGTAAGCAACTAATAATAACAATCAGAATAAAGCTGAAGATAAACATTGATGAAATACTAGGACCTCACCTTTATCAAGCCTGTTCCAGCCTCTGTGGCTTTCTTCTCTAGGTGTTTATAGTGAGTATAATCTGCATCATATAGTCTTTTTTTTTTTTTTAGTTTAGTCTTTAATTAGTACCTTCTTCCACTTTTCTCCCCAAGCTTCTTTATACTGTTCATTGTTTTATTTGTAATAACTTCTGACTAGATCGTTACCTCCTTCTACTTTGAAACTTATGTTAATGACCACCAGCACTGAGTACATACTAGGGGTTCAGTAACTGCTGGGAGACTGACAGGACGACTTTCAGCGTATCAACTTGGATGTTGAGGAGGAGATAAATAGGCAAAACATACTATCTTCAAATGTGGAATAATTATTACTACTATGTGGGAATAAACAGTACTAGTGCCTCAACATAGAATATTTTAGAAAACCAAAACATAAAATACATTAGGCTAGAATAGCAGTCATAGAACTGATCAAAAAATCCTGAGTGACTGGTTGAACAGTCTTCAGCCTATAACGTTAATGTTAATATTGCAAAATTCATTATTGTCTTCATCTTGCACAAACATCCTATATGGGAATAAAAGCTATGGACAAGGAATATTTGTTTACCAAATTAGGTCTCTCTGAAAGTAGCTATATCAAACTACTTAGTTTAAAATTAGTTATATCAAAATAGGCATGGGACATACTTATTTCTATGTTTAAAATAGGGCTGCTTTTAAAACTAAAAAAATAAAATAAGACTTGCTTAAGAAAAGGGTTAAGAACTATGCATTTAGTTGAATGGTTCGAAAGCCCTAAACCCTATTCTTTATCTTCTGGGCCACCCAAATGAACCTTAGAATAGCACTAGGGGAATATATTTACATAATCACTAGAATGCTTTTTAAATCTGCGCTCTTGCATATAAACGACGGATAAGATTATTAAAAGACATGACACATTAATAAATAACACCTAATTAGTTCGATAATTCTTTGATTAAGCCCTAATTTTCCTTGCTTCTCATTCAGCAATTCAAATTACTCTGTATTATTTGTTCCTTTTCAGACTATTTTAGAACAAGCTTTGAATAGTCCCAGTAGGCTACCTGAGAAGGAATTTATTCTTATCTGACAGCAGGTCTATGCCATTAATAGTGACAAGGCCAGACCAAAATGACACTGTAATGAAAGTTCCCTCACAGCAAAGACATTCCTCTAGAATCTGACACCTCTTTCAAAAGGGCTGGAGACAAAATTCTGAGAAAGCAAGAAAAATGAAATGTTAGGTCTTCAGTTTGTCCTCCTTACATGTACAAAGAGAAAGTAAAGTGATATGAACATTATACTGTGGGGAGAGAATTCTTCTTATTTACTGGCCTTCTCCCCAAACCTAATGCCCTTTATCACAATGAAGCTGACTGAGAGAGTAGTAGCAGCATCAGAGGAATCATGGCCACTCAGAAGTGCTTGGATCTATTTCTGAACATTCTGGCTATTTATAATGACTAGAATGTTTAATGGATTGATTGAGACAACTATGAAAATTGGATACATTTATCTTAAATAGATTCCCCATACTTCAAATAATCAGAAGGCAACTTTCATGGGGCCAAGTCCAGGAACTATGCACGCCTGTAATGAAGTGTAGGCTTTCTCTCTTTTTTTCTCACTTCTGTGTAATTCTATATGGTACCTGCAGTTTACTGACCCACACAGCAAACCCAGCTTTGTTAATTCTGAGCCTCCGTCTCTAGAGATACTACCAATAACTCCTTTAAGAATCTTTACACAGGCCTATTTGCAATGCTTAGAAACCCGTCATCTTTCTAAAAACAAGATTATTTCTAGGAATGAATAAAGAGGGCTGCTCTGAGATGATCATCAATAATTTTTTTTTAGTGACATAAATATTATACATCATGAATTCAATTCAATAAACATAGTATGTATCTGGCAAGGTATGAGGCAACAAGGATTTCAAGGAAAATGTTTCTTGAAGGTGTATATAGGGCAGTAAAGGAAGACTTGCTAGGGAGAGGATGATAATAATATATGATAAATTGGAAAGATAATAAGAAGTAGTGGGTAGAAAACCATAATTTTGCTATATTTGAGCACGACTGCTACCACTATACATCTAAATAGTACATATTATAGTCAGGTAGTGTTCTAAGTATATGTGTCTATGCATGAATTATTCCATTATTACCCTATAAAGTAATATCTATTACCCTATTTTAAAGGAGAAGTAGGCATCACGCATACTTGTTCACTGCTATATCTACAGAATCTAACATGGTTCGCAGAACTCATCTAGATGACACTTAAACCAAACTCATTAATTCATATAATGCAGGATTTTTCATATGAACCTCAATATAACACTATAAATTATGTATTATTACCCACATTATATAGATAGTAGAACCAAGGATAGAAGACATCAGATGACTAGAATGGTCAAAATTGGTCTAGTATGCTGTTGATGTGATTCTAAAAAACTAAGCACTTGGAAAGCTTTGGCCTTTCAGTGCACTTTGACCATCTGCTCATGTATTCTGCAACAATCCCATTATCCACCTCATTTGACAGGGGAGGAAATGGAGATTTAAAGAGATTGATTAACTTGACTAACGTTATAATTTCAAGCAAGTGTCAGGGCCTAGATTTGAAACCATGCAGTCTGGCTCTGGAGTCAGTATGCCTAACCACCTGTTCACACTGCCTGTAATGTTCATGCATTAAATGGCTACTTCTGAAGAACCAAAATAAAACAATGGAAAACAACAGAAATCAGCCAAAGAAGAAAAGGAAGCAATTACTGTCTGTTAGGTTATAAACAGGTCTGGTTCTAGCACTTTCCTTCATACACTGTGGTTTTGACCAACAGTCACACATATTTCACTTTTCTTATTTATATCTAGACTTCATTTAAGTTTCTACCTCTTGTGTGAACTTAAATTGTCAAGATAGTTTGCAGCATTTTGAGTTGCAATGTTAATTTCTTAAGTCACTTATACACAGTTCCCATCACCACCCCCGTGAAAAAATGGCTTGTGAAATATGCCCCAACTTCCTTCAAAACCATGTCTTAGACTCAACAGCTTTATCACTATTCCACAAATTTTCTTGTTTTCAATACCTTAAGCAGAGGGCTGCCTGATCACACTCTCTGAAATACTGGTTTTGTGTCATTGTTCTTTAAATCTTCTTTAAATCTTTTCTTTAAATCTTTAAATCTTTCAAAGATTCTCTTCATGTCAGATATCAGCCGTGCCTGATTGACCAAGTGTCTGTAATCTGTCACCACAAACATCACTTCTTATGCCCCAATGTTTTCTAATCTTAATTTATCCCCTATCCAGTCTGATGTCATCATTGTCATATAAACATATCAATTTCACATGCCCTGCTATGTCCTCATTCATTTTCTCTTTCATTCATACACAAAGCAAGCCCTATGTATTCTTCAGCAGTTAGTCAAATAATATCCATTTTTCAAGTTCTAGATGCACATTATCTCCCCTGACACCAGAAATCACGGGATGTCTCTCCTCTGAAACTTGTAACATTTAGTGCCTGTATTATGCAATCTCTCAAGTTTAAACGTTTTTCTACTAATTAGTTCCTTTCTTCTCTTTCAAATGATCATCTACACCACTTGTTAAAAGAGAGATCATCTTTTAGTATTCTTATGTCCTTTATTGTGCTCAGTTTGGGACTGCTGAGCATGCAGAAGATACTCAGTGCCTGTACTTTGACTTACTTCATTCTGTCTCCTGGCAACCTCATCTCCACCACTGACCTCTCCCTGAAGCTCCACACTTGATTCTCTAACTGCCTACTTCAGAGCTTTCTGTGAGAATTAAATGAATAAAGTATGTGAAAGTATACAGAATGAACCTTAGTATTTAGCAGATGCTTATCAAATGACATCTGGATTGGAATTTTCACTTATTCCCCTTTTGCAAATGAATACCATATGTGGCTTTAAGAATAAGTGAATTCAGTCTCCTACCTCTCCAGCTCTGCCCACTCTAGTGGGCACTCTCTTCCTTTACTTCCTATTTAGGGCATCTTTTTGGGTTTTCAGGCCAACAATCTCTGAATAAGCTTTTACTTTCCTTTCCTATGGTATCAATATTAATAAATCCCATAAGTCTACTTTTGTGATATTTCTAAAATCAACTTAGTTACCTTCATACCACCTCCCAAGGTCAAGCTTTACTTCCTCTCCTCGGACTTACCCTAATTGGTCCTTCCTATTTCATTCTCTGAACCATCTTGCACAACATTTCCAATCTTGTTTCTCTTTCTAGGTCCCTGAGTACCAATCAGAGTGAACCACTGACAGTTCCCTAAGTCTGGGAAGCTGAGAGATTTCATCGTAATCCTGAGGGCCTTAGAATTAGGCTGACCTGGGTTTAAACTCTCTGTCCACACAGTGTATGACCTGGACAAAACACTTGAACTCTCTGCCTCAGTTCTCTCATCTATAAAACAGGGATGATAACACACTACTCTCAAAGTTTTATAAGGATTAAATAAGATTTAGCAAAAAGTAAATCCTCAAGAATTGACAGTCACAAAAGAGCATTTCAATATATTGTGATTCTGTGCCTTAATTATTATCACTTCAGCCTTAAATGTCTTTATTCTTAACTTGATTTAGGCATATCCTACCAATTTCTCAAGGTCCATTACAATTTTTACCTCTTCCATAAGATTTTCTCTGAACTTTCACACTAGGAGCACTAACTTTTTGCAGTAAATTTACATAGTAAAAGAGAAAGCAAAAATATTTGGGGAAGGACATGTGCATATATTATCATTTTAAGAATCTTAATAAATGAATTTTATAAAGAAATTCTCCAGACTAAAGACCACCCCCCCAAAAAAAAAACCCACAGCAAAGTATCTAAATCCTGGCTTTTGTGGCCCCTACTTTTACATTCTCTCCATTGGGTCTCAGTGTACTATCTGGGTCCACTGAAGCCAATCTTAGTTTTTTTGTTTCTTTTTTGAGCTATTCTCACTATTTGTAGAGACTAATATTCCTTGTCTTAGTTTTTCTTATAGAGCTTCCAAAGAAGATCTATAATTAATTATTTTTAAACAATAATTAAAATTAATTATTTTTAAACAATAAAACTCATTCTATCTTGTAATTATCACGTAGCACCATTGGACAGTTTTAAAAATCACACATTATGGGATATTCATGATCTTATTTTTCTCATATCTTGAACATTTTCTATTTCATCAACTTAGGAATTATTTCATCATTACTCGTCAATTATTCCCAGCAATGCTAAGGAGAAAAAAAATTAAGAAAATAGAATAATGATGGAATTGTCCAGAAGGATGATGTAGTTGTAAGATAAATCATCATTATCTCATCATTCAGTTTTTTCATTGTGTTGACTAAAGTTTTGCATCATCATTCAAGATGTTATAAAAGCCTGGAGACATTTTTACAGTCTACTTTTAGTTTCATTTAATACAGTTTAGAATTTAGAGTTTTTATTTTCCATCCATTACTGCAAAGAGAAGAATATTGACACACAAAGCTTTTTATTGGGTGAATCAGAAGATGAATGCAAAAAGACAGACAGCAGTACACTAAACCTTAATGATTAGGGTGAAATTGAAATTGACTCTTCAAGTGAAATTTTAGACTATGAATCTTCACATGAATTTTCAATGTGAATTCAAATGAATTTTCTCAAACCCAACAATCAATGAGTGAACAATATATTTCAAAGGACAAAAAGGGAATATGGTATTCTCATCTGGTTAGTTCTTCAACTGGGACTTTATCATGCAATATTTTGTGGCAAGAACGTGAAACATCTCATTTCATTAAAAGGTTATGTTATAGTACTCATTCGTCTTTTATAAAATCTGAGTGCCAAAATTTATGTTTTTTAAGTGTACAAATGCTAAGGAAGTCAGAAGGATTAATAATGTATAAATTTTTAAATTATTGGATTTATCATTCTAATTAATGTTTATAAATCTAATAATAAAAATGTTTTACAATTATGGAATCAAGATGACATCTTCTTTGCAACAAAATTATGAGCCATCAAAAATTTCAAAACTTCAGCTGTTGCATTTTGGTGATGCAAGTTCTGAAAGAATGTGAAGTAATAACATCCTAGAGTCTATTAAAGATGTGTTTGAAATCTGGAACTGGTATCTACAAGTTGGATACATTGTAGGTTTATGCATTATAGTGGACAAGAGGTTTTAGTTCCTTTTGTAAGATGTTCCCAATTTGGAGTGTACACACCTTCAAAACCAGGTAATTGATGAAATAAACATTGAACTTTGCTATGTTTAAGTTTTTATCACAATTTTCACCATTCCTTTAATCTTACTTTTGTGAACAATTTTTAAATGATTTAAACTATTAAAAACATTAAGAGGTCCAAATGATAAGTGGAGATAACTATTTGTTGTAGTATCCTGAGATTAGCTTGTACATTTTCTGAACCTCTATTGCATACCTATCAAGTTTTCCTTAGTTATAAAATTATTTGTACTATGTCTTATCTCTTTTCTGGATTATCAGCTTACAGAGAGGATTCAACAAATGCTTACTGAGTAAACATCAAAACTTCCAAAGCTTTTGTTCTGTGAAAATAATTAGATGTTTGGAACTAAAGTGAGTATGTTTTTTAGGAGCAGGATTTTTTGCAGAAGAGTAGAGCAAGGCTAAATTTTACCTAGTTTTCTCCAATACAGCCAATTGAGCTCTGAAATACACTAGATTAAACCATTGAATAACAGTGACTATAATGCAATTACATTTGACCTCTTCTCAGCAGGATCAAACCAAAAATGCAGTTAAGCACCACTGAAGTCAAGAAAAGGATCATAATAAAATGAGAGTACTAACTTATTTCTTGAGGCTCTTTCTAGCTATGGACTTAAAACCCACAGAATTGGAATGTGGGCTGCCAAAGAATGCCTTATTATAGTGAGAAAAAATTTTGATAGGTGAATACCTTCAATTTTAAGAGAATAAATGACACAGAAAGTAGAATAAATTACCTTGACATAAATTCTTGGCTCAAGTAAAAGTCAGACAGTAGCTGGAATTTCAATAGTGGGATAGCTTCTAAGGGATAAACTTTAGCTTGTATTGAACTTCAATCATAATGGCTACAGAGATGAAAAGCTGAAAAAAAGTGTTAAAATTACTAAGCGAAAGCACACTAGCCCTGGTCCTTGTACTGGACATTTAAATTGATTTCTTTATCTATAGTAAGTATAAAGGGGTCTGTGAGCCATATGATTTCTTACTCATAGAAATGTGTCTCTTGTTTAATTTGGTTGACTCTGTCCAGTAATGCATGCAATTTATTTGGCCCAAGTGGAAGCTGATGAAGAAGGAGTATGAAAATGCCTAGCAAAATCATGATGTCTCTTTTTAAGAGTCTACCTAAATGAATGAAACTATCAGTAAGCTGTCGCTTAAGAAAAATGTGCTTAGCCACAAAGTATGGAAAAGGAAATTGGAATTACTGGAAAGTTGATAAAGATTAATAAATCTAAAGGCTTCTATCTTGACCATCTGTATGATAAATTTCTAAAACCAAAAAACAAAAAGACACTGTAAATTGAGTCTCAGAGTTGCCACCAAAATCTGCTCTGACCAGTTTTAATAGTTCTAAGATTATTAATTTGTGAAGATGTATGCACCCCTATGTTCACTGCAGCACTATTTACAATAGCCAAGATATGAAAGCAACCTAAGTATCCATCAGTAGGTGATTGGATAAAGAAGATGTGGTATATATATATATATATATATATATATATATATATATATATTCAATGGAATATTACCCAGACATAAAAAAAGTATGAAATCTTTCCATGTGAGGCAACATGGATGGAACTGGAGTTTATCATACTAAGTGAAATAAATCAGAAAGAGAAAAACAAATACCACATGATTTCACTTATATGTGGAATATAAAAAACAAAACAAATGAACAAACAAAATAAAACAGAAACAAACTCATAGATACAGAGAACACATTAGTGGTTGCCAGAGAGGAGGGGTTTGGGGGATGGACGAAATAGTTGAAGGGGATTAAGAGGTACAAATCTCCAGCTATAAAATAAGCAAGTCATGGGGATGTAATGTACACATAGGGAATATAGTCAAAAGTGTTGCAAAAACTTTGTATGGTGATGGATGGTAACTGGACTTATTGTGGTTATCATTTCATAATGTATAAAAATATCAATCTCTAAGGTGTACACCTGAAACTAATATAATAATATTGTGGGTTAATCATAACTCCATAGAAATTGAAAAATAAAAAATAAATTAAAAAAAAGAAAATGACAACTAGACACTTTAGCCCTAGAGGAAAAGTGGGGGTCATCAGCTTCAGGACAGCCCCCATGTGAAGATGGGATCTCTCTTTCTCCTTCTCTCTGAGTCTCTCCCTCTCTTCCTCTTCCCCTCCCTCCTCCCTAAAGTAGGTTAGGGGCTATTCAAAATGCATCCTATTACATTGAACATCTACACATTCAGGAGATCTAATGATGGGGTTGTTAGTTATTGAAGGGCAGCAGAGAAGGTATTTCTTGAAGAAAGGAGCTCTTCAATGTCCATAATATCCTTAAAATTACACATTGTAGACACATGTCTACTCCAGTTGTTCATAGTTTTGGCCTTAGTAGCATACGCTAATTTTCCAGGTTTAAACGGAATTTTCTTAATTTTTCAACTTAATATAGAGTGCGTCAGTATAAGAGAATTTTAACTGGATACAACAAAATGATCTGATCCCTATAGTTCATTCTGCCTAATTAAGATGGTCCCTGTGATTGAGGTGAGGATTGTTTCTGGCCATAGAATACTGCATATTTACTGTAGAGAAAGAGCAATTCGGTTCATCTTCAGATAGCTAAAAAATTTTAAGACAATATTAGTCAGAAGTACTTTATTTGATGAGATAAAAAAGCAACATGTGAGGGCTTTCCTCGTGGTGCAGTGGTTAAGAATCCGCCTGCCAGTGCAGGGGACACGGGTTCGAGCCCTGGTCTGGGAAGATCCCACATGCCATGGAGCAACTAGGCCCGTGAGCCACAACTACTGAGCCTGCGTGTCTGGAGCCTGCGCTCCACAACAAGAGAGGCCGCAATTGTGAGAGGCCCCCGCACCGTGATGAAGAGTGGCCCCGGCTCACCGCAACTGGAGAAAGCCCTCGCACAGAAACGAAGACCCAACGCAGCCAAAAATAAATAAATAAATAAATTAATTAATTAATTAATTTTAAAAAAAGCAACATGTGAGACATCATGGCATTAGCACATTTAACAAGGTTTTTCAAATCTGAACTGTAATTTGGGCTACTTTTGAGGGTAGGACAATATTATCCAAAAAACAAAAAAAAAAGGAAACTTCATCCCGGAGGGTAAAATCAAGTTGTAGTTTTAAAAACTCATTACCAATAATTAATAATGAACTCTAACTAAATAATAACAGGTGTTCCACTAATCCCAAACAGAAGCAGATGGAAGCACAAATGTTTTATAAATACTGGATACATGCAGAGCAATAAATTTGGCAGGAATTGTTTTATTCTGTAATTGTCAGTCAAAGTCTATCACTTGCATTTTCTCTAAATTAATATGCCCAGATTAAATCTTGTTTCTGATTCCTTATTTTCCAAAATGCAAGCCATATTTAGTGCTTTCTCACTTCATTTTATGTATTGTCTCACCAACAAAAATAATATTATTAATTTTCCTTCTGTACACTTATGAAGCTTTATATAATTTTTTATATGAAACAATGGGCCTAACATACAGGCTTCCATTCTCTAACTTCTTCCATTCCACCCCCCCAGATAAGATATACCAATCTACATATTCTTTTTCTTTCTTTTTTGCATCTTAATAATTACATATGCTTTAATTTCTTATACATTATGGCAACAAACCTTCAAAATCATGAATGTAGGTAGATGAAATAAATTATGAAGGCAACTAGAAAGTCAATAAATGGTATCAAGAAATCTAAAACCATGGCACTTGGGAATTATTTTCAAGAGTTTGAATATTACATAGTGCTAGAGATTTGAACTCATGACTGTTTAGAGAATGTTTACATATGACTTTAGAAGGGACCTTTCTGTATGGCTAGTAGTGTGGAGGCTCAGAGCAGACCTCCCCAAGATGTACCCCTTCGGCATGTGGATTATTTTGAGCTAGGGCAACAGAGATCCTACAGGCTCAAGAGAAAACGACTGCCCCTCCCTTAACAACTTATAGGGATTTAAATTGGGATTTTTTCCCCAGAAAAAGAGTTATTTATAGTAGATCATTTTTATCTAAGTGTCCTCATCTGTATGGCAGGACAAACACCTAATTACCTAATACCTGCTTTTCTTTTTATTGTGCTGTGAATTACCCTCCTGTCCTTGAGAGCCCCAGGTCCCTATCCTATTCCCTAGCTCAGGATGGCAATATATAGCTCATTTTACCTTTCTGTCTGTGAACTCTCTGGTATGTGAGGTCCCTGAGCCTCTTGTGTTGTGTGTGTGTGTGGCAGGGCAGGTAATTCCTGTATGTATGAAATTAAATTTGATGTTTCCCTGTTAATCTGTCTCATATCAATTTAATTTTTAGAACCTAGAAGATTAGAGGGAAGTTTTCTTCTTCCCAGACAGTTGGTTTAGTTGGTAACATAAACTTCCCTTGCTGGACTGTGCTCCCTGCAAGGCTGCTGCAGCTGAGATATCCTGGAACATCTAACAAATGGTAAGACTCTTTTAAAAAAAAAAATTTAATTAGCCGGAGAAAATATTTGTAAAGCTAGTTCCTTGTACTTGGTGACCAGTAAATTTGGCAGAGAACTCTTGACTTTATTGATCCATTTCCTCCCAGAGACGGGCGCTGTTTTAATTTTAATTTGTATCTGTCTTCTTTTGTCTTGTTCTCGGTCCTGAGAGCTCATTTGGCTTTACGACCAGTGAGAATAGTCTCTCTGGGTTCTGCCATCTATCAATATAAGGTGGATGTGCCTACATGCATTTGCCAGTCAGTCAAATAGACTAGGATTTAGAGCAGCTGTAGCCAGTTGGTCCTAAGTACAGGCATCAACCTTGGCTTTGACTAGCATCTCTTTGTCCAGGCATGCCAGTTCTCAGGGGAGTTTATCATAAGTGTCCCAGTCCATAAGGAGTCATTTTCATCTCAACCTTTGTTGCTTTGTTAGTGCAGGCACTACATCATCCTTACTGTCTGTGCAACAAAGATCTTTGCTTTCTTAGATTATTTTTGGGAGTGAACTTTTTGGATCTTATGAGGGTTGTATCTCTTTGCACTCTCCTTTGGGGACACCTCTTGCATCTATGGTTAAACCATAGAAAGACTTATTGGTTTGAATCACTATTAAGATCCTACTTGCCAATTATGGGTCCTCTGGATTGGAAAAGCTTCTAAATTGGTAAATTTTTAGAGAGCTGTCATCATAAACAGATGTTTTATTGGTACCTATGGAAAGACCAAATTAAAAAGTGAATACAAAGAATATAATGGCTAGCCTTAAGAACTCCCCTAATTTAAAAAAAAAAAAAAAAACAGTTTCAAGAAGCCGTCTCAGCTTCCCCTCATGGATCTTACAGATGCTAATAAAAATATTATGTTAATTAACAAGATAATGAAAAGAGGTTGAGGGGAGAGTCAAGGGACTCTTCCCAACAAGGTGACATTTTTAAAAGTTATTAAGAAATAAAGTAAATAAAGCAAGTATTGAAAGAGATGGAACAAGAGAAATCAGAAAGAGAAGAGTCACAGGACTCATCCCTGCAGCGTGGAAATCTTTAGATGGTTATTAAAAATGGGATTGAGGCAGGAAAGATAGGACTGGGCCCAAGGACAGCCTCCCCATGTTAGAGAAGGCAGATAGCTACATGTGAACAGAGAAAGGGGGACATGGGCCAAATGGCAGGAAACCATACATCTTGTAAATAATAAACAGTGGGGGTCCTTGAGCAGACAAAGAAAAGCAGGAACCTCCAGACTGACAGGAAACCACACATTTTGGGGTGATAAGTGTCCTGGAGGCACACAAAGAAATGTGGGAAAAGGCGGGACTCTCTGGCATCCCAAGGTAACCTTTTGCTTAGTATGTTCTCATCACAATAAAATTAGCCTTGCAGATACGAAGTTCCCATCATGCACCAATGCCATGACACTCCCCACCAAGACTAAATAAAGAAAAAAATCCCTCCTCCCCTCAGGAATGAAAATCAGGGAATAAGACCCCAAAACCCTCCCTCCCCAATGAATATTCTGCCCCTTCATTTCTACACCCCACATAACCGGCTTGCCAAAAGAAGCTCAGAGAAGCTACTCATCTGATACTGCCTGCTCTCCCTTTGAGAGTATCCTAAGCATCCTATCACTTAAATAAAGCCTTGCTTTGTTTTCTTGACCTCCCTGTCATCTCTGAATTCTTTCTGTGATGAGACAAAACCTACCCTCCAGTAACATCTCTGGCAAGGAACAGCCAGGAGAATTCGGTAAGCCTCAGCCTCTTGCCTCCCTTGCGCTTGAGAGGCTCTGCCTGACTTCCCGCCATTTCTCTCTCTCTCTCACTGTCTGTTGCATTTTCAGACCAATTGCCGCCATGATGTGCGCGTGGGCCCAGCTGTAAAAGCCACTAGGACACTCACCACGAGAACTCTCCCGCAAGAGGATGAGTCAGACGTGGAACGGACTGGAGAGAGGATAGGTCTGTCCGCCCACCTCGAGGCAATTGCCACGCAAGGCTTTTCGGAGCCCAGGTAGAGGCATAACACCGCCCCCTCCCCGCGGCTCCCCTTACAGGATTACTACCGGTCCACCTACGCCTATCGTCTCTGCCTCCCTATCTCACTCCTTCCATTCTTCCTTCTGCGCCTTACTCGGCCGGAAATGGGGGGAAAGACATCTGCCAGGCACTTTTCCAACCTCACCGCTAGGTCTTGCACTTCTCATCGTGCAGGGCAAGTCAGGAAAAGTTTCCGGCCCTTCTCACAGGCAGCTAGCGACCCGAACCACAGGAGCTTTGCCCTCTGGGTTTGCCTTATCCACCATTTAACTAACGGTCCTCGGGTTCAATTGTGTGGCGATATAAAATGCAGCCTCACTCAGACTGTAGGAGAGTTCGCACAGAGGCGGTGCCGCAGTCCCCTCGGGCGCTCCCTCGGCCGCAGGCGGTCTGGGTGTCGCAGGTGGCGCTTACTGTGGTGGGACCGCGTCCAGGCCGCCAGCGTTCGCCGCCGCCTCAGTGCGCGCTCCCGGGGCTCCGCCCCCTCCGCTAAACTGGGCCTGTCCCTGCCCCCGCTCCCCGCCTCGCCCAGGGGATACGAGCCCCAGCGGTACCCGGTGTCCCCTCTGCGCTTGCCTCCTCCGGGTTGATGGATTGGGAGTGTCCTCACAGGGCCGCCGGGCCCTCTGTCCCCTTAAGTGCAGATATAGTGCCTCTGCCTGGTGCTGCCGAATCCCGCCCTGCACCACTCCGCCCTGGCCCACTGGATGGAGGGGGCGGGGGGACTGAGACCCAGGGACGCTGCCCACAAAAGGGAAGGGAAGGGCTTCCCTGGTGGCACAGTGGTTGAGAGTCCTCCTGCCAATGCAGGGGACACGGGTTCGTGCCCCAGTTGGGAGGATCCCACAGGCCGCGGAGCGGCTGGGCCCGTGAGCCATGGCCGCTGAGCCTGCGCGTCCGGAGCCTGTGCTCCGCAACGGGAGAGGCCACAACAGTGAGAGGCCCGCGTACTGGAAAAAAAAAAAAAAAAATCTATAGAGAAGCCTTTGAGGAAGGTCACTCATCCTGGGTACCAAGGATGCCAGGATAGGACACAGGCCCCAGCAGGACTGCCATAAGGGGGCTAGCTAATCTCCATTTTGGCTAGGGTCCATGGACTGTGTGGGCTGGGAGGCCTGGAACCAGCTCTGTCTTAGGGAGCCCCCATGGGACCTCCTAAGGCTAGTGCTTCTCTTTGTTACAGGAGCACTCTCTCCCTGAAGGAACTATGGGAAACACCTCCTCCATCCCCAAGGACTCACCCCTCAGGTGCATTCTGAGTCACTGGGGCAAGTTTTCTTTAGATGCTTTAAAACGAAAAAAGCACATTTTCTTTTGTAACACAGCTCTGCCCCATTGAGGACGATGAGGCCTGGCCAGAGAACGGAAGCCTCAACTATAATACCACCCTACAGTTAGACATTGTTGCAAAAGGCAGGGAAAATGGGTAGAAGTTCCTTAGGTTCAGGCTTTTATGGCCCTAAGAGAGAACCTGGAGCTATGCAAGTCCTATGTTAGGGAACCTTCCAGCTGGGAGCCTTTCAGGCTGTACAAATGCCCTCTCTAGTGGCACCCCTGGAGGAACACAAGCCCCAGGCAGACGACCCAAGCCCCAACACTCTTTTACCATCTTCAGCCCCTCACCTGCCCTATAAGCTTCTTGACCCTTCCGTACCAGAAGTGCAGCCAGAGCTGCTTTTCCCCCTTCAGGAAGCAGTAGGCAGGCCTCAGGGAATTACCAGAGTCCACACCCCTTTTTCTTTGGCCTCAACCAGTGCCTCACGTGCTTGGGCAGATTCTGGGAGGACCCCAGCTGGTTCACCAAAGAATTCCAGGGACTGACTCTCTCCTTTGATCTTACCTGGAAGGACCTAAATATTGTCCTTTCCCACTGCTGCCACACTGAGGAAAAGACCCGGTATTTGGGCACACGGTCAAACATGCTGATGGATTATACGTTGCCCAACTTCATCAGCACCCTGTGGGCATGACAGCCGTACCTCTAATGGATCCCAACTGGGAACCCAATTGGGACTATCAGCCGGGTCAGCCTGGAATCACTAGAAGGGACCACATAATCCTTTGTCTTACTGAAGGGATGAATTGATGCATAATTAAACCTGTTAACTATTGTAAGGTCAAGGAGATAACCCAAGGCCAAGATGAAAATCCAGCCCTATTTCAGACCCAATTGGTAGACACACTCAGAGGGTATATGAATGTAGACCCAAACACTTTTGAGGGACACATTGTATTTACAACCCACTTCACCAGCCAATCAGCCCCTGACATCCATCAGAAGCTTCAAAAGCTTGCCATGGAGCCCCAAACCCTCTCAACCTTCTTATTGATATGGCCTATTGATAGAGACCAGGCTGAGGAAGAAAGGAAGGAACAGCATGACTTAAGAAAGGAAGGACGGCAAGCCAGGCTTTTGGCAGCTCTCATGACAAGACCTAACCACCTCCTGGTCACCCCAAAAGTACTCCCAGAAGACCCCTGCCAGGAAAGGGAGCCTGTTTTAGCTATGGGAGCCTCAAACACTGGAGCAAGGAATACCCGGGAAACAGTTCCCAGCCTCCACCCAAGATGCCATGCCCACTCTGTAAGAAGATGGGCCACTGGAAGAGGCAATGCCCCCAGCTCCGAAGGGAGCGAGGAAATTCCCCCATGCCGGTCATGGCAGTGGTTGATTGACGGGACCTGGGACCTCCCAAGGCTCCCGAGAAAACAGTCATCATCGCACGGGAGGAACCACGGGTGACCACTGACGTGGCAGGTCAGTCTGTCCAGTTTCTAGTGGACACGAGAGCCACGTACTCTGTCCTGACTTCTCACACTGGGCCCCTTGCCCCCCAAAACCTGCTTTGCTGTTGGGGAAGAAGGAAGGCCAAGGCTAAAACACTTCACCACCCCCTCACTTGCACCTGGGGAAAGACCCTTGTAACTCACAAGTTTCTTGTCATGCCTGAATGCCCCAGCCCATTTATTGGGAAGGGATTTTCTCTCAGTCTTATTCACCCTAAAAATTAAAACCAAGGCCTATTTAAGGCTGGATTATGCCTTATGGACAGTCCAGCCCAAAATATTTCCCCCAAATTAAAAAACAAAAAACAACTTATAGATCCACAGGTCTGGGATCAGGGAACCCCAGGGAAAACAAAGTTTGTCAGTCCTGTAAAAATCACCTTAAAAGAGGCTAATAACTTCCCTTCCAATTGTCAATACCCTCCCTGTCCAGTAAACTCTCTTTTTCTCTGCTCTTTTGCTTCTCAGGAAGTCATGACTCCATCCTAACGGTCCTCCTGGTTATTCACATTGTCACAGCTCCAGCTTACAAACGTCCACTATCTGACACCATGAATGTCACTGCTAACGGAACTAACTCATCTGACTGCTGGATCTGCCCCACGACCACACCTCCCCAGAGGACCTACGTACATCTCTTCTAGGACTCCCCACCCCTTGAGGGACCTGATGGGGCTGAGAGCAAAATACGCTGCGTTCTTATTTACCACCCAGTGTGGTAAGGAAGGAAGGAATGTAACAGGAACCACCTGGAAGCCAAACTCTCTGGAACAGACCCCCTCCTCCAAATCGGAGGGAAGGCCATTTCAGCTTTTAGGCGAAGCTAGCCTCTGTGTTACTGGTATTAGCATCCAGGGACAAGAATTACGATGGCTGAGTGAAACATACTACAATCAAACTCTAGTTTTCAGTAATCACAGTTGGGTAACAGACACCAACCAGACTGCCAATATCCAATATGTAGGGGATGTCACTGTCTGGTGGAAGAACCTAGTGACTGGAATAAAGAAAACTAAAACTCACAATAAAAGCATAATATCAGGGCTTCCCTGGTGGCGCAGTGGTTGAGAGTCCGCCTGCCGATGCAGGGGACACAAGTTCGTGCCCCGGTCCGGGAGGAGCGGCTGGGCCCATGAGCCATGGCCACTGAGCCTGCGCGTCCGGAGCCTGTGCTCCGCAATGGGAGAGGCCACAACAGTGAGAGGCCCGTGTAACACACACACACACACAGAAGCATAATATCAATAATAGTTAACAATACACAAGAGAAAGCCAGCATAGGGATTAGACAATATTCAGGACTAATGTTTAATATAACTAATAACTATACTCAGATATACTCCAATTTCTCCCTGCTAACAGCTGCTGTATCGAAACCTGAGGTGCCAAGGGGAAAAAACCCATGGCTTCAGAAAACTCCAACTTCAAGTGATGATGCAACAAGGATTTCAACCCATCCCACCTGAAGATGAGGACAATCAACATCCACTGGACAAGGTTGCTGCCTCCTTCTACTCCCCACTCTATCTCCACCACTGGAAAAACCCCAAGACCCCTATCTCTGACCGATAGCAAGGAGATCTGCACCCACAGGCAGCAGGGACAATGCCCATGCTCAGGTTGAAGCAGTTACAGAAGACGGACCAACCCTTTACCCCTTAAAAGATTTTAAGGGTCCAGACTCCTTGAAGGGGTAATGTTAGAGAAGGCAGATAGCTAGATATAAACAGAGAAAGGGGACAGGGGCCAAATGGCAGGAAGCCATACATCTTGTAAACAGCACAGCTACTCAACTGATACTGTCTGCTTTTCCTTTGAGAGCATCCTATCGCTTAAATAAATCCTAGCTTTGCTTTCTCGGCTTTCCTGTCTCCTCTCTGAATACTTTCTGCGATGAGACAAGAGCCTACTCTCCGGTGACACTCAGTATAGGCATTAGGCAAAAAGGCAAAGCCACCTCATTGTCTTGCACTTAATGAGATCATGAAACATGGAAGAATGGCATCAGCCAGAAGAACATAAATTAGATTTTGATTAAGCTTTGTGACATCTGAATAGGGAACCCTGATCACAAAACCTGCAGAGCAAGACCGAGCATGTGCAGTAAAAATGTCCAGGCTTCAAATGACCACTATACAACGTTCCACTGTGGCGCTCAACTGGTAAGGGAAACCTTAAGGGAAAATAGCTCTCAGGATGCACGTGTGGTGGCTTCAGGAGCCCAGTGCACAAGAATGGATGGATGTGATCATCGCCCCGCCTCAACTTTCTCATCAATGAATATTCTGCACCTAATAGAAAAAACTCATGCCTATTCAAAGGTTAAGATGAAATAAAAAGGGAAATAAGAAAACCCCCAGGGCGCTCCTCACTTGCGAGGACACCCACATTCTTCTCGGAGTGCATACTTTCGCTTCTTAATAAACTGCTTCTTTGTTTCTCTTTATGCTTCAGTCTCTGTGTGTTTTCCATTGCATTCCTTGTCCAAAATTCTTTTTGGACAGGTAGAACAAGACCCTGAACCTTTAATAAAGCCATCCAGCATCAGGATGAATAAAACAGACATTGATGGGGTTACCATAAAGGTTTTTTATGTTTTTGCGGTACACGGGTCTCTCACTGTTGTGGCCTCTCCCGTTGCAGAGCACAGGCTCCGGACGCGCAGGCTCAGCAGCCATGGCTCACGGGCCCAGCCGCTCCACAGCATGTGGGATCCTCCCGGACCAGGGCAAGAACCCGTGTCCCCTGCATCGGCAGGCGGACTCTCAACCACTGCGCCACCAGGGAAGCCCAGTTTTATCTACTTTTGTCCTTTTATAATGTAGAAACTAAAGATGTTTGGGTTTCTTAGTAAACATGTCTTCTGCTTTATCTAAGGATTGTACTATAAAGTAGCATACATCTTTAGAAAATATGAAATATATTCATAAATTTGCCAATCCACAGAATGTTAATGTAAAAAAAAGACCTCTTTTTGCCAGAATTTTGCCATTCTAATGTCCTTGTACATGCTAATAGTTGTTCCTGAATCAGAGAAGTAAAAATGGGTAAACAATAGTTGTAAATTTTATAAACATTTAGGGCTATGGGAAACTCAGAATGGCCACTTGGTACTTTGTGGCTCTGTGGCAAACCCCATTTTTTGGTTTCTGTATTCCTTCACCCACCATAGTGAATTTAATATTACTCAGATTGTAAATACACATTGCTTGGGAGACTTCTATGAAATTGTGAAAACAGTCTACCAGCAATGTCTGACCTGTCAGAGGCCTCAGACCTCCTCCCACTGAACCCTTGAAACATCTGCAGCTGGACTTCATTCAACTGCAACTTAGTATGGGTTATCAGTGTATTATTGTTATTGTATAATGTTTTCAGGATGGGTTGAAGCCTTCCCTTGGTACAAGGCTGATGCCTTCACAGTGGCAAAGAAAACGTTAGAAAATGTGTTTCTCACTTGGGGTATACCTTTCACAGTCTCTGGTGATCAAGTGATTTGTCCACTTCACTGGGCAAATCATTTGAGCCTTAGTGAAAACCTTGTAAACTTCTTGGAATTATCACCATCCCTATCACCCTCAATCATCAAGCAAGGTTGACAGAGCTAATGGAACAACTAGACTCAAGCAGAGCATGAATTAATTACATAGGACTGAATGAGCTGACGAATACGATTATAATTTTTATGATTTTTTGTCTAAAATGTTACTGTTTTTTAATCATTTGTCTTCCAGATATAAAGAATTTTTTAACTTTGCTACCTATGACTTACAGCAATTGGTACATCATAAACAGAATTAAAACTTTTATCTTTTTCTCCCTACCTAATCCCTCCAGAACTTGGGAACTCTTAGCATTTTAAGGATTTTTTTTTTTTAATGGCAGTATAGTTATTTGCATAACTTCAATGAGAATCTTTTCTCTTTCTAACAGGACAAAATTGAAAACATTGGTTATATTATCAGGGCTTTGACTGGAGTGTCATATTTGAGAGATACATGCATAGACTCAGGCCACTTGAAGGAGCTAAGATTTGCTTTAGGGAACCAGTAAAGCTCCTGATAACAGCCTGGTGCTTTACTTACAGGGTTGTCAGCAGCCTCACCGGGTGAGTAAGGAAGGTCACTTCCTGGCAAGTGCAGGAATCTCAAGATATTTTGGGGACCTTGAGAAGAGAGGAGTTCACCCAAATCTATATTTGATTTCAGGCGAAGGCTGATGACAATTTCCTGGCTTGACTATCCTAGCTTCAAGAGGCCTTTAAAATTTCAATCTTGAGATTTCTCATGAAAAGTTCCAACAAAGCAGTTTAAAAGAGTCTGTATGACCACTCACTATTCCTGTACTTATGTAAATAATCAGACCAAGTTTATTGAAACTAGACTTATTTTGCAAACAGATTAGTCTTAATTTGTCTATATTTGATAGATATGAGGGTGATTTTTAGAGAGGAAACTCATGTTTCAGTGACACACTTTTGTGGTTATTAGATTCTATTGCTGTCCATTGTCTTTTAAAGTTTTGTTTTCTACCTGTAAACTTGACTGCTCCTGAATTCTTCTAGTTTTCACCAATATTTGGCTACAATTCTCCAAACTAAGGTTTCCAATTTTCTCCCACCCTTTTGATTTGGAATCATTGAGAACTAAAACTGCCCTTTTCCCAAAGCCATGCAAACTAAAGTTGGACAACTTGATATAAACTTCACAGAAATCACCATAACAGCTCATGCACTGACAGTCTTCATGCCTGTTGCTATGGCCAATCAGAAAGATTGCTAGACATATTCAAACTGCAAACCTGAAAAAATCTATCAGATTGTCACTGCCTGTCCCCACTCCATCTGAAGATGCTTCAAGTTGGATGCCTAGAAACTTTCTCAACTGCTTGCATTCAGAAACTGGGCCGATAGTCTACTCCAGTCACTAACTATTATTTTTCTTTTGTTTCTATATACTTGTCTCATTAAATATCTGATTGATTTCACAATAGGCCTAACTTTAGGAGCCTCATGAAATGAGACACAACTGTTTCACAGAGATGACCTATTCTCAGGACCAAGAGACTGGTTCAAGGAGATAGAGCAATCTACCAACTCAAATTCTGAACTGTGAAACTTCTTGGGGAAGTTCCAAAGGAGGGAACCCTGGGGGTTCAGAACAGACCTCTCCAAGATGTGCCACTTTGGCACATGGATTATTTTGAGCTAGGGCAACATAGATCCTACAGGTTCAAGAGAAACTACTTCTCCTCCCTTAACTACCTACAAGGACTTAAATTGGGGATTTTTCCCAGAAAAAAAAAAGTTATTACCAGAACTTTATGTAAGTGGTCTCATCTGTATGGCAGGGCAAACATCTAATTGACCAATATCTGCTCCTTTTAAAACTGTCCCGTGAATTACGTTCCTGCCCTTGAGAGCCTCGGGCCCCTATCCCATTTCTTAGTTCAGGATAGCAATGTGTACCTCATTGTACCTTTCTGTCTCTGACCCTCTCGTGTAGGGTTCCTATGCTTATGAAGTAATTTGAGTTTCTCCTGTGAAGCTCTCTCATGTCAATTCAATTCTTATAGCAGCTAGAAGAACCTAGGAGGGTAAAGGAAAGTTTCCTCCCTCCCCAACAACAGCAAAATTATCCTTTACTCATGCAGACGTGTTTTTTCTGGTCCTTCTGACCTTAATCCATTGTTGAATTTTCAGAAAGAAATGAATGGCATTGTGATAATGCACGGGTATCTGTGCCCTGTGATTCTCTTAGAAATTGTATTGTATAATCAATTAGTAGCTACTATGAATAATTTAAGTGGAACAAAGAACACATTATTTTCTTCAGATGATGGAATTTAAAAACTCATGCTCATCAAGAACATAGATTCATCTTGTGTGTAAGTAAATAGTTAATTGATATCTTCAAGATTTGGTCTCTTAAAAAAGCAAAATATGTATAGAGTATGAATTTCTTAAACCATCACAGCTGAACAAAATGGGCAACAACCTGCTACCTAAAACTGAGTTAATGGTATATAGAGATAGGGACTTGTCAATGTTGATGCGTTCACTTTATGTGGGATGCTCGCCCAGACGGGCTGCGGTGAAATAAATGAATTAGAGAATAAAGCTATAATAGCACTTTGTTGTGCATCTATTATATGCTTTATCAACAACTTTGTAAGTTTATTACTGTAATCCCAATGTATGAACTCTGAAGATCAGATGGAGTTCAATGATTTGCTAAAGGTCCAATTATAGAAAGGGATGGGGTCAAGAATTATATCGGTAATTTGTGTCCAAAGCCCTTTCTTTTCACTATATTAAACTACCTTCCTCAATGCTTCCATCTAATTTTATTATGACACTATACACATACGTTAATATTAATCATTTCTACCAAATGAGTGATTTTATTTTTCAGTGTTTTTCTCCTCATTTCAGTTTCTAACCCAATAAGAAAGTTAAAAAAGAAGGATAAGAAAATAAAAAAAGAAGTAGAGAAGGAGGAGGAAATTAACTTCAATAAGTTACTAAAATTAAGTTTTCCTGAGAGCCAAAGTTCTCATGATCTTCTAATTTTCCAGGACCTAGATGTGTCATATATATATTTTAGGTATAACATGCCCGTTTGCCATTATATGCATGAATTATAATTGTACATTTTAGAACGATTTCCATAAAAATAGTTAAGAAACCAAAATATAGTTTGCTTTAAACAATCAGCTTCAATTATTCTAATGTAAATTAGTTCCTAACTTAACAATACCATCTTCCTAGAAATGTTTCCCCAAACATGAACATAGACTATCAGTTTTTAAATCAGAAAAAGGCAGAGTACAAGCAATCAAATTAATTCTTAATTAAGATGTTAGTAAAGAATCCCCTGTTACACTCTGGGCACCATTTAAAGACAGGAGAGATGATAGATAAATTCATTTAAGTAAAAATACTTCCCCACTGTGTTGACTATCTCCATCAATAGTAGTTCTCTGGAGTGGTTAACCCAAGATCATATGCAAGTGAGAAAATCAAAAAAGATTAAATATTTGAAATATGATGGATTTTAATGTGAATTGTGTTCACTACCAAAAAAAGAAGAATGCTTTCATTGTCACATGTCTTTTATTCTAAGCTTACCAAGAATAAAATAAGATGATTCACCTCTTCACTCTAAGATATTATTAAAGATATTAGCATTTTTTGTATATAAAGATATTAGCACTTTTTTGCTTTCAACCGACTTCATTTGCAACAGGCCATGCAGTGGTAGCAAGTAATATTAAAGGCCCTAATGCCAGTTATTACTTCTGGTTTTCATGGGTTTTATTCTAGGTCTGCACATGCATTATGCAATGTTTTATAAAAATGAGCATAACAGTTTAGTACATAAAAAACAGACAACCTTAGAAACAGACTATTAAAACAGACAAATACAAGGACTGTTTGAATACCTGGTTTTAAATCCCCATGGACAAATATGTCAATCATATATCGACAGAATGCATACTGATCTGACAAAAGTAGAAAGAAAAAAAAGCAGTGAAAAAAATGTCATTGACGCCTTTCTTTTTTCCTAGGGAAAGATGGCTTAACAAAACAAAGTAGCATAATTCTATTTTAATTACTACAATATGTTCTGTGAAGGAATAATTTGCACATATATGAATACGTGGGGAAAATAATAAACTTAAACTTCCATTTATTCCATACAAAAAGAATAACCTTAAAAATTGAAACAGACTAGTTCAGAGTAATATTATAGTGGTTGTTTTTAAAAATCAAAACATTTTTCATCAAATTTATTATTAGTCATCAATATTTAAGCAATTTTTCTCATTGTCTGTATATATACTTCCAGTAATGAAACAGAAGTTCCACAAGAGGAAATTGTTTCCAACTTGGAATGTTTTACCAAATATTCACTCCCAACCCTTCACCTCATTGTCTAAATGAAGCCACAGAATGTTTCTTGAAAAGGCAAGCAGGAGGGCTAACCCCTTTGCAACTTGTCAGGGGTCTTCTACGTGGAGATTCTCTTCAATTAGAAGAGGAAATCCAGAAGAACAGACTTACAGCACTAAATAACATCATTCTTAAGGTAATTGATTGGGTAATCATTATTAGAAGATCATCTTATGATCTTGATTAGTATATGGTCCACGGAAAAAGTAAAAAAAAAAAAGAGAGAAACAGCATAGGATTTGAGTTTTTGAGGCAGACTTTGTCAAAAATGATTTCAGGAGTTTGTTTTTTCATTTCCTTTTAAATTAAAGACATTGCACTGAACTTTAAATTTTCATATAACTTTAGATTCTGCCGAGGTCATTCCAATCCAAATTTCAATTGATGAATCATTCTATAAGCTTTACCGTATCTTCTTTAAAGCTTGCAGATTATTAAATGAATCTTGTTCAAAATGATTTACAGTTTAATGTTTCTAAATAGGCATCTTATTAATTCAATAAATCCAAAGGCAGCTTTAGGATCAAGAGAGTTTATTGAATTTATACAACATGACATACCCTTAAGTGCTTTAAATTATGTATATCAAACCTATGAAATAACGAAACCTGTTACTATATAAATACACACACAAGGATTTTTGTAAACCTCATTGTTTTTAGAGTATTTACAGTATTTTTAGAGTAATCCATTTTATTATGAGACTCCACCTTTGAAAAAAATGTACTTATTGCAGAAGATGTAAAAATATAATTCTTTTCATTAGTACCTAAATGAGTAGGCCAAAACTCATAAAGTTTCAAAAATTTGCATGAATTTTGATTGTTGAATTGGGTCACCCTTCCCCACGTGTGAGGTGGGGAGTGGGAGGGAGTTAGCTCTCGGATCAGCCCAAGAATTTATTTGCTCCTCAGTGTACTGGCAGTTATAACAGGGGTTTCTGATCCCAGGACCTGGGAATCCTATGATACAGGAGAGAAGATTAAGGTAGAGAGTATTTTCTCTTTTCTGGGCATAACCCTTTTCCTTAGCAAAATTGTAGAATGAGCCATTCGACTCTAAGATGAAAAACTGCATTTCCCTTAAATGGCAAACTTGAGGTTGGGCAAGGAGGACTTCCTAAACTCAGCAGGCTTTCCCCTTTGTTTCAGTAGTTAATGTGACTGATCATTTTAGATGTGCCCTGCCTAAAACTCTAGAAGTAGTTCTCAAAGGGCAATTTAAATATCAAAAAGATGAGGAATTTGCTAAAATGCAGATTTTTTTTGCCTAGTCGTGCAAAAAAACACACCTTACAATTCGATGGGTCTGGACCCTAAGAATATGCATTTTTGACCAACTCCCCAGAGGAATCAGATTAGACCACACTTTCAGAATCACTGATCTAAAATTGCTCAAAATTTCTTTTCTCACAACATTTCTAGTGGTACCATAGCCCTCAGCAACAGCAATGGAGAAAGTATGTACCTTAGAAGTTTAGAATGCAGGGACTTCTTGAAATTTGAAGGGTTTGGACTATCCCCCAAAATGAAATATTGTGCTCTGCCCCAAGTTGTGATAGAATGTTTATATACATAACATGTGGAATAGTTTATTGAATTAATTAAAATCTTCATGCTTCAGAGATTCTTCTTTAACTGAATGCTGAGTGTAATGATGCTATTACCAAATTATTACCAAGTAAAATGCTTATATTTCTTATACCAATATTTTCTGGATCCAAAGTCATTTGTTTAATTAATGCACCAGTAGTCCTACAAGTTTCCAATTTAAAAAAGAAAATCTCTTATGAACTCAAAGAAGGTTAATATTTTTAATCTAGAAAATTGAGTTACACCACGTAGGAGGTTTCTTTTATATTTAAATAATGCTGTGAAGTTGCATTCTAATGACACCGACATATCAATAGGGAGATAGAGAGTATTTTTACAAAATTTAAAGTTAAGAATTTTCTTTTTTTTCTTTTTTGGCTGCACCACAGGCATCCAGGATCTTAATTCCACCACCAGGGAATTCTTGCAGTAGAAGCATGGTGTCCTAACCACTGGACCACCAGGGAATTCCCAAAGTTAAGAATTTTAAAATATTTTAAATTAAGATGCCCATTTCCACCTGTCTTGTGTGTTGACCTTAACAATGTGTAAGAACTCTAGGCAGGTATGTGTTGGGCAGTCCCCAGTGTGTCTGCTTCACCTGTCTAAGGATAAAGCAAAACCAAGTCTTCCTGACTTTGGAAAATTCATTTTAAAGAAATGCTTCTTTAAATCCAACTCAAATATTCAAACAGGACATTTTTTTCCTAAAGAAAAACTGAACTGTTCTATCATTCTTTCATTGTTATGTGACAATAATTCACATAAGGTAATTTCATATCTCGTCACCACTTCTTAGTACTTTTTTCCCCAAATGAACATCTTTCTAGGAATACCACATGCTGTCCATCCCTCCCCTTCCTGATCCTCAGGGAGCAGTGATGGATGTCATTCAGCTGCTGCCTTATTGGTATTCCCTGTGGAGTAGCAGCTGAGAGAAAATGCATTCAGGGTGTAGAATGTTAACAGAAAATAAATTTTAAAAAACCTCTAATGAGAACGGGGCATATGTGGTCTGGTGCTCTATGGCAGATTAACATTAGCTACAATTTCTCTGCTTGCCACAAACAGTTGTTAAAAAAATAAGAAGGAAGAAAAGAAAGAATGAGCATAGCAGTGGGGAGGTTTGATTTTTTCCTTCCCCACAAATTTGCCATAGACCATCAGAAAATCAGAGAGCAATGCTTGATCGTGCTGACCCTTCTTACCCTACTTTAAACAGATTAAGAATGGTCCATAAAAAACAGATTATGCAATATATAAGAGTGTGTTTACAGTAGGCATGTACAAATATGAGTCTTATTCCTGATGCTTTAGTAGAAATAGTGTTTATATATACAATGTTAAAAATAACCATACATGAATGTATATGCATGTATACTATGTAGTAAAATAATTGCCAATAAGTGTATTGTTGCATGTAAAAATCTGTGTCCAGTGAATAAAAGGCCTATAGAAGCTATTTATTTAAGAAGAACTATTAGAAATCTATAGGAAAAGAATGTTAAATTCATTAGGTCTAACTTAAGCTAAGCAAATAAATAATCCCTTGCCTAAAGGAAAACCAACTCAATTTTACTAAATCATCAATACAAGAGTCTCAAAATCAAAGTCACCTCACAAGTAGATTATTTAGAAAACACTATGTCTTTATCATGTCTGAGTTAAAACTATAATGCGATTAGGTTTTTTATAAACAAATGCTGTTAAATCATAGCTTAAATTTTTAAAATGACATATTTATGTGTCTGATCAGCTATTTGAGGTAACATTTTCATTATTTACCTAATAATACATTTATCTAATTGATGGTAGATCTCAATAGAGAGCCTTAATTTAGCAAATGCATTTGTTTAGCTGATAAAATCACATTTGTGCTTTTATTTAACTCTAAGTGATATCTGAATGTCTTTTAATAGATAAATAGCTCTTGATATGAAAATGAAAACAGTAGATTGAAAATGGAAAAGTAATATAATGCTATCTTCAATACTGATTACTGATAGGAATAAAATATAGTATATGTGACCCAGAAAATACATATTATTTGGAAATATTTTAGTAACGTGTCTTCATCAATAAGATATGGCCCCCAAATAACTAAGATACTAAAAATGAACATCCAAAAGTGTACTCATATTCCTAGTTGCTAGATAAGTATTTTGGTACTCCCATATATAACTGGAATGAATTTTTACACACTGTATTTATGGACAAAAAACAAAAATATGCTTGGTACGTTTAATCTGGTTTCATGTGATTATTTTCTTTTTTTGTGTGATTATTTTCTTTTTTAAAAGGCAATCTAAAATGCCAAGTATTTTACGATCTTGATAATAATTTTAAATAAGCATATAAGTGAATTAGAAGATTAATTTTCCTGTCTTCTATCACAATAAAATAGTCCATTCAAAATATTTTTCTTTTTTTACTATATTTTTCCTACCCCAATTATTGCATAAATAACATACAGCTTTGTTAGAGATGATAATTAATATTTTTAATTGATTCAAGGCAATATAATCATCTTTAAAATTGAAGAAAGGTTTTTGGGCTCCAAAGATTTAATTCCACTCATATGCTTTAAATATCAGTATTACTTTAAAATAAAAGATAAGATTACTTAAATTAAAAATGTTGTGGACTACTACAAAAAAAACTTCCTTTCTTCTTTCCCTCCTTCTTTTCCTTTTTAAAATACGTTTTCAAAAAATACACCTTTTCCTTTATATAAATAAACGTTTCCAAATATTACTTGTGAATTCAGGGGAAAAAGTGATTCAAAGATAATATACAAGAGTGGATTGCAAAGACAAATGCCATATAATTTCACCTGTATGTAGAATCTTAAACAAAAAGAGAATAGATTGCAAATTTCATATCTTGTTTGTACCTTATAGTGGGGAAAATTATCAGTTTCACTGTCCAAATAGCTTACTCAGTAACAATATTTTTAACTTCTTTAATGCAAATCTTATGGAAACAATTCCTTAATTTTAGCCCTCAAATAAAACTATTAAAACTCTCAGAATAAGGACAAATTTTATTTTGCAACACCCCTAAAAAACATTTATAGGAATAGTCTATACAGAGCAGATCCCACATTCTGTGTGGGGAAGCTCAGGACTGTGTAGCAACTTGGAGCCAGGGGTGGATTTAGGGAAGGAAAGATTCAACAAGGGCGGGAGATGTGTGACAATACAGCCCTCAGCTGACCTCTTAAAACTCTACCCTTTTATGCTTACAAGCACCTTTCTTTAAAGAATATCAGGTTTACATTCCACCTCCATGTAAATGCTCTATTTCCGTGAAGTACGGATGTTAAATTTGACATCACTCTTATAGAAAAGCAGCACAATATGTAAGATACAGAGCTTTCTAAGGTGATAAATTTAGTCATTGGACAAACTGGATTTAATAATTCAATGTATATTCTAAATTATATGCTCTTGCAGAGCTCAGGAATGTATGGATACTTTTTATGATACTTCTTCTATATGATTTGAACATCCACCCCTTAATAAACTCCTTGAGAATTGTCAGTTTCCTGTATTGCTGTTCTTCAAAGAGTACACAAAGGACAGAGTATGTGTCCTTTAAACAACTTCAGATACTAACTCAAATCCTCTTTTAAAAATGCATCAAAATGCATCTTTAGATATGTGAACACAGTTTAGTATTTCTATAAATAAATTTTAACCCCCAAATTATTGTATTTCCTTTCAGGTATATTCACTTATGCAAGTCTTTTACTCCCATGTAAAGTCTGATCTTGGTCTTTTATCAGTTTTTAATTTCACTGCATCTGCTTCTTGCACAATACTCTCTTAGAACCTCTGGCCACCTCCTCTGAATGTTTACCTTTCTGTTCATTCTTGGACACCACTGCAGCATCTTTCTTGTCCTTCTCTTTGGGTTTAGGTGATGTTTTCTGTGCTTCTTTTACTTTTGCAGCTGTTTGCTTCACCTTCTCCTGTTTCACACCTTTCACTTCCTTTTTAATCTTTTCTTCAGTTTTTTCTCTAGTCTTAGCTTTCTTCTCTTCTGTATGGAGTTAAAGAAAAGTTGAATTTTATATATATATATATATATATATATATATATATATATATATATATATATTTATTTATTTATTTAACCAATGCAGCATTTCATATTTCATTGGTTGTTAAGAACACTTTTAAAAGAAAGAGAACAGAAAAACAAAAAAATTGTGTCACTGACATAAATACTTATGACTATCATTTGATTTTTATATAGTTTATGAAGTGGCATGTTAGATTACTAAAAAAATGTAACTAACTTGAAAGTTGGACTCTTTCTTAATTTGTACATGAAAACATTACTTTTTAGGTAGTCAGGAACTAAGTATATCAACAAGGAAGGATTTGGATTCTGGAGGGAAGTATATATATAGACATGTTCAGTGAAAATCCATGTCCATACCAAAGAGCCCAATAAGAGACCTTTTAAAACGATATGATCATTTTTGTCCACAACTGAAATATCATAAAAGTCATTTAAGAAACTGAATTGTCAACAAAATATTTTTTAAATGTAACTATTATGAAGGCGAATGGAAAATTATTTGCACTGGTAATGACTAATAGAAACAAAACAATAAAATCCATTAAGGGATAACTCAGACATTCAGTCTCTAATGATGTGACTTTAAAGAGATGGAAAGAAAGTGAAATTAAGATGTTGGCTCCTGCTTATTTTAATTGAAAAATAATAATTCAGGTGACTTTTAAAGCCCTTAAATATATCCTAGAAAACAGAAAGTGCTAGAAATTAGCATATATGTGAATATATATGAATTATGATACATACACATATATTCTATACATTCATATTTTATTCTGATATTATTACATGTATTGGGGGAAGGGAACTGGGAATGTGAACTAATCAGTCTGAGAATCTTTCAATTATTTTAAAAAAGCAATAATAATATAGTACACATTTGTGGAAAGTGTTCATAATAGAAGTTGCATATTGGACGTTATTTATTCTCTGGGATCACACATAATCATTAGACTTCATAGTAAGTCTGCTATAGTGTTGGACCCTCTAACGTCATTTGTCCATGTAATGGGTAGCCTTTATTGTAACTCATGTTGAAGAATTTGATGAAAATATTATAATCAAGTCTCTTGACTTTAGTACACTAAGCTAGGATTTGAGACTAAGACAAGATAATATTATGAAGTCCTGCAAAGAGAAGAATGAAAATGCTAATGCTTGATGCTTGTGAAACCACAGTATCACCTGTGGTACTGCATTTAACTGAATGGACTAACACCTCCCAAAGCACTGTTAAACTTCGCAGGGAAATCTTGATGCTGTGTTAGGGGTAGGGGATATTTCTATCAAAATAAATTGGGAAACACTTAAGCTACACTGGTTTCTTTACTATGGAATTTATCAAAGCTAAAGTGTATTAAGAATCTTCAAGGAGGGGGATAATGCTACCCACTGTTTCCCAAAGTTACTGACCATAAACTCTCATAGAAGAATCACCCAATTGCTCCACAAGCTTCCAACATCTTTGTGGCTTCTGTGACTACAATCAACTGGGGATTTTCTTCTACTCCCTTTAAACACTTTCTAAGTTTCCTTTACTGCTTTCTGCTCCTTCCTACAGCAGACACATACATTTCTATGACTGAAACCATCAGCTCTGTGCAAATGACTTTAAATCAACATCATTCCAGGACCCCACACCAAAATATTTATTCATGTCCGCTTGGAGAGAAAGTTCCTCTGAGATGGCCAACAGCACCTCAGAGTCATACAATCCACATATGTTCACCTAACAAACCCATCCAGAGAGCCTAGCATGACCTAGGCCCAGAGCCTGCAGCCAGTGCTCTGAAGATTGGCGGGACAATGTTCCTATCTGAGGAGAGCTGACTAAAAGCCTGTGATACCCAATTAAAAAAAACAAAACAAAACAAAACCACAAAACCCTGTGATATCTGGCTTCATCATTTCTCCTCTCATAGCATCTTTCCAAAAGTTTCTTCCTACAATAGACTACTTTCTTTTTTAAAAAATATCTCATGTATTTTCCACATGTCAAATACTACCAAGCTATATTGTCTATGTTTTTCATATTTTACACACATATTAAATCCCTTTGTGCTCAATTCATATGCAGCAAATGACTCTGCCATTGGAATTAATCATTTCTTCACCCAAGATTAAATTTATCTCAACTTTTTTTTAGGTACATGTTATTCCCTACTATTTATCTTGTACTACAGATGGCTGTTCACATATCTGTCTTCCCTACCATACTGAAAGCAACTTGACAATAGGAACTATATTATTCATTTTTGTAGCAACATAATGTCTAACATAGTGCTTTTTTCAGAGAAAACAAAGAATAAATGTTTATGAATGAACAATTTTGATCGAGAAAAAAGTAATTGTTTCACTGTATTCAGATCATGTGTACAACATACTGACATATAGATTACATATGTAAATATGTAAGTATGTGATCTGGCTTATGAATTTGCTGCTAACCCACAGTATGTGGCTTCCATGATTACTTTACATAAGATTGTTATTTCTGTCTTGCTAGCTAATTTGCTCTCTTGCTAGCTGATTCGCTCTTGCTGGGTTTGATGAAGCCAGCAATATTGGTGAGACTCATGTGGCAAGAAATGAGGATGGCCTCCTTCCAAAAGGCAGGAAGAACTGAGACTCTCATGCAACAGGCCTTGAGGAACTGAATCTTGCCAACAGTCATTTAAATGAACTTGGAAATAGTTCTTCCTCAGCTGAAACTTCAGATGGGACTGCAGCCCTGTCTAACACATTGATCTCAGTTTTGTGAGACATTGTAAGACAGAAGGCTAAGTTGAGCCATGTCCAGATTCTTGGCCCACAGAAACTGTGAGATAATATATGTGTGTTGATTTCAGCCACTAAATTTGTGGTAATTTTTTACACATCAAGAAATAATTAATACAGTATTAAATAAATATTTGTTGAAGGAATAATGGATGCTTGAAGAACTTTATTTAATTATCTTTGGAAAGAATACTTGATTTATACTCACGGGGTTTGTCTTAGTTCAATTACATACTAGCTTTATAATCTGGACAAATTGTTTTCTCTCCCCAGAAGTAAATTTCTTCATCTGTTAAGTTAGGTAATTAATTGGAATAATCTCTAACATTCCTACTAGCTTTAAGTTTCAATTCATCCATCTTAACTTCAATAAAATGATGTTTGGTTACCTCATGGAAAAATTTAGTAAAAAAAATATATCTTCCTCAAATATCTAATTATTTTACATTGTGTAGGTAAACACATTAAATTTTGAAAATACATTCCAATTTTTATCTACATGCTTAGACCCTTGAAAATATACTAGATTTCTAAAATATACTGATCACATAAAACCTATATTTTAAAATACGAGGAGGGAGCAGGAGATAAAATGGCCAAGTAGGAGGACACAGAGCTCACTGCCCCCATGAACACATCAAAAGTACATCTACATGTGGAGCAATTCTCACTGAAAACAAACTGGAGACTGGCAGAAAGACTTTTTTACAACCAAGCCTCTAAGAAAGATACACACAAAATCAGGTAGGAAGAGAAGCAATTAGGTTGTGAGCTGTACAAGAAGGGGACACAGAAGAGGAGCAGGATTAACTAGGCTTGCAGATTCCCCCCTGGGGAGTGAGCAGTTTGAAACACATATCAGTCACCGCAGTCCTTGGGTCTGACACCAGGAGTACAAGTCCCCTTAGCTGGTTTGAAAACCAGTGGGACTGACAGCAGGGCTGTAAGAAACCTAGACTCTGCTCTGGAAGAGTACACACATGCTCACTTACTCCTGAAACAAAGCAGAGGAAGCAAACTGAACTGTCTGGGATTCTAGCCAGTTTCCAGCGACTACTCCAGCTCATGCCCCAGCCTAAGCTGAGCACCCACTCTAGCCAAGCTTGCTCTGTGGTGCAGTTCTACCTAAGGCAAAGGCTGCCACAGCTGAGGAGAGTGCATGGTTATAAAGGATAGAGCCGGCTCATCTTAATTGGGTGACAGCAGTCATTCCTGGCACTTATGGAGGCAGCAGATGGGGAGTGGACCAGAATTCTGAATGGGGTGCTGGGAGCACCCCAGCCTGCACCCTGAATAATGCTGAGTACACACTCCAGCCCCTCTTGCTGCAGTACTGCTCCGCTCTGTGCTGAAGGTGCCAATGCCCAGAGCAGGAAGAGCACACACTTAGAGGGAACAGAGCCAGCTTGGTCCCAAACATCAGGGCTTCTCCTCCAGCAACTTGGGACCTGATCCAGTCCCCAGTAGGGCAGTGCTAGCCTCTGAACAGAGGAGAAGCCCAGGCTCACACCTGGCTCTGGCCCTAGACCCTCCGTCTCCAGCTCCACATCCTACCATGGTGAGAGCTGCCTGCACACCATGAGGGAAGATGAGACTCATGCTCACGTCAGATCCAGCCCTCCAACCAAAGCCACTTGGCACATGAAGACTATAGGGGCACTCCCACATAAAGACACCCCTTCAAGATGGGGATAGATTACTGTTTCATCTAATTTCATAGAGATAGTTGAGAAAACTGAGAAGAGAGAGGAATTTGTTTTAAATGAAGGAACAATAAAAAAAACTCTGAAAAAACATCAAATGAATCAAAGATAAATATTACCAGATAAAGAGTTCAAAGCATTAGTAATAAGAATGCTAACTGAATTAGTGAGAAGAATAGATGAACACCATGATAATTTTAGCAAGGAACTAGAAAATATAAAAAAAGAACCAATCAGAACTGAAGAATATAATAACTGAAATGAAAAAACATACTAGAAGGAATTAACAGCTGACTAGGTGATACAAAATAATGCATAAGAGATCTGGAAAATAAAATAATGGAAATCACCCAATCAGAACAGCAAAAAAGAAAAACAATTTAAAAAAATGAGAACAGTTTAAGGGACCTCTGAGACAACACTGAACAACCCAGTGTTCACATCATAGGGTTCCCAGGAGAAGAGAGCAAGGGGTCGAAAATGTATTTGAGGACATTATGGCTGAAAACTTCCTGAACCTGAAGAAGGAAACAGATATCCAGGTACAGGAAGCACAGAGGGTCCCAAAGAAGATGAACACCCAAACATATCATAATTAAAATGGAAAATATTAAAGACAGAGAATTCTAAAAGAGCAAGAAAAGAACAAAGAGTCATACAAGGAAATCCCTATAAGGCTACCAGATGATTTTTCTGCAGAAACTTTGCAGGCCAGAAGAGAATGGCCTGATATATTTAAAGTGCTGAAAGTGAAAAACCTACAACCTAGGATATTCTATTCAGCAAGATTATCATTTACAACTGAAAGAAGACAAAGAACTTCTCAGAAAAGCAAAAACTAAAATAGTTCATCAAGACTAAACAGGCCCTAAAAGAAACATTGAAGGGTCTTCTCTAAGTGGAAAAGAAAAAGCTACAAGAAATAATAATCTATAGGAAAAGAAAAATCCCACTAGTAAAGGCAAATGTATAGTAAAGACTGTGGATCAACCACTTAAATAAGTTAGTACAAAGATTAAAAGACAAAAAAACTCATAAATTCATCTATAACTGAAATAAATGGTTAAGGTATAAGCATGAAGATGTAAAACATGACATTAAAAACACAAAACGTGGGGCACTCACAGATATAGAGAACAAGCTAGTAGTTACCAGTTGGGAGAGTAAAGGGAGAAGGGGCAAGATAGGAGTAGGGGAGTAAGAGGTACAGCCCATTACATGTAAAGTAAATAAGGTACATGGATATAATACAGGAATATAGCCAATATTTTATAATAATTTTAAATGGAATATAATCTATGAAAATTTTGCATCATTATGTTGTATACCTGAAACTAATATAATATTGTAAATCAACTATACTTCTATAAAAAAACATTAAATTTTTAAATTAAAGTTAAAACAAAATATTAAAAAGACAAATATTGTATGACATCATTTATATATGGAATCTAAAAAATAATACAAATGAACTTATTTGTAAAACAGAAAACAGACTCAGTCATAGAAAACAAACTTATAGTTACCAAAGGGGAAGTTGGGGAGGGATAAATTAGGAGTATGGATTTAATAGATATACTTCTCTCTATAAAAACTAGATAAACAAGGATTTACAGTATAGCACAGGGAACTATAGTCAATATCTTATAATAACCTATAATGGAAAATAATCAGAAAAAATATTTATATATTTATAACTGAATTGCTTTGCTGTATATCTGAAACTAATACAATATTATAAATCAACTATACTTCAATAAAAAATATATATATAAATAAAATATGAGGAAGCAATTTGAATTTAGTAGATAAGACTGAACTATCAGAACCTGTATTTTTCTAACATCAAACGATTTGTAGACAAACTTAGAATAAAAACTAGTTGATGTAATCTTCCAAAGTTTATAACATTATGTTGATATTCTAACTGATTTTTTCTTTGGTGTATTATCAAGACAGTTAAGGCCCTCAATGCTTAAAATATTGATCAAGTTGATGCATTATCCTTCTTGGAAAAATAAATCCTTAATTTTAGTGTTCTAAAATTAAATTCAAGGTGTAATACTGATCCAAACTATAAACCAGATATGTTGTACTGGTTTCCCCTTGTTATAGTAACTACCACAAATTTAGCTGCTTAACCCAGCAACCATTTAATATCTTCTGGTTTCCATGGTTCAAAAGTCTTGCCATAATGTGGCTCAAATAGGTTTTCTGCTTAGGGTCCACAGTGCTAAAATCAAGTTGTCAGCAGGGCTGCATTTCTTACTGGATACTCTGGGGAAGAGTTGGCTTCCACACTTACTCAACATGTTGGCAGAATTCATTCCCTTCTCACACTTTCCATGTACCTCCCTCAATTTTCAAGCTAGTAGTGGGGGCCCAAGGCCTTCTGACACTTCAAATCTTTCTCTTCTGCCACATCTCTATGTTTTTAAAGGTTCGCAAGATTACACTGAGCCCTGGATAATTCAGGATAATCTCCGTATTTTAGATCCACCTTAACTACTTCTGCAAACTCCTTTGACCATGTAATGTAACCTAGCTAAGGGGATGCCACCAAGGGATGAAGGTAATGGGGACCAAAATTCTGCCCCCCACATATGGGAAAGTTCTTCATTTTCTTCTCACATTTGGAGATGCTCTATTATTTTAAGTATTCAGTTTTATTATTCTTTTAGATATTAAATTTTAAGTGTAAGGCCAAATTAAATTTTATGTAAAGGAAATGGTGAATGCTTACAATCATCCAGCTACCTGTTACTCAAAATGTAATCTTTTAAAATAAAAAGTATAATTTACCTTTTGCCGTTGTCTTTGTTTCTGGTTTTTCTTTTTTCTCAATTTTTTCCTTGTGAGTTGCTTAAACAGAAAATTTTATATTAGTACACACTCTTAATAGATTTTGAGCTTTTTCTTTACCTCAGTATTATAGCCACCAAAATCATAAGCTAGTTTGAAGACTGATGACATTAATGAGCCCAATTCAGGAATAAAATATTACTAATTTAATAAAAACTGTATAAAACTTAATTTAAAAGACTTGGCATTAAGACTTAGGAAAGCATTTTGAAAGCTAGTCTCACCCTCCTGTTTAAAGTTATCATTCTAAGTAGAATTTTAGAATAATAGCTTTCAGGAAAGACAAACAGAGAGAGTAATTTATAAGAATTTGTTGGGCTTCCCTGGTGGCGCAGTGGTTGAGAGTCCACCTGCCGATGCAGGGGACACAGGTTCGTGCCCCGGTCTGGGAACATCCCACATGCTGCGGAGCGGTTAGGCCCGTGAGCCATGGTCGCTGAGCCTGAGCGTCCGGAGCCTGTGCTCCTCAACGGGAGAGGCCACAACAGTAACAGGCCCGCATATGGCAAAAAAAAAAAAAAAGAATTTGTTGAAAGATATATCATTTTATCAGGAGGAAGCACTGTCTTTACAATTAAAAGAAATAACTATCAGGACTACAGCTTTGATTAAGAACACTGTGTCTTAACAAGGACACAATTGACTTTTAGGGAACAATTTCTCAGTATGAGGGATTGTCTTATGCACTGAAAAAATGCTTAGCTTCCCTGGTCCCCACTTACCAAATGCCCGTCATGCCAATGACATTTTAACAACCAAAATTTTTCCAAAGACTTCCTAAGGGGAGCACCTATGGTTGAGAACCACTAATGGGTTATAAAGTAACCATCAAAGATTACTGATTGAGTGCAGCTTCTTAACTGAATGGTACTTGACATGATATCTGAAACATTATACCTTGTAGTTGTTTATGTAATAGATTAATAAAAATAATCAATGATTGTTTATAAAACAATATAAATTTATTTTATCAACTTCTATTTTACTTACATAGACTAGTAAAATCTTGTGTCTCTTAATGGTTTAAGTAAAGGACTTCTGAGAAGTACAACAGTATGAGCAGGTTATCCTCATATTTCAAATGTATTAAACTGCACGGTTTAGTAGTTTCCCAAATCACTATACATATTTCAACATTTACATAGTATTTATTAGAGAATAATAATGAGAGTTAAAGAAATATTGGAAAATTAAATGATAAGAGATTTTAATTAAAATAGTTGGGTTAAGGAAAGAGCCAAATTATTAGAGTAAAAAATTGGAGCCCTAATTATTTTCATTTCTCTAACTATATAATACAAATATTAATGTCAATCAGTTTTACTTGTATTTTAAAAGGAAAATGATGTGCTTAAAATATGTATTTAAATAATTATTCTTTTAAAATACAGTCTATGAATGGTTTCCCCAGAATTTTGGAAAGATGATGCAAGCCTCATAGAAAGCTTAGGGCACAATGTCCAGTTGAAGTCCATGAGATCATGGCAGCTGCAGAGTTACCAAGACAGCAGTTTCCTTCCTCTCCAGGGTTTCAGCCTTTCCACTTCTCAGCCTGGCCTATAGTCATCTCCACTACCATTTGGGGTTATGAGTAACAGCTTGGACAATATTCGCTGAAGGAGGGCACAATTCACTCAAGGTCATTGGGCTACAGTATAACTTATAAAAAGCAAACTCCTTTAATTGGTATACAGTAAATAAAAGGACACAAGTGTTTTGTTTCTGCTTTTGAATTTGGACAAATTTTCTTCAAATGTATAATTTAGGGGCAACAAATTCTCAATTATTTTTCAATGAAAAGTATTTAGCCATTGTAAAGATGGAAAGAAATCACAAGAAATATCAGATTATTTCATTTAGTCAGAGTACACAGAACCTGATGCCAATAATTCTATATAAGTCAATAGCAGGTAGGAAATAGACACCTGTTTCTAGAACAAAGAAGATGGCTGTATTGAAATTCATGGATATTATCACAAAGTAAACATTAATAAAAGAACAACTATTTAATTCAAATTTTAAAATGTGAGTTTAGAATAAGGAAGAATGAAGCATGTTTCAACTCATCTGATTCCTAAGCATTGTAAAACATTCTAGCTAAGTGGAATGTTTCACAAAATAAAATTTCTCAGTAGGCTATGTGTATTGTGGATACATAAATCAGCTGAAATTTAGCCTAAATATCCTAGACATGATCCATTCTAAAACAAGAGCAAAAAAATTAAGTTAGAACTTTATTTTACATCATATGTTAAAATAGACTTTTTATGAATTAAAGTTAAGTGTTAAATATGAACCTAATTTTTTAAACTTGAGGAATATTAATAATTACTGAATTAATCCTTGGATTAAGACTCAAGAGCAGAAATACCAAAAGAAAATATCAACATATCTAGCCCCACAAAAATTCAAGAACTTAAAACACATACATATATCACACATATGCACTCACACATGTTTATTCACACAGACAGAAACCCTTACATTAACTACAAAACTAACTATATAAGAAATATATTTGTAAACGTAACAGATCAGTGATGTATACCCAAATGACACATACATGTATCATCAGGCGAAATGGGCAGTGAGTGTGAAGAGTTATACAAGAAATATGTATCACTAAAAATCACATTCAGATCCCTCAATCTACAAATAACAAGCAATTAAAAGATATAGTGGAAGAAAATATCTCTATTTAAATACTATGCAGCTTTTTAAAAAGAATGAGGGAAAAATCTGTTTACTGATATGGAAAGATCTCTAAGGTATATTGTTATAAAGACAGAACATAGGACTAAATTTTGTGTAAAAATAGGGAGAGACAATAATGTATATTGTCTTCTAAATGCATAATGAATTTCTGAAAAGATGCACACAGAGCTCATAAAAGCGGTTTACTGTGTGTATGTGTGGGTAGATAAGGAATGGCATCAGAGGGTGTGGGCAAGGCAGGAGAAAGCTTTTTGCAAGGTACCTTTATGTGTTAAACAATGAGTGTGCATTGCTTATTCTAAACAAATAAAAACTAAAAAAGTTTTAAGTCCAGTCTAATATATAATCACAGAATGCAAGTTAAGGTAATGAAGTACACTTCCTTACCTATCAAACTGGCATTATTTTCTGAAATAATATCCTCATTGTTGGCTAAAACAATCTCAGAATTGCCAGGGGAAAAATTGATACATTTCCAGAAAGTAAATTGGTAACAGTTTGAGAGTCTTAAGTATTTTATTTCCTTCAACCAAGAAATTGTTCTTTTCACATTCAATTCTAAGGAAAATTATCATAATATAATTTTTAAAAATTAATTCATGGTCATCTAAATTCGGACATAAAGAAGAAAGGGTCAAACGGTGACAGACCAATGAGTAAAAACCACAATAAGAATAACTCCATACCTTTCTTTTCAGGTTTTCCTTTTTCTTTGTCTTTTTCTTTCTCTTTGTGTGTAACTGGAAAGAAACAGACAATACCTTTCATTTAAATAAAAAGAATAAAAGATGAGATGATTGCATGGCAGTCTTTGATGTCAAAAACTTATCTACTGCCTTTGGAAATCTTTAACTAGCATGAGGTTTTACACAGGTTTAAATGTTAAAATAATTATAGATATTTTAAATTTCTATTTTTATTTTGTAACCAAGGACAAACTCATACCAAAGCCAGGTCTGACTGCAAAGACTACCTCTCAACTTTTCCAAATCTTTAACTTCAATTTAATGAATTAGAAAAGTTTTTAAATGTCTTATGCTATCTGCCAAAGAAGCCCAGCTCAATACTGAAGGAACACCAAAACTGTGAAGACAAAAATACAGAGAGAATCTTTTGAACCTGAGTCAAAGAACACTCAATAGATAGTATATGTTAATATACTATAGATATATACAATAGATATACAATAGATAATACACAATAATATACAATGTTAATATTCTACAGGAGATTTCCATGCAAATAGGTTTTGAAAATATACTGGAATGAAACTGGAATGACATGAAACCCTTTCAAAGAAAACAAAATTTAATTCAATATGAGCTATGATTCAATTAATTAATATAGTAGGGCTCAAATTTAAGTTATAATCTTCCCCCATAATTCAGTCATAACTCTTATTAATGGCACCTCCAATTATCCAAACTAGAAACTTGGGACTCATCCAGGATTCATCTTTTATTTTTCATTTTTGTCCATTTGCCAAGCTTTTGCAATCCTACCTATTAAATATTCCTTTTACCCATCTTCTTCTATCCAATATTACACTCCCTACTTATAATTTATTTACATGAAACTATAAAAAGAGCACCAGCTATGTGCTAAAGACTTCGCTAGGCAAGAGAGACTTCATCCCTATCATTATGATGTCAACAAGCTAATGGATGATGGATACCAAACAAATAATCCCAAAGGTAGTTAATTGCAGTTAGAATAATTGTTGTGAAGAAAATATTCAGGGTAGCATATCAATGTATAAAATGAGACCTAATCTAGTCTGTGTGCTTGGGGAAGGTCTGTTGGTAGAAATGATATATAAGGATGTGAAAGATGAGAAGAAATTAACCTAGTAGGGGAGTAGGAAGGAGAAAGGGGAAAGAGACCATTTCAAAAGTGGGACTATGATGTCCTTCTTGGGCATATTATTATTATAAATATTATTACACTAATATCCTGAATAGTGTCTTGAACACTTAGATTTTGAGTTTTCTGAGTCTCAAAGTAGCCTTTCTAACATGAAAATCTGATCATACCATTGATCTGATACAAGTGTTAGTATCTCCCTCATTGCTTAGCATAGTAATCTGTCACATGGTAGGTGCTATATCAAATATAAAAATATTTCATTGTTTTAGTGATCTGACATTTGCTTATCAATCCAATCTTACCTACCAGGAATTTCCCCTTGAACTTTACATTCCATTTACAACAAAATGTTTGGAATTCCATAAACATGCTACATGCCCTCCTAATGCCTTTGCATCTCTGTCTGCTTGTGCCTTCACTTAGATTTCCCACACCCACATTTCCTATGTTCCATGTACCCTTTCAGTCTTGGCTCAAATGTCTCTTCCTCTGCAGAGGGTTGGTTGATCTCTACTTATTCCATATGCCAACTGCACCATGTGCATAATTCTATCTTGTCAATTAAGTAATAATACAGCAATTGTTCATAAATCTGACTCCCAAGAAGGTGAACTCTCTTTAGGGGCTATGCCATATTATTTTATTTTTGTATCCTGGCTCATCACATGGTGTCTGACTCACAGTGGACTCTTAATAGATATTTTTGAACAAGGGAAATTCTAAAATATTATAAGAAGAGCTACTTTCATCTTCTAGTACAATTCTATTTACTGATGATTTGTATGGATATAATATGCACTGCTTGCTTCCAATCATTTAAATATTTTACAATTTGTTAAAATTTCCTAAATAATTAAAACCCAGTGAGAAACAGAAGAGAAAAAAAATCATAGACCATCTAGACATTATTTTTTCTTTCCACATTCAATGGTTTTTCTGGGTTTTCTAAGTTTCTAAGTTCAATATTAAAATCTCACAAAATAAGAGTAGGACATCAGCACTCACACATGACCACAGATAGCTTATTTCGGTTCCTTTGGATCACTATTAATTAAGCTGAAAAGCAAAAGAAAACCTTGGCAAAAACAAAGCCTCTTTTAAAGTTTCTCTAGGGGAAAGGAAGTTTGCATGAGATAAGCTGTGCTTTTGAAACCCTGATTGGCAAGACCCCCAGGAGAAAACCTAATCTGTGTCTCTGCCTCTGTGAAGGACCAGACCTCAGCCACCTCCGACAGCTGGTTGTCCATTCCACTAAAGGATTTTCCAATTGACGTGTGCATGGGTATAAATGGGAGAATTAATACAAAATCAAAAAGCAAGGGGTCTGAATTCAGGCTCAAATTAGCATATGTATGCCTTATTCCTGTTACCCTGGGGAAAAATCCTGTTCCTCGCAGTCTAAGTTTTGATTTACAGACACAGTGCTGTATGCTGGAATTTCATTATCCTCCTCAGAAATGGTACCATAATACTGCTTAGTGAAGCAGCTGGAACCACATGCTCTAGGGAGCTGTTCAACATGGCAGGGAGCCACTGAAGCTTCTTGGATGGAAACTTCAAACTTTGGCAAGACTGAGCTCAAACACTAAGCTTTGAAATTGCTTTTATCAAAATAGTGCCACCATCAATAACTGCCTTAATAATCCCTCTAAAACAAAAATAATTTGCTGCAACAATTACATTTGCTCATGCATCTCTTGGCTTAGAACTCACAGAAGTTTTCATATGAAAGAAAAAAAGTACCTTCCTCGTCACCAGCTCTGTTTGGTAAGTTACATCTTAGCTAGGATAGTTTTAGCTCAGGACAAAATAAGCTTGATGCACCTGCTAGAGCTTAATTTGCTTGTCATCCTTATTTACAAAAAACAAAATTCCCTTTGGCATGCTGATAATAAAAAACAAATGGAATACACAAGTTGGAACGGCCCTGATGTTTGGTATCTGAGTTGGCATGGCCCTACTGTCCCTGCACTTGCCCAGACTCTGACCTTTCCCTGGCCAGAACACTCAGCTCAGCTGAACTCCGAAGCACATCTCTTGCCCTCCCCATGTGTTCTCTCTCCAGTACTCTGCCAGCTGTGCTCTGTGCTTTCACAGCTCTTGGCCATGGCAACACCCCAGGCGGGCTCTGTGTCCTTTTCTGAAATGTATCAGAGTTCAGAGTGCACCTGACCCTGGGTTCCTAACGGGCAAAACACGCGCAAGGGGCCAAGCAGCAGGTATTAGGGGCCAGGTTGTCAGAATCCTTTGCAGATCTCTCTGCTCTGAGTTCAAAACTCAAAAGTTTTGGCATTAAAAGTTTTAAAGTACTGATTTGTATAGGCTACTCTATTATTCAATTGATGTAGCAAGAAAATTTAATTAAGTGTAACTCTGGAACCTCATACTTGACTTCAGAACTATTGGACTGGACTAAGCTTGAGGGTCTGAAGCAAAAGGAATTGGATAGATAAGCATGTAACAACTACACCTTTGCATTAGAAAACACTTTGGGGAGCACAGCTACCTGTAATAGATTTTGCTGATTTTTCTTTTAATTAATTTCTCTATTTCTCAGATTTCTGGCACTGCTGTTGAGAGAGATATTAGCCCTGAAGTGGTCTATAAATTTTAAATAGGTCAACATTTTAAACAGTTTCATAAAATTCATATACACCCATATTTCAATTCATCATTTTTTATGAAACAGCAAGATACATATTCATTTTAAATCATTTTAAAAAATTATCCTTTAGCCACCACTAAACAAAAATGCCAGATGTACTCTTGGTTAGTGTATATCTCTGTGTCTCTTTTTTCTTTTTTTGTAATTTCAATTTGTCGAATTTCCATTCTGTGCTAAGACAAAATGATCTACACACTTTATATGATAATGATGAATTCAGTAGAAAAGCATTCTTGAGTAGAGAAACTTCTCAAAGATTATATTATTCATTCTTCTTTAAGGAAGAATTTATCATTTTTACTTTAATATAAGTACACAATTTTAGAGCTGATAGGAACCTAAGAGATCAATTAGCCTGAAGTTCTTTGTCCATTGATAAGAAAATACAGCCGCGTAAGTGTCCATGGCAGAGTAGAATAAGAATTCAGTTATTATGTTGTTAAACTAGTACTCTCCCCACAAGATTATGCTGCCTTGTCCATCCCACATCCTGTGCAGACTTGTTCTTATGAGCCCAAGTGTACTAACTAGATTCTCCAAGCATGTTATCTACAATCTATCCTACAATAATGCACACAATTCTTTTTCATAATAAAATTACATTTATTTATGTATTAAAGTGAAGATTAGGCAAATTACCTAAAGTTACAAAGCTCATCTGATACATATGCTTTCAATCACAAAATAGATTTTTTTAATTCTAAAGGATTAGTTTTACTTTCAAGTCTGATTTAATTGTATGGGTAATTTCCCCTTCACCTGGGGCTACATGGCCATAGTCAGAACCATAATGATTTCCTCATAAGTGAACAATCGCTATGCAGAAGGAGATACATAGCTTTGTATAGGGCCTTCTGTTCTCATTTTACAGGTTTATCATTCACAGCAGCCAAAGAAAATAAAATATATTTTGTACTTCAAGGAGACAATTAAGTACAGCTGAGAGAAGGCAAAAGTAAATTTATACAACACAGGCTAACTAAATTAACCTGTGGGCTTTGAGAGCATTTTCACAAAGGGCTCCAGGATATTTAGATACATTTTAACGTCCTGCCCTCTTTGGGTTTTGAGTCTCATCTTCAGCCCTATGTCATGCCAGCCTATGATTCCGGTCCTATAATAGTTTCTCAGAAAGGATCCTAAACCAGTCAATCAGGATAATTGTTCTCTATTAACCCTTTTAAAAAATGTTCCCCTGACTTTGTGCATGTGATACTGTTATGGGTTTAATTACGTTAGCGAGAAAAGATATGCCAAAGTCCTAACCTCCTGTACCTCAGAATGTGATCTTATTTGGAAATAGGGCCTTTACAAGAGGTAATCAAGTTAAAATCAGGTCAGTAGGGTGGCTCCTAATCCAATATGACTGGTGTCCTTATGAAAAGGGGAAATTTGGACACAGAGACAAATATGCACAGCAAGAAGGGACAGAGATGCAGGGAGAACACCATTTGAAGGTAAAGGCAGAGACTGGAGTGATTCATCTACAAGCCAGTGAATGCCAGCAAACGCCCCTGAAGCTGGGAAAAGCCTGCAGATTCCCTCACAGCCCTCTGAAGGAACTAACCCTGCTAAAACCTTGACTTTGGACTTCTAGCCTCTCTAAATGTGAGACAATACATTTCTGTTATTTTAAGCCTCCCAGTTTTTGGTACTTTGTTACAACAGCCCTAGGAAACGAACACTAACACTAGTCACTGGGCTTCTCTTGTGTTCCTTTAACCAAGTTCCCACCTGGTTCCTTGAGGACTGACCCCTGACCTAGCTATCGTATCTTCCATTTTAAGTTCCAGAGTGCACACCTAAATCCCAAATTAAGGCCCTTCCAGAAAACTGAGGTCAGACCTACTCAGCGACTAGGGCAGCCAGATGTCTCCTCAAACAGCATCTCTCGTCCAGGACATCTCTTTGCGGAGTATTCACCACATGATGACGTGACTGTGTACTTGGTTTTTAGATCTCTCATTGGACTGGGTCTTACTCTTCTTAGTATTCTTAGTTCCCAGTATGGTGTTTGGCACAAAGTAAGTGCAATAAATAAATTAATGTGTTATTATTGCTTAACAGCTATAGCAAGTTTTTCTATTTACACCAACTGTCTGCCAGGACACTCCCACATTCCCACTAACTGGCCCCCTCAGACGTTAACTACATGCCATTCATCAGCACCCACTCTGCTGTGTAAATTTCCTCACTATACCTGAGGTCAGCTCTTCAGTGAAACACCTGATAACCCAGGTGGATGTAGCAGACACCTATTGCTCTGAATGCCTACAAGGCCCTCCTTTTGGCTAGGAGCCATCCTAGAGAGACAAAATTCTCTCATCTAGTTATATGTTTATCACCAGGTTCTAGTCTTTTCTGGTTTACTCTGTTCTATGAGGATACTGACATGTTTAATAGTTAAATAGAAGCCTAAACGGTGTCTGAAACCAACAATAAAATTTGCAATTGAAAAAGAAGCAAGACAATATGCAATAAAAGAGTAACCACATGGAGGGAAAAAGCAGAGGAAAGTAAAAAAGTAAATCACTATTTTTCTCTGGAGAACTGAGTTTTGCTTGTATCTTTCTTTTTCTGCACTTTCCAAATTGTCCAAATTAATCTGTATTACTTTAACCTATACTATTATACATTTATTGTGGGTGTTTCTGATTACATGTTACAGATAGTTTTTGTTTTAATATGGAGCTCACTGTCAAATTCTTCAATTGCCTCTGACCAAATAAATTTGACATTACAATGGCCCAATTAAAGCCGCATAATTATATACACTTGAAAATAAACACAGATTGTCAAAGGAAAAGTTCTCTATAGAAATCAAGTAAATATTAACAAAATAGAGAAAATGAATGCTGTATTAATTAATTCATTAATTATTTCAACATGCATTGAACGTGTTTCGTCTGTTTGGCACTTTGCTAGATATTAGAATGATTTTTAATTTAATATAAGGACACAAATTCAGAGCTGATAGGAAGCTGAGAGACCACTGAGCCTGAATCTCTTTGTTCACGAATAAGGAAACACAATCATAAATGTCAACACCAACCTAGAACATATAAAAAGACAAACACAGTTCCTGCCCTCAGTGAGCTAGATCAATATACTCACAATTAAAATTTGGTGTCAAAATGCTTTAAAGGCTGAAAGCAAGGATGTAACTGTAGCAAGGAGGAAGTACCTGAATGCCCACAGAGTGAGGGACAGCAAAGGAGGCCTATTGAAGGAAGGGATGTTCCATCTGAGAATCAAAAAAATGAGCAGAAGCCTGCCAAGTGGCCGATGGTCAGAGAGAACAGGTATATAAAAGCACAGTTATGAGAGAGCAGCAGTGCTGGCTTAGGAACTGCCCAAAAGTTCAGCCTGCCTATGGCATGGGAGGTGTTGGTGGATGTGGAGTGAGGTGGTGAGGGGAGCAGGGGGAGAGCTGGGAATGCAGCGGGTTGATGAGGAGCTTGCAGAGTAGGGAAGGTAAGTGGCAAAGTGGACAAAGCTGACCACTGGCTATCTATCAGTGATCATATGATGAGGGCCTTTTATGTCATTACAGTGTGGCTTTTATCTCTAAAGCACTGTGAGCCCATGAGCATGATTAACATGGCTTTCAGGGGTTAATGCAGGGAAATCAGTTATGAAGTAACTGTCATAACCTAATTGGGAGATGACTGTAGAGGGGATAGTAATGGGAGAGGAGAGGTGAGAATAGACTAAATTATAATTAAGAGAGAGGATGACAAAGGGCCATTCAGGATTGGACTTTGGTATTGAAAGAGACCAACAAGTCTATGGCAGGGATTGTAACTCAAATGCCTTCAGAGATAAAGCAGATAAATAAATGTCTACTCCAGTAGTGATGAGAGTGGAGGAGATTGGTGCAGGTCCCACCTAAAGACATCCAGGTAGAAGTTATGTTAACATACTGGTTGGTCAAAGAGAACCTCTGTGGGATATACTTGAACCCTAGGCTAGGTGTTTCATTGAGAATATTCATGAGATGGCTACTCATCTGAAGAGGCTGACTTGAATTCTAGCCTCACCTCCCAAACATTAATGGAACCAGGATGGAGTCTGCACATGAATATATATATTTAAACCTATCCAGATGATTCTAAAGTCCAGTCAGGATTGAGTACCACTACTGGCCAAAATGACTCCTAGCTTTTTAACTTGAATAACTTGGGTGAATCGTGATGTTAATTTTCAGGACAAAGAATACAGAAGGATGTAGACATTTTGTGCGACAGAAATTAATACATCAGCTTCTGCATAATCTCTTTATACTCTGATATTTGCTGGCTTCTCTATAATCATTTCAGGCTACGATTACCTTGGATATAGTGTATCTTTTCTTATAAGAGTTCAAAATGCTTTGATAACAATTTAAATTCCTAACTATCTGTCATATATAACCATAACTGACAGAATGTGGCATAGAGAAAACATGTATTTATCTAGACATAGGAGCAGCTATAAAACCACATTTATTTTCACTGAACTACTTGGGAATAGAAAGCAGGCATTATTCTATTCTACCTGGATGAGGAAACTAAGCAGTAAAATGAAATCTTTTGTTCATATTCACAAAAAAAAAAAAATTGTGGAAAAAAGTATCTCTGAAGCCCATTTCACTGTTGAACAGCTGAAGCTCCATTTTCTCTTTCTTGAGAAACATTCACTTTCCCAAACTATATTTGATCTATTCAGGAAGTATATTCAGGTACCAATCTCTAGCCCAGCCTTTGAGGAATTTATTTTAAACTTCAGCCAAATTCACTGTTTTAATTATACAAGACTCACTAGTTTAAAAAACCCACTCTACAGCCCACTGCTCAGTCTTTAACAGCAGGATTCTAATAGAGCCAAGTCCAAAACGCAAATGGTACCATCTGCATCACAATATCCACTCCAGGAGCACTGCTATTAAATTAGTAGTACAGTCTGCAAGATAAAAAACAGCAGACTCCCCAATCATGTGGAACCAGTTGAATTTCTGTTTAACCTCCAGCAGATAGAAACACATAACCAGTTCAGTGATGGCTAGCTTAGTCAATCCGTACCCAAGAGCTGTGTCCAATTTCCCTGACCAAAGGAATTAAGAACAAAAAAAGGGAAAGGGAACAGAAATAAGACATTAGTTCCCTGAGTACAAATATAAATAGGTTTCAGTTGAGTAAACTTCATTGTCCCTGGTTGTATAAGGATTGGCTGATCAATCTGGAACTAATTCAAACATTAGGATTAAAGACATAATATCTGCAGAATGATTTGAACTCTTCACAAAAAGGAAGTTCATGAAGTATATTAAAAAGGAAAACATGGTATTTTAATGTAGATTCACATATTGGTATTATTTCTGGTTAATTAGAACTTCTATTATTTGAAACTGTTACTGGCAACTTTGAAGTTTGTGCAGGTAATGTTGTACTAGTCAGTTTTTGACATAATAAATATTAGACAACATTCAATTTTTATCCTAGGAAAATTCTTTCATTTTCAGCTGTATCACACAAATACAGTAATAATGAGATTTTTATTTTTGCCTTAACTCACCCAGTATCATGTGAGACTGATCATTGGGGAAACTTGGGCATATTTAGAAACATGTCCTATTGAATGTTTGTGCTTCTGGTAAGTTTTCTTTTTAAGTTTTATGACTACATGGGTCACTCCTAGAAAAGTGATGCTTGTAAGATGAGCAAGACACTGCTGGCCATTAGTAATATCCCTCTAATGCAAGGTTTCAGTTACTAGATTTAGTTGATTTGAAAAGGATATTAATCATCATGTTGTCATTGTCCATCTACCCCTTGAGGCTGTGTAATCAAGCTCTGAGGCCATAGCAGTCTTCAGTGAGATAGTATAATGACTGCATTTCTATGACAAAGATTTTAAAGGTATAGCATGGCATAAAAAAAATTCAAGTTAAAAAAATTGAACTCTGATCTATTAACTGATTAAAGAAGGAAAAATATTTGCTAATAAGTCAAAAAATACGTTTGTGGTACTATCTCAGTAAGCAAAAGCCAACTGTATCAGTAAATAACTGAAAGATTGTAACACATTTTGAAGTTATTTTGATTCCAGTAATTAAATATTATACATTTATACTTGGGGTTTACTTAGAAGTAAACTTACTTAAACACTATCAACAATTAAAGCAAAAGAGCACTAAATATGAAAACTTTCCATTTTCTCATGTAAATATACAAAATATATATCCTGAATAAAAATAAGAATAAACACAAAATTTAACACTTACCTTTAGTTTGTATTTTCCTTTCAGTTTTCTCCTGCTTTTCAGTCTTTTCTTTGTGTATTTCTAGGAAAAAATAGGATATACTTTTAAAAACTCTTTTTGAAAATGTGCAAAATATAAATCATAGCTATGACCTAAACATTATAATTCCAGCATGGTCTAAATTATTTTAGCCAACAAATTTAAAGGTATCTAAAAGGAAAGAGTCATTGTAACATATTGCCACATAAATCCCTCATTTATTGAAATAAGGAAAAAATTGGAGTTACCTAAAATTTAGTTATTGAAAAAGCTTAAAAACTTAAATCAATAAATGTTGCCACTGTTTTCAGTGCTAAATCTGATCACAAATTATAATTATGTTTTATTTCAATTACTCTCAATGCATATTAAGACTCCTTAGTAAAAAATGTCATTTAGATTTAGGAAGATTTAGTTTTTACATATTAAATTAAGAATTTGTGAAATGAACTGTAACAACTATCTAATAGGAAATATATCTCAGAAGTATTGACTCTAAGCTATGTTTATAATCAGAATTTGGCCTTGCATTTAACCAATAATTACTGCATGAAGATATGACACATTTCATAGAATGTTAGTTGTTACATTTTTTCTAAATATCAGGTTTTAACAAATATATTCAATTTGCTGCTAGTTTCAGTAAACATACATTGCCAAGGCTTAGAAAATAAAGTTAATTTTGAATTTGCAGTTAATTTGGATAGAAGTAAATTTGAGATTAGAGTTTACAAATATGATTACTACCTCTGAAAAGTGACTTAATCTTAAATACCATGGTTTTTCTTAGAAAAATGCTAATGAGTTTTACTTATTTATTTATCACAACTTTATTCCACAGATGGTTTGAGATGGTGCTAATTACTGTACATATTCTAAATTCTCCATTTGTAGATTTGAATTTGCATTTTTATAATTTTTCTAGAAGTCTAAAATCAAGACCAACTATAGGAAAATCCTAAATATCTTCAGAAAAGACAGTTACTGACTTTCATTCACCAGTTAAAGAGATAATCACCACTGTGAAGATTTCCTCCCCTCATTTTCCCCATTAATCAGTCATACTATTTATAAGGCCACTCCTCTACCCTTATCCCATTCGTGACCTTGAAAATGGCAATGGAGATACAAAAGAGTTAAGATATTCAATTGCATTTGTGAAAAAAAGGCTTCAAGGTACAAGGAAAGATATCCCAAGGGCTTAGGAAACATCCAGCTTCCAGCTTCTCTCCTCCTCCTCCTCCTCATTATTTTTATTATTAATCTCCTCCCTATGTCTCCAAATCCTACTCCAAAGCATGATTCTTCATCTTAGCATTATTGACTTTTTAGATTGGGGAAATTGTTATTTGGAGGTGGAGTGGGGCTACTCTGTGCACTGTATTTAGCAGCATCCCTACTTACTAGATGCTTCTAGCCCCCATCCCCATCCCCAGTCATGACTATAAAAAATGTCTTTAGATATTGTGAAATGACTCCTGTTGGGAACTTGTATCTTTAGAGCAACAGTCCAATCACTCTTTGGCACTGTCTAGACCTACATTGTCCAATGCAATATCCACTAGACATGATATGTGGTTAGTCCAAATTGAGATGTGCTATAAGTGTAAGTACATAATGAATTATGATGACTTAATATTAAAAAGAATGTAAAATATCTCATTAATAATTTTTATATTAATTACATATCAGAATGATATTATTTTGGACATATTGAGTGTGATGGTTTTATTTATGTGTCAACTTGGCTAGGCTACTATCCCAAATCATTCAAATGAACACTAATCTAGAAGTTGCTGTGAAGGTATTTTGCATATGTAATTAAAATGCCTAGTTTATTAGCGTTAAATAGGTGGTTCTGGATCATCTGGGTGGGCTTGTCTGATTCCACTGGAAGGTCTCAAAAACAAGTTTGAGGTTTCCTGGGAGAGGGAAGAAATTCTTTGGGTGGATGACAGCATTGGTCCATGCCCATGGGCTCCAGCTTGCCCATGATCTTCACTTCTTGACTGCCTGTCCTATGGGTTCTCATTTGCTCAGCCAGTCCCCACAATCACACAGGCCAATTCCTTGTAATAAATGTCTTAATATATAAATATATCTGCATAATTTCCTACTTTTGCTTCTTTGGTTGAGCCCTGACTGATATTTGGGGTTAAATAATACATGTTATTAAAATTAATTTCATATTTTTCTTTTTACATTTTTTTAATGTGGCTACTCAAAAAATTTTAAATACATATGTAGCTCACATTCTACTAGTTTTAGACAGTACTTGTCTGGTCCTAGGGGTGGGCAAATGACCTTTTCAGGTCATCTACAGGGTTAAATCTTCTACAAGTTAATTTAAAACCCCCCTCAAAATTCTCTCCTGCCAATACCATTCTGCTTCCTCCCTCCTATTTAAAAAAACAGAAGATATGGAGAAGATTGTGGCCTTGTATAACTCAGCCTGATAAAGTAAGTAAAATGTCAAAGATTTAGAGTAGTCTTTGCATGTGCTAAGGGAATCATCCTTAAGAAATAATTTCTTACTCCTGATAGGGATTAATTTGAATATAGAAATGGGATGAAATTTTCTAAATTAAAAATTTATATGAAACGTTACATCTATTGTGATTGAAAAAGGCCTTAAATCTGTCATTGAGAATAATATTTTTCCTTTAGAGGTGTGTGTGTGTGTGTGTGTGTGTGTGTGTGTGTGTGTGTATGTGTGTGTGTTTATATTCCACCGATATCCACTGGCTACTCAGAGGAATAAAAGAGGGATTCTAGAACTCATACAGGAGGATCAGACACGAGTTAGAATCTTCTGCAGGATTAGGTTCAAAAGGCCATTCTGCCTGGGTAAGCCTGTCAGAGCCTCCTAGCCTAACTTAACTGGGGAAATACACTGTTTAGACAAGGTGGTGGTTTATGGAATTAGACAATCCATGTTGGTTCATGATGGGGTTTCCTGCAAGGTAGGTGAAAGCTTGCACATCAGAGAACAGAAAAAATAACAGTAGTAGAAGAAACCTTGGTTCCCCTTAGCCTTAGCTCTTGTGCACCCAGCAGCAGCCGACCAAAAGGGAATGAGCTCTAGATTATGACCAGAATTGTAATGAGCAGGGATCCATCCTGGAGGGGAAAAAAATAAAATGAAAGAAGACAAATCTCAAAAAGATTGGGATGCAGATCACCACTCAGGAAAAGGCAGGAGGGAAACATATTCCCTCCATTTTCCCCCAAATACAAGAAAGGTAGGTAACCTTAAAGTGGGAGGTAAGTCCAGGAATGTTGGTTACACTTCATAATAAGTTTCACTTAAGCAAAAATAAAAATAGATGAAAGTAAAGGAGAATTAGACTTAAAAATGATGATAATTTTTATGTTCATTTGTGACATTGGCCTGTAATTTTCTTTTTTGTGGTATCTTTGTCTGGTTTTGGTATCAGGGTGATTGTGGCCTCACAGAATGAGTTTGGAAGTATTCCTTCCTCTGCAATTTTTTGGAATAGTTTCAGAAGGGAAGATGTTAACTCTTCTCTAAATGTTTGATAGAATTCGCCTGTGAAGCCATCTGGTCCTGGGCTTTTTTATGTTGGGAGTTTTTAAATCACAGATTCAATTTCAGTACTTGTAATTGGTCTGTTCATATTTTCTATTTCTTCCTTGTTCAGTCTTGGGAGATTGCACCATTCTAAGAATTTGTCCATTTTTTCTAGGTTGTCCATTTTATTGGCATATAGCTCTTTATAGTAGTGTCTTATGGTCCTCTGTATTTCTGTGGTGTCGGTCGTAACTTCTCCTTTCTCATTTCTGATTTTACTGATTTGGGCCCTATCCCGTTTTTTCTTGATGAGTTTGGCTAAAGGTTTATCAATTTCGTTTGTCTTTTCAAAGAACCAGCTTTTAGTTTAATTTATCTTTTCTATTGTTTTCTTCATCTCTATTTAATTTATTTCTGCTCTGATATTTATGATTTCTTTCCTACTACTAACTTTAGGTTTTGTTTGTTCTCCTTTCTCTAGTTGTTTTAGGTGTAAGGTTAGGTTGTTTATTAGAGATTTTTCTTGTGGGATTAACAATATACATACTACTATATATAAAATAGATAACCAACAAGGACCTACTACTGTATACCATGGGGAACTATACTCAATAGTTCATAAAACCTGTAAGGAAAAAGAATCTGAAAAAGAACATGTATATGTATATGTGTATATATATATATATATATATATATATATATATATATATATATATATATAACTGAATCACTGCTGTATACCTGAAACTAACACAACATTGTAAATAAATTATACTTCAATAAAAATAAAAATAAATAAAAAATGATGACAATATATTTCAGTGTTTATTTTATTTTTTTGTTATATCAAAATTCTTTAATAAGATTTATAAAAATGAATATTTAAGAATAATTTTTTCACCTTGAATTGTTTTCCTTTTCCACTCCCAATGAAAATACAAAATTATCAGCACCCACACACATATACACCCAAAACTACAGTGACATTCTCTACACAGAACTACATTATAGTTTAAATTGCTGAAAAATCAAGACAGTTCTAAGTGGTTGCAGGGATGGGTTTTTCTTCCAAAAACAGCTGATACATAGGGAAGCAATTTACATAAAGTTCTGGTCAATGGTTGTCAAAAGTTTCTTAAAGGTTGCATTTCAACTAAAAGAGGATCCAAATTAAGGTTCTCCCTACCCTCACCTCCCTTTGCTAACACCCTTTCAAGGAGTATTTTCTTCCTGCTCCTAAGAGAAAAAAAATTTGAATTTTTAAAATATTCTGAAGTTTTCGTGCACAGTTGAAATTTGGGGCAAATGTGTCCAGACCAGCCAGCATTTCCTATAGACATCAACAAAAGCAGGCACTGGGGATTCTGTGCTTTGGGTACAAACCACGGTACAAGGATCCTGGCAGGAAACACATGCTGAGATTCCTTTACTCTTTCAGAATTTTCGGGGCTGGGGCTTTTGTACCTCAAAAGTTCCCCCAGGGTCCTGCTCAATTTCACAGTCTCAAGAATAAAGTCCCAACTTTTTATTTTCCTGATTCTGCACTTCAGCTTTATATAAACTAAGACAGCCCCACTGCTCTGGGCAGATCCACTCAGATCTCTTATAAGTGTGAGTCGTGGATTAAAACACACACATACACACACACACACACACACAAATCTCTACAGCTCACGATGAAATATAATGACTTACATAGACGTTGTTTTGCAGGAACATCATCAACTATTTTTAACTGATGATCACTTGAAGACTGTTAGTATCTCTGTACAGGTAAGTGCAGACAAGCACAGCTAACCTTGTAAAGGCATACACACATACATTTCTTTGTTTATAGAAGACAAAAGAAATTTATTTCTGATGATTCTGAAAAGGAGCAGATTTCACTACCTCAAAATATGTCTCTTTGGCATAAGGATTATTTTTCAGCTAAATGCAATCAAAGCCCAGCAGGAAAAGCTCTTTACCTTCCCCTCAACTGCCTAAATTTACATTGGAAAGGGGGCCTGTACCAAGGAGAGAGCTATTACCAGAGATACCAAGAAACTTATCTGCATAACAGGACACTCTGTTTTCCAAACGTCTACTCTCCCTTCCTGTGAATAGCCTTCCTTCCTTTTGTATACTCAGACCCCTCTCTTTTCCTTAGCTCAGGATGTTATTTATATATGTCTCAATTACCTGGCTGCCCTTTGAGTCTCATATTTTTATGGGGCTCCCGTATGTATGAACACTGTTTATTTTTCTCCCATTAATCTGTCTTCTATCAATTTAATTATTAGACCAGCCAAAGAACCTAGACAGGAGGAAGGAGAATTTTTCTGCCCCCACAATTCAAACTTAAGGATAAATTAAATGTCTCTGCATGTTTTATTGCAACATTACATTTTCTTTGGGGATTGTATTCCATCACTATTGTCACTGTCTCTGGCTAACAGATGTCCAAAGAATCCAATGTAGCCTCTACACAGTGTGCTAGTTCTATCTCCTTACACTTTAGCCAGGAAATGATGACCATTCAGGCTCCTGCCCAATTGAGTAACAGCATGATACCAATTTAGACTTCAGAAGGATATTTTTCTCATAAGCAGATGATGCCTAATTTTTTTACTCTCAATTACTCTTGCCCGCAAAGAACTATTTGTGTAAGAATGGAAAATTAAATGTAAAAGAGTCAAGTCAGTAAATGGAAATTTATTGCCCTATGGTTTTCAGCAAACTTCAAAGAAAAATAAAATTTCTTATATTAATACTATCTTCTAGTTATTCAATAATTTCTATAGACAGGTAAATGCCTCTACCTTATGCAACATAACAGTAATGTATAGTAGCAAAAAATTTCATTTAGGGCTTCCCTGGTGGCGCAGTGGTTGAGAGTCCACCTGCCGATGCAGGAGACACGGGTTCGTGCCCCGGTCCGGGAAGATCCCACATGCCGCGGAGCGGCTGGGCCCGTGAGCCATGGCCGCTGAGCCTGCGCGTCCGGAGCCTGTGCTCCGCAGCGGGAGAAGCCACAACAGTGACAGGCCCGCATACCAAAAAAAAAAAAAAAAAAAAAAAAAAAAAAAAAAAATTTCATTTAACCTTTTGCACTCTTTAAGAAGAGTTCACTTAAACTGAACCAATTCTGGATACAAGGGACAAAGAAGGTCAAAGTAGTCATTATTTACCTCCAAATGTATGTGCTTTGCCAATAGGTTAGAGTCCAGCCTGAGAACCTGGTGAGTCTCAGCAACAGATTCTAGTTGGAATGATAAGCCATTCTGGTAACAGTAAACCTCAAAGATTGTTTTGTGGCTTAGAAAACACAGAGGTCAAAGTATCTCAATCCAAGTGTGAGACTGTCCAAGGTCCTTAAAGGTACAATTGTCAATTTGAATTTTGATAACTGGAGAGGGAAAAATAAATGGAGAAAGAGTGACAGCTCAATGTGTCAGGAAGCAATGAAAAGGATCCCTTTGTTTTCCTGAGTTATTGGTAACCTTATCTAATGTATCAGTTCTCCACTAGTGTTTACTCTGTCCATTATGATATGAGGGGCACTCAACAGAAGGGGCAAGTTACTTCCATAGAAGATGGGAAGTGTATTCTGACTTCTTTCACTAGTCCTGGTTTTCCCCTATCCCTTTTCTCACTATCTGTAGGGAATTATGTGTGAATATGAGAAGTGGAGAAAAGAGAAGAAGTCTCCTTTTAGATTCTTATTGTTATTATTCATCTCGCATTCTAAAACCAATACTTCATCATGCTAGGCTTTATTTTATTTTATTATTTTTTAAACATTTTTATTGAAGTATAATTGCTTTACATTGTTGTGTTAGTTTCTGCTGTATAACAAAGTGAATCAGCTATACACATACTTATATCCCCATATCCTCTCCCTCTTGCATCTCCCTCCCACCCTCCCTACCCCACCCGTCTAGGTGGTCACAAAGCACTGAGATGATCTCCCTGTGCTATGCTCCTGCTTCCCACTAGCTAGCTATTTTACATTTGGTAGTGTATACATGTCAGTGCCACTCTCTCACTTCATCCCAGCTAACCCTTACCCCTCTCCATGTCCTCAAGTCCATTCTCTACCTCTGTGTCTTTATTCCTGTCTTGCCCCTAGGTCCTTCAGAACCACTTTTTTTGATTCCATATATATATATATATATGTGTGTGTGTGTGTTAGTATACTGTATTTATTTTTCTCTTTCTGACTTTCTTCACTCTGTACGACAGACTCTAGATCCATCCACCTCACTACAAATAACTCAGTTTAATGCATTTTTTTTTAACTGAAAGGAACTCAAAGAATTTAAACTCTGGTTTTCATGCTTTATAACTCAACAGTGATAACCAAAAAATATGCCCTCCTAAATCAGGTGGTTTTTCTAAAGTCTAATGCCAAATAAGCAATTGGGTTAGAGTCCAATGTCTCTGAAGAGGTATTAGTCTCTGCACTAGACTTGTGAAGTGCTGGGAAACATGAGAAGCAGATATAATAATGTATTATTTTGCTGAGAAAAAATAAAAAATTAGAATTATTTAGAGTATTCATTATTTCTGGATTGCAATGGTCATTAAATGATTATTTGAATAATTGTCATACAAAAGATGGCATAAATCAATAGTATTCTAGTGTAATTAAAAATGCATTTTGTTAGGAAAATCTAGACATACATAAGCTATTAAAAGATCTATACAAAAATATTGTCATCCCAGGCATGTATTAAAATGCAGCTTAGTGTTTAAGATAACTAATGCTTGAGTCAATCTGCTTCATTCAAATCTAATTCTCATACCTACTAGTTGTGTGAACTTCACTTCCTCATCTGTAGAATGAGGTTAATAATAGTACCTACCACATAGATTTACATGAGGATTAAAATAAGTTAAAATGTAAAGGATTTAGAGCAGCACCTGATATCTAATAAGCATCATGTAAAATATTGGCTATTATTATTATTACTTGTCTCCCTCACTAAATTCTAAATTTGATGAGGGCAAAAACTATGTCTATTTTGTTCCACAGTAAATTTTCAATAATAATTGGCATATACTAACTACTCTATAAATATATACTGAGTTAAAAAATAAGTGTTTAAGCAAGATTATAAGCTATTAACTCTTGCACAATATAGAAAGTTGTGGTGGAGAGTATCTCACCTGTTCTTTAAGACATGACACACAAATGATTTAAACACTAAAATGAGTGTGGTTGAAAATTTGGGACAGTAAAATGTTGCATTTCTCAACCTTTTTACTTTCTATTAGAAATGCTGGAGAAAGTTGCAGAATTTTACTATTTGTGGAAATTTAAAAATGTATGTGAAAGGTATTATAAACTGCAACACTTGTACAAAAGGTAGTAGGGTATTTTTTTGTTTTTTTGTTTGTTTAAAGGAACTTTATTCATAATTGCTAAACCTTGGAAGTAACCGAGGTGTCCTTCAGTAGGTGAATGAAGAAATACATTGTGGTACCTCCAGACAATGGAATATTACTCAGCACTAAAAAGAAATACACTATCAAGCCATGAAAAGACATGGAGGAAACTTAAAAGCATGTTACCAATGCATTTTTAAAGCATTTCTTCCCACAGTGATCAATATGGGTATCAATAAGTTAGGGTTTTTTAATATTGTTTTTCTGGAACACTGCAAATCTAAATAATAATAAAATTTAAAACACTGTGCATTTTTAATACTTTGCCTTAACTTATCCACAGATGTTTATATAAAATATGTCAACTATAAATTGACATTATATAATTGACAATTATGCCTATAATAAAATATTGATAGTCAAATATCATGTTCATTTCAACAGAAAAATATTGGGACAGGAGTTAAAAGTGGGATATGCTATTCCACCTAACTTGAAAGTGTTCAAAATTTCTATTTCTTTTGTTCTAAATGTTAGGTAGTAAAAAAAAAAAAAAAAAAAAAAAACAGAAAAATTACCAGGGATTCTCAACTCCGTGCATCAGATTCATATGATGTCTTAACTGGACATACTTTTTTCCACAAGAGACCGAAATCTCGTGATTTTGAAAAACAGAACGTACAGAGTTGAAGAGAATCTGGAATACATATAAACCTAACAGCTTCTCATTCACACACCCAACCTTATTTCCAGATAGGAATGCAGCAACCTTGAGATTATTCTTTTTTTTTTTTTGGAGTACACGGGCCTCTCACTCTTGTGGCCACTCCTATTGCGGAGCACAGGCTCCGGAGGCGCAGGCTCAGTGGCCATGGCTCACGAGCCCAGCCGCTCCGCGGCATGTGGGATCCTCCCAGACCGAGGCACGAACCCGTGTCCCCTGTATCGGCAGGCGGACTCTCAACCACTGCGCCACCAGGGAAGCCCCTGAGATTATTATTTTTGCTCCAACAGGAGCTACTTAAAATGGTTGGGCCTGAGTTGAGCTGTCTCAGCCTTTTTTTTTTTTTTTTTTTTTTTTTTTAATTTATTTTATTTTTGGCTGCGCTGGGTCTTTGTTGCTGCACGTGGGCTCTCTCTAGTTGGGGAGAGTCGGGGGCTACTCTTTGTTGTGGTGCGCGTGCTTCTCATCGTGGCTGCTTCTCTTATTGCGGAGCACGGGCACTAGGCACGCTGGGCTTCAGTAGTTGTGGCACGTGGGCTCAATAGTTGTGGCACACATGCTTAGTTGCTCCGCGGCATGTGGGATCTTCCCGGACGAGGGCTCCAACCCGCGTCCCCTATATTAGCAGGCAGATTCTTAACCACTGTGCCACCAGGTAAGTCCTGTCTCAGCCTTTTTATTCTCCATGTTGTTGGCACCAAAATTTAATCCCTTGCTTTCATCAGCTTGCTCCTTCAGGCTCCAGTGTTACCAGCATTATTTCCATCACTCTGGTTCCAGTTTGCTTGCCTTGATAGAAATGAGCTCTTTTGGGCCCAGGGTTCACTACAGCTGCAGCTCCTTAGAGAAGTAAGTCTCTGGATCATTCATCAAAACTCTCCTCAGCCTTTTTCATTCTGATCCCATCACCAAGCCTCACTGTCTGCTCTTTCTGCGTTTTGCCCCTTGTCCTCACAGGTCTGATCAATATTGGGAAAGGCAACCAGAAGATAAAGCAGTGAGTTCCTTGAGCAGCCTGAGGGCAATATGCAGCAGTGCAGTTATGGAGCTGAGTTTTAATCTAGTCTTATTTAGAGGAGTAGTCCAAAGATTAACGTATCTACTTAACAGTGTTACTAGGGCCAACCTGGTAACCAGTATTCTGAGGCTACGAATTTTAACAAGTTTAGTCACCTTTCCATTCTCCCTCCGTTTTTCACTCACAGTATTTTTCAGACACTTAAAGTTCTGCCTGGGGTAAGGCACCGAAGCTGCCAACAAAGATGGATGTAATGAAATCTCTGGCACAGAAACATGTCCATCTATCTTACTCCCAGTGACGTGATACAACATTCTGAATGGCCTAATCCTAAAGTCTTGAATATTTATGATGCTCAGATTCCCTGGTTCTTCCTTATTCACCCTGACTGCAAAGAGCTAATGTGGATTTCAATAAAGTGAGAAAAATACACAATGAAAGAACTGAGTTTAAATTTGCTGGGCTCTTTTCAACCCCAGGAGCTTTAGGGAAATCTTAAAACACGATTATAAGGAGAATGTAATTTGTTTTGCTCTAAGTTAAGAAGAGCTTCTTCCTCTGCCATTGGCATGCATCAGGAACAATTTCACAGAATATCAGCCTTCATATTTGGGTCCTGTTCAAACTTCAAGGTGGTCCCTTAGTTCAAAGAGCAAGTAGTGGGAAAGCAAGGAAATTCAACATAATGTACAGGGGATTTTGGCTCTTTCCACAAAGGCAAGTGATAATTTATCTCATAAGGCCACCATGTCCCTAAAACTGAAGATCAATTTTTCCTTCCCCAAAAAATGAGTATGTATGGGTCCGAAGGACTAAAAATATTCTTTCTTAACTTTAAAGCTAGATGTCAGAAAGTGACATTATTAAATGTAATTTCTTGTTAAGAGACTATTATTGTCTCCTAAAATTACATATTTCAAAGAACATAAATGTTGTAATGATTATTCTTATATACAGACTTATTGTAGACTAAGGTTTAAGTAAGAATAAACTGTAAAAAGAGATAAGTATATCCATTATGTTGCACTTAGAAATGTTAGTACAAAAAATTAAAAAGCTGTATCCCCAGTAAAAATTATACTTTTATGAATGTTTACATAATCTGAAAAGTCCACACCACATGAATGTTAATATAGAACTATGAAAGAAAAATCATATTAAGTTTGTGAGAAACCAGTATCCTTTTTTGGAAAAAGAAATATGCTAAGCTGCCTATGCTGAATAGACATATGTGTGTATATATATATATATATATATATATATATATGTATATATATATATATATATATATATATTTTTTTTTTTTTTGCGGTATGCAGGCCTCTCACTGTTGTAGCCTCTCCCATTGTGGAGCACAGGCTCCGGACGCGCAGGCTCAGTGGACATGGCTCACAGGCCTAGCTGCTCCACGGCATGTGGGATCTTCCCGGACCGGGGCACGAACCCGTGTCCCCTGCATCGGCAGGCGAACTCTCAACCGCTGTGCAACCAGGGAAGCCCTAGACATATATTTTTAACATCGTTTTAAAATACACTGTTTATTTAGCTCCTCTGCCAATTTTTTAATTTGGTTGCTTGTTTTTTGTTGTTTCTGCTTTGTTTTGTTTATTTTATTTTATTTTTTAGATTCCAATAGATACAGAGAACAAACTGGTGATTGCTGGGGGGGGGTGTGGGGAGAGGGCCAGATGAAATAGATGAAAGGGATTAAGAAGTATAAACTTCTAGCCATAAAACAGAAAATCACAGGAATGTAATCTACACATAGGGAATATAGTCCATAATTTTGTAGCAACTTTGTATAGTGATGGATGGTAATTGGTTTTACTGCAGTGAGCATTTCATAATGCATAAACATACTGAATCACTATTTTGTACACCTGAAACTAATATAATATTGTATGTTAATTATAACTCAATAAAAATTGTATAATGTAATAATGTAGGATAAAATGATATTGCTTTATGTTTCAGTTGTAATTCTTGCTTTAGGTATATTTCATCTAAACTTTGGTGCTGCCGCTCACTTAATTTATGGAAAATGTTTGCCATGTTAACTAATGGGCAAAGCCAGCCTTTGTTTTCAAATTTCTTATGTAAATCAAACTTACCCCTTTTCAAAAAAATATAATTTTGCTCTTCAGTTCAAAAAAATTTTTAGTGTGTATTTTGAGGAAATTATTATGAAAGTAATAAATTTTGCAACATATTTAAATTATTTGGATTTAATATAATACATTTATTTTACAATAAGTTATAAAACAAGACAAACCAATATTCTGCTGCACACTATTTTACTTGAACTAATGTCAGGTACCATATAAGTAAAATTTTTAGTTGTTTATGGAGCTAGGAGTATTTTTAAAAGTTTGATATTCCTGAAATATACATGTTAGGGGGATACCAAATTTTGAGGTTTTACTTTTGGGAATAATTTTTAAAGTTGCAAATATAAAAGAAATAACTCTAATAATTTTGTTAGATATCATGATAAAAATTTATAATTTATAGGCAAAGTAGAATATATATTAAATCTATACATTTACATATATATGTTTATTGAGCAGCCAGCTAGCATATAGTGGGTTGTTTTTTGTTAGTAGGAGGTAGAAAATACATATAATAAAAAACATATAATGAATAAATGGTACATAATATATTATGTATATATATACATAAACACATCTCTCTCTATATATATATATATACATACACATAGTGAACTAGTTCTGCAAATAGTATATAATTTAATTTTTTGTCAATAGGAGGTACAAAATATTAAACATTTTATATTAAATGATGTATGATAAGGTTTGATATCAGTTAGATTATGTATTTCATAATATAATTAATTACATAAGGTAAGTTTTAAATTTCTTTTTGAACAATACAGAATTAGTCTGAAATGAATCACAGAAATGTGACATCCATGGGTTTATTCAATGCATCTTTAACAGTCTGGTTGCCTTAGAAATATCCCAGTTATATTTAAAAGAATTAGTGTCACTAACCTACACTGCTTTGATTGTTTCAAAGTAGTTTCAAACCAGTGACACTTCCTAGGAACAAATATTGAGAATAACTGAAAAGAACTGCTTACATTTAAATTTTTAAAAGCCTTTTTTTTTTTTTTTTTCAATACGCGGGCCTCTCACTGTTGTGGCCTCTCGTGTTGCGGAGCACAGGCTCTGGACGCGCAGGCTCAGCAGCCATGGCTCACGGGCCCAGTGGCATGTGGGATCTTCCCAGACCGGGGCACGAACCCATGTCCCCTGCATCGGCAGGCGGACTCTCAACCACTACGCCACCAGGGAAGCCCTAAAAGCCATTTTTAGTTTTCAGTATTTCCTATGGATGTTCTTTCTGTTTTGCTCTCAAGGGAGTCTCCCTCAAGAGCAATGCACTCTTTCACATTATTCAGCTAAATAAAAGGCAAAATCATTAAATGAAACTTGCCATTGTTCCCATCTCCCCACTCTACCTTATCTCTGACTTCAGAACATCCCATCATGACACAGAACACCTGAGTATCAGCACCATGCCTCTCCTTTAGCAGATATATGCAAGATAGGACAGGAAGGCTTATTGGTCTCTTTGGTTGGCATTCTAGCAATTTGAAGATGTGTGAAAGACACTTCTTTATCTCATAACATAGAAGAATTACTATGATAACCTTGGATATGTTCTCAGGCAGATCAATTTTAGGAAAGCATACAAATGTAATTTGATTCCTTTGATGCTATCCTCACTCGTTTATCCCTTGGAAAGTGTGGTGTTAACATGTCCATGATAGGTACCCTGGTGTGAAGAAAGCTACTCAACAGGCTGATTCTAGGTAAACAAAGCACACCCACCCTACATAGCAAAGAATTGTTCCAGAATCTATAATTTACAATGGTATTGGTTTTCATAGTTATGTTTTAAATAATTATACAATAAAAATGTAACATTTTATAATGATTCAGCGCCTTCAGCCTGCATCACGGAGTATTTGAAATAGAATTTAATATTTAAAAATTTTGACAAGTTGGTAAGTAAATATGCATGAAGAATGTAAAGACACTAGGTACTACACTTAATACCCTAAAGCTATATTTATATATAACAACATAAGCCACAGAAGAGCAGATTCAAAAATTTCATCCATATTAATAATCTGTTTAATAATCAACTGGGCAACCCTGAGATTATTTGACTGTACTGTTATTCCATATCAAATTAAAACTGCAAACTCCACCCATAAATAACAAGGTAGCTGAATTTTTATTTTGGTAAAAATAGCAATAACTGGACAAATGAAACCAACATTTTAAGCACATTTAAATAAAATGCTTCATATAGATACAGGACAGTCAAATAAACAATGTCACAGCCTGATAATTAGGTAATATAAAATGGTTAAATATCATTGAATGTGTCTGAATGGGAAAGAGTACTAATGAAGAGACTAATAAAGACTCATTTAGACAGGTGAAAATCAAATATTTTAAGAGGATATAATTCTAGATTATCAAAAATAACCTAAAAAACTTCTTAAACCACAATTTTAAAATATAGAATTTATAAAATAATTCATCATAAGATAGAGATAAGCTCATGGAATCTCTTCCCTAATAATAACATTAAAAATGTACTTTTAAAAGCAGAATATGTATTAAAAATGCTTTGTAAAATATCACATACTGATTTAAAATTCATTGTTTCTATGACTCTACAAAAGAAAAGGTTTTAAATAAAAAATAATTGTAATTAAATATATTTCTTTTGTAACTAAAGTTTATTACAGCCTCTGTACCCAAGGTAGGATGTATAAGATGATGCTTTAAATGTCCATTTTCTCATGTAACTCTGTAAATAATAATATTAAGAAAATATATTCAGGTGATTTTAGTCAATTCTCCTTTAAGACATTAGTGTACATGGTTTTAAATGTATATATCCCTTAGACTGCTTTAACTAATGATCATTACTGACATTTTTTAAAAGTATCTTAAACAACTATTTAATAGTTTTTCTGTTGATTTCATAAAGCAATACAATAATTTAAAAACAATAATTAAACAGTTTTGCATGCATTTGCAACTTATGCTAATCATTTCATAAAACTTAATTTTAAAATAATCCCACCAGGAAATTCAAATAAAAAGCAATGAACAGATTCTATATTAAATACTAGATATTGAATTATGGAGAATATGATCTTATATGATATTCTTGTAGAATTTAATTTATAAATAAGAAAATACTTGTTTTTCACTCTTCCATATCCAAATGGAATATATATATATACAAGCTGTAATTTCCAGACCATGACTGGTAACTCATTAGCTTAAACTTTGACTATGTTCTGGGCAGTATCCATTGGAGAACAGCTATAAAAAGACTCTGCTTTTTACCTCAAGAAGTTTATAAACTAATTTAGATTCTCTATACCTGGATTTGATGACTTAAGAATGTCTTGAGTTCCTGGGTTCCCATCATGGATTTGTGAGTAGGACAACCCATCCTTTCTGCTCTCAATAGCTTCATAAATATTTTCATTTCTGAATGGCAGTCCCACACTTGAGTTTCACTACTTTACCTTTTACTGGGTTAGTTACAGATTCAAATTTTCCAAATTAACATACACTAAGTAGATTTTATCGCAAACAGTGAGGTTATCATCATCTATCAGGCAAGGCCGAAGCTCCAAATTTGGATCCTACTGTGTGCATTCACAATAGGTCTAGGGAGATAGCAACAGAGGCCAGCAAGTTCTCCTCTGTAATAAATACTCCCAAGAGCTATTGCCCAACGTGTGCATCAATAACTAACTGTATTGTCTGGCTTTTATGTTTCTATCTCATACCAAATATATCTCAGGATGGTATCCTTTGCTCCCTATTATTCCTTCTAGACATAATTCCTACCCCTTCCTGTAAAAATCTCTGGGGCTTTTGCCCTACAGTTATAACCCCTTTTTCCCAGTCGTATTGCTCCCATCTTTTGGATTTAAGATCATTCCATTCAGTGACTGACGACGTTGTTTATTCCTTCAAGGAATCCCTGTAAACCACAGCCAAGCACACCCAGATGACTCTGCTGCTTTGGGATGACACATAATACATAATGACTGCATATGCCTGTGCCTTCAAGATTATTATCCTCCACACTATCTCAGCTACCCTCTCCAATGGATATCACCTAAAATAGAAAAATAATACTGACAATAACATAAGAAAAATAATAAAAATTTAAAATCGATATATCTGGCCACAGTGAGAATAATAAAGATCATGGGCATCCTCATCTTCTGGGTCATTTAGAAAACTATAGAATTTACCCCTCATTCTTGCAATTCAAATTCACATTGATCAGTGTGTAGATTGATTTGCACATCTACTGAAGAAGGCATTAATTAAATAATCAACTTAAAAATGATGGGATTAGCTTCATTGGAAAGAATCGAGTATTTCTTTTCCTAACTATAAATCTTAATCTAACCATTAAATAAAAACTCTACATTAAAAATAAATTGTCTGTAACAAAGTAAAATCTATTTAAATTATGGTGAAAATCAACATTACCATAAAAGAAAAATACTTTTTTTTCAAAGGTCAACACAACTAACCTTTTTTTTTCAAGGGAGGCTCCTCTATTTCTCCTAAACCAAGGCAAAAACAGTAAATTAGAAAAACTTTCAGCAGAGCATAATATTGCCTCTCTATTTTCCCATTTTCTTTCATTCATTTTAAAAAAACCATCTATTAGTTTTGATAATAGTAGTTCATATATTACTTTGCCTTCCAAATTCCAATTTTTAAATATACACTTTGCCTATGTACATTTATTTGAGATAGTTTCACTTTTATGAGTTCAATAAAATTGTGGCAGTGATCCAAGTTATACATTATAGTTCGTATATCATGTTCATTTCAGTCCTCTATTGTTCATCTCGACCTCTCACAGGAGCCAAGAAATACAAATTCAGACAAAGTCATAGAAAGGACTAAAATAATAAGAGCTTTCCTGGTAGCCAAGGCTGAATATGTAATTTCTGATGAGTAAGGCTGATCTTAAAAATGCCATCTAAAAAGCAGAATTACAATGCTTTGTTCTTTTCACGTCCACTCAATAGCAGTTTACATGTGGTTTAAGTTGTTACATGTGGTTTAAGTTGTTATTTCCTTTTGATCATCAATACATTCTAGAGAGTAAATAGTTTAGTTGCATAATTGTTGTGACATTTAGAATGTGTCTCCGTTCTACACCTCCATTTGATTCAATTAATTAACTTTCATTGTGGTTTTAGTAGGACTGCTTTCTCTATTTGACTGTAAATATGAATTATATGTATAACATATTTATACGTATATTTAGTTTTCAAACTTGGGAAATAGCAGCCATTTTTTGTTCCTGAAGAAGCATATAAATGTGAGTTTCTATTGTGGTTCTGTAGGATTGTATAATAAGTCCCTCTCTACTATAATGCTACTCTAATGTAGCATTTAATTTTGACATCTTTGCCATAATGGCAGATAAGCTATAAGATGAAAGCCATATAGAGACCAATTTACTGAGTTTGGCAGCCTGTTGATAGGCTATTTGCACTCTGAAGTGTATTCATTTTGGTTTAGCCTGACCCAAGTGCTCATTTGTGCTTAAACTTAAGCAAACTATTGTAATGTGTATCAATCATCGGTCCTAGCAGTTAGATATATCTCTATGCTCTTTGTACCTTTATCAGTGTCCTTGTCTCCATCATCATTATCTTCTTCATCACCCTCAGACGAGATGATGTCAGACAACAAAGAAAAGAAGCCATAGACCCAGTCCGTGGTTTCCTCCACAGCATCATGTACAAGTTTTAGAGGATCTGAGCCAATCTTGGAAATAGAGCTTGCTAAAAGTAATTAAAAACAAAGAAAAGTTTTGTAATTATTCCCAAGGAAACTAAGAAAAGCTGCTTTTCCTGATTTATTCTTTTAACACATTTGAGTTACTTCTAGTAACTTCAATGGATAGAATTAGGAAAAACTGAAGTCTGTAAATCTTCCCTTTCTTATACCCTAGGAGATATAAACTGTTTGTGAAATAAAAGATTAAATAATAAAAATGCAAGCAAGAAAACAGACATATTAGGGATTTCCAACATGTTGTTATTCTCATTCTAGTTACATGAAAGTCGCTCTGAAGGGTTAAGGGTAGGCTTTAAGATCTGATTGAAGAGGTGATATATCTAGAAATATGGTCTAAATTGCACCTGATTTTTCATCAATCTGTAATTAAATTTTTAGATTTATGTTTTCCTTAATTTTAAAAACTAAGCTTTTCAGGGATTCTTCTCCCTATGACATCTTAAAGGACTAGAATTATATCAACATATTATACTTTCTAAGGGTTAAGTATGCCAAAATTAGGTTTTTACTCTGATTGAGATAGGAAGTCATTGGAAGGTCTGAGCAGAGGAAAAAGTGATATGATTTATGTAAATTCATTTGCCATGTTGAGGACTGAAAGAATGCCTGGTTGGAAACAGGGAGATCAGTAAGAAGCCAAATGAAATAATCCATAATCCAAGGGAAAGAAGATGGTGATTTCTATGTGGGTGGTACCAGTTTGTGTGGTGAGGTGTGATCAGATTCTGAGTGTATCTAAAAGATAGAATTAATGTATAGACTGACAGTATGGCTGTTGGATGTGAGAGAAAGAGAGGGGTATGGAATAACTTCAAGGTTTTTGGTTTGAGAAACTGGAAGGATGAAAATACCATTTACTGAAATGGGGAGGACTGGAGAGAAACAGGGTTTGTTGCGCAGAATATTTAGTAGCTGAGTTTTAAACTTGTTAAACTTGAGTTGTCCATTAGACCTCTATGTGGAGATGTAGACATTTGTATAGCTCAAGTATGTTCTACAAAAATGAAGTTCTAGCTGAAGACGGAAACTTGGAAATTCAATAAAGAATAGAAAGCATTCAAAGCTATGACACTGTATGTGATCACTAAGGGAGCGGACCTAGGAACACTCCAACATTTACAAGACAGTGAGATAAGTCAGAGAGATAAGGAAGAACCAGCAATGGATTCTGAGGAGAGAAGAGAGACAGACAGAGACAAAGAGACACAGAGGGAGATTAATTGAGAGGCAGAAGAAAAAGAGTATAATGTACTAGATATCAAGTCAAGAAATTGTTTCTGTGAGGATAAAGTGAGCAGTTGGCAAATGTTGCTGATAGGTCAAGAAAGATGAAGACAGAATAGAGCTTTAGATTTAATGATGAGGATGTCACTAGTGACCTTCAAAGGGCAATTTCAGTGAAATACGTTCAAGACTAAATGGGAAGAATTTAGAGGTAGTAAGTATATTTTACTGTAAAGTAAATGACAGAGATTGGGCGATAGTTGAAGGACTAGAATCATAGTGGTGTTTCCATTGCTTATGTTGTTCAAGTGGGAAGAATGTTCCATTTTTATGTTGATGGGTAAGATGCCATAGAAAGGGACAAATAATATTAGAGATAAGATTTCTGGGGAAATTTTTAATTTCAGAGGATTCACAACCCATCACAAGGATGCCAAGTTACAACTGGTCTCAGGGAAACCTACCTCCATGATTCAGTGACAACATAACTTTACTCTTTGGACCTTATTTCACTGTATTCTGGAGAGTGTCATGTGAGCAAGATATGGTAGTCTGAAAGGTGAGATTAAACCTTAGAGAAAGGAAATGAAGTGGAATTTTATAATTGCCTTTGAGAATTTTAAAAGAATTATATGTAAGGAATTGGACTGTACTGGTACCATTACAGGCATTTTTAGCACTAGTATATTTTATATCTAATGGAAGAATATTGCAAATGGGATTTTTATGATCTGAATAGATTGAGACCATTTCCCCATTCCTCTTCTTTCTAAGTGTTCACTGAGGAACTTAACAATAAAATACAACAAAATAGATATCAGTTTAATTATCCTTATGCTTAAATGCATTATATATACACTTTGCAGACATGTATATTGCCTGGTTCTAAAATAGTCAAACCAGGTTATTTTCATGAAAAAAATATTTTGCTATCTTGAGACCAGCTTTTGATTTTCAGTCACATGGAAAACAACTTTAAAAACATATAGAGATATGGATATAGATATATCTTTAAAAAGATAGTAGTCCTCAAGTTAATTCTTATTCCTTCTCTCAGACATCACATCCAAATTATAACAGTGGGGATAATATTATACAAAGCAACTAAACCTTTTATAGATGTTTTCTTTTTTAATCATACTTTTCTACCTTTCATGTTTCTATGAGTTAAATTACATACATTAAAATGAGGATCATCATAAAAATGGTAGTAGCTAACACTTTTAGGGTGTATATTACCTGCCAGGTACCATTCTAAGAATTTTATGCATACTAACTCACTTTTTCCTTTCAAAAACCCAATGAGGTTGACATCTCCATTTTAAATATAAGAAAACTGAGACAGAGGGAATTTAAATAAAATACCTAAGGCTGCATAGCTAGTAAGTAACGGAGCCAGATTTTGCACCATCCAGAGTATGACTCAACTACTGTGCAATACTGCAATCAAAAAACAAACAAACAAACAAAACAATGAATTCACAATTGGTTCTGTAGTAAGATGTTGGATGAGAAATTCTGAAAGGGCTTTTCTTGCCGTTAAAGTGGGGAACAAGGACTTTGTTGAGAATATAAAGCCTGGAACTGCTATAGCATCTTATAACCATGAGGACTGACTCACTGAGGAAGGCAAAGGCTAAAAATGAAAGAACTTGAGTCAAGTGCAGCTCTCCTACCTAGTACTGAACCACGCCATTTTGAAGCCAGAGACAAAAGGAAAAATCAGTAACAATGTTTCTGTCTTCATTAAAAATTTTGTTCATCCCAGATTTTTGCATTAGTTTTTTTTTTTTTTTTTTTTTTTGCGGTAGGCGGGCCTCTCACTGTTGTGGCCTCTCCCCCTGCGGAGCACAGGCTCCGGACGCGCAGGCTCAGCGGCCATGGCTCACGGGCCCAGCCGCTCCGCGGCATGTGGGATCCTCCCGGACCGGGGCACGAACCCGTGTCCCCTGCATTGGCAGGCGGACTCCCAACCACTGCGCCACCAGGGAAGCCCTTGCATTAGTTTTTTTGTTTTTTTTGTTTTGTTTTCGCGGTACACGGGCCTCTCACTGTTGGGACCTCTTCCGTTGCGGAGCACAGGCTCCGGATGCGCAGGCTCAGAGGCCATGGCTCACGGGCCCAGCTGCTCCGCGGCATGTGGGATCTTCCCGGACCGGGGAACGAACCCGTGTCCCCTGCATCTGCAGGCGGACTCCCAACCACTGCGCCACCAGGGAAGCCCTCATTTTGCTATGTTTAAATGCCTTCTTTTACAAATGAGTGAGTACCAGGATATTGCCATACTCAATAACAGATGTTATATTTTAAAAGGATAAAAACTTTTTAAAAAGTTGTATGTAATCACCTGCCCTGAATTACATAAATGATTTAACTTCAAAATCAAGTGTCTCTGCATAGATTTTCCTTCCACTAGATTTTTAACATAGACCATATACAGAGGTTGAAATTCCCTGTAACCTTTTATCCTTACCCTCAGTGAACACTCTTCAGAATATGGCAAAATAAAAAGCCAGATTCATAAAATTCCCATGGTACTTCTAATATTCATCACACTATGAAAGATTTTTACTTATGTTTGTGATGTTGGGGCCTGAAGACAAAATAAGAGGCACTCAGGAAGAAAAAATGGGTGAAAAGTAAAGGAAGCCATGGAATCTGGAGCCTGTGAGGGTTGAGAGAACACACTGGAAACTGCATCAGTCTTAAGACCTCCAAACTTCCCTCTTCAAAGAGGAGAAGCTGTCACCCTTCTCATGGAGCTAAATATGTACCTAGGCCAGGAGTGAAGAAGCCAAAGGAAGCTCTGGGAGGTGCTGGGGTCGCTGCAGGAGCAGCTGCTGTCCCATGCCAGCAAGGTGAGTCAAGGGATCAGTGACAACAGGCGTGTGCAACTGCACGTGGTCCCCTGCAATGACCTCCCTGGTCCTGCTTGCCTCTGCCTCTCAAATCTCTCACACAATGATCCTTCTGGCTCACACAAACCCACAAATATGCAGGGGAGGGAATTCTAGAAAACATGGTTTTATCCTAGCCAAAATGACACAATACAAATCCACCACACCTAGCTTCAATAGTTATCATTTTACCAGTTTTATTTATATTTCTTCTCTCCCACATTTATCTTCTTTTTCTAGTTTAGTAAATATTTTAAAGCAAATCCTAGATACTTAAATTCTTAATCCCAGATCCATAAATACTTCAATATGCATGTCTGTTCCATAATTTGTTTGATAGTTTGTCTGAGGCACAAAAAAATGTCCAAAGTAAGTTTTGTGTCTTTCTTTTGCCAAGTATGGAATCAGCCACTTCTTGAAGGAATCACAGTTCCTTTTATTGGGAAATGGTATTTTGAGACTAAAATTTGGTCAGCAGGGGTGCTCATTGAGTTGGATTTGGCCAAGAAATATGAAATTTCAGTCATGTGTTTACACTGATATTTCCAAATAAAATCTGGAATTTTCACACACCATTTTTGCTATTAAACTCACATTTCTTCTCTTCTGTTGAAAATCTGATTTAATGATATCAACTTAATTAATCACTTCATTTTTTTCTACAGTATACCAATAACAATTTCAAATAAAATGACAGCAATACTACTAATAACAATAAAAGCAGTGAATGGAGTCTTAGATCTCTTTTCATTTCTCTTCCTCGTTGAACTATATCATACTAAGGACAGAGAGTCAGAATTGTATGTTTTAAAGTTATTTAAAGTAATTATTTTCTCTGGTTATGCAAACAAGTTGATATAGATTTAGGTTCATTTGCTTCAGTGCGTTTTCAAATTTTAGTGATTAATTTTAATTATTTAAAATTTTTATAATTATAAAATGACATTTACAAGTTCCCTAAGTCAAAACCATTTAAGAGCACATATTAAGAAAAGTTTTGTTGCCATCCTAATCCCTTGCTATACTGTCCTCTTCTTTTGACAGCTACCTAATTTTGTTAATTTTGGCTTATACTTTCATTATTTCATATAGTTATTTCATATACATATTTGTATTTAAAGGAAGACATCTAAAATTTTAAATAGGGGAATAATAAAATGAGATTTGCCATTTACAGTAATCTGGCTACAGAATGAGAAAGGAGGCAGAGGCAAGATTAGAGGCAAAGAGTAAATATATGGCTAGTGTAACAATTTTGGGGAAACCAAGGCAAGAGTTCTAGAGACAAGGTACAGAGTATAGAACAGAATCAACAGATGTTTGGAAAGTTGAATGAGTTCCTTTTGATCACTGAACATTCATGGGTAGTGGAGAAAGAGGAAAGTATGTGAGGAGTCCCACTTTTCTGACTTAAGAAACTGGAAACTGGATTTGTAATCTAGGAGGCTGACCTGGAAAGAAATACTGGGTTGGCCAAAAAGTTCGTTTGGGTTGTTCGTAACATTCTATGGAAAAACCCGAACGAACGTTTTGGCCAACCCAATATAACCAGCTCAGTTAGGAATTTTGAGTTTGAAGTTCCAACTGAATGTCTTAACGCAATTAGAAAAATGGAGAGAGATTAGGGTTAAAGATATGGACTGGGAAGTCATTATGTGTGAAAGTCAGTTATAAACAAACTTCTGGGCAAGTAGGTCAATTAAGGGGAAAATAAAAATGCTGATGAGGGGCCTCCCTGGTGGCGCAGTGGTTGAGAGTCCGCCTGCCGATGCAGGGGATACGGGTTCGTGCCCCGGTCTGGGAGGATCCCATATGCCGCGGAGCGGCTGGGCCCGAGAGCCATGGCCGCTGAGCCTGTGCGTCCGGAGCCTGTGCTCCGCAACGGGAAAGGCCACAACAGTGAGAGGCCCGCGTACAGCAAAAAAAAAAAAAAAAAAAAAAATGCTGATGAGCTGATTTTTTTTCAAAATAAAATAGCTTACTGACTCCCATGGTGGGAAAAATGCATTTTCCTAAAACTTATCTTGCATGCTTTAATTGTTTCAAACTGTGTCACTGTTTTTGGCCTCCAAATCTAACTATCTGGCCATTTTAGAAAAGGGTTGATCCTGTTATTAGATTGAGAGACATATATTAAAGATAAGCAGGCTAAGTATGATGGCAGCTTACTCATCACTTGTATGGGCAACACAAAGTCATCACAGCTAAAGCAATGGAACAAGGTGATATTGTCTAACCGGGGCAAGAAGCTCATGGTGTCAAAGAAGAGTTATAAAAGTCATAAGAGGACAGGTTTTTTTTTTTTTTTTTTCAGTACACAGGCCTCTCACTGTTGTGGCCTCTCCCGTTGCGGAGCACAGGCTCCGGACACGCAGGCTTAGCAGCCATGGCTCACGGGCCCAGCCGCTCCGCGGCATGTGGGATCTTCCCGGACCAGGGCACGAAACCATGACCCCTGCAGGCGGGGACAGGCAGGTGGACTCTCAACCACTACACCACCAGGGAAGCCCAAGAGGACACGGTTTTAATAAGCAAGTGCCAGTCAGCAGTTCTAGTGCTGAAAAGTTTAACCAAGATGAAGATGTTAAGTATGCAATTTGTTCTTTTGTTCATTTTTTCAAATTTTTTCATTAAGAAGTCAAGTGTGTATTTGAGACACTTCAGCAGAGTGATAGAATAGTGTCAGATTGTCTCTTTGAGGGGCTTGGCTAGAGGGATAGAAACAAAAAGGTTTGTAGCTAAATAGAGATATAAGGAGGTGAGGGAAATTTGCTGGGTTTTCCAAGTTATAAAACACATAAACATGTAGAAAGGAAGGAGGGAATAGAGGGGAGATTGTGAAGATACAGGAAGGAGCCACATTGAAAGCATACCTTCATGAGGCCCTTTCCTCTCAGACACACATATTTCTTTTTTTTTTTTGCGGTACGCGGGCCTCTCACTGCTGTGGCCTCTCCCACTGTGGAGCACAGGCTCCGGACGCGCAAGCTCAGCGGCCATGGCTCATGGGCCCAGCCACTCCGCGGCATGTGAGATCTTCCCGGACCGGGGTACGAACCCGTGTCCCCTGCATCGGCAGGCAGACTCTCAACCACTGTGCCACCAGGGAAGCCCCCACATATTTCTTTAAGAGTGATAAGCCCTTTTATAAAACAAGATCTTCCTGAAGCAATAACTTGTACTTCTCTGTTAAATTAATTAAACAAGGAGGCCATTAGACTGAGGTGGCTCTAATACCTTAGCAGCCTTTGACAGCAAAAAAACCCTAAGCCTTTAAGTGTCTCAAGGTTAAGAAATCAAACCTATGGACAACAAGTCACAAAGAGCCAGCTAGCGTTTCCCAAATAAGGCAAACACTTAAGCTGTAGCCAATCAAATTATTTCCTTGCTTTGCTTCCGCCTCTTCTCTGTAAAAGTTTTTCCTGAACTCCTGTCAGCAGAGTGCTCCTAAGCAGTTTGGGTTTGGTGATGCCCGATACAAATCAATTTTTGTTTATATTCTTAAAATTTTGGATATGCCTTAGTTTATCTTTTAACATCCCAGATAAACATAGATTCCCAAAACATTGTCATTTTCTCTTTCTCTCCCTTTCTCTCTCCATCTCTCTTATCATCTTCTTCCCCTCTCTCTCCTACCTCTGATCTCCGGATACTGCCCATATTAGATTGCAATGATCAGACTTCTCCATCTTTTAGTGAGAATCATGCAAAAAATAAAATAAAATGAAGGGTGAACACAAAGCTCTTGAAATGCATCAGATTCTAAAAGTTAAAAGCCATTTGAATTACAATTTTGAAAAAAATATTGCAGATGTTAGATATTTAGATGAATTTAAAGCAAAGAAAAACTAGGATCCTGATTTAAAAGCAGTTTTGGTGAGCTAATTGTTTTATTGACTGCACAAGGAAATGACTGTCAGTTTTCTGATCTACATTTGAATAGTCATAGTGTAGCTCCAATCCTTGCCATTCAACATCTGAGGCATGAGCATTTTCCTTCTGATTTTTAACATTTTCTCAATTGAAATTTTCCCATACTCATCTTTACTATTAACTGACTTCAGTATTTTAGAAATGTGCACTTGTGTGGAACCCTAATGAAATTAAACACAAGCATCTTTAGTTTTAATTGTGTGACTATTTCAATATTTAACAGTTTCAAAATATGTTTCTAAGTTGACCTTTGCTGTTCCTCAACTGATACTTTTTGAGGCAATAAGAAGCATTAATGCAAATAAATGTACATTTCACCTCTCTTTCTGAATATGACCCCAATCAACCAATTTTTTGCTGGCAAAATTGTGTTGCAGGTGTTTAAGCCTGGAATATTTCCAGCTAGCTGGAGCTAGACCCATGTCAAATAAAGGGCATTTTACATTCTGAAACAAAAACCACAAACAACTTTTGGCTTCTTTTATTCATGTCAAGCATCTATATAAAAATGGAAGAGTCTTACTCTAATTTTCTTAATAATCATGGTGTGGATGTTATTATATTAATTGAAAAATTAACTTTCCTTCCTCCTCTTAAAAATGTATATCTTAAGTATAAATATAATCCCAATGTTACATGTATTAACAAGGAATGAGAAAGCAAGTTTTCTGTAGATTTATAGATTTCTATAGATTTGTTTCCAAGCTAATAAGATTATTTTCCTGGTAGCACAAGAACAGTCAAAATATCACAGTATTCCAGTTAGATGACTTACTTGGATCATTATGTTATAAATTTAGCAGACCAGTGAAAAAGAAAGATATTAGATTTGGGATTCATACAGCAGTTAGCATATCCTGACTATGTACTGAATAAACATGTATTTCATCAAGTCAAGGTTTGGTTTTGGAAACTCTTGACTATATTATATATTCTCTTTAGCTATTCTATTGCTCAGTGTTAGCCAAAAGAATAATTTTTAAAAAATAAATAAATTTATTTATTTATTTTTGGCTGTGTTGGGTCTTCGTTGCTGCGCACGTGCTTTCTCTAGTTGTGGAGAGCAGGGGCTAATCTTCATTGTGGTGCGAGGGCTTCTCATTGCAGTGGTTTCTCTTGTTGCAGAGCATGGGCTCCAGGCACAGGCTTCAGTAGTTGTGGCATGTGGGCTCAGTAGTTGTGACGCACGGGCTTAGTTGCTCCACGGCATATGGGATCTTCCTGGACCAGGGATCGAACCTTTGTGCCCTGAATTGGCAGGCGGATTCTTAACCCCTGTGCCACCAGGGAAGTCCCAAAATAAATAATTTTAAAGTTTTTAAAACCACATTAAAATGGAGCATGTAGGGCCATGAATTATGTTCTTACTATATCATATAAAAATAATAAGCTATTTCAGAATGGCTAGAACATTCCCTCACTGTGAAAATAAAATAGAATACTTTAATCATTGGATTACTATTGTATAATTGGTAGAATCTATGTATATTCAAATGATATTTAAAATTGGAAATCATGTAGTCAATTCATCTTTTTGAAATATGCCTATTCATCTTTCTGCAACATTGAATAAGCTTAAAGTCATGAAGAATAAATTAAAATAATACTAACTACAATTTATCTAACAATTACCATGTGCCATTCAAAATTCCAAATGTTTTGTATATATTAACTCATTCAATGCTCACAGAACCATATGAAGCAGATACTCTTATTGCCTACAGAGAATGAAACTGAGGCACAGGGAAGTTGTGTTCCCAAGGTTACACAGCTACTAATTGGAGTAAGGACTTCAACCCAGTACTTTAGCCCCCAGAGCCTGCATTCAACTACTTCATTTGGGTCTTGAAGTCCATGTGTTCTTTTATTATTACTGTTGTGTAGTTTTGCTTGTTTGCTTGCTATATATGCTTAGCAAATAACTCCTGCTAAGCTCATACAAATTTTACTAAACAATGTGTGCCAGGCAATAAGCAGGTTAACAGGAACATTAAGATAAATGAGACAATCCTACCTTTGAGACGCTTAAGGTTCAATCAGAGACATAGAGGTTTAAAAAGTGAATCTTAACACTATCAAAATCATCATAAACTATAAAGAACGACTGCTCATTACTTAGCATTCAGAGTGTAAAAAACACTACTACCTTTTCCTTTATTTATTTACTTATTTATTCATTCTTTCATCTCAACATTCATTCAAATGTTTATTGAGCTCACAGTGCTAAACACTTCTAAGCACTAGAAAAATCAAGCAAATAAAATAGATGGACATTTTCTTTGCAAACATAACAGATCAGTAGAGAAGAAAGATATTAAATAAGTAACCACACACAATCAAATGTATGTAACTTGTAATAAGTGCTGTGCGTAAAGAGTAAATGATATAATGGGGAATTAGGATTGAGTGACTTGATTTACACTGAAAGTTCAGGAAAGGCTTCTCTAAGGAAGTGAATCCAAGCACAGCACTAAAAGATGTTTAATAGCTGGACCATCAAAAAGTGGGGTATTAACGTACGGTATGATTTATAATTGTATCCATCTAGATACATCTATAAATATAAAGTCTCCTTTGCTAAGGTTCAAATGAGTGGTATAGAGCATTGGTATCAAACTTGGATTTCTTGACCTTGAAATCTGCCACCAGCAAAAACCTGGAGCCCAACATCGAATTACCAACTTTTTATTTTGTAAGAAAATGCCATTTAAAAACTGTAACAGGAACAATATCTGTCAATATCATCATTTCAAAAGAGAATTTTAAGACCAAAAATGTAGGAACAATAGAATTAAGGACACATCTTTAAAGTGGATATATTTTTCTTTATCTTTTTCTTCATTTCATGAAGAATCAACAAACTCTGATTAGGATCTGGGAACCACTGCACTATAAAAACTTCTGTTTCCTTGAGGTGTTTATAAGCAGATTGGAATTAGGTAATGAAATGCATCCTTATAGATGTAGTGACCAAGAAGACCAAACAGGCCTGGGACATTGAACAGAATGTGGGATTTCTGATAAGACTTGAATCAGAATAAGAAGCACAAAAATGTCAGCTATTCTTGAAACCTCAGTACACATGAGAACTGATAAAGTCTAAAATGTTGCATTTAGTGTCCCAGTTTTCCAAGTCTCCTAAAATGTAATAACATATTCACACATAGGCAGTCGCACAGGCATTTCTATATATACACACACACACACACAGACACATATACATATATATATATATAACTATTAAACGTTAAATTTAAATATTCTGATTGACTTTGGGTCTTCCCTGAATCATTTCGCTCCTCTAAACTCACAGCCTGACAAACAGTGCACCTGTTTTACTGGGCTAAGTGCCAGGGGAAAAAAATATCAGGGAAATTAATTTTTAAGAGTAGTAGAAAAATGGCACACCTCATTAGAAAGTCTATTTAAAAGGCACATCAGGAGATGTCTGCAAGACTTTCATAAGAAATTGATGCTTCCTACCATCATATTCTTGCTGGCTCTCTTCTCAGATTACTGATCTTACTTCCTGGTAATAAGACTCAAATTCAAGTTGCATTTAATGAGTGCCTCCTATGTGCCAGGCGGGTATGTTTTACATAGATTATCTTATCTAATTCTTTCAAAATTGTTTTGAAATAAGTATATTTTGCAGAATGCCTGCAAGAATTACTAAATGTGCTTTGAGACCCCCTGGTACAGACATATAATGATTTTCCCTTCTTATGGATGAAGATGCTAATAAATTATGACCCTTGTTTTTAGGTAAGAAAAGCCATGAATTACTACAATTTATTCACGTACATTCTGACCTAGAGGAAAATCATTAACATGCACTAATAACTAAGTTTGTAGTCATTTCTTTAGAAATCCTACTTGCTCGCATTTATTGTTTAGAGAGAAAGTTGTCTCTTTGTAAATAAGGCAAAGAAGTCTGTAAGGAATGTCAACAAAAGACCATGAATTCTGACCCTGCAAGAATCATTAAATTATCACGGCACCCCACCGTTTTCTGGAAGGACTTCCTGGCTGAGTCTACAGAAGCTTGGGGGCGAGGCCTCTAGCAGCCTTTGTGACCCACTAGGCTCAGTTATTAAGGAATGAGGGCTTCCCTGGTGGCGCAGTGGTTGAGAGTCGGCCTGCCGATGCAGGGGACACGGGTTTGTGCCCCGGTCCGGGAAGATCCCACATGCCGCAGAGCGGCTAGGCCCGTGAGCCATGGCCGCTGAGCCTGCGTGTCCAGAGCCTGTGCTCCGCAGTGGGAGAGGCCACAACAGTGAGAGGCCCGTGTACCGCAAAAAAAAAAAAAAAAAAAAAAAAAAAAGGAATGAACATTACTCTGCCCCTCCACCCCAACTTGGGGTTTCGGAAGACATAATATCCAGGTGATCAGACACCTTGGTTTGTGCCTATTGTTCTGAGGTAAATATTCATAGCTGTCCATTTCACACTCACAAGTGTCCTGTTTTGGATGATAAATTATATAGTCATCCTATGGGGTGGTTTTGTGTGCTGTCAGGTCACTAAACTTGACTTACATTTCCCAGAATTCCCTTACATGAATGTTCCAGGTAACAGTTGGGTACAGGAGAAATTTGCACAAGCTTTGGAAGGCAAAATAGAAGCAATAGCCATTGTTTATTCTCTGAAGGTTGGTATAGGGCAGGTGCTGTCAACTCTCATGCATATTGTGGCAGGTATGCTGGCTAGTCTTGACGTGTGACAGCAGCGGGCTGCATCTCTTCCAGTTCCCACTGACTGGCCCTCCTCCTTCAGCATCTCCTTCAGCAAGTGGAAGGCACCAGCTTATACTGCAGCTCACCCATGTCATCGTAATTTGAGGTGGTGAGAGTCAAATGAGGGTTCCAGGTTGTCCTTTGTCTCCCCTATTCTATTTCCATCTGCATTTTTCAGTGATGGGGTTCAGGACATGCTACCCCAAAATGTGGCACCTTAGCATATTGAATATTTTCAGCTGAAGGAATGGAAGAAATAGCATGTGCAAGAAGAACTTTCTGACCCTTCCCTAAAGCAGGTCATAAAACCCTCCTGTGAGGGCCTCCCTGGTGGCGCAGTGGTTGAGAGTCCGCCTGCCGATGCAGGGGATACGGGTTCGTGCCCCGGTCTGGGAGGATCCCATATGCCGCGGAGCGGCTGGGCCCGTGAGCCATGGCCGATGGGCCTGCGCATCCGGAGCCTGTGCTCCGCAACGGGAGAGGCCACAACAGTGAGAGGCCCGCATACCGCAAAAAAAAAAAAAAAAAAAAAAAAAAAAAAAAAAAACCCTCCTGTGAGAGAGCCCCTCCCTACACCCAGAGGAAAGGAATGTCCTTATCCTCAAATGCACAGAGGAATCTGAATGAACAGGCCTTACTGTGTCCCCCAATTTGCTATACTTAGCTCATACCTTTTTGTCGTGTCACATTTTTTCACCACTTTCCACTTATCACCAAACCTAGCATAAAAATGCTCAGGTTTAACTACCTCTTAAGGGCTTCACTTCCTTATGAAGAAAGGCTCCTATGTCCCATAAAGCTTATATTAAATAAATCTGAGTGCTTTTCTCTAATTAATTTGTCTTTTGGTAGAGGGGCCCCAGCCTAGAATTTAGAAAGGGAGAGGAAAAAGATATTTTTTCTCTTCTACACTATCTTCCACTCTGCTGCCTTCTGACCCTGTACCAGATAAACTGCAACAGCCTCACCTAGACTGATTAATCAGCTCCCATGAATGCATAAGCAATACAAAATAAATTCCCTATTTTACATCACTTACAGTGACTCTACTCTCATCAAAGTCTGACAGATAGACCACAGCATTGTTCGAATAGTATTTTGGCATTATGTTTAGTAAGAAATGAAGGGTAGGTGAAATCTCTTTTCTAGTATCTGATTTTTGTGTCCTAAAATTTGTTTTATTTGAAAAGACGAAGTAAAGTCACAAATTTTGCAGACCAGGAACCAAGCTGCCATCCCCATTTTACAGACAAGAAAATATAATTTATTAGTCATGCTAACTTGTAGGTTATAGAGATATGAGTGAACCCAAGTCTTTTGAAATAAGCCAATTCTATTAGTGCTTCACAAGTAGATTATATACAGCTCAACCAGATCAAATTCCGAAAATAGGGAGTTGTGAAGACTGGCCAGAGGAGACTCATTCTTCTCAATCCAGTATAGTACTTGCTTATGAAAATAGGTTTTCATTTCTCTGTAAACATTTTTTAATATCTTGGAAGCATTCACCTACTCTTCTCAAGTGTCAGAGCCCAAGGACAGGTGCTCTCTCTGGCTTTCAGAGAGACTATTTCTAGTATGCTTTCTTGTACCACCAACCTTGTTTTTTAAATATTAACAATACATATTTCGAAGACTACTATGTGGTACAAAAGGCTCATCATGGTAATAATATTAATCCCTGGTAAATGTTTGAAATGTATCAGTTAAAAATAGCATTAGAAACACAAGAGGATCATTTACATTTTGAAACTCTTAATGAAGCAAATGGTTTCTTTTCTATGAAAAAAAACAACATTGAAAAGGCAAGTTAAAACATAATAAATGGAGAAAAGAAACTAGAATTTTAATACAAGTTGATGTATCCCATCCAACCAGTGGTTAATACAGGTTTTATGCTATAATTTTACAATGTCCTTGAATTTATTATACTCTTTTGGTTATAGAAGTTGATCATTCAAATTTTAATTAGCAAACAGTACTTGAATTTCTTATTTGAAGAATTAATATATATGTCTGGAAGAATTTTAGCTTTGAGACTTTTTAAAATTTCAAATCCATTGGAGAATATTTGTCTTCTGAAATATGGCTTCAGGTTGCCAGCCATCCCAACACACCATCTTTCTCTTTGCACCTGTTGTAATTACAATCTCTCTTTGTCAATTAGAGTACTGAATGGTACTTCCTTAGATCTAAGTATTTATCTTAAGATACATAACTTGGCAATATAACTTTCTGAGAGTAAAATACGTGGTAGCCAGCCAGCACAGTGGCCCCCAGTGATTCTTGCCTGTGGGCATTCCTATCATTGTAGAGTCTCATCCAACACTGAATAGGGTTGACCTGTTATGACCTAAAGGATTTTGCAGAAATGGCAGTGTGGGATTTCTAAGTGTAGGTCATAAGGGGTATTGTGGCTTCTGCCTTGCTCTTTCTCAAATCACTCAGTCTAGGCGATGCCAGTTGCTATGATGTGAGGAAACACCAGCATTAACTTAAAAGCCGAATAAGTGAGACATCTTGCCAATTGGTCTGCAACCCCAGAAAAAAAATTTCAGATGTCTGCAGCCCCAGCCAAGGTCTTCACTGCAACATCAAGATATACCCTAAGCCAGAACCACTGACCTAAGCCATTCCCAAATTCCTAAGCCACAGAAACTGTGTGGAGTGATAGATGTTTATTAATTTTTTAAACCTCTTACTTTTCCGGTAATTTATTATGCAGCAATAGATGACCATTACAAAATATGACAAGTATCATTTCATAAACATATTTTTTTCATTCTAATTTTATTAAATGTACTTATTAGTTTTTAAAGTGGGTCAAAACCTGTTTGACTGGATGAAATAAAAATTTTATAATAAATATTTCTTTTGTCCTAAGGTAAGGAATTGTTTCAAAATCAAAATATCAGCATTATTCATTCCTTTAAGCAATATATAGCAGAAAACTTGCTATGTGACAGACACTCATGTACAGAGATGAATAAGATAATTTCTTCCTTGAATAAGGTTAAGTTTCTGAGTGAGATGGACAAGTAAACAGATATTAACAATACAACGTGTTAACTGATGATAATACAGGTGCCTGTAAGGGACTAAGAAAATGAAAGCACGGTACAGTGAATTTTTCTTAGGAAATCTGGAATTCTTTCACAAAAAAGGGATGAATTCATCCTTCAAGAAAACTGAGGAATGAATCTCTTACTAGTGATATTCAAATGTATACAGGGGAGACCTTCAAGATGGAAGAGGACTAAGACGTGGAGATCATCTTCCTCCCCACAAATACATCAAAAATACATCTACATGTGGAACAACACCTACTGAATGCTGGCAGAACACCTCAGACTTCCCCAAAGGCAAGAAACTACCCACGTACCTGGCTAGGGCAAAAGAAAAAACAGACACAAAAGAATAGGGACAGGACCTGCAGCTCTGGAAGGGAGCTGTGAAGGAAGAAAGGTTTCCACACACTAGAAAGACCCTTCACTGGTGGAGACAGGGGGCGGGTGGCAGGGGGAAAGCTTCAGAGTCACAGAGGAGAGCACAACAACAGGGGTGCAGAGGGCAAAGTGGAGAGATTCCTGCACAGAGGATTGGTGCCGACCAGTACTCACCAGCCCGAGAGGCTTGTCTGCTCACCCGCCGGGATGGGTGAGAGCTGGGAGCTGAGGCTCGGGCTTCGGAGGTCGGATCCCAAGGAAAGGACTGGGGTTGGCTGTGTGAACACAGGCTGAAGGGGATACTGCACCACAGCTAGCTGGGAGAGAGTCCAGGAAAATGTCTGGACCTGCCTAAGAGGCAAGAGACCATTGTTTCGGGGTGCACAAGGAGAGGGGATTCAGAGCACCGCTTAAACGAGCTCCAGAGACAGGCATGAGCTGCAACTATCAGCGCGGACCCCAGAGATGGGCATGAGACGCTAAGGCTGCTGCTGCAGCCACCAAGAAGCCTGTGTGCAAACACAGGTAACTATCCACACCTCCCTTCCCAGGAGCCCGTGCAGCCTGCCACTGCCAGGGTCCCGCGATCCAGGGACAACTTCCCTGGGAGAAGACATGGCGCACCTCAGGATGGTGCAACATCATTCCGGCCTCTGCTGCCACAGGCTCACCCCGAATTCCATACCCCTCCCTCCCCCTGGCCTGAGTGAGCCAGAGCCCCTGAATCAGCTGCTACTTTAACCCTGTCCTGTCTGGGAGGGAACAGATGTCCTCAGGCGAACTACACGCAGAGGTGGGGCCAAATCCAAAGCTGAGACCCAGGAGCTGTGCAAACAAAGAAGAGAAAGGGAAATCTCTCCCAGCAGCCTCAGGAGCAGTGGATTAAATCTCCATACTCAACTTGATGTACACTGCATCTGTGGAATACCTCTAGAGACAACGAATCATCCCAAAATTGAGGCAGTGGACTTTGGGAGCAATTGTAGACTTGGGGTTTGCTTTCTGCATCTAATTTGTTTCTGGTCTTATGTTTATCTTAGTTTAGTATTTAGAGTTTATTATCAGTGGTAAATTTGTTTATTGATTTGGTTGCTCTCTTCCTTTTTTTATATATATACATATATATATATATATTTCCTTTTTTTCTGAGTGTGTATATGCATGCTTCTTAGTGTGATTTTGTCTGTATAACTTTGCTTTTACCATTTGCCCTAGGTTTCTGTCTGTCTGTTTTTCTTTTCATTCTTTTTTTTTTCCAGTATAGTTCTTAGCGCTTGTTATCATTGGTGAATTTGTTTTTTGGTTTGGCTGCTCTCTTCTTTCTTACTTTCTTTTCTTTTACTACTTTTGAATTTTTTTATTTTTAATAATTTTTTTATTTTTTATTTTAATAACTTTATTTTATTTAGTTTTTCTTTCGTTCTTTTTTTCTCCCTTTTCTTCTGAGCTGTGTGGCTGACAGGCTCTTGGTGCTCCGGCCAGGTGTCAGGCCTGTGCTTCTGAGGTGGGAGAGCAAAGTTCAGGACATTGGTCCAGCAGAGACCTCCCAGATCCACATAATATCAAACAGCAAAAGCTCTCCCAGAGATCTCTGTCTCAATGCCAAGACTCAGCTCCACTCAATGACCAGCACAATCCAGTGCTGGACACCCTATGCCAAACAACTAGCAAGACAGGAACACAGCCCCACCCATTAGCAGAGAGGCTGCCTAAAATCATAATAAGGTCAAAGACACCCCAAAACTCACCACCGGACATGGTCCTGCCTACCAGAAAGACAAGATCCAGCCTGATCCACCAGAAAACAGGCACCAGTCCCCACCACCAGGGAGCCTACACAACCCACTGAACCAACCTTACCCAGTGGGGGCAGACACAGAAAACAATGGGAACTACGAACCTGCAGCCTGCGAAAAGGAGACCCAAACACAGTAAGTTAAGCAAAATGAGAAAACAGAAAAACACACAGCATATGAAGGAGCAAGGTAAAAACCCACCAGACCAAACAAATGAAGAGGAAATAGGCAGTCGACTTGAAAAAGAATTCAGAGTAATCATAGTAAAGATGATCCAAAATCTTGGAAACAGAATGGAAACAATACAAGAAACGTTTAACAAGGACCTAGAAGAACTAAAGAGCAAACAAACAATGATGAACAACACAATAAATGAAATTAAAAGTTCTCTAGAAGGAATCAACAGCAGAATAAATGAGACAAAAGAATGGGTAAGTGACCTGGAAGATAAAATAGTGGAAATAAATACCACAGAGCAGAATAAAGAAAAAAGAATGAAAATAAATGAGAACAGTCTTGGAGACCTCTGGGACAACATTAAATGCACCAACTTTCGAATTATAGGGGCCCTAGAAGATGAAGAGAAAAAGAAAAGGACTGAGAAAATATTTGCAGAGATTATAGTTGAAAACTTCCCTAATATGGGAAAGGAAATAGTCAGTCAAGTCCAGGAGGCACAGAGAGTCCCATACAGGATAATTCCAAGGAGAAACCCTCCAAGACACATATTAATCAAATATCAAAAATTAAATACAAAGAAAAAATATTAAAAGCAGCAAGGGAAAAACAACAAATAACATACAAGGGAATCCCCATAAGGTTAACAGCTGATCTTTCAGCAGAAAATCTGCAAGCCAGAAGGGACTGGCAATACATATTTAAAGTGATGAAAGGGAAAAACCTACAAACAAGATTACTCTAACCAGCAAGGATCTCATTCAGATTTTATGGAGAAATTAAAACTGTTACAGACAAGCAAGAGCCAAGAGAATTCAGCACCACCAAACCAGCTTTACAACAAATGCTAAAGGAACTTCTCTAGGCAGGAAACACAAGAGAAGGAAAAGGTCTACAATAACAAAACTATTAAGAAAATGGTAATAGGAACATACATATCGATAACTACCTTAAATTTCAATGGATTAAATGCTCCAACCAAAAGACATAGCTTGGTTGAATGGATCATAGATCAGCCAAGTGTAAACAAGACGAAAAGACAACCCTCAGAATGGGAGAAAAGATTTGCAAATGAAGCAACTGACAAAGGATTAATTTCCAAAATTTAAAAGCAGCTCATGCAGCTCAATATCAAAAAAACAAACAACCCAGTCCAAAAATGGCAGAAGACCTAAATAGACATTTCTCCAAAGAAGATATACAGATTGCCAACAAACACATGAAAGGATGCTCAACATCACTAATCATTAGAGAAATGCAAATCAAAACTACAATGAGGTATCACCTCACACCAGTCAGAATGGTCATCATCAAAATATCTACAAACAATAAATGCTGGAGAGGGTGTGGAGAAAAGGGAACTCTCTTGACTGCTGGTGGGAATGTAAATTGATATAGCCACTATGGAGAACAGTATGGAGGTTCCTTAAAAAACTAAAAATAGAACTACCATACGACCCAGCAATCCAACTACTCAGCATATACCCTGAGAAAACCATAATTCAAAAAGAGTTATGTATCACAATGTTCATTGCAGCTCTATTTACAATAGCCAGGACATGGAGGCAACCTAAGTGTCCATTGACAGATGAATGGATAAAGAAGATGTGGCACATATATACAATGGAATACTACTCAGCCATAAAAAGAAACGAAATTGAGTTTTTTGTAGTGAGGTGGATGGACCTAGAGTCTGTCATACAGAGTGAAGTAAGTCAGAAAGAGAAAAACAAATACTGTATGCTAACACATATATATGATATTTAAAAAAAAAAGGTTCTGAACAACCTAGAGGCAGGACAGGAATAAAGATGCAGACGTAGAGAATGGACTTGAAGACACGGTGAGGGGGAAGGGGAAGCTGGGATGAAGTGAGAGCGTGGCGTTGACATATATACACTACCAAATGTAAAATAGCTAGGGGGAAGAAGCTGCATAGCACAGGGAGATCAGCTTGGTGCTTTGTGACCACTTAGAAGGGTGGGATAGGGAGGGTGGGAGGGAGATGCAAGAGGGAGGGGATATGGGGATATATGTATATGTATGGCTGATTCACTTTGTTATAAAGCAGAAACTAATACTCCATTGTAAACCAATTATAGTCCAATAAAGATGTTTAAAAAATAATAAATAAATAAAATTAAAAAAAATAAAATGTATACAGTACTTGTGATAAACCAGGTTCTGTTCTAAACACTCCAAATATATTCATTTGTATAATTCTCTTAATCTTATTACATATGTACTAATGTATAGATGATGAAACTGAAGCAAAGAGAGACTAAGTGACTTTTCTGATATCACAACGGCTAGGAAGTTGCAAGATCTGGATTTAATAGCAAGGAAATGCAGCACTAGAGTTCACATTTTTAACTACTTTCTTATACTTTCTGCTATACTGGATCAGGGAATGAGGGAAGGATGGTATGAGCAGAGGCAGCGAGGAGTGAGAGTGTATGTTTTCCTAGGGAAAGAAAACAGGTGAGAGCAATAGGAAGTATGGCTGGAAAACGGGTGCATGAGTGGAATTACAAGATGAAAATAAAGGGCTAAGCCAAGGACTTGAATTTCATGCCAAGGAATTTGTAGTTGGCAGAAATACTCAATGAAATTTACGTTTTATGAAGATACCTTGGGAGCAATGTTAAAGGAGAGAGACCTGGATGAGGCAGACAAGAAGAAACTGCATTAGCCCCCTCAGAAGATAATCAAGGTCTGAAGTGTAGTAATGGAGACTGTGGTAATAAGAGGAGGGAGAAAATTTATGAGGCATAAGAGGGTTGGCTGGCATACAGTGTGGTAACTGATCAGGTGCCCAGCAGATTTAACAGATGACTTGCAGGTTTCTTTTTCAAGGAAATGGATAGATGGTTAGGTCATTAATAAATATATAGCACTGGACGAGGAGTCTTCACAAAGATGATACACTTAGCAAACACTTCTTGAAAGAAGAAATGAAGTAGTAGTAATACAGAAGTTATTTTTCCCCTATCAAATGAAATGCCAGGAACATAGGCATTATCCATAGTACCTAATTACAATGGTCCAAGGAAGCTCTACTGTGGACAGTGTGCCTTACATTTAAGTAATCTAATCTGAAAATTTAATTATAGGTAGCTGCTCATTTTATCAAATAATTAAGAACAAATTCAACAGTAATTTATTTAGTATACTTATTAAAATATTAACTTTACAAATATTAGATTTACACACAATTCTTAAAATACATCTAGTGTAAAAATTGAAGAACTACATTATATGATGATATTTGGTTCTAAAATTTGAATGAATGAAATTCTAAAAAAGAACAGATGAAAAATATCAGTCAATATAGGCTCAAGGGAAATGAAATTTCCTAGAGTAATGTAACCAACTGTTTTTCACTTAAAATTCTAGGTCATATTTTATATTATAGGCATTTCAACTGTATATTCTTTTAAGAGTCTGCATTACACAATATACCAACACTACTTCCTACTTAAAGCAGAGGTTTATGGCTCTGGATAAATAGCCCTTTTGCTTTGGTTGACATCATGAGACTTAGCTCTACCTGTTAGATGATGCTCACTTTAACCCAGCTACCAACGGTACAGGGGGCAGAGTCATCTCAGTCACACCTCCATATCAATAAACGCAAACTATATAGTTTTTTGACTTTGTGTTATTCATACTTGCATTTCTTTTAACATAGCCATTTCCTGGCATATGTAGTAGATACTTGACAATAATTATTGAATGAGTAAAATACCATGATGAGAAGTAGAGGATCTCTCAGTATATAGAATGCAACTTACAGTATTTATAGTTTCTGGGTTCTACCGATTCCACTCTTACTGAAGAAAGATCAGGTAGGTTGGAGGGTGCACAGTGCAAATATGAACGATCACATTAAGAGGCTAATAAAATGTTTTTGCGGATGATACAAAGGCATAAGCATAAACTCATTCATCTATTTCCTTAATACTTATTGAGCAACTGACCGATTCCTTCCCTCAAGGAACTCACATGCTCAATAGAGCATGTCAGATGTGGAAATAGACAAATATAATTAAAAAAAACAGAAAGACCTTGAACAAAGAGATGAACAATATACTCAGAGATTGGATAGGCCAAAATGAAAATCTAAATTTCCTCACTTGTGATAGTCCTATTTCACTCCGAATCTATAAGAACACATGGCTGGCCGTAGTATCACATTAAAAGTAATTCCTGGAAATTCCTTTTATCATTCTTTATTTTTAGGAAATCAAAATAGGAATGTTTTAATGGGAGGAGCAAAGAGAATGTCTGGGAAGGGAACTTGGAGCCAGATAGTGGGGGACTTAAAAATACACAATTTTCCATTTGTCCAAGAGTGTTTTATTTGGGTTTGGTTTGGTTTTATATAGCCGAGTGTAAAATCTACAAATTATCCTTTATTAATGATTGATAAAGTCCCTATTCCCAAACCAAACATCCACCAAGCTTTGGAATTGTTATCCTCATGAAACTATAACATCGAGCTTTTGTTCAGCTCTTCAAATCAGGTTGCATTTCAAGTCTATGAGAACAACAGGCAAAGATTAGAAGGAAATGTGAAGATGGGAACTAGCCCTTAGTGGCCCTCAAGCATGTTTGTGGGATGCTTTGTTTATCTGCAGGGTGAAGAGTAACAAAGCCAGAGCTGGAGAGAACTCTGTTTCTCTCCATTTAAAAGCCAAACTTCTGCGGTACGGCAGACACCAACACAACATTGCAAAGTAGCTATACTCCAATAAAAATTAATTTTAAAAAAAAAGAAGGAAAAAAAAAAAAGAAAAGCCAAACTTCATGGATCTTACCTGAAAGGTTTCTGTAATCCACTAAGTCAAACATAACAATGGCCACAGCTGACCACGTGATGATCAGAGCAATGACCAGAAGCCAGGCTGCTGGGGAGCTGAATGTCGTCACTATATCTTCTGTGACTGTCCTCTTTATCACTTTTCCAGGGGATTTGGGCACAGATCCATTCTTGCTGTCTATCACAGTTGTGGTCGTAGATGTATTTCCTAATCGAACATTGGAAAAGAAGAATTACAATTTGGAATTTCATGTCAAATATTGATGACAAAAGCCCCTTCCCCACAAAACACAGACTGTATAGGTATATATAGCTCTTTTATAGCATTTTCTATGGCAGAATACACCTCTTTAATGGTAAAGCCAACCTCCCTGCCCACTACCACATTTCACTTTCTCAGCATTTTCCCTCCACCCTGATACCCATAGGCCCTCATAATCAGCATCCCTCATCTCCCAAGCTCCGTAAGTACTGCCATCCAGGCCACAAACTATGTCATAATCTTCAATCATTTTTGCATCTCCCTTACTGCCTCATATACCCAATACCATCAAGGGCAATGGCTTTTTTGGTCAAGTTGCTTTTTAACACCTTTCTCTTTTATTTAGGTTCATATGTCAGGTCTAAATGCAAGCAAAAATATCCCCTCTTGGAGAGAAACAAAATCGGTGATAAAATAGTTCAAATGGATGAAATTTCTTTTGGATATTCTGGTTTAACAGAATAATTGACCCTCTGTTAAAGCCATTAATTTTTATTTGTGAAAGGGGCATAGAAGATCTAAGAGATTAATGTTGGAAAATCTTATTATATCCAGAAACGTTTTATTCCTGCTTACAAAAGTCTACACATTCAGTTCATGACTGAAAATTCAAAAAATATAAAAAATAACAAAATAAATAAATAGATAATTATTTGGGGTTTTTATTAAACAATAGATTTACCATAGATAATTATTTGTATTCTCACCACGCAAAAACAACTGTTGACGTATTATTCTATTTATACCTACTTTTCTGTACCTGCAAGTAAATACATAAATATGTTTTATTTGTTTCTGACAAGTCATGAACACACTCTCCGTTAGTTTTTTTTACTAGGCAATATATAATAAACATGATTTCTTGCTGTACATATTCCATAAAATACCACTTAAGTGGCTGCATGGCATGGCATTCCGTGGCTATGCATAATTTAGTCGAACAGCTTTCTACCCTGGGACATGGCAGAAGTTTTCTCAGCACATATTGAGTTTTGTATAAGGAGAATTTCCTAAATATAGAATTTCTGGGCAAATAATATAATCACTTTTATATCTTTTGAGAATATATGTATATATTTGAAAATTAGTTTATTTTTGAAAATTGTATATGCCAGCAGTCTCTCTTTCCTTATCCTTGACAACCCTGGGTATTACCGGTATTCAAAATATGTGCAATCACACAGGAGGAAAATTCTACTTCATTTGCAATTCTTTGATTGCTAGAGATAAGCTTTTTTATATGTTTATTTTTCATTTATATTTCTTATCCTGTGAAGTTTTTTGTTCATTTTTCTATAAACTTCTTTCTGGTGGTTTATAAAATTGTATACACATATACATATATACATAATGTATACGTATATATTTTGTATATGTATATTTGCATATACATATATGCATGTGTCTATGAGTAAATGCACTTACATGTATGCATGTGTGTATACATGTATGTTTATAAATAAACACACACATATAGGATAGTACCACTTTATCTAAACTTATGTTGTACTTTTTTCCTTCAACTGTTTACTTTTTCTTTTTATGATATTTTTATGTATAGAGTAAACATTTTAAGTTTTTAACTCATTTTTCTCCTGTAAAGTTGCTGCCTTTGCATGACTAGAAAGCGTCCCCTCAATGGAGAGCAGGCATATATGACTATATTGACAAGCCTTGACTCATAGAAAGTTATCTCTAGAGGAAACTTAGAGATTATTTGGAACAAATATATCATGTTTCATTTAAGAACAATTGAAGACCAACCAGAAATTACACAGATGTGGAGTAAATAACTCAGTACTAAAGAGAAAAAATACCCCTAGCAATCTAAATATTTTTGCCAAAATTACAGCTTAACAATATATTTCATATACTTTAAATATGAGCTACTTTGTCTACAACAATTAAAGAATTACATATAGGGAGGAGAAAATTTTGATTAATCACATTCTAATATACATCAGTAAATATTTTCAATTTTATCTCTAAATTACATTCCCAAATTTTTTTTAAAAAGCAAATTTTCGAACTTCCTTGACATTAAAAGTTAAAAAAAAAATTTTTCCACTCCCAACTGGAAACTTCTTTGACATGTTTTACAAAATGAATTTCACCTAAATGGAGTTATTCTTAGAATAATCTTCACCATTATCATCATCCTTATCATTGTTACTTTGGCCACTACTTCTACAGGTAGGACTACAACCACTACTATCATTATAAGGAAGGGCTAGAAGTGCAAGATTAACCTTAGAAACAAAGGCTGAGGGACTACTCCTCGATAAATGCAGACATTTATTTCCACTTAATAAGCATATACATTAGGCTAAGACAGTGTCAGGGAACCAAAAAAAGAATGCTATGACTTCCTCAATGTCTTTCCTAATCAATTTATTTCTTGTAATACAGGAAAACAGGGACTCATACTGTAATTTATTCATTTTAATGGATCCTGTTTTGCCCCATTAACAAAATTAAGAGAGATGATTGATAACAAATAAACTTATTTTGTTATTGTACAAATGTTGTCAATGTAACTGAATTCTTTAAAGTACAAAAATAAAGTTTGAACCCTGAAACAGATGTGTGCACTGGGTACTTAAAGTATAAATTCAGTTTATAAGACAATTTTTAGTTGTCGACAGAAGAAATGAAAATACCACATGCAAAATTAAGTACTCTAGTTAATAAAGTTTTCCTCTTTTGTTTCTTTACCCATAAAATGGTACTTTCCTCCCCTATATAGAAATAAAATAAATGACATAAAATTCTAGACTGACTAGGGAAAAGAAAATCAAATATATTCTAGTGTATATATTAGTAGGTATTAATAATAACCAAACATAACTAATACAACTATTTTTTGATGACAATGGTAAATCTAGCATATATTTTTAAGAGTAAAAAGCTGATGAGAAACATCAGTGGTAAAATCATTTAATTAAAATTTTAAAACAACTTTAGGTATAAATTAATAATAGTAACAATGAATCTCCTTTCTTCTCTGAAAATCTATGTGAATACATATCCCAAGCTCAAGAATTCAATTTAGTTGAAATGATACCAAGATGGAAAAATAACTTTAAAAAACAGATTTCACAGTTTGTACCTGAGGTGGTGCTCAAAGAAAGAAAAATTAGAAAGAACTCATATCATATCCTCTCACTGAATTTGGTGCCAAATTCCCATTCTAATGGTAGTTCTGAAAATGGATGAATGATAGAAATACTTTGAAATGAGATTCAAGACTCAAGTGGGGCTACAAGTGAATCAAATCATTCGCAGGAGAGTAAGTGAATTATAAGTGTTTAGGAGAGGCCCACCTGAAAGCTGATATGTTGCTACACTCCAGTTTTTTAACTTCTGGAAGGCTTCCTACTATCACTATATAGAGAACATGGGAAGAATTGCTTTTGCTCTTCAGATTCACTTCAGTGAACTGTGTATAAGAGAGTATTTCTGCAGACAATAACATACACACCTGCTTGGTATCCTGAAACTGAATAAATAAACTTACTGAAATTTGATACAAAATTAGTTGAATCCTGGTCCCATTTTTAAAAGACAGAAAATTTTTTATGGGATAAGAATTTCTACATTTTTTCCCTCTTTTATCAGGAAAATTAGAGTATATAAATTCAGGAGGTAATGCAAGTTCAGAGTTAAGATATGACTGTTAATTTTTTTAAAGAACTGATTTTAATATAAATTCCAAATTTTATTTCACCTTACAGTCCTGCCAAAACAATTATGGTACAATACTTTAAACAAATAAAAATGACAAAGTTAACACTAAACAATTTTTTAATCTTTTCTATTTTTTTTTCATCCTCACATCCTCAAAAATTCCACTTAAGAATTAATCAAGATTCCAAGGTGATGAAAACATTCTGAGTATCCAACAGCAAAACCATAAGCAATTTGAAAGTAACCTGAAGGTTATCCTGCTTCAGGTAAATTATGTGTTGCCTTTGTTATGGAAACACACTAGGTTGTAACTTTCAATTTCCATTCAGATTTACTTATAGAAGCCACACAGTGCCAAGAAGAATAAAATTGAGGGGAAATAAATTGCCTTCTCTGACAGCTGGTCAAGATATATGCAAAGAACAGAGTGTGTAATCTGAGATTATTTAATGTTTGAGAAGCACTTTGGAGATGAAACCAGCTAGTTATTGATATGGTGGAAAAAATGAGAGGTAAATATTACTGAGAAATCTGATATGGGTGATGTTTCTTGAAAGTTGGTGTCTCACAATTGGAGCAGAGCAGCGAGGATATGTGACAGTACTTTCCATGCTTACTTTTTCATTCCATTCGTTTTGATTTCATACAAATTATTTTGATTGCCAGGTAGCCAGAATCAGCTTCAAAAGAAGTGGGGATCTGCACTGCTATATTTAACATGGCTAACCAACAAGGACATACTGTATAGCACAGGGAACTCTGCTTAATGTTATGTGGCAGCCTGTATGAGAGGGGAGTTTGGGGGAGAATGGATACCTGCATATGTATGGTTGAGTTGCTTTGCTGTGCAGTTGAAACTATCACAACATTGTTAATCGGCTATACTCCAATATAAAATAAAAAGTTAAAAACAAATAAAGAGACAGTTCAAAACAAAACAAAACAAAACAAAACAAAAAAACAACAAAAAAGAAGTGGGAATCTGGCTGAAGGGCCAAGAGACTCTGCTCCATAAAGTGAAATTGGGGCTGTTTATGTAGTAGCTCCAAAGACCACAGCCAGGTTATGCATTGGAGAATAAATCATAAGTCTCCTGAAAGAATTCACTTAACCTCATCATGCCTTATTAATCAGATGAGGAAAGTGCCATGCCCACTTGCCCATTATTATTCCTGTGGGAATAATACAATACAGTCTCTTCTAGGATGCTCAAGGAAGACACCTATATTCTAGAATGGTATAAATAAAATATTGCATATTCATTTCATAAAAGCATTAATTTAAATTTCACATTTAACTGTGCGATGTGGTTTGTGGAATACTCTAACGCTAAATTTTTTCTTCAAAAATTAGAGAGCAAAGGAGAGCAGGGCAGTATATACTATCAGTGAAAAAAAAGTTATTTCAAAATTATATTAAGAATGTAATTCCCAGTCACAAGAATGACCTTTGCTATATTTTTAAGTGTTCCAGAAAACATGCATATAAGTAAGAATTTTGGAGAAACTCTACTGAAAAGATCTTTAAGCAAATAAAGTTGAAAAGTGAAGAATCCATCTTTTAACTTGCATATTTTATTAATCCTAGTGTTTGAAAAATGTCTGTGTATCGATAGCAAAAACACACTTATAGTTACCAAATGGAAAACGTGGCAGGGAGGGATAAATCAGAAGCTTGGGATGAACATACACACACTACTATATTTAAGATAGATAGTGAGAAGATAGCACTGCTGTTACAATAGCTGTTTGCTTAGACTGCCTACACCATTTTTATCAGATAAATTATAGGTAGCAAGTTATAAGAGTATCAGTGAGGGATGAAATTTTCTTTATACAGTTTTTTTTTTTATCTCAGCCACTAAAATATTTTTATTTTACAGGAAAGACATGAACCTATTGATGTGATGCAATCCTTACTTGTAGTGAACTTTGCAGAATAAACAGGTAATAGGATGCTTCTGCTACATTTTAGGATCACATACTCTTTTGCCATTGCTGTATCTCCCCTGACAGATGTGATGAATCCATGCTGACAAAACAGTAGTTTACGGACTTAAAAAAATTAGTTTTATTTTGAGAATTTTTCAAGTGCTCTTTTCTTGTTGTATGAGAAAACCTAAATGACTAAACTATTGATTTTAGGAAGTCAACCTCTGTAAGAACTGATAAACTTTATGAAAATAAATGATAAAAAAAGATAGATAATCAACAAGGATCTACTGTATAGCACAAGGAAATCTACTCAATATTATGTGGTAACCTATATGAGAAAAGAATCTAAAAAGATAATATATGTATATGTATAACTGAATCACTTTGCTGTACACCTGAAACTAACACAACATTGTAAATCAACTACACTATAATAAAAAAAAAAGAATGTCTATGTATCATATACATAGAAATCTGTGACAACTAAATTATGCTTTTTCTAGTATAAACTGAATGAAAATAGATTTTGAGAGGCAAGTTAAATCATGAGAATTCACAAAAACAATCTTTATCAAAATAATCCTAGACATTCTAATTGATATATATCTAATATTGGTAAACCATAAGAAGTAACCTAGAGAAATTTTTAGAAGAATCCAGATTCTAAGCACTTTAAAAAAAGCTATTCACTCTCTTTCAAGGTAAAAATTCCTTTTGCCTCAAACCGGAAATGGACCCCCTGCCAATCTCAATGAAAGCCCTAAACTACCATCTCTTTCCCCAGATTTGGGGTATGTGATTATTGTAATATTTCAGAGCATGATTTGGCCACCTATTCTACCTGCAAAGATGAAGAGATATACACCTATATTTTGCGTTATCTAGCACTCCTTGCTACCCACTTGCTCCCTCTACCCTTCCAGGAAGTGAATTTCTTTTTCCAGTAGTGGGATTGGAAAGTGAACACTCCCCTAACCCCCAGCCATAGGAATGGGTCTTTAAGACAAGCCTGACCACTTAGAACTTCCTTCTTGCCTAAGACTGTGAAGGGATGGGGCAATCAGAGTCCTCCTCATTTTTCGTGGAACTATTGGAGTTATCCTCTCTTTCTGCTGGGTTTACCAAGCTGGTGGGGTCTACCAGTAGCCCTCTAGCCCACCAGTTGAAGAATCTGCTGCAAGATAGAAAGAGGTAGAGTCTAGATACCACTGTGTGGGTTCACGGAGCCAGCTGTGTTTACAGTCAGATTTATCTCTGGACTTCCAGTTATAAGAGAATACAAAAACTCCTTTAATTTGGTTGTGTTTGCATTACCAGCCGTCAGAAGTTCTGACTGATGCTCTTGCTTCTGTTAGGAATGTAAATAATTATTTTCCTTCATCTCTGTCATGAGGGGTGACCAGTCAGATTGATCTAAATAACCAGATTCTTTTTTTAAAAAAATATTTTCATTTCTGGAGGAAAATCTCAAATCTCACTCTTATTTTTTGAGTGGCTGTGTTGTCTTGGTCGTAAACGACATGAGGTTTTTTGGGGTTTTCAAGGTCAGATTCTAATATTGAAGTGCTCCTTCTAGGAAGAGCTCGCTTGTGTTCTGGTTGAGTGAGAGGCAGGATATCTCCCTCCCTGGGCAGTGGGCCCTTGCTGTGACCTGCTAGCCACTTCCCAGTACTCCTTACTGCCAAGTAATAGATGTCTCTTCTTGTATTAGTTCCGGTAAGCCTAGTTTTCCCCTACCTTTTGAACTTTTCATTTTCAACTTAGCAGTTACTCCTCATTCAGGATAATTGTTTTCCTACAAATAGTAAACTGGATTTAAAGGTGAAAAGCAATGGTAAGTGTGTAACTAGAATTCACTTTCTGAAACAATATGTATTGAACTCTTAACACATTACAGGTAAAATACACTGGGGTTTACTAATCTAACTTGGGCAAGGATTTCTGATGAATTCCTTTTTTTTTTTTCTTTTTTTTAAAAAATGGTCTTACTGAAACTCCACTTTTAAAAGCCAACTTTTCTTTCAAGAATTGCCTCAAATGCCTCACTCCTTTTGAAATGAACACTACTGTTCTTACCTATCATTCTATAACATTTTTTGATTAATACAATGATATGGGTGAAATTATCCCAACTCTTGTATAGTTCTTCTTTTGTTTTCAACAAAGCTCCAGGTTGGAAGCAAGTCATTTACCCTTTCATAGAACTTAGCACAGCACTTTTTTACACAGCGAGGCCCCAACAAACACTTATTAAATGTGAAAAACTTCCTAAGTTTTGCTAAGAGAATCAGCTAAAGAAAGTGTCATGTTAAATAACATGTATTTCTACATATAGAAGCATGTGTGGTATGCAGTGATTTCTATCCAGAAATATAAATACAAATGAAAATATATTTTTATGACATGATAAAATGTTGAATTGAGATATATGTTTACTGATAGAAGTAAAAGCATATCTGTTCAGAAATTTTGCCATTTGCAGCAACATGGATGGACTTGGAAGGCATTATGCTAAGTGAAATAAGTCAGACAGAGAAAGATAAATGCTGTATGATATAACTTATATGTGGAACCTAAAAAATACAACAAACTAGTGAATATAGCATAAAAGAAGAAGACTCACAGATATAGAGAAACTAGTGGTTATCAGTGAGAAGAAGGGCAAGAGGGGCAATGTAGGGATAGGGGAGTGGAAGGCATAGACTATTGGGAGTAAGATAGGCTCAAGGTTGTTTTGTGCAACATAGGGAATACAGCCAATATTTTGTAATAACTATAAATGGAGTATAACCTTTAAAAATTGTATAAAAATTAAAAAAATTAAAGTTAACAAAACACATCTGTTCAGGTACCTCTCATAAGAAGTGGCAAGTTTAGCTGGTCAACAAAATTAAGTCTTCCACAGAGGAGGAAAGACTAGTGGGGCACAGAAAAAGATGTGCAATCTCTTTGACTAAAAAAAGCATATATTTACTAAATAATGCCAATAATTAAGCAGAGACTTTCCTTTCTAATGCGGCAGTTAAAACTAGCATCTCGAACATTATTAAGGTTGATAAATCTCCAAAAGATGCAACATCTGGAAGAAGTTTCTACAACCAGATTAGGCAGCATAAATGTGCAGATGAATAAAAGTTCTGAGGATCAATTTACACACGTGATGGTGCATTTTCTTAGTCAGCTGGGGCTGCCGTCAAAAAATACCACAGACCACAGATGGGGTGTCTTAAACAACAGAAATTTATTTTCTCACAGTTTTGGAGGTGCCAGCATGGTCAGATTCTAGTGAGGACTCTCTTCCTAGCTTGCAGATGGCTGTCTTCTCACTGTGTCCTCACATGGTGGAGAGAGCACAGCAAGCTCTCTACTATCTCATGGTATAAGGGAACTAATTCCATAATGAGGGATCTACCCCCATGACCTAACCTAAACCTAATTACCTCCCAAAGACCTCATCTCCAAATACCATCACACTGAGGAACAGGGCTTTGACATGTGAATTTGGGGGGGGACACAATTCAGTCCGTAGCATGCATGTTTCTGTTTATTTAAAAACTGCTCAAAAGAATATTAATATATTTAAGCGTAATAACCATAGTTATTTTAATAGAGCTATATCTTTCATACTAAATTAAAGGAAATCATGGCCATGGAGCCATACTACCAGTACATGCCCAAGTAGCCCAAATCAAAATGTCAGTGTGTACTACACATAGTGGGATAGTTTAGGGATGGACATTAATTAATAAGACCCATGATATGACTTTTTTTATGACAATGATTTTGACATATTCAATCAAATTCATTTTAGGAAAATAATCCATCCTGACGTCATGAACCCAGAAAGTCTCATGCAAGAAGATAAATCATTTTAGGGCCTGATTTTCTGAGTTTGAAGTTTGGGGATGGAATTGACAGAAAATCTCCCAAATTCTGTGGATTCAGTTTTAGGCAAAGAAAAGTTAGACACTGGTTCTTAGCAAATATGATTTGAATAGGACAGACATAAGATCCATGAACTATATTCAGTTCTTTTGAGAAATTAACTTTCTAGTATTTTACATTTGGGTTGACACATTTTCTTCATGCGCTAAATATACATAATTGAAACGCTTTACCTAGCCCCAGCAGTCTTCCTGCTAAATTGCCCCATTGTCATTGAATTACAAACCCAGTGAAATAGAAAAGGACTGAGTAATGACCTGCTATTTCAATTTGGAAAAAAATTCTAAATTCAATGCTTCACAATCATTAGCTTTCCATGATTTGTTGGCTCTAATATGTGTTTTTTACTTTCTTTTCCTTACAGACATTTTCATGGAAATCAACTCTTCCTTGAGAATTAATCATCTCCTGCTGCTCTTACCCCAAAAGGAGTAGTAATCCTGTCATTCTGGTGTCACAATAGCTTCTACTTTATTTCCATTAAGAGAGTGTGACAGTCCCCCCAACCCAAAAAGAGCACACTGCATATTCATACTCTTTTCATATAAATGTACTCGGTAATAATAATAAGGACTTCATGTATTGTTTCTGCTTAAAGCTATAGTCATATAAAATGATTGGTTTCTCATGTTGCATCGACTACTTTCCAGAAATTTAAGGAAAAGCAAGAACTAAGACCTAAATTTCTTTCAAGTTTACTTCTCTGGGTGAGTTTTTAGGCATTTGTTTCATGAATCAACCTGCTTTATTTTTGATATACTTAAATATAAATAAAATTAGACTTGTGCTTTCTAGTTATAAGGAAATTTGTATCCATTGGATGGAAAAGTAGTGATAATTCAATAATATTTTCATAATATTAAGTAATATTTTCATATGTACATGAATATGAACAAGGATATTTTAGAGTATATAACCATTAAGTAGGGACATAACTGATTTCATTGAGTACCCCAGGGGCTTTTAAAATAAATAAAACTTATAATGAAATACCTTTATTTTCATTAGTAATATAAATTGACACTTTCTATAGTCACTCCAGAATTAATGATATTGCCATAATTGGATTAAAAGCAGACGTATAGATTTTAAAAAAATTTTATTGCAGTATAGTTGATTTAAAATGTTAGTTTCTGCTGTACAGCAAAGTGAATCAGTTACATATATATACATATACCCACTCTTTTTTTAGATTCTTTTCCCATATAGGTCATTACGGAGTATTGAGAAGTGTTCCCTGTGCTATACAGTAGGTCCTTATTAGTTATCTATTTTATATATAGTAGTGTGTATATGTCAATCCCAATCTCCCAACTTATCCCTACCTCCCTGCCCTTTCCCCCCTGGTAACCATAAGTTTGTTCTCTACATCTGTGACTCTATTTCTGTTTTGTAAATAAGTTCATTTTTACCACTTTTTAGATATAAGTGATATCATATGATATTTGTCTTTCTCTGTCTGACTTACTTCACTCATTATGACAATCTCTAGGTCCATCCATGTTGCTGCAAATGACATTATTTTGTTCTTTTTTAATAACTGAGTAATATTCCATTATATATATGTACCACATCTTCTTTATCCATTCTTCTGTCTAGAATTTTTAAATATCTAATAAAGTAAAATATTTAAGAAGTTTTGTGAGAAAAAATATATGCTTAGACTTGGACACCATTATAATAGGATATTACTATATTTTGTTCAACTTGAATGCAAATCTTCATGAAGCTATTTGAAAGGTTTAGACAGATCAGAATAACCTAGCTCAAACCCTCATTTTTCTGAACGGAGTCTGTATATCTCATGAATAAGATACACATATTGCATGAAGAAAATGCAGCCTGAAAATTTAGAGAGAGAAGATTTGCTGTGTAGTTTTTTTTTTAATCATCTAATCTATAGGGAAAAAAAGCAGCTTCCTGTGCCTTTCAAAAGACTTCCAAATGAGCTTGAAGCTCTTTTATGTATTTCTGGAAAGAACATTAAGGTATCCATGCCCATATTTCAAAAATGCAAGCAATTAGGTAAACACAAATAATACTTTATACAAATCTTTCTTCTAAGGAGCTCATAGGGTTTTTGAAACAGCTGATAAAGCTGCACACATGACATGAAAGGAAACTGAAACAGAGGAGTTAAAGAGAACCAGTTTTCTGAAGTCTACTCATTATTGGAGTTTTCAAAGTATTATGTATTGCTTAGTCCCTAACATCTGCAACCTCTGAATTGTTTGTCCAAATAGACTTAAAATTGATCTTAAATTGTATGTAAAGAAGGTGCCACTCATTGGCAACTAATAAAAGACTTTTTCTCTGGGCAATTAAAGTTCTGATACAAAACAATTTGAAAAAGCAAACAGATAAACAAAATGATAAATGGTTGAACTTTTTCCTTCTAGCCCCTTCACACCCATCAACATTTCAGTTTTTATTGAGCAGAAGAGCAGTCACTTTGTTGAGTATTCTGGAGATAAAATTATATCCTTAGCACCTCAAGGAGTAAAAAATAAATGGAAAATTAGGTCATTGTCCTCTAAGAACCTACTTGGTATTTACTGTCAGGTGGACTTGACTTTGGTTTTGGTGCTAATCACTCGGAGAGTGGAGCCACTTCCCTCAGAGTCAATCCAGGGTCAACTCTAGGTGTTGGAACTGTCAGTATTACATGGAACAGTGAAATTCCCTAACCTATCATTTGAAAAGCTTATACGAATAGGATTTTACTATTGACAGACACATATTTCTGACCTTAGATCACCCAGAGCACTTATTTCTGTGGAGTGAGCATTTTTATAGGCTTTATTTGACTAAGCTTATTCAAGCATTACAGCTGCATTAGTATTACCAAGTCATAGCAAATTTGGTATAATAAGCTTTATAAAATTGTGTTTGCCCTATAGCATGTGTTTTTAGAAACTACTAAGTGGCTTTCCCTTGAGTAACATAGCTCTACAGTTATGCTCTACAAGATGCTTGCCATCCAATGTCTCCCTCCGTTGTAGAAGAGAAGTGAGAAACAATTTAGGGATCATTTTTCTTGCATAAAAAAAATCACTTTCCTCTTTAATTTTATAACAAAAAGGAAATGCATTAAATATTCAAATATGAATATTAAACCCTTTGATTCAGTATTAAAGGAGGTTCTTCAAAGATGGCATCAATTCTATTCTGCATCTTACTTCTGAGGAAATGTGCCTCCTAAAAAGGCTCCACAGATTGTAAAAATAATCAGATCATAAAAAAATTTGCTAAGGCAATTTTCAGGAGAAAGTCATAATGGTTACTACCCTAGTCCTAAAACTGATCATAATTATGTTGCTTTAGGCATATATAGCATCTCTTCTCCAGGGAAATTAAAGATATTCTAGATCAAAATAAGTCTAGAATAATAAAGATAAAATTAAAGATACTCACACAAGCCAGATTTTCTGGATATACATATGTATGTGTGTGTGTGTGTATGTGTATATATATATATATATATATATATATATATATATATATATATATATATATATATATATACATAATTTCCTGTGGAAAACTCAGTCATTTCAGAAGCCACAGTGACTCAAAAAGAGCACTTATGTTCCAAAGTTCCAAAGGTAACTGTGAAATTATTCAAGTGATGGCTTCTGGTAGTAATGCTCTCGATTGTTTTTCTTCTGTTATAGAAATGTTAAATTAAAAAATATATGTATGTGTATGTACTTTGAAATTTGTATGCACAACTAAGCACGCACACACACGCACACACACAAACATGGTAGCTTAGGCAAGCATATGCCATCTACATATATATATATATTTTTTGTGGTATGCGGGCCTCTCACTGTTGTGGCCTCTCCCGTTGTGGAGCACAGGCTCCGGACGCGCCGGCTCAGCGGCCATGGCTCACGGGACCAGCCGCTCCGCAGCATGTGGGATCTTCCCGGACCGGGGCATGAACCCGTGTCCCCTGCATCGGCAGGCGGACTCTCAACCACTGCGCCACCAGGGAAGCCCCCATCTACATATTTTAATGAAATGATAGACCATCAAAACCCAAAGTAACTGCAATTAGGTCAGATACTTAATTACTTGTCCAAATTATTCATTTTTCCCTAACTTGAAATATTAGATCCCTTTAATCAGATATTTAACAGTTAAATGATTCTATCCTTTATGCCTTAATCCATAAACTATAATGTAAATAAAGACTACACATTTTATGTTTTGCCAAAAGAATCAACATGTATGAATGTTACGCTCTCAGAGAAAATTTTCTTGTCGATTATAGGCTTTGTATGATTTAATTATAACATGTCATAAAAAACTTAATGATTGCTAAATTAAAATATTTACAGTAAAAATGTTTCTTCAAAGAATAACCCCTTCCTTCACCAATCCCAGAAAAAGAAAATATTCGCTCCAATAATTTAAAAATGCCGGAAGCATAACTGCAATTAAGCAGAATAAAATCCTGGCTGTAATATTTGCTGATTGATCCTAAGAAAATTACTCAACAAAATCTACCACCCTCAGTACTCACAATGTGGTGAATCCTTTAAGGTTAATAAACAGCTTAAAAGTCATACAGTGGAAGGTCAAAAAATAGATTTGAACTTCTTTTAGTATTATTTAGATAACATATCTTTAGTATTAAAAAAACAAGCTTTTCAACTTATCACTCAATCATGAAGAATTCTCAGTTGCCAAATGATCAGATCCCATTCTCTAACAAGAAGGCCTAAAAATCGCAAAACCCAAAACAAACAAACAAGAAAAATAAGTCTAGAATATGATCCCAGCCCACAATATGCCTCTGTAATACAGAAAGTGTTAAGGTACACAGTCTGTGAGAACCACAGTTCCTTATTCATAAAAATGACAATTTTTGAACCCATAGACTCCATAGTACTACCAAAATGTTTATAGCAAAATAGCAACATTTCCTGGTGTCCTACAAATTGTTTCTCATGAAATTGAAAATAATCTATAAAGTTTGTCTTAATTATGTAAAGCAGAACATTTTAATGAAATCACTTATTAATTTATTCAATTGTTCATTTGTACTTCTCATAGACCTTATGAATAAAAGTCTTTTTTAAAACTCATTACTCTGGTGCCTCTTACGAAATAGTATTTTATTATTTTTCATATGGCCCTTTCTATGGTCACATAATCCTCAGATTCTATGACCTGTAAAGCAAGCCATTAGTGAATGGGACAAAATCAATTTGCCCTGCAATGGATCCTGATGAAAGACTGAATAGCTGCTAAGGAGATTTTCCATAAATAGATTTGCAAACCTAAATGAGAAATTAAAAAGCACTTAAGTGTTCTTTTTGTGTGTTTTTTTAAAGATGGCGTTTGTTCTTCTGAAAGGAGAGAGTAATCAGAAAAGGACTTGTCAGATTATTATCTTTTTAAAGACATAAAGAATATACCACAGGTCAATAGCAAATGGTTGGGGATGGAGCATGAACTGGGTACTGGAGCAGAGGTGACTGAGGGACCTCTTGGGTGCCACTTCACCTGTCTACAAGGCAGTCAGTCTCTGCAAATGTAAATCAGGGACTGCCCTGCCCTTTCTACAATGAACAAGACCAGTTGAGAGTGAAAAAGTGATACTCTTCAAGGAAAACAGTAGTGCTCAGTAAGTACCATGAAGGGAATGTGACCTATAGCATAGTCCTAAGTGCAATAAAAGAGCTTTTATGCAGGTGACACAAAACCAACAGATCATATCACTGTCACCTCTACCTCTGAGGCTCTGTTATCTACCCTAACCCTAATAATGACAAAAAGCATGAGTACAAAGAATCGCACACACCAAGTCTTAGGCAACTCTGTCTCACATCACTCAATCCCTTCCATTTATATACTATGGCCAACCCAAAGTTTCTGTGATTCCTGGGACACACTGTGTCTGTTCTTTCCTCTGTGAATGTGAGTAGTCTGCAGCCTAAGACAGAAATGACTTTATCTAGTTGTCCACCTTACCCCCTACTCCCTCTGCAGGACTCAATTTTATTGGAACACAACCACACCCATTTGTTTGTGTGTTGTCTTTTGTCTATTTCTATGACTTCCTGCTAAGGTAGCAGAATGGAGTAGTTGTACCCTAGACCATTTGGCCCACCAAATCTAAAATATTTATTATCTGGCCATTTATAGATAACATTCGCCAATCCCCTCTCTTTGAGGAAAGTAACTGACAAAGTAAGAACTTAAAAATATATGTTAAGTGGTTTTAAAATCAGGAAGCAATTTAAGCTAGCATTTAAAAAATACTAATCAAGCATAGGGGAGGCATATGACATAGTGACATAAAAGTAGGGTGTAGATGGAACAGTACTGGCTTTGAATCCTGGCTTTGGTCTTTACTGGCAACTGTACTTCAGTGTTCACCTATAAAACCAAAATCATTAAAACTACCTCACAGGATTGTCATGAAGAATAGAGTTTTTAGCACAGTGTCAGGCACAATAGCTTACTCTCTTCCCTCTATAACTAACCTTCTTTACTTTAATGTATTGTTGATAATAGTGATAAATATGTTTCCATAAAAATATGGCTTCTTAAAATGTCTCTCTTAGGAGGAAAATTATTTCAGCTCCATCACTCTTTTAGCTCTGTACATGGCATTCTGAAGCACTGAGATTAAACCACTTTTTCATGTATATGATAATTGGGGTTATATAACTGGGAATGTAAGCCCTGGAGGCTTAGAGGTTCATTTCTTTGAAGAGACTTTGCATTGCAAAGTATACAACTGATGTTCAACTCATTCATAGCTACCATTATAATAAAGCCAAGAGATGTAAACAATTCAGAAAAGTATTTCTCCAATGAATGTTCAGAATGCATAATGGATAAAATCATGCATTTTCATTCATATGAAAACCCATAATGTTTTTAATGCATTCACCACCAATTACAAAAAGCACAGTATTGCAGTTTTTGTTTATCTCTGACATAATTTCGTGCTATTCTTTATTCTAAACAGGCATTAGGTCCCAAAGGATTTTTTCATAAGGTGGTTATTTGGAACACAAATGTGTTTCCCCATTTTAATTAAAGAATATTATGAAGGTTGGTTACGGTCTCAGTATGCCAATCAAAACCTTTTTAGTATTATGCAGCTGAACTGTTATACAAATAAAACCATAGACATCCTCATGCTTTTTAATGTGTTTGTATATTACCTACATGAGGGCCTAGTCAGTTTAAGCCTCAGATCTTTCAGAAAGCCTTAGATATCAACTTCCAGGGTGACTTAAGTGTCCCTCCTGGATGCTTTCAGACCACCCTCTTTGTACATTTATCTAAGACCTACTTATGTTATATTGCAGTTGCCTGTTTATGTTTCTGAGTCCCCAACTAGAATGTAAGCTCCTTGAAGCTTCTCATATTCATTTGTCTACTTCTAGTGCCCAGTGCAATGACCAGCCCTGGGTAAGTATTAGTGAATTGATGTGCCGACCTGAATATCAAATGCCTCATGGTGCTTTTTACGTTGGAGATGCTCCAAACTTGTGTGCTGTGTGAGAGAATGAACCCCTCTGTGCCCTTTGTGTTCTCAGTCCCAGGCTATTGCTCCAAAGGCACATTTTGCATCTGCTCCTTTATCACCAGATTATCACAGTGTCTGAAGCCTTGTTGCCACGTCAAGAAACAATGCCTTCCCTTCCCCCTGAATCCACAACGGGTCTGCAGGATGAACACAGATGAACCTCAGCCATTGCCTGCAGTTCTCCAGGAGGAAGGACCCCAGAACAGTGGAGTGTTTTACTGGAAAGGGCACCAGTGGGGGTGAGGAGGGGGACAGGGAAGGGATTTAGGATCAGACAAAGAGGACCAACAATGGGTCAACAATGGAGTGAATGGGTGGAGAGTCCTAGCAGTGGGGGCTAAGGAGAGGGCAAGGAGGCTTTGTTATGGGAAAATGATGGAGGGGTGGAAACAAAGTTTGGGGGGACATGAGGGTGGTAGCTGTTCTCAGCTCTTTTGCATCCTGAGTCTTGTTTAGGTGGAGACATACATATGGGGATGGGAAGAAAACTCAGAGTTTTGTGTAAAAAATATTAACCAGTCTAGTGGTGAAGAAGATGGCTGAGGAAAGAGAGCAACTACCATCATGTTCACAGATAATTATAAGTATTGTTGGGAGGTGTTCATAAGTACAGAACTAACTCTAGTGCCCCTTTTTTGCTTTCTAAATATAAACTCTGGAGAGTAGAATTTTCAGTTCAGCACAGTTGTGTCTACTGAGTATTATTATATGCATGTATGGCTCTTTATAAATTTTTTTTTTTTTTTTTTTTTTTTTTTTTTTTTTTTTTTGCGGTACGTGGGCCTCTCCGTGCTGTGGCTTCTCCTGTTGCGGAGCACAGGCTCCGGATGCGCAGACTCAGCGGCCATGGCTCACGGGCCTAGCCGCTCTGAGGCACGTGGGATCTTCACGGACCGGGATATGAACCCGTGTCCCCTGCATCAGCAGGCGGACTCTCAACCACTGCGCCACCCGGGAAGCCCTATAAATTTTTTTAAAGACTAAACTAATTTATTATTTGTACTGCACTTATCAGTTGAATAAACGAACACAACTGAAAAGTTCCAAATATGAAAATATTTTTTAAAAACTGTGCTACATCCACTTGATTCCTTATCCTTTCCTCACTCTCTTTGCTAACCATACTTGAAAAGTTTATTTGCATTAGTATACAAGGCTGGTTATGAAAGGCTATTTGAAGTATAGCATAATCAAATTTGAGATGATGAATATTAAATATTTGCATATAGACTTTTAATAAAGATCTTAGTACTAAAATTATATATTTCCTGGATGTACAACGTAGATAGAATTCTCATTTTGTAAGTAACAAAATGCATTGCCATTGGCAATTCTGACTTCTAAGGGCCAAAATTGATCAGTTCTTTAAGAACAACATAATGTTTTGTTACACCATCATTGACATTTCTGCTCACCCTTGCTGCAGGCCTAGCCACAAGGATTTAAGAATAAAGTTGCAGCCCTTTCTGTACCTTCGAAAGCAGGTTTCATCATGATAGGGACTACGTTTCTTCAACATTAAATCAAGTGTAACAGAATCAAAGAATGGTGGTCTTGGCCAGGGCCCCAGCTACTCTAAATGACACATTTGTGCTAATCAACAGAAGTGTCCCTTCTAAGCATTCACAACTGCTACACCAGAGCTCAGGGCACACTGAAAAGAGAACATGCTAGATTTATCCTGTGAAAGGAAAATCAAAATGGAGTTGGTATTGGTAAGAGAGCTCTCTAAAAAGGAGCCAGGAGGCCACTGAGGAAGTGTATGACTTATGCACTTCTCAGCCTGGATGGAATCTGAGCTTTGTCCACTTATGGTCTTAAAGCAAGCATCCAGAACATCTGCCTAGTGTTCCAGATACTTATGGACACTTACCCTAAATCACTCATCACAATCTATCCCTTAAGGACAAATATGTCCTCTCTTGAATCAGAATCAATCGTAATTCTTGTCAGACAACTTTCACAACCTTGTGGCTTTTGCCTTTATAAGCCCCTCACTCTTTCTTCCCCAGAACACTCTTGGTTTTATCTGATCTGTATTTCCCAAATTGCAATTCCTAAGACTATCAAATAATTCTTTTCTTATTTGCAGCCTTATGCGTTCCTTGGTTGATAACACCCTTTCTTGCTTCTTCGACCTGGTATTCTTCTGCAGGGCATAACTTGTGGCAGTCCCAGTCTTGGTCAATATGGATGGGGAATTGTAGGTCAGAGGTAATAAATAACCATTCAAAAAGTTTTTATTTGTTTGTTGAGCTAACAATATCATATTTTGTGCAACACTTCAGAATTTGTAATGCCAAATTCACATGTATTATTATCAACTGATCTTCCTGAGGGAGACTGGGAAGCTAACCCCATTCTCAGTTGAGAGAAGAGAAAACTGTTGCTCAGAGAGATTATGTGATAAGTACTGCAAAACAGTGGTGCCAAGACTAGAACCCAGATAGTTAGACTAGTTCTATCAGCTTGAACTAGAGTATCAACAATAATAGCAAATATCTACTGAGGTAACTCTATGTCAGGCACTGGTTCTAAGGGCTGGGAATACAGTCCTTGCTCTCTCATGCTGTCTATATTCTAGTGAAGTGAAAGTACGTTTGAATATGTTTGCAAGGTCAGTATGAATAAAAAGAAGAGGTTCAAGTTTAACTAAACCTATTGCCCTTCCCCAACACAACTAACTCCAGGAGCTACCCAGTGTCAATCTATTGCCAAATGAAGGAAAAGGAATGAAGATGCTGTTGGCAACAAAGAGAAAATGGGCTTCATAAAGTCATAATACTTACCATAAACTTCCCCCACCCAGCACTTATGAAGGTAGACTTTGGAAAGGGCAGCTTTCAAAACAAGACTCTCATGATTTCCATATGCCCTATGGACTGGCGACCACAGTCCAGGGTAAAAGTCTCAAAATAGCAACAAAGGCAAAACTTAGTCATTATATTATTTCTCCCATAACAATGACTTCAGACTATTACTTTAGCCAAAGAACAGTGATTATATTTAAAATAGGCATGCAATTTAAATTTATAAAATTATACAGCAATACAAAATTAAAATTTGGCTTTAGGATGTATTATTCAATTTAGCATCACTTCTTATTTAAATTTCAGATATCTAGAACTCAGATCTTTGTTATTCGAAAGACTAATGTATAACAAAATGGATAGCTCGTGGGGCTACTGAAATCCAGTCGCAACCATAATCCTATGCATTTTGACTTTTTTTCTTGTATGGTGAATCAGCACAAAATAAATTAGAAAGGTATTATAGAAAAGAAGCATGCTTGTGTTTCTGTCCAAATTTGATTTTTCATGAATTGTAAACATAATCTAAACTAAGATCACAGACACACAACTGGAACTAGGAATGAACAGCCTTATTTAGTCTTATCTGTGAGGTCGTTAGGAAAAATGTAACCACTTGATTTTGTCTTTCAGACCAAATTCAATCCACATCTTATCTACTACTAAAATTTTAGTACAATAAACTATGTTTAAAGCTATTTCCCTCCTTCCAAAATTTCTTTCTTTGATTTTATACTTGTTTCTTTCTGTATTAAGGTCTGTCATGATTTCTCAAGCTGTCTTACTTTGATATTATATTTGGTTTATTTTACCTCATAGCTTAATATTATAATATGAGCTTAGTTCACTCATTCATTCAATTATTCCCCAAATATTCTGTGTTTATTCATTCGTACATTCATCCATCAAATGTCTGTTTAGCACTTAACTTTGTTCCAGGCATTGTTCTATGTTATGAGAATAAAAAAGATGGATCTAGACTCTGCTCTCCCTAATTTGTAAAGATTTGACATTTTTTACACTTTTCTTATTGCCATTGTCCATCTTCCACTGATTCTGAACTCCTTGCTGAGATGGTAAATGGAAACTTCCTTGTATATCTACGTTGCAACTTTGTTTAAAAATTTGGATCTTTTCAGAAATATTTACCTTGAAGCACACATTTCTGAAAGTAACATTGGGAATGAACTGAAATTATCAATTCAAATGTACCTGGTATTAATTTTCTTAAATTCATCAACTGCAATAATGTATCCACCCTACTGATATTCTTCTATATCTTATTAAAGAAAATGAGACTAGAGTTAATGCTTTTGTCAAAAGAGTAAACACTGCATCTATCTGAAATAAATTGCTGAGTTCTCAGAACACTGCTAAACAAAGTTAACTGTTGAGTGGTTATCATAATTTCCTCTGCTTTCATTGTTTTGATAAATGTATATTGAGCATTTACCATGAGAATCAAGTGTTAGAGATAAAATCAGACAAGACCCAGTCCTGTCCTCCAGTTGCTTAGAGTGTTGAGGAAAACAGACAAGGAACCAGAATCACAGCTCTGCTTTCTAATTGTGGGAAGGTGTCTTACACAAGCCACTATGAGAACTTAGTGTGAGAAGGACACCTGAGCCAGGCAAAGGGACAGCATGTGTAAGGCTTAGAGGATGAAAGGAGGCTATACTTAAGAAACTGCAGCTCTATTCGTGTAGCTGGAGGCAAAGGCACTCATAGCAAAATGAAGAGAGAAGAAGACAGAGATAGGAAGGGAAAAAATACATTTACAATGTCTGACTGCCCAAATAAGGAAGCTGTACTTTATAACAAATAACACTGTAGGTCAGAGCTGAATTTTACACAAAAGGCTCTTGATCATATTGGCATTTTGCAAAGTTTATGTTAGCAGGGCACAGGATTTGAGGCAAGCCCCAGAAACTGAATGAAAAATTTTATAGAAATCCAGGTTTCTTTGAAAAGAGGCTGAACTCTGGGGATGGTATGAGGAATGGAGAGAAAGGGAAGGAATTCAGAAATATTCAGGAAGTAGTATCTGCATGATTTGACTGCTTTGGTGGTTAGAGTCGTGGGGAGGGGAGGATTAGAGGGTAGGGAAGGCCAATGATTTGATTATTAGAGTTCTAGCTCTAGAAAGTAGGTAGATGGTGTCAGCCACCAAGACAGAATATTGAGAAAAGAAGCAGGTTTGCTGGGGGAAATGATGCATTAACTGTCACAAGAATAGCTTGATAACTATTTGGAGAAAATAATGGTCACATTTTAGCTTTTAGCGTTTTATAATTATTAATGAATATGCCAAACATTTACACACATACACATATATTTCAGTGCTCGTACAAGGGGATGCAATGTATATATCATTGTTGACTAGATTTATGAAGATTTGTTTACAACAGGGTCCCCAATCCCCGGTCCACGGACTGCTACGAGTCTGCGGCCTGTTAGGAACCCGGCCGCACAGCAGGAGGCGAGCGGCAGGCTAGGGAGCGAAGCTTCATCTGCTGCTCCCCGTCGCTCCCCAGCGCTCGCGTTACCCGCCTGAACCAACCATTCCCCCCACCCCCCAGCACCCCATCCGTGGAAAAACTGTCTTCCACGAAGCCGGTGCTTGGCGCCAGAAATGTTGGGGACCACTGGTTTACAAAGTTTTAAATTTGAGCGGTAAAACACCATCACTGTGACTCGTAACCAAGTAGCCAGATAGTATGCTGCTTTCTATTCCAGTTTCATTCTAAATGACCCTTTATCAAAATAAAGATTTTAATCACTATTTCTATTAAAGTCATGCAGAAAATATGTATGTATATATAAACACTTTTCAAGGCTGTACAAAAAACTCCTTTGAACATATTGGAGAGTAATAAGCTGATATTTTAGAAAAGAGCATGAAATGATTGATATAATACTTTAGACTATTAACATGCTTCAAAACCATTTAATGATGACAGTAAAAATAAAACCTACTTAATAAAAAAGAAAAAAGATTGCATTCTAAAGAAATAAGTAATTGTAAATTCTGACCTTAGTTTAAATAAACTTTTATGCCACAATATGTTCTAAGCCTCCTATTTTATTTTTGATGGTTATTGTCATTGAGTAAAACTTTCAATTATAACTTTTGGTGACACAGGGAGAATGGGCTAATTATCACTGTGAAAGACAAAGTCCAGAAAAAGCTCATTAATGGAAAATAGATCCTTTCAATAGTCATGGTCATAGGTCAATGTGACCAAACTGAAGTTTATGTCCAAGTTTTCCATGAATAAGCAATTTGCTGAATGTATTTATAATGTAAACAAGACAAAAAGGGGATATTTAAAAAAGAAATCATTTAGTGTTAACAGAAAAAGAAATATTTTAATAATTTAAATATAAGCTTTATTATTTTAAACATAGTCAACTACTTATTATATATCTGAAAAATATTTTAATTTAATTGTATAACCCATCCATACATAAACATGAGTTTTACACAAATGCATACACACATTTGACCAAATCTAGACTTTTATTAAATACAGTATGTTTTTCTCTTTGCTTTTGTTTTCCTTTTTACTTTGTTTGTGGTATTATTTATTGTCTCATAGATTTATATATATATGAATATGAATATGTCCACCTTTTTAAAAAATAAATTTTAGATTTTCAGTCTTAGTTAGGAAGTTCCTCACCACTAGGCTTTACATATAGTTTTCTAGGTTTTCGATCGAGACTTTTTGTTTTATTTTTTATATTTAAGTCTTTAGTTATTCTGAAATTTACTCTTGCATATAATATAAACAGAGGGTTCATTGATATTCTGCTGGATATATAACCATCTCCATGTATAATGTATAATATTATTTACAAATATTTTTACGTGTGTAACCCAATTTTTCAAAGAATATAGCTTCATCTAGCTAATCAAGTCTATAAAATATGAGTTAGATGTACTAGCCACATTGGCTCTAATAGGTATTGTAATAAATGTATGACTATTAAAATAGACATGTTAATCTTTATGTAATGTAAAATCATCTTGTGTACCATTAGTGGTACAAGTGCCACATACTGCAAAATACTAGACCAGACACTAAGATGCACTAGAACCCTGGGGTCTCTGGGAGTGCCCCAGGCAGCACTGGATAAGCTTGTGCTCTGCCTCTGCCTCCACTGAAAGGGTCTGGAGAATTCTCTTCTTATAAAATAACTTCAAACATCACAAAGTTTTTAGAAACAGCCACCAGTGGTTTCTTAAAAACAAACTATTTCAGTTATAGTACTATTGGATTATTATATTAATTAGAGATTACTTAACTGATTCATTTTTATGAATTTTTCTTTAATGTATTTCTGCTTCTGTTGTAAGGTATGTGGTTCCAAACCCTGCTAATTTGGAAATCAGAAAGTAAATATGGTTGACAGACTAACTCAACTGGACTTATAAAAGGAGAATCCATGCTAGATGGATATAAACTCCCTATTGTTGGTAAAAGATAAATTAGGTTGTCAACGTTGATATATGCCTATGGAGAAGCTCAGAAGGACCTCAAAAAGGACTCAAAACTGCTATCATATTCTTGCTCTCCACACACAAATTATATTGATTTATAAAAATATTATGTCAACATATACGGAATGTAGTTTCAGGATAAGGCCACCTGCTATGACAAGCAAGCATCAGTGGTCTCCCACAGAGCCTGTAATCTCTCTTTACATGAATTGTGTTTGAATTCACAAATATCCTATTATATTTGTCTTGTTTCAGCAAGATTCTCAAAAATATCACATGCTTCCCATATAGAAATGACCTCTTACGAATGATGTTTATACACCAATATCATAAGTTCCGATTTACAACCTGAAAATATTTTTATTTTTTAAGAAAATATTGAATCCTATTTCTTGTTTACTGATAAGTTGCTTGACAACTTCACAGCCTATTATTGGGTTGGCCATAAAGTTCGTCCAGGTTTTTCTGTAAGATGTTACAGAAAAGCCTGGAAGAACTTTTTGGCCAACCCAATATGTTCTAAACATCTAACTTCATTAGGGACATATTCAGGTCCATGCTTTCAAGATAGCTTTTACTATAAAGAGGTAAGTGCCAATAAGATGCCAAAATATACCCCCAAATTTACTGACTGCAAGTGAAAATAATGATGTTGAACTTAGAGGCCTGAGATAAATGTAGTATTTAAGAGCACAAGCTTTTATCATTTAGGCAAGTCATCGCACCCCTTCAATATTCATGCTTCTGGTGTGTAAATCATGACAATAATAGTAGCTATCTTATGGAGCTCTTACAAGGATTAAATGAGACAATATCTAGTAAGTTGTTAGCACAGCATCAGGTACATCATAAGTGCTCAAAATAGGATTATTATCATTATTTACTGAATCAGACATTTAACTAATCTGAGCTTCAGTTTTCTTGTCTGTAAAAAAAGTCAACATAGGAGCTTCCCTGGTGGTGCAGTGGTTGAGAGTCCGCCTGACGATGCAGGGGACATGGGTTCGTGCCCCGGTCCAGGAAGATCCCACATGCCGTGGAGCGGCTGGGCCTGTGAGCCATGGCCACTGAGCCTGTGCATCCGGAGCCTGTGCTCTGCAATGGGAGAGGCCACAACAGTGAGAGGCCCGCGTACCGAAAAAAAAAAAAAAAAAAAGTCAACATAAAAATACCCATTCTATCTTACTAGTTCATTGCAAGTACTATCAAAAAGGGCCTTATATGAAAATGTCGGGGAAAGCCCTTAAGTGACATATAAATACTGTCACCATTAGGTTATCATCACTAAATACCAGTGAATCCATGGGAGAGTATCGTCCAGTGGAGAGTCACTAGGTCATTCCTTCAAGACTTCATTGCTTTCATGTTTCAAGCATTTAGTAAATGGTGATTTGCCTATACTTATATTTTTCCAATTCTAACTAGTGTAAACATTACCTATGGACTGGTGTTCAGAAATACGTGAAGAGTTATTTCTTATATTCTGTCTTCCTTAATACAACTTATATTTAGTGTACTTGATTATCACAGAATAATGAAGAATCAAAGTATGTTTTTTAAAACATGCAAATTTGAGGGCTTCCCTGGTGGCGCAGTGGTTGGGAATTCGCCTGCCAATGCAGGAGACACAGGTTCGAGCCCTGGTCCAGGAAGATCCCACATGCCGCGGAGCAACTAAGCCTGTGTGCCACAACTACTGAGCCTGTCCTCTAGAGCCGGTGAGCCACAACTACTGAAACCTGCGCGCCCAGAGCCCGCGCACCACAGCAAGAGAAGCCACGGCAATGAGAAGCCCGCGCACCCAAGGAAGAGTAGCTCCCACTCGCTGCAACTAAAGAAAGCCCACGCGCAGCAACGAAGACCCAACACAGACAAAAATAAAATAAATAAAATAAATAAATTTATATTAAAAAAAAACCCTTTAAAACAGGCAAATTTGAAAAGCTTTAGAAAACTTCTCAGAAAAAGTTCCAGGGTAGAAAGTTTAGAGAAAAAATTATATTTTAAAAATTGTTCTTTTAAAGACCTAAATATAAGACCTGAAAGCATAAAATTCCCAGAAGAGAACGTAGGCAGAACACTCTTTGACATAAATTGTAGCAATACTTTCTTGGCTCTGTCTCCTAAGACAAAAGAAATATAAGCAAAAATAAACAAATGGGGGCTTCCCTGGTGGCACAGTGGTTGAGAGTCCGCCTGCTGATGCAGGGAACACGGGTTCGTGCCCCAGTCCGGGAAGATCCCACATGCCGTGGAGCGGCTAGGCCCATGAGCCATGGCCGCTGAGCCTGCGCATCCAGAGCCTGTGCTCCACAACAGGAGAGGCCACAACAGAGAGAGGCCCGTGTACCACAAAAATTTAAAAATAAATAAATAAATAAATAAATAAACAAATGGGGCATAATTAAACTTAAAATCTTTCACGGCAAAGAAAACCACTGACAAAACAAAAAGACAACTTATGGAATGGGAGAAAATATTTGCAAATGATATGATCAACAAGGAGTTAATATCCAAAATATATAAACAGCTCATATAACTCAATATCAAAACAACATACAACTCAATAAAAAAATCGGCAGAAGACCTGGATAGACATTTTTTCAAAGAAGACATACAGATGGCTAACAGGCACATGAAAAGATGGAAATCAAATCAACAAGTTATCACCTCACACCTGTCAGAATGGATATCATCAAAAAGTCTACAAATAACAAATGTTGGAGAGGGTTTGGAGAAAAGGGAACACTTGTACACTGTTGGTGGGAATGTAAATTGGTACAGCCACTATGGAAAACAATATGGTGGTTCCTCAAAAAACTAAAAATAAAACTACCACATGATCTAGCAATTCCACTCCTAGGTCTATATCTGGAAAAAATGAAAACACTAATTTGAAAAGATACATGTACCCAAATGTTCATAGCAGCACTATTTACAATAGCTAAGACATGGAAGCAATCCAAGTGCCCATCAACAAATTAATGGATAAAGAAGATGTTGTATACACACACACGCACACACACACACACACACACAATGGAATATTAGCCATAAAAAATGAAATTCTGCCACGTGCAACAACAAGGATGAACCTAGAGTGCATTATGCTTAGTGAAATAAGTCAGACAGAGAAAGACAGATACTGTATGTTATCACTCATATGTGAAATCTAAAAAATAAAACAAACAAATGATTATAACAAAACAGAAATGAACTCACATATATAGAAAACAAGCTAGTGGTTACCAGAGGGCAGAGGGAAGGAGGTGCAACTTAGGGGTATGGAATTAAGAGATACAAACTACTATGTTTAAAATAGATAAGCAACAAGAATATATTTTATAGCAGAGGGAATTACAGCCATAATTTGGCAATAACTTTTAATGGAGTATGAGCTGTAAAAATACTAAATCACTGTGCTGTATACCTGAAATGAATAGAATATTGTAAGTCAACTATACTTCAATTAAAAACCTGGAAAATATTAGAACTAACAAAATGGGATAAGAAATAAATCTATAATACAATAGTTTCCCTCAAAAAATTAAAATAAAATAAAGTTGGATTAAGTGAGGAAAATGTGTCAATATACATCAAAAGCTTAAAATTACATACCTTTGAACCAGTAATTTCAATATTAACAAAGGGATTAATTATGAATTATGCTGAGCAAAGATATGACTATTTCCATATTGTTTATAATAATGAAAAAAATGTAAGCAATTTAAATACCCAACATAAAAGGATTGGCTAAATAAACAATGTAATGAAACACAATACAGCCAAGCAAATGCTGATGAAAATATTTACTGAAAGAGAAAGATGCTCAATACATTTTTATGAAAGAAATCAAATTACAAAACATTACTCAAAATATTACCTTTATTTCCTTACTTTTATACCTAAAAATATATTACTTGTATACTTAAAAAAAGAAATTTACCCTGCCAATGTCAAAGTATTATTTCAAAATAATTAAAGTGTTTGATTGACACTTGAATTATTAATTATATTAGAGGATTAAAAAATTGATAAGACACAGATGAGGCAAAATTGGGAAATCAATCACTTCCTCCTTTGTTCTTCTCCCAGCTGACTTGTAATTGGTTCTTTTAGATTTTCCTCAAGCATCTCCTCTAAATGGAATCCTTTCCTGGGAATGTTCCCACTTTGGTCTCTGGCTATACTATGGGCTGGTATCTCATTTATATGCTATCATGGTATTATATGCAGAAATCTTAATTGTTCTTATATAAAGTTCATATTTCTCATTATACTACATTAAAATTCCTGTTTGTTCTCCCCATTAATCTCTATCACTATCACATTCTACAATATCTAGTTTTAAAAGAGGTGCTCAATACATGATTGTTCAAAGGATAGATGAAATTTAAGAAACTTTGAAAAAACAGAGCAAAACTCATACTAGAAATCATGAAAATAACTTCTTTCAATAAGTTAAAGTCACAAAATCAGTCAATTAATTAATGTTGCAAACCAGAGAATAAAGGGTTAAGTGATAACCGTAAATGGTCTTACACACAGCTTTAAATTTTATTTGTCTAGTTGATTCTGTCTATTAACAGAATGATTACTTACATTACAATGATTCCTTGTAATGATTCATTACAACTAATGATGTAATAGTTATTAAAGATATCCAAAAATATACTAAAGTTTAACAAGTGCCATGTCTAACAACACCTTGGTAAATGCCAAGGTATTTAAAATGTTAAATAAGAAAGAGTTGAAAATGAGCACATCAAAGAGCACCATAGCTAAGTTATAGCCAGGAGCCCATTGTCACTGTGATTCTCTTTTTCCTTAACACAGGTTTCAGCTTCAAATCAGGGCCCCTCTGTTGCTTCCTGCAGCTTGATAACATCACTCACTGGCATAGGGAGAGCTTTCAGTCTGATAACTGTCGTTCCAGATGCCCACATATGCATTCACTCTGCAATGATTTATTGAGTGGCTACTGTGTCAAGCATTTTGTTGGGTACTTGGGATCAAAAAGTGAGCAAATTTCCTTACGGTCTCTGCCTTCATTGGGCCAAGACTAGTAAGTAATAGAGGCATCTATTAGATAACCATACAAATGGAAAATTGCAACTGTGATAAGTGCTACAGAGGAGACATAGGAATGCTGTAAGACCCTATAATGTAGACATAATCACAGACAGGGACAACTGAGATAAAATCTGAGGGATGAGTAGAACTTAATTCATAACAACGACACAAAATCCTACTTTTTCTTTTTACCCAAGTATGGGGACTTTCTGGGAACAAGGTTAAAAGTCTAGTCCTTAAGGCTTTTCATAGTATATGACAAAAGAAAAACTCTGTTAAGCTCCCCTGACCATCCAGGTGGGACTCCTGGAGTCCAAATACACCTAGGAAATCAGATTTCAACTTGAAAATGTGTTGAAATATAAATGTTGATGAAATGATCCACGAAACATTTGATGTGGTAACCAGAAAAAGTAGAGCAAGAAAAAAGTTTTCCCAGTTAATTCAGCACTACATAATTGTAGAGAACTGGCCAATCCTCACAATTAGGTCACTGTAGAAACTGTATTTTAGTGGTGCAAGTCCTAATCCATGAGAATCTCACATTTCCAGAGTGAAACATCCCTTGGAACTGTGAAAATTCCTTTGTCCTATTTCTAGCACTAAAGTTTCTTTTAATTAACTTTTCCATGTACCTAAATGTTGGAAGGGACTGAAATGAACTGAATCCAAATATTATGGTCCCTGGAAAAGCAAAACCATTTATAGATAATTAAACAAAAGCATATTTCATGTCTTAACTCAGCCTCATAAGATTTAAGTCTTTCAACTAAGCCTGATTAATAAACAGGTTTCTGACTTATTCAACTGAAGAGCAGATCCTGAACTGCAGAGGCTGTGGCAGACAGATTCTAAGATGGCCTGTGTAATATCCATCTCCAGATAGTCAGGCCCTTGCATAATCTTCTCCTGTGGAGTGTAGACATGACCTGAGACTAACTTCTAACCAACAGGATGCAGCAAAGTGAAGGGATGTGTACATTACTACCTTACATAAGATTGTGACACCTGACTTGCCTAGGAGACTGTCTTTCTTGCTGGTGGTCATGTTGTGAGTCCTATGTGGCAAGGATATAAAAACAGCACCTAGGAATTGACAGCAACTCCCAGACAACAGGTTCTTCCAGGAACCAGCAAGAAACTGAGGCCAGTCCTGCAGTCATAAGGAAGGAATTCTGCCAATAACCTTGTGAGTTTAGAAATAGATCCTTCCCCCATTTAACCCTCAAATGAGACCTCAGCTATTGTTGACACTTTTATTGCATGTTTGAGAGACCTTGAAGTAGAAGATCCAACTAAATCATGCCCAGACTCCTAACACAGAAACTATGAGATAATAAATATATGATAATTTAAGCCACTTTGATTGTGGTAATATTGTTACACAGCAGCAGAAAAGTAAAACAAGGGCATGCTAAGCCGAATTAAACCTAGAAAGATGCAATTTACCTTAGTTATTTGTACAAGTTCTTAGAGCTGGAAGAATTAAATTATTTTAGGAATTTCATAATTCTTGTGAAATATGAAAATGAGATTAGTATGTGAAAGAAAATTGAAATGTCAAAACTTTATGTATAATTGTAGGTTTTACTGTAAATTTCAAGTCTGAAAAAAATGCCAATAATTTTAAAATTGTCAAGAAAACCAGATTGAGAAGAACAAAATTTACACTATATTCACAAGATGTGAGAGGGGGAAGAAAAGAACAATGAAACAACTGTACCTATTGTAATCTGTATAAGTTAGAGGAATATTATAATCTTTATTATCTGAGTAAATAGAAACAAAACAATTTTTAAATATTATTGATTGCATGTGTGTATGATTCATACATATACCAACACAGATGTATGACTCTTTGGAGCTCCAATAAAGTTGTTTGATCGATACAAGAAAAAATAAATTCATGTTTATATTGTCCTAATATGTGTCAGGCAGTGTTGGGCACTTTCATATACAGGCATACCTCAGAGATATTGAAGGTTCAGTTCCAGACCACTGCAATAAAGCAAGTCACACAATTTTTTTGGTCTCCCAGTGTATATAAAAGTTATGTTTACACTAAGTCTATTAAATGTGCAATAGCATTATGTCTGAAAAAACAACGTACATACCTTAATTTAAAAAGACGTTATTGCTAAAAAATGTTAACCATCATCTGAGTCTTCAGCGAGTCATAATATTTTTGATGGTGGAAGGTCTTGGCTCAATGTTGATGGCTGTTGATTGATCAGGGTGGTAGTTGCTGGAGATTGGAATGGCTGTGGCTATTTCTCAAAATACACAACAATGAAATTTGACCAATCTATTAGTGCTATCTTGCACAAAAGATTTCTCTGTAGCATGCAGTGCTATTTGATAAATTTACCCACAGAACTTCTTTCAAAATTGGAGTTAATTCTCTCAAACCCTGCCACTGCTCTATCAACTAAGTTTGTGTAACATTCTAAATCCTGTGTTGTCATTTCAAGAATCTTCACAGCATCTTCACCAGGAGCAGATTCTATCTCAAAAGACCACTTTCTTTGCTCATCCATAAGAAGAAACTCCTTTCATTCAACTTTTATCATGAGATGGCAGCAACTCAGTCCTATCTTCAGGCTCCACTTCTAATTCCAGTTCTCTTGCTATTTTCACCACATCTGTAGTTACTTTGTCCACTCAAGTCCTGAACCCCTCAAAGTCATCCATGAAGGTTGGAATCAATTCTTCCAAACTCCTGTTAATGTTAATATTTTGACCTCTTTCCACGAATCACAAATATTCTTAATGGCATTTAGAATGGTGCATCCTTTCCAGAAAGTTTTCAGTTTAGTTTGCCCAGATTCATCAGAGGAATAACTATCTGTGGCACCTACAGCTTTACAAAATGTATTTCTTAAATCATAAGATTTGAAAGTCAGAATGACTCCCTGATCCATGGGCTTCAGAATGGATGTTGTGTCAGCAGGCATGAAAACAACATTAATCTCCTTCTCCATCTCTCTGCACTTGGGTGAACAGGTGCATTGTCAATGAACAGTAATATTTTGAAAGGATTTTTTTTTTTTTTCTGAGCAGTAGTTCTCAACAGTGGGCTTAAAATATCCAGTAAACCATGTTGTAACAGATGTGCTGTCATCCAGGCTTTGTTGTTCCATTTATAGAGCAGAGGTAGAGTAGAGGTAGCATAATTATTAAGAGACCTAGGGTTTTCAAAATGGGAAATGACCATTGGGTTCAACTTAAAGTTACCAGCTGCATTAGCCCCTAATAAGAGAGTCAGCCAGTCCTTCGAAGATTTGAAGCCAGGCATTAACTTAATCCTCTCTAGCTATGAAAGTTCTAGATGGCATCTTTTTCCAATAGAAGGCTGTTTAGTCTACACTGAGAATCTGTTGTTTAGTGTAGCCACCTTCATGAATTTATCTTAACTAGATCTTCTGGACAACAGCAGCAGCACTTCTACACTTGCTGCTTCACCTTGCACTTTCGTGTTATGGAGATGGCTTCTTCCCTTAAACCTCATAAATAACCTCTGCCAGCTTCAGACTTCTTCTGCAGCTTCCTTACCTCTCTCAACCTTTATAGAATTGAAGAAAGTTAGCACCTTGGTCTGGACTAGGCTTTGGCTTAATAGAATGTTGTGGCTAGTTTGATCTTCTAGCCAGACCACTAAAACTTTCTCCATATCAGCAGTAAGGCTGTTTTGCTTTCCAATCACTCATGTGTTCACTGGAGTAGCACTTTTAATTTCCTTCCAGAACTTTTCCTTTGCATTCACAACTCGGCTGTTTGGTGCAAGAGGCCTAGATTTCCACCTGTCGTGGAATTTAATATGCCTTCCTCACTAAGCTTAATCATTTCTAGCTTTTGTTTTAATGTGAGAGACATGCAACTCTTCCTTTCACTTGAACACTTAGAGGCTGTTGTAGCATTATTAATTGGCATAATTTCAATATTGTTATGTCTCAGAGACTGGGGAACAGCTGATCAGTGGAGCAGTCAGAACACACGTATTTATCAATTAAGTTCACCATCTTAAAGAGGTGCTATTTGTGGTGCCCCACAATAATTACAATAGTAACATCAAAGATTATTGATCACAGATCACCATAACAAATATAATAATAATGAAAAAAATTTGAAATATTGTGAGAGTTACCAAAATGTGACACAGAGACAAGACATGAGAAAAGGCTGTTGGTAAAATGGTGCTGATAGACTTGCTTGATGCAGGGATGCCAGAAACCTTCAATTTGTAAAAAATGCAAATTTGCAAAGGGCAATAAAGTGAAGCTCAATAAAATGAGGTATGCTTGTATACACCCTATAAACTGTCATTATAATCATTCTGGTGTAGATAAGAAAACTGTACTTCAGAAAGATGAGTCACATTGTGAGTACAAGGGAGAGTAAGAGTTTAAATCTATGACGCTCTGATCTTATACAGTTTTTTCACCAAACATTCTCAGTACACAGAGTTGGTAGTTAGTAAGCACAAACACAGCATCAAGGCTGACACTCCTTCTGATTGGCTTGGGGTGTTCATTTTTATGTCAGTGCCTTTGCTTTGTCTGTAAATAAATGTTTGAAATATCACATCTACACCTTCTCAAAAAATAGTTTTATTTGAAATTTACAGGTTAGAAATTAATATGACTAAAAGGCTGAAAAATAATGTACAGCATATGGAGAAACATGTTTTTCTCCTCTTGGCTCTTCCAACTTAAGTAAAAAGCCAAGAACAATGTAAAATTAGTGTTCTAAAAGACAAAGTGTCACTATAAAGAGAATGGTGACCTGCTATATTCAAGTTCAAAAATAGAAGAGGAAATTGTGTTAAATCTTAACAGGAGAGATTTAGGTGAGGACATCTTGACACAAGTATTATTATAAAAATAGCTAAGGAAAATGCTGAGTACCCTTTCATGAAAATATTTAACTATAAGATAGATATTCATTTTCTTTGACATTTCTTATAGTATATTTCTGCTTAGGGACAGGAGAAAGACTTGAAGTAGTTTCCAGGCACATAATTTTATAACAAGAAAAACTCTTGTATTTTAACATGAAATTGCTTGAAATGACCTTGAAAACTGTTTCAATTCTACTTTCTTACAATTCTATTTGATCATAATGGTATTTCTTTCTCATCATAGAAATAAAATCAATAACTGAATCCAGGATAAGGGTAAAATTAGATGCACTGAATAACAAGGAAAAGTGGTACATTTGGTGAATAATGGCCTAAAACAAGTATGAAAGGCAACAGCATCATCCTTCACTTATGGAGGCATTAGAAAAAGTCAGACAATGAACAAATCTAAGGCTCATATGGTGCCAACACATGAGTGCTAGAAAAAAGACTCATGATTTGGGGATGGGCAAGTGATGCCAGAATTTACATGAAGAAAGTCCCAATCTACATTTATATCAGGAACATTTTTAGTTCCAATTGAAATAAACTTAAGAGATTTCCTAGCATTCATTTAAATAAATGTATTTAAATATATATTTGCAAGTTTTATGTTTCCTAATTATTATAAGGAATTCAAAACCTATCATCTTAAAGAGAAAACATAATCTCTTTCAGCACTAATCAATTAATGTCATCAACATTATTAATCAACTATTTTATCTGCTTAATAACCTCATTTATTCAGTTTGATTGAAACTCTTAAAAAAGGTAAGCATGGAGACAGCTTACAGCGCATTATAAAGAGACACATGTCTAATCTTGTTAAAAGTGTGAAACCTAAAGCCAAACACCCAGTGATATTCAATAAATATAAATTGGTAATAATTATTAATTTTTAAGTGTTAAAAAGCGTCTAAATAAACGTTCATGCAATTTGTATCCCTTTGTAAAATCTAAGTCATCATAAACAACATAGAAATATCATTAAAGGGTGAAAAAATTATTTTTAAGATTTGTCAGGTTTGAAACTATTTGGCATTATATACAGATAATAAATATGAGTTGTATGGCACACAAGCAACCCAGCATTATGAACCTTTCTTCTTATAAAGATTCATATGCACTCTTTAAAGAGTCAAATAAAAAATAAATTAAAAAAAATGCTTCCTCCTTCTGGTCTTCTCTCACAGGATATCCATTGGTTTATTCACTTCAGCTGAAAATTAGATGCTAAAACCAAAAGCATAGTTTTTCTCTAATCATCCCTTAAAATACTCTAGATCTTCTTATGCAAAGTGAGGTCCATGTACAAGCAGCATCCTCATCATCTGGAGCATGTTAGAAATGCAGATTCTTAGGCCTCACCCCAGCCCTACTGAGTCAGAATTAGCCTTTTAATAAGATCCTCAAGTGACTCATACACACATTGAAGTCTGGGAGGCACTGGCTTAAGTGTGTATAAATCACTTCAAACTCTCCACCATTCAAAGAACATACGAATGTTACCATGGGACAATAACTGGATTTTTTAAAAATAATCTCAAGTTGACCCTTTTAATATTAATTCAAAGATAAGTGAAAAAATTAGAAAAATGATGTATATTTACAAAATTATTCTAAAATAAAAATATTTTACTTGCTTCTGAACTTAAGCTACTATTATATTTAAAATAAATGTTTTAAATACATTTATCAAAGAACATCTCTCTATCATGAAATTATAATTTTTTATGACACAGTTACCAAATACTTTCTCTTAGTGCTTCATGCACAGTGTTGCATGAGACACTAGGAACTCAATATTAATTAAAATTAAAACTTTAAACTCACATTTTATTCTCTGCATCATAAGATAAATACATGTACACTTTGTATTTATTCCTATGAATTTATACTGTATAAATTCTGTATAAATATTATGTACTTATGGTTTCTCACAACTTACAATTTTGCTTTGCTGTTGCTTTCTTTCCTTTCTAAAATGTGTCTTTTAATATTTATCAACAAAGATACATCCACCAGCATTCTGCCCTTTAATGAACATTCAGTGTCTTCAGGTCAAACTAAGGAAAACTTTGTTTTCCTGCAAATCTAACTTTTGTTTACTTAGTTCCATGTTTTAGTTTTCTAACTTTTACAACTTCAAGAACTTTAATTACATCATTTTTAATATATGCTTGAATCCACCATGTGATCACATTTTTTCTTTAATGGGTTTTATTTGGAAGATGTTTCAGCACAAAGATTGTGTCAGTAGTTTAAAATCTGCAGAAACTTTATGCAAAGATACATTAGAAGTCTCAAACGAAAGAAGGAAAGTTTTAAAATCCGAATATAAAAGGAAGACATGTTTATTTTAGTTTGGACAGCAAGTGGAGTAATCTCACAACCTACCTCAAACAGATCATGTTTAGCTGACATGACTGTGGGTTCCATGAAATTAATCTCTGACCTGAGTCTTTTTTTACTGCAGCAGTGTCAGCTTTCTATCCTGTGGAAAATGTAGCTTCCTAGTGTGTGCAAACCTGGAAAGGTGAAGAATACCCATTCCAAAAAGGGCAAAGTGTCCTGATTTAAGAACCAAGAGAACTCTTTAAAGAAGTTTACTTTATAACTTTCAAGTTAGTGTGGACAATATGTATTACATATTGTGTGTAGGTAATTAAATATACATACATGCAAATGCTACTGATTATAGAAAAAGTCATAGTTTGTGTTTCACAAATGGCATAGAATTGAATGGAAGCAGACTAACTGTACAGATTTCAAGAAGAAATAAATATTGCAAAAACTATAACCCTCTTTCCTAAGATTTTCAATTATCCATTTCTGAAAGATATGAACCAAAATGAAGTGCCTCTCTATATTTGCTGATTATTAGAGGGAAAATATTACTTACTAGAAAACTCCATTTATTGGAAGGAAAGTCAGCATACATTTCTACAGGAAGGATAAGCCAGTTAGTCATTAACAGAAATAAGCCAGTTAGTCATTAACAATTGTTAATTGTCCCAATAATGAGCTCTGTAACCTTGGAAAGAGGGCTTCTTTTTAGCCTCAGGTTTCTTATACAAAAGGGAGACCTATTTTTTTAATTTAAAAAGTGACTTTTATAAAAAATTTTCGTGGAAAAAATTTGCAGTTATTCTATGTCAGTTTTTTATAAGCCTTCTGAAAATTTGTTTCTTAGTGCATAAGAGAGAGTTGCAGTAATCAGATAAACATGGTATATTAGGTTTCTACTGCTGCCATAATAAATTACCATAAACTCAGTGGCTTAAAATAACACAACTTTATTATCTTAGGGTTTTGTGTCACAGAAGTCCATCATGAGTCTCCAGTGGCTAAAATCCAGGTGTTTGCCGGGCTACATTCCTTTCTGGAGGCTCTAGGGAAGAATTCATCTCCTTACGCTCTCTGGCTTCTACAGGCTACCACATTCCTTGGCTCATGGTCTCCTCCTCCATCTTGAAAGCCAACAGTGGCTGGTCAAGTATTAACACCACATATCCCTCTGACCATAACCAGGAAAGATTCTCCACTTTCAAGGACTCATATGATTAGATTAGACCCTCCCAGATAATACAGGATAATCTCTTTATCTCCAGGTCCCTAATTTAATCACACTTGCAAATTCCCTTTTGCCCAGTTAAATAACATGTTCACAAGTTCTGGGGATTAGGGCATGGATATCTTTGAGGGACATTATTTTGCATACCATAACTAATATTCTCTCTACTCTTTATCAGTAGACATTTTGTGAGCATTTCTCAGTACAAAGTGTCGCTTAGGCCTGCTTAGTAGAGCAAAGTATTGTGTGGGGATCTTAAACATTGAAAGTTGCTTAAATTCCCTGGCCACAACCAGTACAGTTTTTAAGCATTTTTGAGAGTTTCAGATGACAAAATGAACATGAAATGGATAAAATTAAATTTCTGAAGCAGACTACCTTTAAAGACAGGAGGTCCTGATCTAAAAGCAGGAAGAGTAGAACTGGAAACTTAAGTCTTGCCTGAATGTGAAAAATAGCAATATCTGAATAAATGTCATTAAAGACTAACTAAAGCTTGTGTCCATGAATAGGAATGTACTAGGAATCCTAGAAAAAGGAAGCCCAACCAGCAAGAATTTCGTCATCCTCACCAGTGCCAGCAAGGAGATCAACATGCAGAACCTGGTGAGGATGAGTATTCTGGTCATCAGACATAAGTTTTCTATGTCAGCATAAACTCTGGGAAAACAGGGACTATTTTTTGTTGTTACTGGCCCAGCTCCAAGCACAACGATTGGCAATGAGGAGACATAATATTCAATAAATATTTTTGAATATTTTTTATGCCAGGTTATACCAGGTCTAAATGACAATTCTTGAGTTGCTGCTTATACAATCTCAGATACATTGGGGATTAGTACTTTTTTAAATTTTAATTTATTTTTTATTGAAGTATAGTTGAATTACAGTGTTGTGTTAATTACTGCTGTACAGCAAAGTGACTCAGTTATACATATATATATATATATATATATATATATATTCTTTTTCATATTCTTTTCCATTATAGCTTATCACAGGATGTTGAATATAGTTCCCTGTTCTATACAGTAGGACATTGTTACTTATCCATTCTATATATAGCAGCTTGCATTTGCTAATCCCAAACTCCCACTCCTACCCTCTCCACCCCCCCACCCCCTTGGGAACCACCTGTCTCTTCTCTACGTCCCTGATTCTATTTCTGTTTCATAGATAGTTCATTTGTGTCATCTTTTAGATTCCACATATAAGTGATATCATATGGTATTTGTCTTTCTCTTTCTGACTTACTTCATTTTGTATGATAATCTCTAGTTGCATTCATGTTGCTGCAGATGGAATTATTTCATTCTTTTTTATGGCTGAGTAGTATTCCATTGTATATATGTACCACATCATCTTTAGGGGATTACTTCTTTATCTCTGAGAAGTCCTTATATTCTATTTATTCTCTCCCTGCTCCTCCAAATACCCATAATATATATCTCATAGGACTAGGTCAATTTCTTCTGAAAAACAAGCTGGGGCATTTCTAGTAGATGCCCATTGAGGTCAACCTTTCTCCATGTTTTTCAATTAGATAATAATAGAATTTGATAAGCTAAATGATAACACTCATGCTACCCAATTTTAGTGAACAAGGTATCTTCTTCATTCCTAATTCACTTTTTCATTACAGAGCACAGTGCCCTGAAATAAATATACATTGTCAGTAGAACCATAGCATAATAAAACTAAAAAAACCAGAAATGATCATAGCAGTATTGCTCATAAAAGCAGCAAATTTAAAAAATTCCAATGGATAAATAAATTATGACATTCATACAATGGAATACTGCGCAGCAAGAAGAATAACATAAAGTACAGTTACATACAACAAAACAAATGAGTCATACAAGCAGTGTTGAATTAAGGCAGCAAGACAGAGAATAACACATGCTGTGTGGTTTCATTTATGCAAAGAACAAACATGGAAGACTAAATTATATTGTTTACAGATGTGGAGGTTATAAAACTATAAAGCAAAGCAAGAAGATTTTTTTTTTTTTTTTTTTTTTTTTTTTTTGGTACGTGGGCTTCTCACTGCTGTGGCCTCTCCCGTTGTGGAGCACAGGCTCCGGACGCGCAGGCTCTGCGGCCATGGCTCACGGGCCCAGCCGCTCCACGGCATGTGGGATCTTCCCGAACCGGGGCATGAACCCGTGTCCCCTGCATCAGCAGGCAGACTCTCAACCACTGCGCCACCAGGGAAGCCCAAGATTTTTATTAAAAGAGTAAGAATAGTTTTTCCTTATGGGAGAAGGGCTGGAGAAATAGAAATAGAAATAGAAATAGATGGGAAGCAAAGCCAGTGAGAGTCAGTCTATTGGTGGGCAGATTGGACTATGCTTCAGAGGTGATGGCAGTATTGTTTTCTGATCTGGGTGTTGGTTTTGTGGGTGTCAACTCCATTAATGTTTAGTAAATGTTATATAAACATATGATTTATGCAGCTTTCCGTGTCTATATTTTAAAAAAGAATTTTAAAGAAAAAATTAAAAACATTTAAAAAACTGTGATGACTCATGTTATTTCTTTTCACACTGAAAGGATGAGATGGCGTGTCTTTTGAAAACCAAGTGGAACAATATTTTTCAAAAAATTAAGTCAGAAAGAGAAAAACAAATACCGTATGCTAACACATATATATGGGATCTAAAGAAAAAAAAATGGTTCTGAAGAACGTAGGGGCAGGACAGGAATAAAGACACAGACGTATAGAATGGACTTGAGGAAACGGGGAGGGGGAAGGGGAAGCTGGGAAGAAGTGAGAGAGTGGCATGGACATATATACACTACCAAATGTAAAATAGATAGCTAGTGGGAAGCAGCCGCATAGCACAGGGAGATCAACTCGGTGCTTTGTGACCACCTAGAGGGGTGGGATAGGGAGGGTGGGAGGGAGACGCAAGAGGGAAGGGATATGGGGATATATGTATACATATAGCTGATTCACTTTGTTATACAGACAAAACTAACACACCATTGTAAAGCAATTATACTCTAATAAAGGTGTTTAAAAAAAATTGCCACAGTTACCTAATTATTTATTCACCTGTAGATAGTGTTGTGCATTTTGGCTTCTAGATCAGTGTTATGTAACAACATAATTTTAAGTGAGTTCTTACATGATTAGAAAACACATTTGTCCTTTTGGTAGTGTAGCAAAGGATTAAAAAATCATCAGAGGTCCCTAAGCAGACTCAGAATTCAGTATGCCACAATGTAGGGTGACTATCAGGTAAAAAAATGCAATCCACCCTTAAGTTTATAATTTAGCTTCTGTTAAACTATATGAGGCAATTTGCAAAGTACTGACTTTCAGTTTACCCATTAGAGCTGCTTCCACCTGTGCCTCTCCTCAAATTATGCTGTCATTTCTCAACTCATTAGCTCAAGGACACACAAAATAAGCCATCACCTTTCACTGATTCTTCTCAAGGGGAAATTGTGTTATTGCATTTAGTTTGTGAATCTCTTTGCCCCTCACTTCCTTAAAATTATCCTGTTTTTATCTTTCTACTATAGAATTACAAATAGCAAATCAAGGCAACCAAACATAATTCCTTTTCAGAAAGGATTTCATTCTATTCCAAATAACTTCTTAATCATTGAACAAGATGGCTATCTTTAATACTGATATAATAACTCTTAGTTGGTAACTGATTAAAGACTATTAAGAAAACCTTCCTAGCAATGCAAATCCTTTATACTGACCTAAAAAGAATCTTCTGTATAAAATTGGAAGATAACTAAGCCAGGAATTTCTCGTAATTGAGTACTTTGATGCTAGCTCTTTCACAACTATTAGCACCTTTTGCTCACTTTTGTCTTAGATTCTTGTTTGTTGTTAAGTGGGGCATGGTTTAGCATCTCTATTGGAAAAAGTTTTGGATTGTTTGTTCAGTCAAAATTATGGTGAGGGGTGTTACTGTATGGTAACTGCAGTGTCTGGGAGAGACATTTCCTGCCCAAAATGTCAGTAGAGTGTGTCTTCTCCAGCTTTGATTCTCCAGCATAGATCATGAGGGCAAGATGTTAATTTAATGAAAATAGATCAAATAATTGTTTGTTAAATAAATTAACCTGGGACTATTAGCATCTAGGGATTTTGGTGAAAAACTTAATTATTTGCTTTTCTTTTATGTTCCTGTCCTTTCCTTTAGAAAGATCTTTCAAGTTTTAAGTTAAACTCTACTCCTTTTTAACAGTCCCTGGTCAACCAAGTCCATCTATTCTCCTGCTTCTCAGATTTCCCTGATAATCATATCTCATAACCCTAATTTGTTTATTTGTTATCTATTAATTTATTCTCTAGCTGTTTCATATGTGTAAATATTGTCTACTTTAAATCTGAATGATAAGAAACCAAAAAATCTATCTCACAATTTTTATATTTATAATTTTATCTGTACTTCCTTTAGGCAACTTAGAACTTCCGAACTTGTATCATATAGTTACTTACACAATTATTTCATCTTTCCTTGAGCACTAGATTTATATATATTTCACATTTCACCCTCAGACCTAACAAAGATACCCTAAATATATACAAGTAAGTACTTCTTAAATGAATGAACATCCTTCAAGATATCAGAAGTTTTGCCCCTCTGCATCCACAGGTGAATAACAGAGTGATGGGACAAAGATAAAATATCCTGTTCCAAAACACCTGGGTACTGAGAGCCTGTGTCACTCAAAGATAGGGACCCATGATAGAATCATTCTAGCCAAGACCTACAAGACATTTCAAATCTAGAGAGACTGGGCAGAAACTTAATAGTTAAACCTGTCTACCTAATTCAAGAGATAGCCAAAATGATCCGGTAACTTTCAAAACTATAATATTATTTCTAATACAACTCTTCCAGTCACTATGAACAAAGTCTCTAGAGGGTTCTGTGAACTTATTGCTTCAATCTAGTTATATCTAGATTAAAGATTCCTGGTCACATATTCTGAACCTCGGACTAAGGATCATGTCTCTTTATCTTTTCCTTGAAAAAAGCTTTTCCCTAGCATCTTTAAAACCCTCTTGCCGGGCTTCCCTGGTGGCGCAGTGGTTGAGAGTCCGCCTGCCGATGCAGGGGACACGGGTTCGTGCCCCGATCCCGGAAGATCCCACATGCCGCGGAGCGGCTGGGCCCGCGAGCCATGGCCGCAGAGCCTGTGTGTCCGGAGCCTGTGCTCCGCAACGGGAGAGGCCACAGCAGTGAGAGGCCCGCGTACAGAAAAAAAAAAAAAAAAAAAAAAAACCCTCTTGCCTCGCTTCAGTGTTTAATTCATTGGCCTTATAAGACACCTTGACAAGACCACCGGTCTATTAACACTAGTTCTTATAGTACTTAGAACAACACTGATCATAGAATTAATTCTTTACAGCTGATTTCTCATTATTAACCTGAAGAAACTTATTTAGTTAATACCTGTCTCACACTTAGCATTATTCCATTGTTTCTTCATGAACTGGAAATAGGGCTCCATAAATACAACCTAAGCTCAAAGTGGAGTGTTTGAGGATCAAAAGCAACAATGGAAATACAAACAGTGGGAGAACACTTAAATAGGTGAGAAAAAAAAAACCCCAAAAAACAGGGATCAAAATAAACAACTAGTTTAAAATAAATCAGGCACGTGAGACATCCAACTTTTTCAACACTATAGCAATAGGGTCCCTTAACAAAAACAGAGGATTTTTACCAAATTTCTTAGCCAGGTAACTCCACACCTTGGTCATCCTAGGGTTTCATCCCGCAAACCACTAATTCTCAACTACCACCCATTTCTTTTTCTCTTCATCTCTACATTGAGCAAACCTACTCTTGATCTCCTTACCCTTTGGCCAGCCATTTCACCTTCCCAACAATGGCATGTGCACTGTAAATGATCAGAGTCAAGAACAGGACGCTGTCATCCTAAAGTTATTTTCAGCAAGATTCAATGTGTGCTCACTAATCATAAGATCTATGAACAATAGCATGACTTTGTTAAACCAAATTAAACACTCATCATTCATAAATCCTTACTTAAGTCATATGTTTTTAAATCTGTCTACTCTTAGTTTTTCTCTTTCCTGCTTGTTTTTTGTTTGTTTGTTTGTTTGTTTGTTTTTGCGGTACATGGACCTCTCACTGTTGTGGCCTCTCCCGTTGCGGAGCACAGGCTCTGGACACACAGGCTCAGGGGCCATGGCTCACGGGCCCAGCCGCTCCACGGCATGTGGAATCTCCCCGGATAGGGGCACAAACCCATGTCCCCTGCATCGGCAGGCGGACTCTCAACCACTGCGCCACCAGGGAAGCCCTCCTGCTTGTTTATTAATCTACTCTGTTAGAGTCAGCGACCTTGTGTTATTCTTCTGCATGTCCCCATTGTCTGGCATTCAGCCTGGTATGTAATATGTGCTAAAATATCAACTACAACTGAGCTTTCAATATGACCTACTGCTTTATACATCTACTTATAGGTTGATAGTTAATACCATAGAGTCTAAAATTTTGTTACATTTCAAATGAATGTACTTTGTTTGCTTTTCTCTAAATGCAACTCCTAATACTTCTACAGATTTAAATTAATAAGCATGGAGTTTTACCATCCTATGGTAACTTATAGATTTTATAGTACACTCTTTTTCCCCCAGGCAATTATACATAAGTTAAATAAGAATAACCACAGACAAAAATAATAGCTCTAGCACTGAATGTCAAAGAGTGTCACTTAATATTTGCCATTTTTTTGTCATGACATTGTATCAAATGTCTACCACAAACAGAAAATTCACTTAATCACATGACGATTTTATTTTAAAAGGCAACAATAAGATTTCCAAGGAAACCTTGCTAAAAATGTACTTTGAAAGTAGTATAAATAATTGGAAACTGATTCTTTCACATCCACAAGCTCACTAATGCCCTCGAACATTTTTAAAACAAGATTTTAAATATTAAGAGCTCTTTCTTTCTTAAATTTTTCTCAACGTTTCAGTAACCTGTGTTACTGAGAGGAAATGATGCAACAAGGATAAAACAGGTCTATCACAGTGAGCTCTAGCCTCATGCTGTGTGAAAAACAAACCAAGTTTCCCCTGTACAAAGCAGGTTGCCAAACAATAATTATCTTTGTTCTTCTAGGTTAAAAGATTGTATCTTTAACTTGTTTAAGGAAAGACCACATGCCCCAGCCCCTGTCACAGAAACTAAGTTAGAAACTATCTAAACGATATATATTTAAATGTAATATTCAACTACTTTATAAGAGAGACAGACTCTGTGGTTTATGAGGAAACAGCTCATTTACATCCCAAAGGATCTCTCAAAATCATAAATTCCATGAGCCTTTGACAGCTTGACTTCAGGCATGGAGATGTGGAGATGTTTGATCTTTAGCGAGCATAACTTGTAGAGAGAGAAGCAGGACTTTATTCATTACACATTTGCCAAGGATATTCTTTTCAACTTCCTTTGAAGATGGAAAATACTATGATTTTGGACGAGGAAGTTCATCTATCTCTGCATAACCCTCACTTGGGGCAATACATTTTTATGTGACATTCAAATAAGTGCTTTCTATCAGAAATTATGCATGGTACTCATATTATCCAGAGAAAAGAGGAACTGGGGAGAGCAAAAAACTTAACTTTGATGGATCTTCCTAGAACTTTTAAGTTGAATAGAACCTAAACTCCATAAACTTGGAATTATTGTATGATGATAATGCATAGTAACCAGATGAAGTTTTCCCCCTAATTTACTCTTTCTAAACGTGTTACTTTAGATAGCATACAGTTTTAAAATACATTAAGCATATCCACAAAGGGTTTCTTTATATTTGAAGGAAGAAAAGAAAATAATAATGCTTTAAACTCTGTAAATATAAAACTGAAAACTTAGCTGGAAGACCTAAACTATCTATGCATTTTCTTTCAAACTGATATATTCAACCCAAAGGTCAATGTAGATGATTTTAAAATTGCTTAGTTGTACCATTTTAGGTTTCTCTCATCTTTAACATTGTTAACAGATTAAAAATTAATGCAAACAGCATTGGAGGCTTTAACTCTCTAAGGATTCCTAAGCCTTTAGAATAATAGCTGGAATAGCCTCAATTCATTTTTGTATTGTAAAAGTAGAATGATTTTTAAATTATAGTCCCAATGATGACCAAAAATAAATAGGAAAAAAATTAAGAAGTGTTTAAGCTAACAAACAGAACATTTTCCATGGGTACTGTGTGCTTAGGAATGGGCCGGGGGGAGGGGGAAAGAGTCAATATTACAAATAATAACAAAAGGAAGGAAAGGAAAAGCTATACGGAAAAGCTTCGTAATGAAACCCAATTAGAGCTAACACTACAAAGATATACTTTCTGTCCACTTTCACTACCTATTTTGCATCATGGATGCTTTGAACAGCTAAAATATATATACATAATTTGCCAATTAGCACGACCGTGTAAAAGTTGGAAAATTTCCTCTGGTCATATTATTCACTATTAACCGAGGTTAGCCAACTAGTGTATGTCCCCTCCCAGACCACCTATGGTTAAGTAGTGAAGCTAGTGCTTAAACAGGATTTCTGACTTGAAACTCCACACACTTCCTACTTTATCACACTGCCTTTAATTATTTTAATTCTGACTTCCCTCAATTCTGCACTACATTTACTCTCTGATTTTTAATTAACTATATAAGTCACTGGCTTTCACACTCTTTCTTCTCTTTTCTAAATTCAACTTGACCAGTAAAGAAGATGATGTTTAGAGTCAGTCTGATCAGGTTTATGTAATATCTGCCTTTCAGCCTTTCAGAATTTCTGTGATATTTAAAATAAATATTCTTGCAAGACTTCAGCACTTAAGACCCTGATAATAAACATGATGTTCCTGACCATAGCAATTTTTAGGACTATTTTTCTTGCATCATATTGACTCCTTAGGTTTTTAATTTTTCCTCAGGTTTTCACATGGACCATCTCAAAAATGATCTGTTGCTCACTAATTTCTCTAATTAATGTCACTAATAATATTGAGAAATGTTATGAAACTAAGCAACAGATTCCCACATTATAATGAACATATTTGAAAATCATTATTTACTGGTCTGTTGTTACAAATTTAGATTTCTGGACCCTCTGTCTAATATGAGCATTTTTTGGTTTCCATTTCAATAACTACAGACTGTTCAATTAGGGGGTAATTTGCACTTATGAATAAATTTGGTGGCCAGTAGAGTCACTGACCTTACATGCATTACAAAAAATTTTTTTCTTAAAATTATTTACTTCACTAAAAACGTCAGCTCTGTTCTTTTCCTTTCTAACTATTATGGAGAAGCTTGAATATTTGCAGAAGTAGATAGAAAATTATAATGAAACTCCATGTACCCATTATCAGTCCCAATGTAATCAATTCCTGGCCAATCCTACCCCACCCACACCTCATCTATTTTATTCTCTGGCATACTCTGTAGAAGCAAATTTCAAGCATCATATCATCTCATCCATATTTGAGTATGTGTATGTCCAAATAATAAGCAGTTTTAAAATATAACCACATATATACACTAGTATGTATAAAATGGATAACTAATAAGAACCTGCTGTATAAAAAAAATAAATAGAATAAAATTCAAAAATTCAAAAAAAAAGAATATAAGAATCTGGCTAAAATCCTTCTTTTGACATGATTTGAACTTATTCTGCCAAATAAGAAGTTTTGTCAAATCTTGACAAAATATGCATAAACTGAAAATGTGTTTGCTTGTTAGAAACATATATGCTCATTTTGGAACACGTTGGTATTTTTCAAGAAGATAATAAATCATTTTGACTATTAAAAAAATATAACCACAATATTATTATCCCACCATAAATATCATAATTTATTAATATCATCTAACATCCAGAGTCTATTAAACTTCCAATTATTTCATAGATTTTTTTTTTTTTTTTTTTTGCGGTACGCGGGCCTCTCACTGTTGTGGCCTCTCCCGTTGCGGAGCACAGGCTCCGGACATGCAGGCTCAGTGGCCATGGCTCACGGGCCCAGCCGCTCTGCGGCATGTGGGATCTTCCCGGACCGGGGCATGAACCCGTGTCCCCTGCATTGGCAGGCAGACTCTCAATCACTGCACCACCAGGGAAGCCCCCTTTTCATAGATTTTTTAAAGTTTGTTTGAATCATGATCTAACAATTCTATACCTTGTAATGGGTTGCTCTGTTCTTACGTTTCTTTTCATCCACAGGATTCCTTGGCATCTCCTTATGTTCCTAGTAACTTATTTGAAGGAACTGGGTTGTTAGTGCTGTAGAGGTTACCACAGCCTGGATTTTGCTGACTGCATAACATGGTGTAGTTTGTAATATAGTCCTCATCCTTCTATTGCTTGAAAATCCAAGTGTTATTGGTGTTATTTTTCTTTCATTGGTTTTCTTTTCTATTTTTTTTTGTTTTTCCTGTTTTGTTTTGAGTCAGAAGAGTCAGTTCTAGATATTATTTCTTTTTTTGTTTTTTTTAAATAAATTTATTTATTTTTTGGCTGCATTGGGTCTTCATTGCTGTGTGTGGGCTTCCTCTAGTAGTGGCGAAAGGGGGCTACTCTTCATTGTGGAGCACGGACTCGAGACACATGGGCTTCAGTAGCTGTGGCGTGTGGGCTTCAGTAGCTGTGGCACGTGGGCTTAGTTCCTCTGCAGCATGTGGGATCTTCCCGGACCAGGGCTCGAACCCATGTGCCCTGCGTTGGCAGGAGGATTCTTAACCACTGCACCACCAGGGAAGCCCTAGATATCATTTCAATGGTTGGTTATGTTTTGCCTTATATTTCACCAACATTTTGCCTTTTTGTGGCTTCCAAACTTTTACCCATGGGTCTTTGCATTGCCCTCTAGTGCTACATAATGAGAAAATCCAATCTTAAAGGACCTGAGCACAAGTCTTTTCATTTCACTGTGCCTCTTACCATCATGGTTCTCCTCTTCTGAATGTACTGGCTTGTCAATGTCAATTTTAAAATGTGCTCCTGGAGCTAAAAATGATATTCTGTATGTGGTCATTGCTTCTCTTGATCAGGAGAACATAACCCAGAAGTGATTAAGCTTTGAACCTAGTGCTTCATCCTCTTCCTCCTCCCCCAGCTTCAAGTCACCTCCACTTAGGCCAGAGTAGCCACTTCCGGTTTTGGCAAGATAAACACAGATATGGAGGTTGCATCTTCTCCTGGTCTTAATTTCATCATCTGTTGCTCTGGGTTATCTAACTTGTGTGTATAGTTATTAAACATTCTGCCTGTGTATTTTTAAATTTTTTTTCTTGAGAGCAACAATGGGTACTCTTATGCAAAGCAGAGCAGTACATAAAATAAATGACCATTTTTGCTCTAAATTTTGAACGTCAAACCCTCTCAAATGTTTGTGACAGAAGCAGTAAAATGTGGTTAAACTAATAGGAAAGAATTCCTTACATAGTACAATAACCCTTCTGAACCCTGAGGTTGTATAACAGTTTAGAAGTTGAGAGTTTGACATCCCTTCTCTAACTTGAAAAAAAAAGAACTTCCTTTAACTACTTATTCTAGTAAATGCTAATTTAATTGTATATAGGCTCTCTACCAACTTGAATCTATTGCAGAAAAATTTGTATTTTCCTATATTCTGGAGGTAGTTGGACCCAGAGAACACAATTATATGAATGTTATTGTAAAACATAATTTGACTGTGTGTTAGTTAATTGGCAATTTGAAAACATTATCTATTTTCCAACTTTTAAAAAAGTCTCCATGTTTTTAACAAAGCTATTAAGAATTAACTAAATTTTACTGTCATCAAACTTACTCAAAAAGTATTTTTACATAGTGATATATTCTGTCAAATAGATGATGAAATTGGTAGTCGAAAGTTCATATGAACCTCAGAAGGGGAAGCTAACTTTGGCATTTGTCTAGGAATAACTGGGCCTCTGGAAAGAAGGCAGAAGGCTATTTATAACTCAAAACCTTAGTACTGTTTGAGTCAGATCCAGTCTGGGGCCTGATCTAACCTACCCAATGTAGCAGGGGCCAAACCAGAACAGGGGTCTAGTACAGGTCCCTCCCAACCTCTGAATTAACACCAGGCTGACTATTAGTCTCACGCAGCAAAAGGAAGTATTTAACATGCCTCTGGAGTCAGAGATCTGAGTGTGAATCCTAGCTACACCATAAATAGCTGTGTGAATTCAGGCAAATTTCTAACCTCTCTAAGCCTCAGCTTCCTATTCCATAAATAGCAATAATAAAAGTATCTATCTCATTTTGCTGTCCTGAAGATTAAATGGTCATGTTACCTTTGACATATAATGTCTTCTGAATAAATATCAGTGGTTATTATCATTATCATTATAATTATTAATTTATCATAGCTAAAATCAAAGATATTGTTTCTCTAAAGTCCTTTGCGGTTCAACTTTGTTCTAATTTTAGTTCATCTGTTGCTCTGTACCTGAAACACAATTCCATATCTAACATTACTTCCTTTCTTCTGTCAGATGAAGTAAGCCAGCTTGGAATATGCACTGAAAATCTATGTGAGGAACTCAGTAAGGTTTACAGATATGCCGTGCATTATAGTTGAGTAAGCACCACAAGAAACACTAACTCTATCCTCAGACCTCCCCCAATTATCAGTGACCACGAGAGAGTTGTATAATCTCCATGACCTTCAGTTTTATAAAAATTGAGGTGAGGATGGTGGACTTAAGCTTTCTAAGGGACTACTCTAGCTCTGTCTTAAGTACTACAAGGTGTCTGCTTGCTTTGTGATCAATGGATGAGAAGAATAATCAGTATATGTCTAAGGCTACTGATGTTGTGCTTACATTTCAATAATGTGTCCAAAAGTGGCAGCAAAAGAAATAACAGATGAGAGGAAAGAATATTCCACGTTGACGGAACAAGTTGTACCAAGGCTCTGCACAAAAGTACACCTCTTATAAAACACTGAAAGAAGGCTATTGTAGCTGGGGCACAAAAAGTGAGAATCATGAAGACAAAATGAAAGGTGTGTAGTAGAGCAGCATGCAAGAAACTTTGGATGAACAGAGAATGACTGTGGTGCTAACCTTAAAAGGTAAGCTCATCTGAGTTGTCAGTCTAATTATCATTTGAGAAATATGATTAATAAATCATTCCAGAAAAGGAAAAAAGTAGATAACTAATGCGATGTTCAGATGACATATATCCTACGAACTGTTAAGGCCAGGGAGTAGAAAATGCCCATCACCTAGGAACTAGATGGCGTTTTTACATTTTTAATTCATTACTAATTCAATGATTTTTTTTTAGAGGTGACAACAAGAGGTCGTCCAAGCTCCCTTTAAACTCTCCATGGGGAGAAGACAGAAACATAAGTTCTATTCCATAATCTGGAATTTTCCTGTAAAAACATTTATGAATCAAGTGTGAAGGTCTACAGAGCATAATCCACAGGCAAGTGAAAAATGTTTTGGCCAAGTGACCCGAATCAGCTGGCAGTTCACGCCCCATGCAGAGGTAGGGAACATATTCACAGGTATCTTAATAACTTGTGCAAGGCTAAGTGAGACATTTTTATAGATAGCTGTCTTTAAGACCATCTAAAGGTCACATGATGCAGAATATCTAAGGAATAAGAAAAATGCTATTTATATTTAGTTAGCAAATTCTGAACTAAAATTGGTAAAGAAGAAACCTAATATCCTCTTAGAGAAATGAAAAAACACAAACTAGATTTAAGGGAGCTGGCTTCTAATCTTGGCAATGCTGTGGTTTTGAGCAAGTCTCCAAATATCAGAGTTACAGCTTCTATTTTTGCAAAATGGAGATAATAATGCTAACTTAATTGAATTCTGTGAGGTTTAAATAAGTACATACACATAAAGTCCTGAGCAAAATACCTGATACATAGAAATCTCTCAGTAATTATTTCTATTAATTTGGGGTACTAAATTTCTTAGTGGAAGATGCAAGTAAGACAATTCTCCTTGTAAGTAGTGACTGAAAATCTTAAACTCTGAAATGACCATGTGCCCATACTAATATCTACCCAAAGAGCCAAAACCACACATTCTCTTTTTTCAGTTGTCTGATTAAAAACAAACCAGCTCAGCATTAGACTTGGAAGCTGTGGAGAGCACCACCTGTCTGATTTGCTTACAGCTGTCAGAAGCAAATTTTAGATCCACCTCCCAAATTTTACCCCAGCTAGAACTGGATTGTGCCTGTATTCAAAACACTTTAGTTGTCTTAAAGATAGCAAAAAATATATATATAATTATATATGTACATATATTTTGCATATATTATATTTGGACGAAATGATTGCTATCATGGTCGAATAATAAAAATGTTTTAAGGTGTGGCACATACCTTTTCAGAATAAGCTTTAAAACAGAAAAGCATATAGCTTTTCAGAATAAGCATGAAAACAGAAAATATTTAATATAGATTCATCATGTAGAGGTAAAAGACATGAGTGCATGAAAAGAATCAGAATCAAAAGCTTAATTACTCTATTTTTAAAACCATACTGATTTAAAGTGATTTTGTGCAATTCCAAACCTTGTCTCTGAATACCCACCAACATACATATAAAATTTTTAGGTATATAAATCTTATATGTGTGTGTGTGCATATATTTATATACTCGAGTTAGAAAGGAAAACAAATTTAAGATCTCCAATTTGATATGCCATAAAGCAAAATGCTCAAAATCAGTTCTCTAAGTTTCAACATTAAATGCAACATTTTAAGTTCATCGTGGTCTCCAGCCTTGCATGCAAACCTTGTAATTTTTGCTAGGTAAGATATCAGCCCTAACGTTGCATGACCATAGCTATTTATAGAGGTATGGGTAACAACTGTTAACTAGTGGGGCCCTTGGCATCGCAAATAGCAGTTTCCACATGCAAAATTTCAGAGAAACTCCTTTTCACTCCCCAACACACACATCTGCCAGCCTCTCAGCTCCCAAACCCACTTCTTTGATCCCATATAGAACCATCCATCAAGATAACTATCTAAAAGCAACATTTTAAGAGGACACATTGACCATCAATGGGACTGTCAACTTCCACCTTTTTCGTTTTTGTTTTTCTAGTTGATACTATTGGAAAATGCTAGCAATACCTTCAGCCGTGATCTCAGTCATGGTGGTTGGAGAAAGGAAAAGGCAGGCAAAAATTCCGGTCAAGTGGCCCTTTGCAGAATAATTTAGGTTTGGAGAACTCTGATAGGGGGCTCTGTGTGAAAGCGTGAGGGCTCTTCCTTTTCCTGGCTGTTTCTGCTGCTCCTTTGTTGTCCTGTTGAACTTTGTCTCTTCTCTGCAGAGTTCTCCCCCCTGGAAACAACCTGAGCCCTTTCCAAGCAGCACTTGTGGCTCAGGCAGAAGTATCAGCTTCGAACAAAAATAGCTTCATCTCCCTAGGACTCTTCAGCACTTTTTTTTTTTTTTTTTTTTTTGGCACTCTAAGGGACACACACACCAGCTCTCCAGCCCCAAAGACAGATAGGTCAAGAAAAGGCAAAGGAACCAGAAAGTACCGTCTAAGCCCCTACAGTTTCCCTAAGATAATTACAGATTTGGGGGTCTATGTCACAAAACATGAAATAAAGAGTTGAAAGTAATCTTATCCATGATAGCTCAGATTTATTCTTAGTGCCCTTAAAGCTCAGAACATTCCTCATCCCCTTATTTGGTGTGGGGAGGATCCTGTAATGTCTACCCAAGGCAAAGGGGAGGGTAGTCTTGTCATTTTCTCCAAGTTGATTCCCTATTGGTCTAAATCCATTTGGCAAGTGCAGTTATTTATATTGGGCTACACTTAAAGTTGCAACTATTAAATCCTAAGGCTTTCCTGTAGGAGATTAAGATTGTCCAAACACTGGCTAATAAGAAATATGTAATGTGAAGTTATATTGACACTTGAGAACTGATGAATTACTAGGTTCTTCATTCTTTTTAATACTTTCATGAAAACGAAGTACCTGAATTTATCTATGAAGTAAAAGAAAGGGAAGGTGGCATAAAGTTTAGAAGCCTACAGCTCATATTTTAGTAAAAGATTTCAACTTTTCTCTATTTCAACTTCAAAAAAGTAAAATAAAAAGGATCATAGCAGCTAACAATTAGCCAAATTGGCTGATTAGCATTTCACCTTCCCACTACTAGACAGGTGTTAATGAGCAGAGAAATATTCAATAGCTGGCAGTTAGAAGGAGGAGTATCAAAGGGCATTGATAATCACACACTCTAGCCAATCTGTGAATAATCAGGGGTTGACTACACTTACCTTTTATTTTACTCTCATATTCAACCTAACAAATGTTTGTGGTTTAAACTTTTAGCCTTAACTTGCTGGCTTTGATTGTCAGAACCTCTTGAATTTGCATGGTACTTCAGAGATCAGAAAACAAAGTCACCCATGTTGTTTTAATATTTGAGACTCAGAAGAGTGCTACAACAGCTATTTCCTTTGCCTCTGTGTTGGCAGCTCTGTATTTGCTGCCCCAATTCCTACAATAGGAAGTGCTCATATACCAGCTGAATAAATGGGTTAGGAAGTAAGCAATCTTAATTCACAAAAGAGGAAATAATTCTGGGTAGCTCTCATGATTTATACAAGATTCTACACCTAGGGCTGGGCTTGGGGCTTTTGACTACAAGTCTGATATCTTTCCAGGAAGTGAGACTTTGTTGCAGACAATGCCATTTGTAGGCAAAGGGAGGACCACAAAAAATTAGGTCCACCAATGGATGGAAAGATGCAAACTCCTAGCAGCATCCCCCTGGAGCCCTGGGTTGGTGCCTACTTTTTAAGGTGGGGAAGAGGAGCCCCCCAAAAACAGAGCTCTCCTCACTTTGCCCCCAAAGGCATCTCCATTCAGTATCACCACAGTGCTTCCAATTTGAAGAAAACATTGTGCTTTGAATCTCCATTTGGCAGTCACTTTCATAGTCTTTCACTGTAGTTAACTGATGAAATAGTAATTCCTTATGTAACTCATTAAGAACTTACATTAAAAAGTTGAAACAAGACTAGAGAGCAAGACCAGTGATTGATGTTACTCTTAAATTCCTAATCACTAATTTCATGTCATACATACTAGAAGGAAAACGAAGAGTAAAAATATTCTAGCTAAACATGTTTATAGGATAACAATCTTTTAACCCATTTATTGGATGAGTTTATGAATTTTCTTAGACATTAAGAAATCAGTATATTTCTCATTTTGAAAAGTTACTAGAACTCTTTCAAATTATTTGAAACCCAATTCATAAAATGTCTTTGCGTTTCAAATGGAACTCTGAGAAGCTTTCCAAAGTGAAGCAACTGACATTCTTCTAAGGCTACACATCTCATTTTTCAGGACAAAGAACAAAATATTACAAATAATACATTTGCCTTTCTTCATTTTTTTGATCTTTTTCATTTTAAACAGATATTCACTTTAAAGGAACAACCGTTCACTGGAATCTTTCAACATGACCTAAAAGTGGTGGTTCTCTCTTCTCAGTGATAGCTTCTGATGTACTTTCACATTTTCCATTGCTGTAGGATCAGCACAGATAGGCTTATCCTGGTTTTGCATATAGGGACCCTTGTTCCTGTATGCATTATTAACTGGCCTGGTCTCTATAAGTCAATGGCAAACCATGAAAGCTTGTTCTCCTAGAAAATGTTTCATTTTGTCCAAGCCACTTCTCCAACCTGATTATACTGATCATTATGCCTTGTGATTTTCACTAGATATTCTAAATATTCAAGTTAGCAGCCAAAAACATTCATTCTTAGAGCATTTAAAAAAAGAATCTGGCTTCTCTGCCAGCTATTATCATAAACTAACAATCAGTAAGACATATTCTATATTTGACTATGAACAAGATATTTTCATCCAAACTGAATTTTAGAATGTAAAAAGATTCAGGAGGCAAGGAGAGAAGTGTTTTGATGATTTTTGGTTTCCACCAAAAAAAAATCATAAAATAAAACAAAATTAAAAAAAAATTAATTATTTTAAGACCATACTACATTGTTTTGTTCAGTGCCAATTTGTGTTTTTTATAGAGCAGTGAGGAGAGATGTAAATAGAGGTAAATAGCTATTTATCATCAGTCACCTATTTTTCAAGGACTAGGGATTTTTAAAAGAAAGCAAAGTTTTAGGGCTACTTCTCAAGATCTTCCATTTATTAATTCACAGACATGAACAGCTTATACTTGAAAAGCCTATACCTAAATTTGTGTTAAACAGAAATAAAACAGTAAGAAATGTGTATAATATTATATGTTTAAACTGAGTGGGAGTAAATTTATGGGTATTTAATTAGGATAGAAAGTGCTCATTCCTTGGATCTTAAAATAATGATAGGTGTAACTTTTATGTGTGTCTAAGTTTTCAGGTTCATTTTAATAGAAGACAAAAATAAATAACCAACTAGAATGCTTTTGGGAAAAAAGGGGGGCAGCTACTGTTATACTTCTTTGGTTGAAGTAGCTTACAGGGGAAATATACAAAAGAGAAATCCTTTCTTTTAGCTTTGTAGGTGAAGAAAAACAGCAAAAACAAACTAGGTATGGAAAGAATAAATACTGGCTTATTAAACTTTAGAATGAACAAATATAGAAGAAACTAGGATCATTGAAAGTGAACTTAGGGACCATTGGATTGTATTTACTTTCATCTGACCTTGAAATCCCATCACATGACCAAGAAATTCCTCTGAAGCTCACTTGATAAACAGTCTTCAGAATCACAAGAAAAGCCTCAATTGAACTATTAGTTCATTAATCTTACTTGATCTCAGCATTGCTGTTCACTTTATTTTAAATTGTTTTGTGTTCTGTTTGTGCCATGGAAAATCTCCTTCTGTCCTCATTACATTCTCTAACTGGCCTGTGCTCACTGCTTTAACCAAATGCTGAAAGCCATTCCATAGGTTTGGCTTTACCAACTGATTATTTAGGAACTGTGTAATCCAGCTCGTTTCAAATGACAAAAGGCTTTCCAGTGCAATTAAAAACTTTCCTCTCTTTAACCCTGACTCATGAATAGCTGAGTCTCCAATATCAGGCTTCACACACATTTGACTCTGTCCAACATTTCTCTCATAAATTTGCCTACGTCAATCCAGTCTTCAATTAAGATGCTCCTTTGTTATTTTTTTTTTTTTTTGTGGTACGCGGGCCTCTCTCTGTTGTGGCCTCTCCCGTTGCGGAGCACAGGCTCCGGATGCGCAGGCTCAGTGGCCATGGCTCACGGGCCCAGCCGCTCTGCGGCATGTGGGATCTTCCTGGACCGGGGCACAAACCCGTGTCCCCTGCATCGGCAGGCAGACTCTCAACCGCTGCACCACCAGGGAAGCCCTCCTTTGTTCTTAAAGACTCCTTTCTCTGAAGAGCTGGCTTCTATCCACTACCACTGTCCTCTTTATGAGGACTGACAACATCTCATAGTAGGTGGCCCCTGTGGAGTCCATAATTCAGACTACTGCTTGCTGCTCTGTAGTCTATCACACATGACCTTCACTCTGTGGTCCTGGTTGCTATTCAAAAGCAATTTATGATTTATATATTTTTTGTTTTCTTATAAAAGCATCAATACTTTTCTTATAAAAGATAAATTATTTGCTGATCAGTTCTTAGATACAAATTTTTCTCTGAAAATAATATAAATGGATATTTCTATTTGCTAATTTTGAAAAAATTCACAATGTCATCATCTTGTTCTTTACATTTTGATGTTTTGCATTATCAATGATATAATCTGTTATACCTGTATATCACAACTGAATACCAACTAGAGTCACTAACTTTGCGAGCTTACTTAAAAGTAAGGAAATAACATACTCATTAATTCCATTGTGCACTCTCTCTCTCTCTCTCCACACACACACACCCACACACACTCTTTACTGTGTCCTGAGCACTAGGCTAGGTTCTAGTGATATCAAGATGAGCAAGACAAGGTTTTGTCTTCAAGGAACTCACAGTCTAGTAGGAGAGTAAAAAAGGTATACCAAAAATTATAGTGCAGACTGGTAAGTTCTAAGTACAGTAAACACTATGCATTGGATGACAGAAAAGGAGTTTCAATGCAACAGGAAAGGCTTTAAGAGTAAGAAATACTAGAATTGGGTCTTAAAGTGTAAGAAATTATTTAAATAAATGATCAATTGAGGACATATCAATACTTTCCAAGAAGATGGAACAACTCCAAAAATATTATAAAGGTTTAAACATAATGAACTTTAAATACTTCAGTAATCCCTTCACAGGGTACTTAGAAGGGAGCTCCACAAGAAAAAACAAGAGAATAAAAAAGAGCCAGATACTTAAGTGTCTTATAAGCCATACTAAGATTTTTGGACTTAACTCTAATTTAGTATGACACTGAAGTATTTTAAGCAAGAACATGAAATAATCAAAGTTATCTTTTAGAAATACTGGTCAACAACAGTGATGATTACAGCTTCCTTAAGACAATTTCAAACGAGCCTTAGAAATAGAAGCCAGATTACAGAATGTGGGGCAAATGAGAAATCATAAAATAAAGAGAGAATCTAGAATATACTTCAAAGAAGCTTATATAAAAAGCAAAGGAGTGAGATGGATTAGGAATTAGAGGGGGACACTAGGTACAGTAGGAGATTTTTTAAAGATCAAAAATATATTCATATTTTCAATCATATTTTCCTTTAAAGGAAGGAATACAGGAATGAGGGAGGAGTGATTAATGATCTAGGAGAGGAAAGATAAGGAATACAGAAAAATCTTCAAGCAAATGGAAGGGTAAAGTTAGAGCTCATGTGGACAGTACTTACAAAAAGAAATAAAATTCTTGGTAAAGTAAAAATAATTAAAATGGGACAAATATGGATAATTTTTGACTTACGAAAGGGGAAAAATGAAAGGAATTCATGCCTGATGGCATTGTTTTCTCTGTGAGCCAATGTCATCTGCTGAGAAACAAAGGGTTAGATGTTAGAATGACATCTTGAAGAAAGTTCTAAAGGTTTCAAAAAGCTGCAGAAGTAAAGAGAGAGGCAGCTTCTTAAGAAGTGCAGCGTTCTACTGAGAGGCCAACGAGGTTTATAGACCATAAGTTTGTAGTAACAAATCCATTTATATTAGTTAGTGTAATCAAAGAGGGAAAAACAAAAAGAATTCCAAATACACCTCCTCTAAAATAAAAATAAAAACATATCCCTCTCAGGTTAACAGTTCCATGTTAGTGGGCATCTATAATGGCAGCTCTGTCATCTTTATGTGGCTTCCATTATTGTTCTGATTCTTGGTACTCCAGCTGGCAATGAGAGAAAAAGCTTGCAAGGCTATATGGGTTAAGGCTGGAGGTAGCATGAAGCACTGCTGTTTCTACTCCATGGTGAGAACCTAATTCTTGGTCATACCTAACTGCAAGGGGGTAGAATTGGGGCTGGCCATGACATCCTTCTAAAACCCTATTCCTTGGATTGGATTTCCACCACAGGACTATTTTTGAGTTCTCCGGAGCCATGTTAATAGTTGAGCATTGGAGCAGAGAAGGTAGGTAGTTGGACTGAAATCTCTGGGCAAGTGTGGCCTTAAAGGAAAATTTTAGCTACAGTTAGGCCAAGGCAAGGATATGGAAAGAGCAGTACAGAGATGACAGTTTGGGAGAAAATACATGATTGAAAAGGCTTTTATTTTAAGTAGTGTCTCAGGATTACAGTACATGTTTATAAATCAATCTTTTTGCATTCAGAATGTGTATTACCCTTAACTGCTAAATACATGAAGAGTTGTGACATACTATCAATATTCATGTGAATGAAGTACAAAGACATACCTACCAAGAATTAAATCATTTCAAAAGATTGTATATCAGAGCATTTGACTTCCATTTTGATAAGCAGTTTTTAAGCATTTGTTTATCCAAATCTCTTCTCTCTCTCTCTCTCTCTCTCTCTTTTTATTTGGGGAAGGGAGAGTACTACCATCCAAATGTGCCCCTGCAGAGTATTTCATCAATTCAAATTAAAGATGTATTTTACAGTTGTCACTGATATATGACTTTGAGAATATGAACTGCTGTATAAATGTTAAATGTTCCCATCCTCATGAAAATCACATTTCACCTCAGAGCCATGTCTGGTTTTGCTATTCATTATTCATTTGAAGTCAGAGCTTTCCATTTCCAATATTATAATTAATCTGAATATTATTAAATATTGTCACAAATAGCAGATTGTCAGCTTTCCTTGACCTCCTAACGTGCATTCACTCTCATTTTAAATATTTTATTTTTATTCTTAATCTCCTTCAAAACAAAACAGAACCATTTGCTCTGTGTCTCTAAAAATTCCATTTAACAAAATAGATCCATTCCTCTTTCTTCACTCCATACCCTTTTATTTAACAGGAGTTATTTTCTGTCTTACACGCCCCCAACAGTGTCAGCCTGACTACCTGAAAACCAACGCATGTAGGATTTGCATTAGGAAAAAAGTACGTGTTTTGTCAACTTTACACCCTACACAGAAATCGTGGGCTCTAAGTTTAGAATAGAATTTCAACCAATATAAGTGGTATTTCATGCTGGGTACAAACTGGAGTTGTGAAAGACACTGGGGGTATAAATTCATGCTGTCTTGGCATAGTCAGTAAGTTGAATATATGGCTGGATATAAAGAATAACATAGGGGCTTCCCTGGTGGCGCAGTGGTTGAGAATCTGCCTGCTAATGCAGGGGACACGGGTTCAAACCCTGGTCTGGGAGGATCCCACATGCCACGGAGCAACTAGGCCCGTGAGCCACAACTACTGAGCCTGCGCATCTGGAGCCTGTGCTCCGCAACAAGAGAGGCCACGATAGTGAGAGGCCCACGCACTGCGATGAAGAGTGGCCCCCGCTTGCCACAACTAGAGAAAGCCCTCGCACAGAAACGAAGACCCAACACAGCAAAAATTAATTAATTAATTAATAAACTCCTACCCCCAACATCTTCTTAAAAAAAAAAAAAAAGAATAACATAGAAAGTATCCTGGTCCCAAAAGGTATCACCCAGTAGGGAAGCCTGTTATATACAAGTCAAAGGTTCAGTCCTATCATTTAAAATTGAATTTAAAGTTTTCTATTAAAAGGCAAATAACATTTGGAATACAAAATTAAGTTAGCAATTGGAAAACACATATCCGTCATAGTCAGAAAAGCCACATTTTTTGACAATTGTGCCATTTTGCAGCCCCGCTTATTTATCAGAGCATCTTTTCCCACAAGCCTGGATACAGTCTTATAACCCTCTCCAATACAGCATTCCATGTAGCCACTACAGTTTATCCTAGTTGGCCCCACTTATGAACTTAATAGCCATGCCATGAGCTTGGCAAGGGATTCAGAGGGATGGACTGAGAGGGTTGAGACCCCACTGGAAGGACACATAGGGGCATTTCCAATGCCAAACTTCAAGAACCTCTAAATTTGGTTTAGGGGCTTCTGTACATAAGTGTTCAGCATTATAATCTGCAGAGACAATCAATTCTGACAATTCACTATTTCATTGGAACTATAAAAATCAGCAGTTACTTCAGCTGGTTCAAATTAGAAGGATATATAATTTTGTTTTTGCTTTGGAAATGTTGTGGACTACAGACACGTTTGATTTAGTCACTGATTGCATTTACATTCCACTGGATTAATCTAGTAGCATCATACTTTTTATTTTTAACAGAAAGCTTAAAAGCAAAGGAATGGAAAAGAAAAAAATGTTATTATAAGAAAAAAATTATTAAGCAGCTATTCACAGGCAGGGCACTTATTTCAAAGTGTGATTAGTTTAGTGGTGTCTAGGACAAGCAAGTTAGTAGTTTTAAGGATCTTAGAAATAGCTGAAGCTAATTTTATCATTTTATAGAGGAGAGAACTGAGTGTTGGAAAGACTGAATAACTTGTTTACATTCACATATTTTATGACTGAAAACCTGAACTAGGATCCAGTTGTCCTCTCAGCCCAGAGCTACCTACATTATTCCTTATCCAGGTTTTTTTTCCATATCTAGTCTTTTGGGATTTGAACTAGAACCCCATTTACCATAAATCCTAATTTCCTCTGTCTATTCTGAATCCTAAAAAAGAGGTGGATGGTCTTACATATCTTTGAATCCAGTAATGTAACAGTATCACCAATACTTTCACCATTTTTCAGTTCTGTTCTTAAACACATATTTACTTCACTCTCATGTGATCAAATGGGCATTTCCCACATGGGCATGGCTGCAAATAGTCCCCACTTTACTCAGGTCAATCAAGATATGACCCCAGAAGAAAGACAGTTGTCTTTTCCCAATGTGTGTATATAAATATTATAGGGAAGGGCTCTTATTGGTCTGGTTTAATCACATCCTCAATTAATCTTTGTGATGAGGAGAATGGGACACTTCGATTGCCCCAAAGCAATCTTTTGTGGTTGGAGTGGCTCAGTACAATAATTGGCAACCTCATCAGAAACCTCCAGGATATGGGAGGGGAGGGGACAGAAAGGAGCAGTTGCCCAAGGAGGAGGATGCTATTATCAGAAAATAGTGAGGAATACTAAGCTGAACAAAATAAATGTCTCCTCTTACTCGTGACTATGACTGCAAATACACACACACACACACACACACACACACACAGTCATACATACTTCTTCCTAGATATGCATACCAATACAACTATTCCATGTACAAGTAAAAATACACCCACCTCTTACTCTAAACAAAAAAAAGCATGTAACTTGATTCATCTCCGGTTGATGAGAAATATCTTAACCTGGTCTATATATGTTTTTTAATAATTATGAGTCTAAAGTTAACTAATAAATTTAAATAATCTATACTCCATATATAATGATGGGAAGAGAATAATCTCCTTAAAATGAAAAGAAGTAACGTAGTTTGTCCCTGGTCCAGAATATCTTGCACACTTTGGAAGGGAAGAAGGACTAATTTGTTGTTTCCATTTTCCTTGAAAATGACCACTAATGGTGCCATCATACCATCTTAAAATTGTAGTCTCTCCTTAGCAAAATCCTCAACCTCTTCTCTGTATTCCCTTTACCTTTGTGCTTTCTCAAGGATTGGTTTTCCTTTGAAGACACCTTTTCTCACACAGTCTGTCAAGTAGGGGCAGGATTTTCTCTTGGACCTCAAGGCCTGGAGGAGTTTTGGGTGTCCTTCTTACTTCTCATAATTTTTTCCAAAAGTTTTCTCCTCCTTACTCCAAAATGCATGCTTTTACTATCCCCTTTCTTGTCTTACCATCATTTAATGTCCCAGTAAGCTTCCTCAAGAAAACAGGACTATCGGGCTTCCCTGGTGGCGCAGTGGTTGAGAGTCTGCCTGCCGATGCAGGGGACATGGGTTCGTGCCCCAGTCCGGGAAGATCCCACATCCGCGGCTGGGCCCATGAGCCATGGCCACTGAGCCTGCGCGTCCAGAGCCTGTGCTCCGCAACAGGAGAGGCCGCAACAGTGAGAGGCCCGCGTATGGCAAAAAAAAAAAAAAAAAAAAGAAAAAAGAAAAAAAAACAGGACTATCTATAAAGCCCCCACTGCCTCATCTATTTGCACACTATTGCTTACCCCAAAAATTCCACCCAGTAGGAGATGCCCACAGAGGCCTAGGAACTGCAGGCTGTTGGGAAAAGACTGTGTGTATTAATAGAAATAGTATTTGAACATGTATTATACAGCAAGAACTGTGCTGAGCACTTTTCACAGATTACCTCATTTTATCCTAGGTGTCTTCTCCACTTTTCTCTAAGGTTCATTAGAGCAAGGGCTCTGTCTATCTTGCTCATATAGTCATATTGTATCTCTATTACCTAGCATAGTGCCAGGGCCTTGATATGAGTAATAATGGAAATAATATAAGGATTGAAATAAAACTGAAAATGAACTTTGGTTAAAAATATAAAATGACATCTCTTTCCCAATATTTACTTGAACCTTTTAAGCTTGGATTATTTTGAATGGTTTTATGTTTGTCAAAAGGCTTCCCTAATTGAATTAGAATATTACTGTTAAATAAACATGCCTCAAGAAATTGGATTCAGTTTCAGTGGTTTTCTTCTTTATCTGGTATAATGGGTTTATATATGAAAAGTAATTCCACTTCTAGTAAGGTCAGATGAGGTAATTTGTACCAATTCTCCCACCAAGACAACAAGAAAGGCTGGACAAAGTATTTTTAAAAGCTTATATTTTAGAACTAATAAAACAATGAAGATTGGTTAATACAGTGAGGATGGAAGCTCAGCTTATGAGCTTCTCTTTCCTTCAGGTTATTTGTTATTTCAGAAGGGGTAACTGAAGCTTAGGTTGAGCTCCACTTTTGACAGTCTTCAGGCACTAGGAAAATGGAGATTTGGAGCACAGGCTCTCATGAAAGAAAATAGACTTGATGAACACCCCTCACTGAAAGGCAGTACCTGCGAATCCAAAATTCACCAAAGGGTGAATCCAAAATAGTCTTCCACAGAGACTGCAGCTCAGCCTCATATAATATTAAATCTAAAAATTATATAAAGATAATTCTGAAAGGCTATTTCCCCAAGATACCTGGCCAAAGCAATAATAAGTAACAAATCCTTTCTGGAAGAAAGTAATATCCTAAGGCATAGATTATTGCTACCAAGTGTTTGCAAAGATAGTTGGAAGACATAGTTAAAAATATCCAGGCAAAAAGACAGAAGACAGCACGAACCAGCAGAAGCAGAAACAACAGGCATCAGTAAAAGTCTACAAAATCCTCTGATATTAGAGATATCAGATATTGATTTTAAGATAATTCTGTTTACTATGTTCAAGAAGATAAAAGACAAGATGGAGAATTTTGAAAGAGAACAAATAACTATAAAAATGGAAATCATAGAACTGAAAAAACACAGTAACTGAAACTAAGGACTCATTTGATAGGTTTTAGAGCAGATTAGGCACAGCTAAAGGCTGAAGTCTGGAGAAAAGACTGGAAAACGTAAATGATGCTGTATAAGACAATGATGATTGAGAGAATGTCTATTAGGTGTACAAATGGAATTCTCAAAAGACAGATAATATTATAAAAGATAATGACTGATAACTTTCCAAATTTGAAGAATGTCATCAAGCCATAAATTCAAGAATCTTGAAAAACCTCAGGCAGAATGAATGCAAATAAACCACTCTCTTTAATGGCTGAGTAATAGGACCTAGTGTATAGCACAGGAAACTCTGCTCAATATTATGTAACTACCTAAATGGGAAAAGAATTTGAAAAAGAATAGATACATGTATATGTAACTGAATCACTTTGTTGTACACCCGAAACTAACACAACATTGTTAATCAACTATACTTCAATGTGAAATAAAAAGTTATTTCCTGAAAAAAAAGTAAATAAACCACTCTCAGGCACATCAGTAAAACCAGAGATTAAAAATGGAAAAATAGTTTTAAATATAGCAAGAGAAGACTAGAAAGTTTACCTTAAAAGATGCATCAGCTGAGACTAACAGGTAACTTTTATGTATAAAAAATTTCATGATAACCATGATATCAAACCAGACATGAACATTACAAGAAAGAAGAATTACAAGTTAGAAAATTTCTTTATAAATATAGATGTGAAAATTCTAAACAAAAATTAATAAACCATCCCAGCAATATATAAAAGGATAATACAGCCATATCCCATTTGGATTGATTCCAGGAATATAAATTTGGTTTAACATTTGAAAATCATTGATATAATTTATAACCAAATAAAGGAGAAAAAGTATATGACCATCTCAATAAACACAGAAAAATTATTTTATGTAATATAATATTCTTTGATGTATGTATGGGTGTTTATAATATTAAGCATCTTCTTTAATCTAACAAATGACCATTACACAAAACCTACAGCAACCAACTCATCTAACTGTGAAATGTTGAAAGTTTTCCTTGCAAAAGTGGGAATAAAACAGAGACATTTCTATTTAATATTGTACTAGAGCATATAATAAATAATAAGGAAATAAATAATAAAATGTTAAAAGATTTGAAAGGAAGAAATATAGCTGTCATTAATCATCACTGACATGATTGTTCACATAGAAAATATACAATAATCTGAAGATAAACTATTAGAATTAACAAGTGAGTTTAATAGGTAAAAACCTATAAAATCACTTTGGCAAAGCAGTATTATTACTAATTCTTCTCTGAAGCACATACCCAATATAAATGCAAACACATGTACCATATGTGCCACAAGAGATTTCTATAAAAGTGGTCCTAGCAGTATTGTTAGTAATAGCCAAACACTGAAAACAAACTCAATACTCATGAACAATAGAATGGAAAAATTGTGGTATATTTATACAATGGATTACTGTTCAGTAAGGAAACTGAACAAACTACAACTATGTGCAACAACATGAATAAATTTCATAGCCTAATGTTCAGTAAAAGAAGCCAGACAGGAAAGACTACATAGCATATGGGCATCATTCTATTTGTATAAATTTAAAAAATAGGCAAGTGTAAATTATAACACTTGAGAAAGCATGCTTAGATGGACAACTATCAAATAAATCAAGGAAGCAATTGCCATTTAGAAGGAGTCTATCTTTTAGAAAGAGAAAAGGATTACTATGGACAATGGGGGGTGGGGTATGAGATGCTGGCAATGTTCTATTTTTTGATCTGGGTGATCACTGCATGAGCATTTATTTGCTTTGTGTTAAATCACATGTATATTTTTTCTACATGTACTATGTATTTTATAATTATAATATTTTTATTAATTTTTATTGGAGTATAGTTGCTTTACAATGTTGTGTTAGTTTCTACTGTATAGCAAAATGAATCAGCTATACATATACATATACCCCTCTTTTTTGGATTTCCTTCCCATTTAGGTCTCCACAGTGCGTTAAGTAGAGTTCCCTGTGCTATACAGGATAATTTCATTAGTTGTCTATTTTATACATAGTACCAATAGTGTATATATGTCAACCCCATCTCCCAATTCCTCCCACCCCCGCTTCCCCCTTGGTATCCATACATTTGTTCTCTATGTCTGTGTCTCTATTTCTGCTTTGCAAATGACATCATAATTTATACCATTTTTCTAGATTTCACATATATGTATTAATATACGATGTTTTGTTTTTCTTTCTGACTTACTTCACTCTGTATGACACTCTCTAGGTCCATCCACATCTCTACAAATGACCCAATTTCATTCCTTTTTAGGGCTGAGTAATATTCCTTTGTATATATGTGCACACACCTTCTTTAATTTTTTTTGCGGTATGCAGGCCTCTCACTGTTGTGGCCTCTCCCGTTGCGGAGCACAGGCTCCGGACGCGCAGGCTCAGCGGCCATGGCTCACGGGCCCAGCTGCTCCGTGGCATGTGGGATCTTCTTAGACCGGGGCATGAACCCGTGTCCCCTGCATCGGCAGGTGGACTCTCAACCACTGCACCACCAGGGAAGCCCCACACACCTTCTTTACCCATTCCTCTGTCGATGGACATTTAGGTTGCTTCCATGTCCTGGTTATTGTAAACAGTGCTGCAATGAACATTGGGGTGCATGTGTCTTTTTGAATTATGCTTTTCTCAGGGTATATGCCCACTAGTGGGATTGCTGGGTCATATGGTAGTTCTATTTTTAGTTTCTTAAGGAAACGCCATACTGTTTTCCATAGCGGTTGTATAATAATTATAATATTTAAAACAAAATAAATGAGAATTTTTCAAACTGGACCAGGGGCATCAAGAAAGCTAGTAATGGTAATGATTTAAGGACAGGACCAGGATTAGGATGAGGTGAGCAAGGCACTCACCTTGGGTGCAAACTTTAAGGGAGGGCAAAAAACTCACTAACTGTAAGTAAATAATCTTTTAATGTATTAAAGAATTAATATCAATGCAAAAAATTAAGGATGAATGAAATATCAAAAGGATAGATAACAAAGAACAACTATGAAGGCAGGATCAATACAGACCAGGCACTGTTTTGTGCTTTGACCTATGTTAACTGATCTAGTCCACATAGAACTCTATGAGGGGGCTTCCCTGGTGGCGTAGTGGTTGAGAATCTGCCTGCTCACGTAGGGGACATGGATTCGAGCCCTGGTCCGGGAAGATCCCACATGCCATGGAGCAACTAAGCCCGTGTGCCACAACCACTGAGACTGCATTCTAGAGCCCATGAGCCACAACTACTGAGCCCGTGTGCCACGACTACTGAAGCCTGTGTGCCTAGAGCCCGTGCTCTGCAACAAGAGAAGCCACCGCAATAAGAAGCCCGTGCACCGTCACAAGAGTAGCCCCCCGCTTGCTGCCCGTGCACAGCAACAAAGACCCAACGCAGCCAAAAATAAATAAATAAATAAAATAATTAAAAAAAAAAACAAAACTCTATGAGGTAGACTCTATAATTATCCCCTATTTTACTAAGAAGGAACCTGTGGCACAAAGGAAAGTATTTATTTTCCCAAGGTCATCCAGCCAACCCATGGTAAAGCCTGAGTTCAAACCCAGTTCAAACTCAGAAGCCATGCTCTTAGAGACAGAACTACACTCCACCTGCCCATTTGCAAGAGTAAGTGAAGGCAGTCAGATCGTGACAGCCGGTGATTTCCCATGGGTGACATTAGCTCTGACTCCTTCTACTGAGCATATGCTCTCCACATAATTGTGATTATTGTGTTCAGAGGACAGATATAATTAAAGGAAGAAGATTAGGGAAATCAGTATAATTGGGGACCTTACAAAATTGTCATGAAACCTCTCTTTTCTTAAGTGTGATTCCTGTTGTGTGGGATATGCCAAGCAGTCAATAAAACCTCCTAGAGTTCTCGCACTCAAATGGTTCTGTCTCACTACTGTAATTCACGCTACTCTAGGACTCCTGTGAGGGTTAGATCAAGTAAACTTAATATCTGATAAACATAGTTGAATAAAAAATACAGATTTATATCAATTAATTTGAAAATTATACCACAGTACGTTGCTACACTTTAAAAGCAGCTTAGAACTGTACAATTTTTCAGGTCTTTTTTTATAAGAATGAGGGCCAGCGTGGGGAGTACATGGTGTAAGGTTTTATTTATCTTCTGAAATGCTAACTCATTAAACAAATGTCATCATTTAGACTGTTGTTTTCTGTTGAAGTAAGCTCAGTTTGAGCCAGAAAAAAACAAGTCACAGAATCAGTTTGGGGAAAGTGCACAAAGCAGCTTAAATTTCAAAGGTAGCTCAAAAATTAATGACTCTTATTTCCCTCAAGGTTCAACACTATGCTTTGAGAACAGAGAAAGAAACAGAAAAAAAAAAAAATTAGGGAACTAAATAATTCTAGTGCTCACTGTTGTGGCCTCTCCCGTTGTGGAGCACAGGCTCCGGACGTGCAGGTTCAGCAGCCATGGCTCACGGGCCCAGTTGCTCTGCGGCATGTGCGATCTTCCCGGACTGGGGCACGAACCCATGTCCCCTGCATCGGCAGACGGACTCTCAACCACTGTGCCACCAGGGAAGCCCCCAATGAATATTAATGAAAGATGGGCACTTTTCAGGCAGAGCTTTGTAGGTAGAAAGGAAATAGAATTTGTAAGAGAGTAGAGTTCAGTAAACAGTTATTTATAGATATGGGGAAATGAGTTCTGCTGAATTTCAATCCTTCTTAAGCTGTGATAATGTCCATTTTTTTCATACAAGTCAAACTTTCTGAGAAACAAAGCTTGCTATAGGCTACCAATATATCTCACTAGAACATAAAAAATTCCATTAAATAACCACTTTTAAAAATCTTTTCTAAATAGTCAGTTTGATGTTTTCACAGAACTATAACTCTGAGCCTACATCCAGAATCTTAAAAATTGCCATTAAATCTTTAGCCATCCTGCTTTCTGTTTTAATCAAACTATGGCATAAAGTATCATTGCAAAAAAATGAGAGTTCTGTTGCAGAAATACTCTATGACAATGATGAGAGTAGAGTTGAGAAAACTGAAAAGCTGATTTGAAACTCTCTGCACTCCATCTAGAAAGGTGGTGACAGAGTTAAGGTAAGACTCAGGGTATCAATCACAGCAGGAAAAATTATAATTAAATGTTTTAAAGTACCATTGTGAAAAAGTCACAGTTTTCTATTCTAAACTTAAATTAGCAACCTGTGAAGAAAATTTCTCTGAAGTTCATTTTGAAAAATTTTAGAATGAAAATTAGTAGACAAAATGTCAGGTCCAAAACTTTAGAAAAATCTTGGTGATACTCAGTTGGGCCCCAAAGCCTTTCAATTCATCTCCTCCTCATTATTTTTCTGTAACGAAAGGAGTTATCTTTGACTGTTAGTGTTTCCATGCAACCATCTTTGACTGTTAAAGCCAGAGATGGGTCTGTCAGAGCTGTCAATATCTTTCTGTGTTTGGGATTTCAGCCTTTCATCCATCTGAACATATAAATGTAGAGCTTTTGTGCTTTGCAGTTCTGATTTTTCATGAGCATGAATGCAAAAGAAACTGAGCTAAGAATGGCAGCTACAACTCTTCTGACAAAAAAAGATAATGCAAAAAGGGCCAATTTTTAAAAGAGGGAAAATGTTTGGGACATAAGAGGTTTTGTGACTCTAGCAATATGTTCCTCTTTTCCGAATTGTTACTCATTACTGCCAATCACCATCCTATCTTAGAACGCTAGATCCTGTCACTCGCTTTTCTAAATGCAAGTGAAAAAACATACAATCTTCAAGTTCATTTTAATTAGTTCTAGGTTTGGTGTTTTTTTTTTTTTTTTCTTCCCTGCAATGAGATCTAAGTACATACAAACAAAAGCAAGTAGTTACCTAGTCCTGGTTCAGAAAATGAAAGCTCAAATCTTCCAAGGAGATATGGTAATTTGTCCTGAATGCTAGGAGACTGTAATGAGCTGCGACCACTCTTTCCAGGAAATGGGTGATGGTCACTGGGGTGTACAAATATGAACCACCATGAAGATCCAAGAGTCCTATGGAGAGACATTAAAATTTCCCACCATTCTACTTCCATAGATTCTCCTTCCTTCAGCAAAGAGTAGTTGAGTCCTATTCAGGTACTGTGCTAGGCCTGGGGATAAAATGGTGAACAAGTCACAGTTACAGCTTCAAAGAGATGAGGGCCTGTGAAGAAGCACTAGACTAACACTGGTGAAACCGGTGAGGTTCCCTGTGCCATTACCCCACATTCACTCCTAGAGGGCAGGAGTCCATTAACATAAAATAAAAAAGAGTCCATTTTTGAGAAGCAATTAGAAATTCAAAGTCTTTCAGCTGTTTCATTTTGAAGGCTCAGAAAGACTTAGAGTTTTAACCACACACTGACTATATGGGAGAGGATAGTGTGTGAGAACATGGGGGTCCCCTTACCCCACAGAAACTAATGCACTGGATCAAACTAGATCACTGTCCAGCCCAAAGCCCTCGATGGTTTCTCACTGCAACCAGAATAAAGTCCAAATTCTTTCCCTGACTATAAGGCTCTGCATGACATGGCCTGAATACCTCTCTGTACTCCTCTTTTTTATCCCTATGACTAATGCTGCTGTCATGAGAGTTTCCTTTCTGCCTTCAAATATGCCTGCCTTGTTCTCATGCCAAGATACTAGTGTGTTCTTTTGGCTTGGAATTCTCTTCCTCCAAATCATTGTATGGTTGCCCTCTCCTCACCATTCAGGCCTCAATTCACAATACCCTAAACTAAAATAACACCCTCTCATTTTCTTGTTTGACTGCTCTTAGCATTCAGCTGTACCTGAAATTATGCACATGTCTGTGTGCTTATTGAGTGTCCCATAATCCTGTAGGCATTCCATCTTCTTCACTTCTCTATTCCTAGAGCTTCAAGTATTGCCTGTTCTCATAGTGGGTCTTCCAAAAAATATTTGCTGATTGATGCACTGACTCATTTATGAGAGAAGAATGATCAGGAGAGTTTCTATGGGTACAAGTGTTGGGCAGAAACAAGAAATGTATATTGATGTCACTATAACTTCATTGTAAACGGCCTAAAGAAACTCATCATATATGAGTTATGCAATTCACTATGATACGTGCTACAAAGGGAATAAATTCAAATTTTGAGAAGTGAGAAATACCCAGGAAATAATGATATCTTCGTTGATATTTCAAAGATAAGTAAGATATAGCCAGATTCTGGAAGAATAAGAGATGAAGGAGAAAAGCCAATCCCAGCCCCTCCCCCCAATTAAACTGAATATATAAAGCTCAAAGAGGTTTGACATTTACCAAGAAAAAAATGAAAGACAGTGAAACACAGAGTAATGGCATCATATTTGCATGACAAATAAATGGAAGGGTTGAGACTGAAAGCCGGGAATTGAGTTAGAGCGCTGTTGAAGAAATCCAGGGGAGAGATAACAGCATTCTTCAACTGGGGTAGATCCACAGGAGATGGGTGGAATTGGATAAACCAGGAGATTTAATGGTGTTATAGAATCAATAGGACTTGGTTGAATAGGCGTGAGAATGAACAATGGGAATATTTTTTACCCAATTTTCCTTACTAAGCATTTGGATGCATGGTGGCTTCAGTAACTGACAGAGGACCTTGGAGGAGAGGCAGGTTTCAATGGACAAGATAATGTTCTTGTTGAGCTTAATTTGTCAGAGGAACAGCCAAGTGGAGCCAAGGGGGCTATTGGATGTACATGTCTGGGAAGATGCATTTGTGAGTTGGCCTAGAAATGATAATTAAAGTCATTGGAGTTGATGAGGTCATATAGCAATAGTAAACAAAGGGATAAAAGAAAGCAAACTCAGGTGGAACCCTATAAAACACCAATATGTAATACATTTTTTTTTTAAAAGGAGAAAGGGCCAGTTATGATGTCTAGTTAGAGCAGCCAGAAAGATAGGTGGAAAACAAACTGTGTGAATTACAAGAGCCAATGAAGGAGAACATTTCACTAAGAGTAACTATTCAACAGTGTCAAGTGGTAGGGAAAATCTCAAATTAGATTAGGTTTCCAAAGTGCCCATGGTATTTAGTAAAGTTGCTGGTTACAATCACAAGAACGTTTTAATGGAGTGGCGAAAATGAAAGTGGGTTCCAGGAAGTGATTCCAGAAACCTGACTAGGAAATGGGAGGCAAAATACAGCCATAATGAGTGGAGAAAATAATGAGTGGAGAAAATTCTTTAAAGAAATTTAGTCATTGTTGTGAGGCAAGTGAAAGACTGGAGTAGAAAGAGAGATGGTGAAATATTTCGTTTATGTTGGAAAGTAACTTAGAATATTTAAATGCTGATAGAAGAGAACCAATGAGGGGAGTGGTTTTGAAGATATAGGCAAAAGATAATTAATGGGGCAAGATTATTGAGAGGTGGAAGGAAAGGCTATGTAAGACTGAGGCAGATGAATTATAAGAAGGGACACTTGTTTCTCATGAGAGGATTATAAAAGGAAAGAATATGTGTAGACCAAGTAAATTATACATGTGTGGAATAGGAGAGAAAAATAACCAGAAGAACACAGGGAGAATGATGGTATTGATGATATGAATTTTTCAAGGCACCAGCCTATGTAAGTCTGTCGCTTCCTTCAGTAGGGCTCATCTGCCTGAATATAGAAATAAAAAATGGTAGTTATATTGGACAAGATTTGGGGGTTTTTGAGTATTCAAATGAAAATGCAAGATAACAAGCTAATTAAAACTGGTTGGAAACTGTGATCATATGGTGGACTGAAAGTAAAGTAAGGAATAAAGTAAATGTTAATGTAAAGTATAAGGCAGTTAACAGGCTGGCAAAATTCCAAAGAGCTGAATATTCTGACTTATCTTACTTCTCATTCTCTCTTTTTAATTCCTTCCAATAAGGTTTCATCCTCACCACTCCATAAAAATTTTCCCTGTGAAAACACTCACGATTTACACCTTGCCAAGTATCAATGAATAATTCTCAGTCCTCATTTTCCTTGATCCCTCTGCAGCATTTGACACATGTTGATCATTCTTTCTCGAAATTCTCTTTTTTACTTGCATTCCAGAACTCCACACATCTTTAGATTTGCTCCTACCTTATCAGCATCAATTTCCCACTCTATCACCTCTATTTGAATGAGAATTTTGGAAGCAACCAGAGCTGAATGATTAAACTTCTCTTTCCTTATTCCTTAAGTGATGTCAACAAATCTTAAGGGTTTAGATACCACCTATTTTCTGATAGCTCCCAAATTTACATCTTTAGCACCAATTTATTTTATTCTCACTCTCCCAACACTTAACCAATTTAGATGTTTAAAAAGCATCTCAAATTTAAGCTATGTAAAACAAATTCTCAATCCTTACCACCAACCCCATTCCTCCTTCAGTTTTTCCAAGTTAATAAATAGCACACCAATTACCAAGTTGCTCACACTAAAAACTTAGCATGTCATCTTTGAATCTTCTCTTTCTCTCACATCTCATATCCAAACCATCATTATATAATATTGGTCTTTCCAGCAATGTGTATTAAGAAACACGTGGTGCCCATCCAAGGTGTCAGGCATTATTCAATGAGTTCTTTTTTTTTTTTTTTTTTTTTTTGCTATACGTGGGCCTCTCACTGCTGTGGCCCCTCCCGCTGCAGAGCACAGGCTCCGGACACGCAGGCCCAGCGGCCATGGCTCACTGGCCCAGCCCCTCCACGGCATATGGGATCCCCCCGGACCGGGGCACGAACCCATGTCCCCTGCATCGGCAGGCGGACTCTCAACCACTGCGCCACCAGGGAAGCCCAATGAGTTCATTTTTATATGGTTAAGCTGTTCCCAACATAAAGGGGCTTTGGTATTTAGATGTCCATAACCCAGAGTTAACCATATGAACTTGCCTTATATTGGGGAATAGTACCCCCTAAAATATAAAACGTGACATTTTTCAATTCTGGTTTAGTTCTTCCCTGAGATTGGACCTTGGTAACCCTAAGAGAAAACAAATACCGATGTCCAGAGTCATTTAAGGTTTGGTTGATGGGCCATTCATGTGGGTTCCAAAGTGATAGCTCCAGTTTCTGAAGTTCCACTGGCATTTCTTTCCTCTAAAATGAAATATCCTAAAGCTCATCAGTTGGATCCTTATAGTGGAGATATTAACCAAGGTAGCCCAGAAGTACTGAACAAGAGCAATTGTCCACGAATTCAACAGTTGGATTCACTTTTTAAATTTGAATATGACTGTGCCCATAGGAGAAAAACATTTGAATCAAAAGCATTGGTATGTGGAAAGAGGGAAATAAAAAGAAGGATTATAGAGTCCTAGTCCCAAATCTTGCTATCCAGAACATATATAATCTGCTTCATTATCCTGGCTTTTGTCTGGTTAATTTTAGTTTCAGGTCTCTAGATGATTGTGAAGTCCAAGTAGGAGGTGGAACCTTCTTTAAATGAAAAACATGAATCTATGAGTCAAGGTCCATTGGTTTAGTGGTGTAAGAGTTAGTTAACAATACCTGGTAAAGTCCCTTCCAAAAAGTTTGGAGGGCATCTTTATGAAGATGTCATTTCCAATAGACATAGCCTCCAGGTTGGAGACCATGATGCTGTATGTCTTTATCTCCCAGGAGCACAGTGTGGAAAGACTTCTCTATAAGCTGTGAGTTAACTTTAAGGCCTTGATAAGTTCCATATCGTAGGGTAAGAGGTTTCCTTTTAACAAGTTCATACACACCTTCATCTAATCTCATGGGTCTGCCAGTAAAGATTTCAAATAGTGTTAACCTAATTTTCCCAAAGGGAATATATCTCAGATTAAGTAAAACTAAAGGCAGTGCTTCTAGGCCAAGACAGCTTAAATGACTCAACAAATTTAGCTAACTCAACTTTTATAATTCTATTAGGGTGTTCCACCAGTCCTGATGACTGGAGATGGTAGGCACATGGAAATGTTGTAAAGAAGGCCAAATTTTACAAACTGATTTAATCACTTGTCCAGTAAAATGGGAACCTCTTTCACTGTGGGGTTCAGAGGGTATTCCTCAAGTGGGAATAACTTTTCCCAGTAAGACTTTAATTACTGCTGTGGCCATGGCTTTGTGCCAAGGAAAATCTTCCATCTAATGAGAAAACATACAAATCATTACCAATACATATTTATAACCCTAAGATGTTGGCAACTGGATAAAACCCATTTGTCACACCTCAAAAGGTCTGGAGGGTAAGGAAAAATAACCCATGGAAGTTGGATGGGTTTTCCTGGGTTATGTTTAGGACAAACTTGACAACTTTGGTATATGTGGCAAGCAAGCCCTTTTAAGGGATGGTTTCCAATGGTTTCTCTCTCTGTACTGGGAACCAAGGTGAGGTGTTTTATTTTTTGTGAAAATATAAAATTATGTTCTTTCGACTGGAAAAAAATTGTTTTCCCCATTGAACCATCATATTAGTGTTCTAGTGAATCAGATTATGAATATATTCTAGAATAATTTTTTACAAACATTTAGGGAGAACAGGTCTACCATTTGGTCCTAACCAAAGGTTTCTCTTGGAGTCATGTGTAAAATCTTGTTTGATCCAATTTTTTAAATCTTTCCAAATGGAGAGTTGTTTTGCTTCTAATATTTTAGTAATTAATTCATATTCTGAATTTACAGGTAAACAAGTTATGATTTTGGACTTTTGGAAGGCTGCTATTTTGGCAGCAGTGTCAGCCAAATGGTTTCCTTTACTTTCCTCCATGTCTGTTGAGTTTTAATTTTTTAAACTGTCCATGAGTTTTAATTACTGTCAAGGATTTAGGCAGTTGCATGGCATCTAAGAGTCTTACCACGTAAGAACAGTTGTGAGTTTCTGTCCTCAGGAGGTAAAAACCTCTTTGTTCCCAAAGTATGCCAAAATCATGGGCAACACCAAAAGTGTACCTACTGTCAGTATATATATTAATAGTTTTATCTTTTGCTAAAAATCAAACTCAAATTAATGCATAAGGTTCTACATGTTGTGCAGAAGTAGCTTCTGGTGTGGGGTCAGCCTCAGTGACTTCAGTTAAAAATACTAGAGAATAGCTGGCTCAGCAGCAACCAGACTCATCTTTTATTTTTTATTTTTTTAAATATTTTATTTGTGTACATTATTCTTTTCAAAGCTTTTCTACACATTATTTAGGTTGGTCTTCAAAATAGTTTTAAAGAGGCAGGTAGCACTGTTATTTGATGTCATTTCAGAGGCCCAGATATAAGAAGTCATTTTCACAAGGCCACGCCACTATTTGTAGTAGAGAATCTCTGACTCCTGATAAGTCTCTTTCCATTCACCTCTGTTTTTCTGATTTATATAAAAAGTTACACAGGCACAAGAAACTTCAACAAAGTCATGTCAAAGAAGAAAGGAATTGATAGTCCTATAAAGGATGTGAGTAGTAAGAAATAAACTGGAAATTTAATTCATAGGAGTCAAATTGGTAAATCATTTATGCATACTTTTTCTCATGTATTTATTTATTTTTTTAAATTGGGTTATAGTTGTTTTACAATGTTGTGTTAGTTTCTATTGTACAGTGAAGTGGAATTCCCTGTGTGCTATACAGCAGGTTCTCATTGGTTATCTATTTTATACATATTAGTATATATATGTCAGTCCCAATCTCCTAATTCATCCTTCCTCCTCTTCCCCCACTTAGTGTCCATACGTTTGTTCCGTATATCTGTGTCTCTATTACTGCCTTGCAAACCAGTTCATCTGTACCATTTTTCTAGATTCCACATACATGCGTTAATATATGATATTTGTTTTTCTCTTTCTGACTTACTTCACTCTGTATGACAGTCTCTAGGTCCATTCACATCTCTACAAATGACCTAATTTTGTTCCTTTTTATGGCTGAGTAATATTCCATTGTATATATGTGCCACATCTTTATCCATTCATCTGTCGATGGACATTTAGGTTGTTTCCATGCTTTGGCTATTTTAAACAGAGCTACAGTGAACATTGGGATGCATGTATCCTTTTGAACCATGTTTTTTCCCCAGATATATACCCAGGAGTGGGATTGCTGGATAATATGGTAATTCTATTTTTAGTTTTTTGAGGAACCTCCATACTGTTCTCCATAGTGGCTGTATCAATTTACATTCCTACCAACAGTGCAAGAGGGTTCCCTTTTCTCCACACCCTCTCCAGCATTTATTGTTTGTAGATTTTCTGATGATGCCCATTCTAACTAGTGTGAGGTGATACCTCATTGTAGTTTTGATTTGCATTTCTCTAATAATTAGTGATGTTGAGCAGCTTTTCATGTACTTTTGGCCATCTGTATTTTTTTTTTTTTTTTGAGAAATGGCTATTTAGGTCTTCTGTCTGTTTTTTGATTGGGTTGTTTCTTTTTTATTTTTTATATTGAGCTTCATAAGCTGTTTATATATTCTGGAGATTAGTCCTTTGTCCGTTGTTTCATTTGCAAATATTTTTTCCCATTCTGAGAGTTGTCTTTTCATCTTGTTTATGGTTTCCTTTGCTGTGCAAAAGCTTTTAAGTTTCATTAGGTCCCATTTGTTTATTTTTGTTTTTATTTCCATTACTCTAGGAAATGGGTCAAAAAAGATCTTGCTGTGATTTATGTCAAAGAGTGTTCTTCCTATGTTTTCCTCTAAGAGTTTTACAGTGTCTGGCCTTACATTTAGGTTTTTAATCCATTTTGAGTTTATTTTTGTGTGTGGTGTTAGGAAGTGTTCTAATTTCATTTTTTTACATGTAGCTGTCCAGTTTTCCCAGCACCACTTTTCTTTTTCTTTTTTTTTTTTTTTTTTTTTTTTTTTTTGTGGTACACGGGCCTCTCACTATTGTGGCCTCTCCCATTGCAGAGCACAGGCTCAGTGGCCATGGCTCACAGGCCCAGCTGCTCCGCGGCATGTGGGATCTTCCCAGACCGGGGCACGAACCCACATCCCCTGCATCGGCAGGCGGACTCTCAACCACTGCACCACCAGGGAAGCCCCAGCACCAATTATTGAAGAGGCTGTTCTTTCTCCATTGTATATTCTTGCCTCCTTTGTCAAATATAAGGTGACCAGATGTGGGTGGGTTTATCTCTGGGCTTTCTATCTTGTTCCATTGATCTATATTTCTGTTTTTGTCCCAGTACCATAGTCTTGACTACTATCTTTTAAATAGGAACAATCAGTAAACTAGATTGGTTCAGTGTTTTCAAGAGGCTTCTCCTGCATATCATCAGAAGTTGGTCAGTCAGCATAAGCCATGAGGGCTTTCATCCACTGGAGAGTGTAGAAGGGTAGTGGGATTCAGGGTATTGCAGTGGGGCATAGTCACATTAAAAGGAAACAGCAGAAGAATTCACAGGAGGTTAGTCTGCTAGTGAAAAGATGCTGAGTATGGTGAGAATTAAGCAAGACTTCCATGCAATAAGGTACATAAATGGTCAGCGGAGACCCACCCCATTACAATTTCTTCTACATGTTGTAATAAATTGGCAGTGGCCACGATGGCTCTCATTCAAGACAGAAGACCTTTAGCTACTGGGTTTATTTGTTGACTGTAATATCCTATAGGTTTATGGTGGTCCCCATGGCATTGAGTAAGTACACTGAGGGTATTTCCTTTTCTTTCATGGACAAAAAAGAAAAAAAAGGGCAGTTATTAATTAGGGTGACCTAAGACAGATGGGTAATGAAGGCTGCCTTTAATAAGGTAAAAGCTCCTTGAATTTCTTTTGTCCAAATAAGAGGTTTGGTCTGATCAGCCATAAGGAGGGAGTATAAGGCCTGAGCCATGGCAGAAAAAATTAGAGATGCAGTTTCCACAGTGTCCTGCCAGTCCTAAAAAATCTCTGAGTTATCTTTTGGTTTTGGGGCAAGGAAAAGTTCAAATACTCTGAATCATATCTGGATCTAAAAGGAGATCTTGCTCAGTAATTAAATGGCCTAAATATCTGACTTTATGTTTACAAAAGTGGAATTTTTTCTTGGACAACTTGTGTCTTTTTTGCTAGTTCTCAGATGTAATGGAGGCTATTCTTCAAGGATGCTTCCTCTGAAGGAGAGCAGAGAAGAAGATCATCCACATATTATAAAAGGGAAGGTTTTTGAGGGATGGTGACATCAGCAGTATCAGCCTTTAAAATTTACAAAAAATAAGTTGGGCTTTCAGTGTAGCCTTGAGGTATAACAGTCCAAGTGAATTGTTGGTTTTCCCAGGTAAAGGCAAACAAGTATTGACTCTCGGGGTCAACATGGATGCTAAAGAAGGCAATATGGAGGTCTATCACTGTAAAGGTTGTGCTCTTTGGAGGTATGGCTGAAAGTAGGGTATGAGGATTTGACACAACTGGGCATCGGGGTATAACTGTGTTAATGGCTCTTAAGTCCTGAACAAACTTAAGAGAGGATGAGAGTGGTAAAACAGCTTGTACGTGGAACAATCAAACCTTGTTTAATATATTCTTTAATTATGGGTTTGAATCCTTGAATAGCTTCTGCATTCATGGGACACTGGTGACTATTTAGCAGAGGCTTTCTTTCACCTACCTGAATCTTTATGGGTGTTACAGAGTAAATGTATCCAATGTCAATAGCATTCTTAGACCAGATCCAGATCATCAAGGATGGTATCTAAGAGAGGGTTAGAATCAGCCATAGAGACTAAGAAAACTGGAATTTTAATAGATGAGTCTCCTGGAGAATTGTGAGAATTGGGGTCTCCTTCAATATGTAAAAATATTTCCCCCTTTTGAAAGAAGGAAATGTAGGCTTTATGAGCCTCTAAGAAATCTCTCTCCAATAGGTGGATGGGGACAGAAGGGACTAAGAGAAATGGATGAGTCCCTTCAATAGTCTCTAATTGAAAATGGACTGGAAGAGACTTGAAAACAGTCATTGGTTTGTTAGATACTGCCACCATTTTCACAGTTTCGGTATTCCAAGGAAGGGGAACAGACAGGTTGATGGGGTTAAGAACTGACAAGGTGGCCCCTGTATTTACTAAGGTCTTAGTAACCTCATTCCCAATGGTTAAGTCAATTTTTCCCAGAGAATTTGTTAGGAGCATGGGGAAACTCCCCCTTGTCCTGAGAGAAGCCCTATTGTTGAGAACAGCCAGGTAGGAACTTGTGAGAATGCCTGTCATTTTTAAGCTATTGATTTTCCAGTAATTGTTTAAGTTTAAAACAGTCTTTTTTCCATTGGCTGAGACTTTTACAGTAATTGCAAACCTCCTTTATTTGTCATTTATTTTGGGGACAATGAGGGTTTGATTTAGCAGAAAGTTGTAGTTGTAAATGCATTATTTGGGTTGCCTGAACTTGAGCATTTCAAGCTTTTTCAGCTTTCTTTTTTGTATCTTTCTGAATAGCTCAGGAGAGCAGTTCAATCGCTTCTTGGCCTTTTGGCTAAGATCAAGTGTAGGAGAGCAGTTCAACATAGTTTACTAAATCATGAGGTTGCATGGTGGCCCAATTAAGGCATAATTTTCTAATTTGTTGCCCAAGATCTTCCTATTAACCTTCAAGGGCAGAATTTAAAAGTGTTGAGGTTTTATCATTAATTTTATCTATGCCAGAATAGTGTTTAAAACCTTTCTCAATTGTATTATAATAAAGTCGGATTCATCAGGTTTTTGAATAACTTTTGGATTTTTTTTCAGTCAATAATTTGAGAGAAGCCCTCAAAAATTTTATCATGAAGCTGTTTTGTTAATTTAGAGGCTCATGCATAGCAGTTTGTCCCTTACAGGTAAAAATATTTGGTTCATCCCCACCACCTAACAAAATCCATTTTTTAGCAAGACCTTCCCTACTAATATGTGGATAAGTTGATAAAGATCAGAAAATCCTGGCTCCTAAGTCCAAACCGTAAGAAGGGATTCCTGTGCAAAAACCCACTGGATCTTCCTTGGGGCTTAGGAAGTCCTTAGCAATTACATGGAGTTCAGCTTTAGTCCAGGCAATGTAAGAAACAAGTGGTGACTCTAGTTAGGGCTGTAGACTGGCTTGGTTAGGGCAGGAGGGTCTAGACTGGCTTCAGAATCATCTGGATAGGAGTTATAGAAGGGAAGTCTGGCAAGAGAAGGTCAGAGGGGGAAGGGGCTTAGAGGAGCAAGGCAGGTGCAGCATTGGCAGGAGTAGGAAGTAGCATCAGGGAAGCATTAGGAGAACATTTAGAAGTTTCTTTTAGTTTAGTCAGTCACTGAGACAATTCAGAATTAGCCTCAGATAATTTGGAATTAATATCTTGGAGGGAAGCAATTTTGGAACTGCAACTTGTTTTGAGGGCTCAAAATGCCAACTGAAATAAGCTTCCCATTCAGGCTGCTTTGTCTTACACTTTTTTCTAATTGTCTGTGCAGATAAACTAATAAGGAATTTCAAGGAGGCCTAACTTCACCAATTTAATTGTAAATCATTCTGGATACTACAGTCCAGTGAGACAAATACTTGTAGGACAAGGGCCCATAGTTCTTACACGTAAAACCAGCAGGAGTTCCAGAAGGATGCTGCTCCACAGCCCTACCCTTAGAGAGTGAACTTTCTTTTTTCCAAGAGTAATTAGTCACCAGGCCAAAATGGGAAACAAAGTTCCAAAAACAGAAGCCAGCACAGAGGACACCCAAATAAAGTAGAACCTCTACCAAGACAGAGGGTTCATTCCACAATCTGGGACCACCAAGGAAATGATAGGGAACAATGGATTATTGTAGATACCTTACTTGAATCCATGGAGTTGCCAGAGGTTGGAGGCAGGGCTGGTGGGGGGGAGGCAGAGACTACACAGGTTGATTTGTATCCCACTTCTGACACCATGTATTGTCAACTAAAAATACAGAAAACTGCTAATAAGAAAAAAGAATTTATTTGGGGTCTTAAGAATTGCAATTAAGGAGAGACCATTCAAAAAGCAACTCAAATATGCTCTGAAGGGTGTAGAAAATGACAGAGGTTTATAAAGACAACAGACAAAAACATTCAGGAGAAATTACATAGGAGGTTACATTTACAGAATTACAATTGGTGCTGGCAGGCATACTGTCACTTGTCAGTAGCAGACTGGTTGCTAAGCTGCAGTTTCTAGGCAGTAAAGAAAATGAGTTCCAGATGGCCTGAGGATGACCAGGTCAAAAGTTTATATTGCATCCACTGGTGGATGTGTGTAGGCTCCGTCTCCCTAATGGCCTTCTAGCTTCATTTTTGATTGCTTTGACATAAGTGACTCCACTTTGTTGTTCATAGTCCACAGTAGGCAGAAAAATTGTTTTCAAAGTATTAAAGACACCAAAAATAGCTAACTAACATAATAGATAAGTTGGGGAATTAGTTTAGAAGAGAAAAGGGACACTTGAAACTATAAGAATCATAGGAAAATTATTTGAATCTGTCCATTAATGTTAATAAGTAATTTGAGTGAGTAAAATTTCCTCTTCTTACCTATTAACTTTTTACAAAGTTACCAGCTCAGAACATCTGCTTGCATAATGGGTCTTTCCAGTGTTCTTGAACTAAAATGTCAATTGGCAGGAAATATTTAACATTTTTAAATGCCTTGAAACTAGGGATTTGTTAATTATGTCTCCATTTTTCTGTGTTGTTACTATTTTCTTCTTTGAATAGTTCATTTTCCTGAAGGCTATCTAATTAACAGTCAGGCATTGAATGTGCGCTTAGTATTAGAGTGATATAAAATCTATAATTCTGACAGTAACTCCCTAACATCTTTGTGCCAGTGCTATTGAAAGTCAGCTTCCAGAACTCTGACTGTGGTTAGAATGAATGTGCTCTGATTTTTTTTCATATGCTTATGTCTCTCCAATCAAAAGTTGAAGTCACAGAACACAAGTGCCATTTGTCCAGGCTTTGGTTAGTTGTCCACCATGCTTGAAAAGAACAGGGCACAGACTGCTCACAATAAAGACCCCAAAATTATATGGGGATGCAGCTCCTGAAAAAAGGGAGAAGGCCACTGCATGATCAAAAAAAATGAATGTTCACCATTCTCATGGAACTCACAGTTCTTGTTAATGAGTCAATTGCCATAATATAGCACTCTTCACAATTTGCAGCTTAACAAGTATTGCTTGCTCTGGACATCGGAATCTTGATTTTCTCACTAAGGTCGGTTTCAAGTAGCTCAACTCTCAGATATAACAAGGCTTGGAATATTTTCTTAACTTGTAGTTTTTATGAAAATGACAAATAAATGTCTTGATAATGAGTGAAACAAAACTCTGGCTTTATACATTCTACGTTTTTTAGCAAAGGAAATTATGGAGCTGTGTATGTATGTGTATACACACATGCACACATATAATTCCATATATAAATATTTTACAAAATTATGCATCTATAAATCAGCATAAAAATTCTTTAATGGAATTCTGATATAGACTCCTATTCTCCTTTACTAATAACTAGATGATAGTTGTTAACCAAAGTGCATCGGGGTTCGCTACTCTGGTTCAATTTGGACTCCTAGTCCTTTTTCTTTGCCTTTGTTTGCTGGTCATTTTCAGTGTATTATCAACATTGAGTCCCCTTTTGTTTTGCAATTGGATATCATTCTCTTCTGAGGCCAGTTGCTAAGATCATAGTCTTTCATCAAAATTTATTTTAAATACTGGATCATTATGAATTGAAGTGCATGAAAAGATTTTCTTCTTTCCAGTCCATTATGAATTGCTAGGTACTTGCTTTATTTCTTAACAAAAATGGGTATGCGATGCTACAGCTCTGTCTTTTTTTCTAGCCTGAGCAACCTATGATCAATAATTTAGCATGCCCAGTAGTATGGGTAAATCATTTAACAATCTTTGTTTTAGTAGAACATTTGTTTCCATTTTTGAGTTCCAGGTTTAAAAGTAAATGTATCACTTGCCAATACCATAGCACTTCCAACAAGTGCCATTGAATACTTTCCTAATCAAAGTACTCAATGGTAGTATAGGTAACTTAATTCATTCCCAGTATTGAATGTCCTATAGATTGTCTATTATCATCAAATACTACTTAAATTATTCAAAATATAAAGGTATGATAGGCACCTCTCAGATTCTCTCCAATTTTGCTCATGCAACTTTCCCTTTGATAGTCCATAAGACTATCAATTAAACTCAAGACATTCAGTTTATAGCTACACATTAAAACTTATCTGATTGAATCACCTTTTCCAAGAAACAAAAAAGAAGAGGTAAGCCAAACTCAGGCACTAGGGTTCTAATATCAATTTAATTTTTCACGTGCAATAGTTTATTCTGTTATCGTACACAGTCCCAATGTTTCATGTATAAAATGCAACTGAATGGATTAGATGCATTGTGATTTTCCATATGTTTTAGCCCATTTTTAAAGTAATCTGATACTTATAAAAGATTCATTTTAATTGTAGACTATGGTTAATCTTATCTTTTTACTTTGCAAACATTAGGGTATCTGGTCAGTAGGATCTTAAAGCCTACCATAAATTGTACCAGATGACAGCATTTGACACTTACTGGTAAGGGAATAAACATATTTTTAAATATAAAAATAAATAAAAACCCATGCCAAAATTTGCAAATGTTCATTATGGCATGATTTTCAGGAAAATATTCAACATTACAGTGGCCTAAAGTAGGTATGAATTTTCCTAGGATTAGATGATATAAGACAAAGGATCCTGATATACATATTCCCAATTTTTAGCAAAACAAAACTTGCCAAAACAACAACAAAAATTACAGTGGAAGCAGTTAAAAGCAAAGTATCTTATGTTGATGGTCCTTCATATATAGTGATGTTAATTGCAGCATTAATACCAGTTTTGGACCAGATAAATGTTCAAAACTATATGTATTTGTAGAATTGAATCTTTAAGGACTTTTAATAACATATGTGGTACAGGAAAAATAATAATATGAGAAAACATTCACAATTATATTAAGTGAAAAAAAAGCATGATTAAAACAATTTCTACACTACCAGTATTTATTAAATAGATTACACATTTACTTAGGAATAAAGGCTGATGGGAAATACATTAAATAACTAAAATAATAATTATTTAAAATAAACACATCTTTCTGTGAATGGGATGTATATGACTTTCATTTTATTTCTAATATTTTCCTAATTTTCTATATGAATGTAATTTTCTGATGTGAAAACTACAGAGGACATTATAAAGCAAATAAATTCTTTCAATTTTAATTCCTAAACGTTATACCTCTATAATAAGGTTTATATATAGTACATAAAAATGTATTGAACTACTTCTCAAATAAACTTAGGTCTAAAAATAATCTATCTTTTAAATCAGGTTTCCCTTATGACACAAAACCTTTCATTACACTCAAAAATAACATCAGTGAAAGCACTTCTAAATCGACCCCCTCTCAAAAAAAAGGGTGAAAATACCATTCATTATCTGTTATATACATGTTAAAATGTACTAAAAACAAAACATATACCTGTGACTTTCCTTAATAAGAACCAGCCAACAGAAAACCCCTCTAAGGTATCTTTAGACATATTATTTAATTTTTTGTTAAAACAGTTTAAAACAGAATGTAGAATTCTCAAGATTGCTGGCAAGACAGAATTATTTCAAATTCTTTTTATAGTTCTTTGAAATAAACATTTCTTATCCAAAATATAATTGTTTCAATCTGGGATCATTTAGATGCAAGCAACGAGAACCCCACACAGCTTGAAAGAGCGGCATTTATCTGAAAGATTTTAAGTCACTTTCTGAGAGTCTAGAGCAGAAAGCAGAGGTCTGTTTAAGGTGGAGGGAGAGGGCAAGTTTGGAGGAATTGGCAGTGCAGAACTCTCAGCCCATCTGCTTCCCAAAAGCCTCTGATCTCTGGTTCTCTGCACACCCACCTCTTGATTCTTTCTCTGCCAGCAGATTGACAGTATCTGGTTTTCTAAGTACAGTAGCCTTAAATGGCCTGACATGTTCTTAGATTTTAAATTCTCATGTATACTGAGTTCCAATCTCAAATTCTTAGGTCCTCTTGCACTGTTAGTGGGAACGTAAATTGATACAGCCACTAAGGAGAACAGTATGGAGTTTCCTTAAAAAACTAACAATAGAATTACCATATGACCCAGCAATCCCACTACTGGGCATATACCCAGAGAAGACCATAATTCAAAAAGAAACATGCACCCCGATATTCACTGCAGCACTATTTACAATAGCAAGGTCATGGAAGTAACCTAAATGTCCATTGACAGATAAATGGATAAAGAAGATGTGGTACATATATACAATGGAATATTACTCAGCCATAAAAAGGAACGAAATTGGGTCATTTGTAGAGACGTGGATGGACCTAGACACTGTCATACAGAGTGAAGTAAGTCAGAAAAACAAATATCGTATATTAACACATATATGTGGAATCTAGAAAAATGGTACAGATGAACCGGTTTGCAAGGCAGAAATAGAGACACAGCTGTAGAGAACAAACCTATGGACACCAAGGGGGGAAAGCAGGGGGGCGGGTGGTGAGATGAGTTGGGAGACTGGGATTGACATATATACATTAATATCTATAAAAGAGATAACTAATATGAACCTGTTGTATAAAAATAAATAAATAAAATTAAAAAAAGATTGCTTTTGCTTTAGCTTAGCTCAGAACCAGCAACTCAGCCATGCAGAGAATATTCTCAAGATCAAAGACACAGAGTGAAGCATCTCCATTGTCTAGGGGCCAATGAAGCCCACACAGACTGGACAATCCATCAAGACAGAGGAGTCAGAACCAAGAACCACCCTCCAGCTGTGATGATCTGGGAGCAGAGCCTCAAGTGCATTTCCAGCTCCTTCTGTGTCTTATCTATTATGGGACCTCAGCTGGGTCCAAAGGCATCTTTTAAGATAAAGCTTTTTCAAAATGAAAAAAAAAAAAAATTCTTGGGCTGAGAAACTGATTTGCACTGCATGGGTAAGGTTGCCCCAGGGACACACTCATGTACAGAATTAGTTCACAAAACAGGTGGAGCTTGCAGGGTATTTCTAACTCTGCAGAATATCTGTGCATGCAGAATATTTTTATGACATTTGTTATGAAATGATGACTAATAGCCAAAAGCAGATACAATAAATGTATTATGTGTATGTTTGTATGTATGTACATATAAAATATGTATATAGGATTTATATAATTTATTATTGACAAGAACAAAACCAACTCTTGTACAATTCTTATATACTTTATATGCAAACAAAAGCACCAAAAATTAATGTACATCATAAAATTTCATAATTGAAAAAAAATTTTTTTCTAAATTTTTGCTCTAAATTGTACTTGCAAAGATTTGAGAGTTAAGAGGTACGGACAGTTAAAATGTGTTTCTACAGTTACACTGCCAGAGTATGAATCCTGACTCTATCATTAATGTGCTGTATAAACCTTCAATAAATTACTTAACCTCTCTGCCCCTCAACTTCCTCATTTGCTAAATAAGGGTAGTGACAGTCATAGGATTGTCCAGAGGATTAAACAAGTGACTATATGAAATACTTAGACTCTCCCATCTGGCACACAGGAATTTAGTATATTTTAATTATTAAAATTTTGCTGTATACTTTCTTTTCAGATGCCTGTGATCTCAACTTTCTCTAGATATGGACTACTAACATGTCCATTGTTTGTGGCTATAAAGTTGATTTCATGGAAATTGTTTAATAAAATAAATTCTGGGGCTTTCCTGGTGGCGCAGTGGTTGAGAGTCCGCCTGCCGATGCAGGGAATACGGGTTCGTGCCCTGGTCCGGGAGGATCCCACATGCCGCGGAGCGGCTGGGCCCATGAGCCATGGCCGCTGAGCCTGCGCGTCCGGAGCCTGTGCTCCACAACGGGAGAGGCCACAACAGTGAGAGGCCCGCGTACCGCAAAAAAAAAAAAATAATAATAAAATAAATTCTGTAATTATCTTCAGGCTCAATATAAATATTAATTGTAAAGCAAGTATATATATAGAAATTTGAAGCACAAATTAAACTAAATTATTTATTAAATGCTTTACTGAATCATTATTTCTGACTCTTAAAACTAATACTAATTTTAGATAATTTGAGAAATAGTATATAATTAGGGAGCAAAGCAGGTCACTGATAATCTCAATCCTCAGAGAGAATTATTGTTACATTTTCCATTTAGTCTTTCATCTATACATGTTTATAATTTAGTTGAGATCATTTGTACATATAATTTTGTCTCTTGCATTTTCACTTAATATTAATAATGATTTAATAAAGTAGAATAATGATTTATATAATTACCTTATAATCATATTTTTCATGGATTTGTAAACAGTCCAATTAATGAATTGTTTAGTTTCTAGGCACTTTCTAGGCTATTTGAGGGCTCATGAAAGTAATGAAAATATTTATACACTTTAAGCAGTTATTTATTCAATACCAAATCCAGAGAGCCTACAAGAGTACTTTATGCTACTAAACTTAGCTTATTCACATTCTCAGAGGTTCCCCAAAGACTTCTATACAAGATATTCCTCACCCTTCTTATTGCTTCCTGACTTTCTAAGACATTATTACACATATTTTATAAACAGAATACTGATGATCTCCCCAAAGAATTCTTGCACAAATATTAATTTTACACATACTCAGTTATCCCAGGATATTCCTGTGTGAGAGGAGAGTTGGTTAGAAGAGTAGAAAACTTCATATTTAAGACATCACTGACATGCTTGGGTATATGTTGTATTAGTTTCCTATTATTCCTATAATAAATTACTACAAACTTGGAGGCTTAAAACAACAAAAATTATTTTTCTACAGTTCTGGGAGACAGAATTCCAAAATTAGTTCTTAGGGGTTAAAGTCAAGAAGTCAGTAGAGCTGCTTCCTTCCAGAAGTTTTGAAAGGAGAATTTGTTTCCTTGCCTTTATTAGTTTTTAGGGGCTGTCTTTTTTCGTGGACTTGGGGTCCTCCTCCATCTCCAAAGCACATCATTCTAAACATTTTTTCTGTGATCCTGTATCTTCTTCTCTGTGACTCCTTTCACATCCCTCTTATAATGACCTCTGTGATTAGATTGGTCCTTCTGCATAATCCAAGATAACCCTCCACCTCAAGATCCTTAATCACATCTGCAAAGAACCTTTTGCCATAAAGGTAACTTCCACAGGTTCTGGGAATTAGGAAGTGAACCTACTAGGAAGAGGGCCTTTCTTTAACCAACTACATATTTTAGTGACTTATTCTCTTAGCTAATTCCTATAGTACATTTATGAACTCTTTCTGCTGTTAATACATTGATTTTTCTTTTGGTAATATCCATATCTTTACCCCAACTATTCATTTTGTTCTACCAAATGCAAATTTTAATTCATACACCACACCCAACAACTACCAAAAAAAGAAAAAAAAAAAGAGAATGTAATATATTATACCTATCTCCCTGTTTTAGAACAGAAAACTATTTCCAAAGTTCAAATATTTCAAATAATGCTGCGATGAATGTCTTTGAGCAAAGAGCATCTGCATTTTAAATTATTCTCTTAGGGGCACGCAATGTATTTTGACATAAATGAGAAAAAGTATTAAAATTTTAAATCACACCACATTGTGGGTCTCTAGTTTACTGTTTCTTTATCATTGGATTTCTGCAATGTAAAAGGCCTATTCAAAATATTGGAAAACATTCTGACTTTTCTAAGACAACATGTTCGATGGTTATTTATTTTGTAAAGAGATTGAGAAAAGTTTACTCACTAGGATTCCCTGGAGATGAGTGAAGAATGTGGACATTTGAAAAATCCTCTGGCTGACAACTTGTCTCTAGGGGAAATCAATTGTAGTGCATAGCTTGACTACAAATTCTAGAATTATTTATATAGCAAGAAGGGTTCTATATTAGGAGTGGGGCTTTTGAATGGTTATGGAACTATCTAAACCATGAGGAGGAGACCTGCCACAACAGATAGAGGAGCAAAGTTGAAGTCAACTGGAGGAAGGAATCAACATACCTTGCAAAATGCTGTAAGACAAAGAATATTGCCTACCATCTGGCTAGCTCTACAAGGATTAAGTCATTACCCACTGCAGTCCCTGACCTACAGTATACCTTGAAAGGAATTCAGGATGAAGGATGAGGTACTCTGTGCTTTGGGAAAACAGGCAAAATAGGCTCCTTAGACAGTTAAATAAATTTCAGGAAAAAATTTAATGAACCTGGATTTCTTGCATCTTCTCATACATAGAAAAGTACTAAAATCATGAACCAATATACCTGCTGCTTTTGAACTGGCAGTAACTTTCTACTGAGATGTATGCTTGACTGCACATATTCCTTAGCTAAAATCATACATTTAAAAAAAAATTTTAGCCCACATGATCTATCTGCTACCGTTTCTTGCAAATATTCTATGAAACCTCAAAAATCACAATGTGCCTGAGACAGAGTATCTGCCAAGTTCAGCAAGAGGCAGATCTAGTCAGTCTGTTTGGACTCAGGGATGGAGACACTTGGGAAGCTAAGAAAGTAAGATGAAATAGGGGATTTAAATAAGCCACCACATATCCTTTTCTCTGTGGAGAAATCAAACCATATCTGAGTAACAATCTGCCTTTCAAAGCATATAAAGTTGCTGAAACTAAGAATCATAGAATGCAAAAACCATCAAAAGAAACAAAGGTTTACATTTAAGAACATTTTTTACAAAAAAAAAATTAATGCAGTATTTGGAAGTGAAAAGGAAAAATCATAGACTTGTCATAAACTATCAGATGACTATAAGCAATAAATTTTAAAAATGTTCAGGTTACAAATAGTACTTTGATATATTAGTTAGGAGGAAAAAATATATATCCATGGAGCAAAATGCAGATTGAAAATACATCTCTAACCATACCTGAAAATAAATAAATGATAACAACTTGAGATGTCCTGTAGTTCAGGAGTCAAATATCCCTTTCACAATGGGTTTGGAGTGTTTCCCCCATGTTATAATGGGATTCTTGCAGTTCTGTTGTTTTTAGAAAACTAAGAAGGTAAATAAGAAATTGGAATGAACTTCATTCACTAGAGGACCTTCAGAAACTTTACTTAATATCACTAGATTAAGGTCTTTTGAAAAAGAACAGACAGTTACTAGGTTTACTGTTTGCTGATAAGAAAAGAGGATTGCCATTTCATTTGCTCTATTTGCATTTTTCTTAACTGGTGCACTTGAAATACCCACAGCTGAGAACGTTTTGCTTTCGAATTCAAATAAGAGGAGGAACCATATCTTCCTCATCCAATATTCATTCTATTCCTTTATTGACTCCTCTTTCTAAATAGCAGGTCAAATTAGTATCTTTTGCCCTTACACAAAAGAAAGGGATTGAAGAGTCAGAAATTTACTGCTGATCCATAACCCAGGGATCAGAAAACAGAGCCCTGGTAACTCTTAGGGGTTTACACCTGCCTCTAATTTAATCACCTACTGTGACTGTTTTTCAACACCAAAATAACTCAAGTAGTCTTCATCTTCAAGGAAAAAAAGAGGAATTTTTAAAAAGGAAGCCTACTAAGAGAATTTCAACTACTCTGACACATCTCTAAGAAAAAAAAAAAAAGAACTTAAAAACTATTTTCAAGTGATTAACATTGATTAATTCACAACTAAAAAGATCCTTTGCATAATTTTAGAATATATAATTAACTCCATGATTTGTCTGAATACTTCAGACATAAAGATTTCAGTTTTTTGAGGTTTTTTCCCCCCATGAATCAACTTACTACTTATACCCATACTTAATGTAGCTGAACCAAGGTGCTAGTGGTCTGAGCAATGCTGGGTAGACGGAACCCAGAGAGAGTAGAGGTTAGATCAAGAGCTTTGGGGTCACAGATCTGAGTTCCAGTCTTGACTCTACCATCTACTTTGTGACTTTGGACAAATCGTTTAATCTCTCCAAGACATTGTTTCCTTAGCTGTAATTTGGGAATAAAATTCCAAACTCACAAGGTTTATAATTATCAAATAACATCATTAATGTAGGCTATACACTAAGCCTATGACTGAAACAATAATCCTTTTCTGGTATAATTACTGTCATGATAATGATGTTCAATGTTTTTATCATGGAAATTATATAGATTTCAAGATCATGTTAAATTCATAGAACACTAAATATTTTATTTCGTATCACAAATGGTAGACTGTAGAAGCAGTGAGGGGTGAAATGAGAAAGGCAACTAGAGGACCTATTTCTCCAGAATGTCTGCTCACTTCTCAAAAGCATGTGCCTACTGACAGCAGGAATAAAAATTCATGTATGTTTTGCAACTCACATTTGACAAAGCCTTTTATGTATATATCTCTGTTTAAGTTAGTGTATAGTTAGGAGAGACTTGCGGAGAGTACTGGGTAAACAAAGAATCATCAGAAGGTACATGGGGCTGGCAAACAAGCAGAAAAGAGATGAGTATCTGGGAAGTTACAACATCAGCACAAACAAACTCCATGAATATTATAATAAGTAGTAAGTGGGATTATTATAATGGTAAGTGAATGCTTACAATAATAAGAGCTAACATTTATTGAATGCCTAGCAGAGGCAGATCCAGGTTTAGTGAGGCCAAAAACTTGCATGATTTGTGGAACGATTTGTAAGAAAAGAAATGCAAAGGTATAAATACAGGTTTAGGGACAGAGCTTTGAAAGCAGTCCATACAATTGAGGGGTCCTGAAGCTTAGCTTTCTTAGCTTCTTGGTAAATCCACTTCTGCCTGCTTACTATATGCCCAAGTCAGTGAAGAAGATGCTATAGCAAATGATATGAAATCAAACAGCTTCAGTCCATATCCTGGTTCCATCTATGAGCTCTATCAATCTGGGCAAGTTTCTTTCTTTTCTTTTCCTCTTGAGTCTAATTGCATTCTTTCACTGTGATGCCCAGGTAACTCTGCTGTAGTGAGGTTGAAAATACATTTTATATACATAGTAATATATACATAATAATTGATGAGTAAGCTTAATCATCATAACTATTATTATTAAGAGTTATTTAATAGTTTTTATCATTATTAATAGTTTTTATCATTTTACTTACAAGGGAAAATTATGAAATTTGACCACCATCCATATAAAAAGTAAAATCAAAATTTATTTTATAAATTTTTGAAATCTAGTGCAATTAAAATAATTGCAAAGCTAAAAAAAAAAAAAATTCAAGCAGATGCAGTCCCAAATTTGACTGCAAATTCCATGCCCTTAATCATGATACAATACTCTCCTCTCTTCAGAACTCAGAGTGGAAGTGGGTCTTCTGAAAATATCAAAAAATTTAAACAGGAACCAAAACAGTGTGGTTTTATAGCACTCTCCTTTGTTTCTGTGTAAATAGTTTCATATAACTAAACCCTAGAGAAGATATTGCCAAGTTGCGTTCTCAATTCATCAACCAAAGCAATTCTAAATACCAAGAAAATATGGCTGTAGACATGCTTAGTGAAAATTCAGATACTGCACTGCTGCTGAAGAGGTTTTCTTGAATCTCTATGTATTCATAAATTTCACTGAGGTCCAGAGCAGTTCTTTCCCAGCATTTCTCCATTAAGGAAGATCACTTCAGTTCTAAATAAGCTTTCTTAGAAAATTGGCATAAAATATTTTTAAAATAGTAAAATTTTAAGTTGTCTTCAGCTTAGGAGCAATGCAGAGAAAGTATAAGAATGTATGTGACTATTGTATAATGAAAGACCCCTTACCCAGGTCAAATCCAATATAGAATTTTGCATTTCCAAGCTTCAATATTGTCAAAAGGGCCAAAGGTAAATATGTGCTCATAAAACTTATGAGACCTCTTAGAAAGGAAAGAGATTCACAAAGAATGGAGGGTTTCATACAGCTTGTGATACTTGTAACAGATAGCCTTGAACTCTATCGCTTAAAACACTTCAGAACCACAAATTTTATGTGTTTAGGGCAGTATCTGGCATGTGGAGTGAGCACTCAATACTATAAGTTATAGTGTCTATCTTGCTACTTTAAATGTACTGTTCCTTCCATATACTGCCCTAAAAACACAAAGCAGTTCCATGATCAATATTCCAGGTAATTGCTTTAGATTGGTTCTCTGCTTATTCTCTTTCTGTGGTGTCTTATTAATCTTGCTTCTTGGTTCCCAGGGCCTATATCCCACTTAAATCTTCCTTGATGGCACATTTAACTCCTATTCTTGGCTTCCAGCAACTCTAGTTGTACACTTTTGTCCAATCCTCTTTTTCTCCAAAGTTTTTTAAGGAATTCAGAGCACAGACCACAAGGTGATGTCCAAGATTTTCTAACTCTTATCAAGTCTCTGTCCATCAATTGTACTCATTGTCTCTAACCAGGAGAAGAAGCCATCGGGTCCTGGGCTTTTGTTTGTTGGAAGATTTTTAATCACAGTTTCAGTTTCAGTGCTTGTGATTGGTCTGTTTATATTTTCTATTTCTTCCTGGTTCAGTCTTGGAAGGTTGTGCTTTTCTAAGGATTTGTCCATTTCTTCCAGGTTGTCCATTTTATTGGCATATAGTTACTTGTAGTAATCTCTCAGGATCCTTGGTATTTCTGCAGTGTCAGTTGTTACTTCTCCTTTTTCATTTCTAATTCTATTGATTTGAGTCTTCTCCCTTTTCTTCTTGATGAGTCTGGCTAATGGTTTATCAATTTTGTTTAACTTCACAAAGAACCAGCTTTTAGTGTTACTGATCTTTGCTATCATTTCCCTCATTTCCTTTTCATTTATTTCTGATCTGATCTTTATGATTTCTTTCCTTCTGCTAACTTTGGGGTTTTTTTGTTTTTCTTTCTCTAATTGTTTTAGGTGTAAGGTTAGGTTGTTTATTTGAGATGTTTCTTGTTTCTTGAGGTAGGATTGTATTGCTATAAACTTCATTCATAGAACTGCTTTTGCTGCAGTTCCCATAAGTCTTGGGTTGTCATGTTTTCATTGTCATTTGCTTCTAGGTATTTTTTGATTTCCTCTTTGATTTCTTCAGTGATCTCTTGGTTATTTAGTAGTGTATTGTTTAGCCTCCATGTGTTTGTATTTTTACAGATTTTTTCCTGTAATTGATATCTAGTCTCATAGCATTGTGGTCAGAAAAGATACTTGATACAATTTCAATTTTCTTAAATTTACCAAGGCTTGATTTGTGACCCAAGATATGATCTATCCTGGAGAATGTTACATGAGCACTTGAGAAGAAAGTGTATTCTGTTGTTTTGGGATGGAATGTCCTCTAAATATCAATTAAGTCTGTCTTGTTTAATGTATCATTTAAAGCTTGTGTTTCCCTCATTTATTTTCAATTTGGATGATCTGTCCATTGGTGAAAGTGGGGTGTTAAAGTCCCCTACTATGACTGTGTGTTACTGTCAATTTCCCCTTTTATGGCTGTCAGCATTTGCCTTAAGTATTGAGGTGCTCCTATGATGGGTGCATAAATATTTACAATTGTTATATCTTCTTCTTGGATTGATCCCTTGATCATTATGTCCTTCTTTGTCTCTTGTAATAGTCTTGATTTTAAAGTCTATTTTGTCTGATGTGAGAATTACTACTCCAGCTTTCTTTTGATTTCCATTTGCATGGAATATCATTTTCCATCCCCTCACTTTCAGTCTGTATGTGTCCCTAGGTCTGAAGTGGGTGTCTTGTAGACAGCATATATACGGGTTTTGTCTTTGTATCCATTCAGCCAGTGAAGACTGAATTTCTTAGGCACTTGTGGTCAGAATGCAAACTGTCACAGGCACTTTGGAAAAGAGTTTGTCAGTTTCTTGAAAAGTTAAAAATAAACCTACTGTATAAATATAGGTTCATATAAAAACTTGTGCATTAATGTTCACAGAAGCTTTATTTGAAACAGTCCCAAACTGGAAAAGACCCAAATATCCATCAATAGGTAAGTAGATGAACAAATTGTGGTATATTCATTCAGTAGAAAACTACTCAGAAATAATAGAACTAACTATATTGATACATGCAACAATGTGGACGAATCTCAAAATCATCATGCTCATTGAAAGAAGCTAGACAAAAAAGAGTATATAGTGTATGGCTAACTTTCTTAAGATACTAGAAGGTGTAAACTACCTATAGTGACAGAAATTAGATCACTAGTTCCCTCGGAATTGGAAGTAGAGGAAAGTTTTGGGAGGGTGACAAAATGTTCACTTGATTGTGGTAATGAATTCATACAAATGCCTGTATTTGTCAAAACTCACCAAATTGTATAACTTACATATGTGCATTTATTATATGACGATTCTACCATAAAATTCAGGTTATATGACAATTACTTGAAAATTCCACAAGAGCTACCAGATTAAATGTATTAAAAAATGTCTTTAGGAAAACTCAGCCCCATCTTTTATCTCCTTCTGATGATGAACTAGAAATTAAGATTAAAACTACTAAAATATGTAGTTCATGTATATGAAGTAGAAAACCTTACAGACATTTTCCCCTTGCTTCTTTAAGGCAATAAAAGGGTTTTTGGAGAAGTTGGTTAGGGGCTGGAAAGTCGGAGCAGAATTGAGAGAGTAATGTGATTTAAAGTGGCTCTTTGAGAAAGCATTGGAACTCCATTTCTGCAGAGAACGCTGGGACACATTCCAGGAAGACCTGGAAGAGAAGGAATAGAGAAGAGATTTGGATAAAGAGGACAGGAAAAATTGTAGGATTCTGATAATTTGGCCCCATCTCTGAAAGCCATCCTAAATTCAGTCTGTGGATGAAAAAGTGGCAGAGATCATAGATCAGGAGAATTCTGTGAGGAGTCAGTGTTCAAGTTCCCAGGAGCTGTGTGCATCCAGATAAACCACTTATGTCCCCAAACACGGAAACAACTAGTCTGACCCAGCTGCCTGTCACACAGTGGAACCAGGGAGCTACTAGAGCCTTGAAATTTCACTCAGCTATAGTATGAGTAAATAACCACTTGATTGGTTCTCTGTGTCTAAGATGTCATTATTTTTCAATCACATCTCAGGATGCTCAGAAATACTGTGGGAATCACGAGGCACATATCAGGGTGGTGGCAGAGAAAGCTTGAATTACCTATATATTAGGGCCAAACCGGGACAGGCTAGAGCATTCCAAACTTGGAACAAGGAGTCCTATATAAAACTAATATATAAAACAAATTATATATAAACTATATATAGTTTTTCAATCTAAAGTGTTACTTTATTTCTAATTGTTATTTTTATTTTATAAAATACTGAGTTATGTTGATGTCTGGATCTGATGGACTTAATCCAACTGGTCAACTGAAATTAAGAATCTAATGGTCAAAATGGTGAGACCAGATAAGCAGCACACCTTGCAGAGTCCTGTCTGAAGCTGACTTCTGTCTAGTTCTAGTTCAGCTTCACATTTCACCACTGTATGATTTTTCTTCGTCCTCAGATACAGAACACTCATTCTTTTGGGTTAAAGTAATTTTCCAACTCTTTGGAAAATTCCATTTTCAGTAGGATTAAACTAGATTTATCAGTTTACTCTTACTGCAGGGTTCTATCTTTGCAATGAAAACATACATACACAAAACAAAAGCCACTCAATCAAAGAAAATTCCATAGAACAAAATTATGGGATGAAATATAGAAAAATCAGTCAAGTGGAAAGAAAACATACATATCAGAGATCAGAGTGGATAAAAAGGTAAAAATAAAAATAGAACTCTAGATTGATGAATCATGAAAATGGTAGATCACGTATTGTTTCTGTGGTTTTCCGTCTTCAGAACAATGATTTCATGCTTTTATATCATTTTATGCTACTGTGGTTTTGTTTTGAAAGAACCATTCAAGTTTCTTATTAAAAGGTTTAATATAAATGGGAAAAAAAACCCAAAGGAATAACCCTATTCTCACAGGTGTTTTTACACCAAAGTTATTGGCTTCAAAGTATTACTGAAGTATAATTTTACATCAGTTAAACACAGTATCATTTAAGTATGATATTTGAAACTGGGTGAAAGTGTTTGGTCTCTTATAATTAACTACTAACATAGCACACTGTTTTGGAAAGTGCATGGGGATTTAGATGTATACAAAGTAGTCATTTTAACTCTGAAGTTCATTGTTTGATGACTCAAGGCAAATTCATATTTTTTGAATCCCATTCATAACCCCAGGATAATACTACTTATGAGATGTGTCGTGAAATTTTAAGGTGATAACATACCAAACGTCTACCAGTGTCACTTCCTACACCCAGAACTCAGATTTACGTTTTTAGAATATTTGTTGAGGAGTTTTTTTATGCTAGAGAATTAGAAGAAACTTATTTTTAGAGACACTAGGAAGGCCAGCATGTACAATTAACTATATTATCCATCATGAGAGGTCAATGAGCATTTGGGTTTTTTCCTCTTGTCTCAAAGATTAAGAGGCTGTGTTGCTTGCCTCCTTATCATTACAGAGGTGTAGAAATAGCAGCCATTCTTCCATGATTTCTAAAATTGCACCAAGATGAGAAGGGACGTCAGTACAGAGTGGTAAAGTACACAGCCTCTAGAGTTGGCTGCCTGGAACTGATTACCAGTTCTATCATGTGTTAACTCTGTGACCTTGGGCAAGTTTCTCCACCTCAGTGCCTCAGTTTCTCATCTCTAAAATACATCATAGTATTGTTTGAGGTTTAATTAGTTAACATACATAAAGCATGAATAACCATGCCAGGCACAAAGCAAGCACACAAAATATAATCGCCATTATTATTTCTCTTGTAGTTTTCTTAGCCTCAAGCCAACAATTAGCTTTCACTTGAAAAAGGAATGTAATATCCTACCTCCAGTCTTAATATTAGAAATGTCAGTGTAGATAGGAGATGCTAAGCATGCAAGTGTTCTGTCCTCAACCTTCATTATTCATTCATTGTGGAAGAGGAGAGCCAAACTAAGCTTTCAAGGAGAAAAAATGTTGATAAACACAAATGGTTTTCTTTGCTGATAGTACAAAAAGCATGTTTTTTTAACTTGCCTTTTCAAAAAATTTTGAATTCTTGTACTGTGATGTCCAAAAACAAAGCTAAGAAAACAGGTCATGGAACCAGTTAGGGAAGAAATGAAAAGTGGGGAGGAGGAAAGAAAAAGCTACTTCTCTATATTTAATATAATACTTCTGAAAAAAAAGTGAGGAAAGAGTGGTGAATAGTCGTGATTCTTTTCTTGTACAGTCTATTTTCTACCCATCAGTATGTCCTGTCAGCTCTTCCTCTGAATAGATTCCACATATGCGGTTTCCCACTATACTATCTTTGCTACTATTTCTCTGGTCCGTACCTTCATCATTTCTCCCTGGATTTCAGTAGCACCACTTACTGATCTTCTTGACTATTCTTGCCCCCAGAGTATGTCTGCCACACAGCAGCCTGAATGATCTTTCTAAAGTATAAATTATATCATTTCACTACCTTTTTTTAAACTGCAGTGGCTACCAGTTACTATTCAATAAAAATCTGAACTCTGTGTCATGTCCTACCAGGTCCTCTGCGATCTTTTCATAGCCATTTTTCTGGCCTTGTGCCCTTCCACACTCTTCCTTACCTACTTCTCTCCAGCCACTGGCCCTTTCCCTCATCTTTGGAACACATCATGCTGTTTCCTGGATCAGGGTTTTTGCATTTGCTGTTCTTCCTACCTGGAATTCTCTCTCCCAGTTCTTCACGCAGCTACCCATTTCCCATTATTCAAACTCTTAGTTGTACCTTGTCGGAGAGGCCATTCCTGATCATCCTAACTAAAGCATCATTCCTTATTATTATTTATCTTCTTCGTAACACTTTTCAGTACCTGAAATCATCTTATTTATTTTCAGGTTCACTATCTGTTCCCTTCAATTAGTTAAGCAGCTTAGAAAGAGAGCTCAGTCTGTTTTATTTCTGTATCTCCAACACCTAGAAATAATACATATTTGTAGCCTGACTGGTCGACCCCAGGTACCAAGAGCCTGAGACTGATGGCCGCTCACTGTTGGTGCTATTACATCATTGAAGCCCAGGCTCTTTTTGACCTTTACCATCTCTTCTGCCCTTACACTTATTTTTTAACCAAATAATTACTTTAAAATATATGTGGGCTCACTTTTAGTAGGAGAAGTAAAAATACTGTATGTTCTCTTAAACATTATACGGAAGTCTGTGACACAAACCAGATGGATCTCAGTGATTCTGTGTCCCTGACCTAACAAGTTATCTCCATTCTTGGCTAAATGCTTATGTCGAAGGTATGAAAACTAAGTGTTAAAATTAAAACTCAAGAATTGATTGTACAAAAATAATTTAGATTGCGTGGAAAAATACACTGTTAGAAAACAAGAAATTTCTCCAGGAAAAAGAATAACAGAAGACCAATAGAAGGAAATTGATTTGAAGCAAAGCAGCTGCATCTTCCATCTGCACTCTCACAAGAGAAAACTCTAAACACTACATCGCAGCAGAATTTTTTACCTCTCAGTTATGAACACAAGAAACGCAAATCCTGCTTCTATAGTTGGTTTATAAGAATCATTCCTTCTGATTTTAATGAGAGGATTTTAGGGAGGAAGTATCAGACATTTAAAACAATTTAGCATACTGAAGCAAGGATCCCAAGGGGTAGAGGGGTCTTCTGCAAGTATACAGTAATGTCAGCACCAGAGAGTAGAGAGCCTTTAATAATAAAGATCACAGAATTTTAGATACAGTTATTAGAATGAAGCAATAGAAGATGGATATTCCAATAATGATATGAAGAAAACACAAGTAAAATGATCTATTATCTGTTCTGAGATATAAAAATATTTGTTATGTAAATATAATCAAATGGGCTTGTGAGTTGAATTGTAGGATTTATTGAAATTAAAAATAAATGAATAAAGTGATTAGGTAGCCTGGATTACTTAGATTTTTCTGCTTATTCCAGGGATTGTAGCATATCTTGAGTGGTGAATTAGTGCACAAAACAAGGTTCCTAGCTTCTGCTTGGTAGCACCAAATGGACGGGACACAATATTATGCCCTTGGTCAAAGTGAAGTGGAGGGAAAGATGTTTAAAAATGTCATGATACAAGTTTGATGGGAATGAAATAACAAGGTGATGTAATACTGAAGAATCTCTTTTAACTAACCAGTATTACCCTAAGTCATGAAGAAGAGAAGTTTTGGTAGAAAATGAGGTGACTTGTTACAGGTAATTTTAGTTTGAGGTGTCAGTGGAGATTTCAAACTGTTTGTCCAGGAAGAGCTGGAAATGAACGTCCACAGAACAAAATCAGCAAGTAAGTATTTTTAATAAAGATTTTTGGATTGCTTTGCATATTAAGCATATCATAGCTACCATATGTGAGCATAGGGTAGGTTGGAAGCTAATTTCAATACCTCTTTTAATCATCACAAGCATCCTGTAATTTAAGTATTATCCCTATGTCACAGACAAAACTGGGACAGAATAAAATGAAGAGTCCTTCCCTAAATCACACAACTAATAACTAACAGAACCTAGAGTTAAAATCAGGCCTTCCCATTCCAGTTTCCTGCTCCTTCATTTACGCTACAGCTTATGGGGACAAAGAATGAAGAGAAAGAAAGGAAGGTCAAGGGAAAAAACATGGACAAATTCATGACTCAGAATTAAGTTAGCACGAATTTTCAGTCAGCATAATTTTGACAGTTTATCCAGCAAAGTCTGGCAACCTGGGAATAAAATCTGAAAAACAGATAGTGGAGTGATTTACTGTTGAAGATCAGCCAGTTGCCACAAATCAAGGTTAAATATACGAGGATTTTTTTAAGGTGGTAACAAGTGCATCCCTGGAAAGTTAGTCTATGTTTGCACAGAGGAAGGTAAATCTACAAGGTGACTGATAGACTATAAGAGTTTGAAAAAGCTTTTACTGCCATCTTCCCACTATCGAAGCTCAAAATATCCGATTTTCATTTTCTTAGCCTCTTTGGATTCTAGAGCACAAGATGCAATGGAGATTTCTGAAACTGGTTCTGCAGGATTTAGGGCAATTCTGCAAGCTTCCTAATATCTTCTCAATAGGTTTCACTTCAGCTTAAATTAATCAGAAATCTGTGGATTTGTTTCCTTTCTCTTATTGACTAATACAGTATTTGATCAATTTTGGTTTTATTTTTTTCTGCCCTTCCTCTCATCCTAATCCCTTAAAATTACAGAAAGTGTTTACAATCAATAAAGGATGTAACCAACATCAAATAAATTAGGAAATATTCTTGGAAGAGAGAAAATTAAATGGCATTGGGTTGATAAGAGTAGAAGAACCCATAAGCTTAAATGATGCGCAGGAGGAAACCATTAGAAATGTTCACAGTAAGAGCAGATTCAAAGATGTTCATAGTTAAGAGCACAAGTGGAAAGAGAACTGGCTTTTGAGTTCAATCGTCTGAGCAATTAATAACTGCATTTCCACAGCAAAACTGTTAGGCCAAGCAGTATTTCCTCTCCTTCCTCACATATGAAACACTAGCTGTTAGGAGTTACGTTCATCCCCAGGCTAAATAATCAGACCCGCAGTCTAGAGTAAGTGAACTAACCATCTGGAGAGGGCTTCTTAGGCATGTGGGGTCTGGGAGAGGAGCAGAGGAGAGGCTGGCAGAACGCTGGGCCTCCACAGAGGGAAACATATTACAGACTCAAGCTGAAAGTACAGCAGGGATATAGCTTTTCTGCTTCCTCCACACAGTCCCCTGAAAATGAAGCTGGACTGTCAATATTCCCCATCCAGTTACCCAAAACCCATAGTCAGTTCTTCATCTCACCCAGAACATCAATCTGGCTGTTGAAGCTAATCCATTTAGCCAAGCACAAGTCCAAAGAAAGCATAACATGTCTTTGTAGTGTTTGTATGTAATCTGATACCAGTTATTTATACTTTATATCTAACTATTGAATGAATGACCTTTTATAGAAGAGTTTCTGGCATTAAAAAGCAGGTTTAAATCTATTTAATGCTCAAAGGGATCTTCCTAATTCTTCTGAAATTGCCCAAGATCAATGTTTTCTAGATTTGCGTTATCTCAGTAATCACCGATGGAACTTGTAGGGACACACACACACTCCTGGAGTCCACTCCCGACCTACTAAAATCTTCATTTTGAGCCCATTGAGGGGTTCAGAAATCTAAATTTTAAATAAGTGGTCCAGGTAATCCTGTGATCTTACAAATTTGGGGAATACTGCAAAATATGGTACTATGTACAACCACAAGCAAACCTATTCACCTGCCCGTCACATACCTATACACAGGATTTCTGCTGTATAGAAACTAACCTTCAGTGAATTTTTTCATGTCTGCAGTTTATTAATGGTATAAAGTGTTTAAAAAGTAGGTGTGATAACTTCTAGAGGGGTTTAGAATTTAAATTTAGATTTCAATTCTTTTGTTAACCATTACTATTGTTCTCAAACTTCAGGAGGCATAGAATCATCTCAAAATGATTAAAGTAGAGATGCCCAGGCCCCCCAGAGTCTCTGATCCTGTCTGTTAGGAACAGATGGAATCTACATAGGCAACAAGCAATCCCGGGTGATGTTATCGCTTTCAGGCACACTTGCATCCTCCTACCACTTACTTATCTTTTTTCACCTTATTTTCTCTTCTGCTTTTCCTGCCTTATCTAGTTCTAATTAAGTACAGAAAATATGATGTAACACCTAAATGTCATATGTGTTTGGGTGGAGATTATCAGTACTGTTTGCAAATGCTCTTTGGTTTTATCACCAGCAAAATAAAAAACATTGAAAGGATATCCTCAATGATTTCCCTTACTTGAAACAGGAAAACAAGTGAAAACAAACTGGCTAAGAATAGTATATCAAAGGCTCTCATTCTTAGCTTCACATTAAAATCATTTGAGAAGCCTTTAAATCCACCCCCAGAGATTCAGATTTATTTGGTTGGGTATGGTACCAGAAATTGGTATGGTCTTTTAAGTTCCCAGGTAATTCCAATGTGCAGGAAGAGCTTAGAACTTCCAAATTAGGTTCAGTGGAAGCCTATGCAAAGGTAATGACAAGGAAAGATATATCTCTGAGATCTAAAAACAATGGAGGGAGAAAGGGACTTTAATGAAAAGACAGAAGAAAAAGATATAATTATATATAACTAATGGAGGGGAAAATCGAGAGAAAGAAGGGTTGTCAGGGCAAAGAGAGAAAGAAATCAATGAAAATGAGCAGTCCTTCCTTAATACCAGCTAAAAAATAAGGAGAGTTTAAGTGCAATTGAGGGTAAAGTATTTTAGATGGATTACAGAGGAGGTAAAAGGAACATTTATTGCTTCCCACTCCAAAAATAATGGAAAGATTAGAGCCCATTTCTCCTTCCAGACTAAGACCCAGAGAGAAAAAGAACAAAAGTCAGAGCATAATTAGAAATGTTTTTATGAATGCCTAAGCAAAGTGTGAAAAAAAGTGACCAGCCGATAGATAAATACTTTGCAATAATAAACCTTGAAGCTTGGAGCAGAGAGGGACAAACTAAACCAAAGTCAAGAGCACAATTAAGGGTAAAAAAAATCACTGCCAATAGTATTAGGCCTGAGAGGCCTCTAGAAAAGGTCATAGAAGGTTTACATTAAACATAATCAGAAACAAAACCAAAGGAGAAAATGAATAGAAAGGTTTGCATTGCCAGAGTAAGGGGAGGTTAGTGCCTATTGTTTTGGAAGGACATGCAGAAAGGACATTGCACAAATATTCTTTGTTTCAACAATAGAGATATTTCTAAATTGGTGGACATTATTAAGTATAAAAAGATAGAGAAAGGACAAATATTGTTTAAAATCTGCAAAAAAAAAAAAACAGAAGAGCAACCTCATTCTTGGAACAAATACAGTTAGGAGAATCCATGAATCCAGGTAAATCAAATTATTTTGCCTTATGCAGGAAGGCAAGATGACTAATTTTTAAATTCACTCATAAGAGGACACTGAGGACAAATATTGACTTTTCAATTCTGGAAAATCAACTCTTCTGAACAGGTCAATTTGAGATGACTCTCCCAGAATAGAACTTTTAATTCTAAATTAATTACACTCTTTAATGCAATGCAACAGTAGTGCGCACGCACACACACACACACACACACACTCCTTTGCCCATCTATTAAAACCTTTTATTTTCCTGCTCTTCACCACCCTTAGCCCTTTATTCACAGTCTGACGTTTTGAAAAGAGAGTATTTGTAACAGTATGAAATGTAATAAAATATAAAATTCAATAATGCATCAAATCAGCTGAATAAAACTGTGTTACATAAGTTACAGTTCCATTTGTTAGGTGACTTTGTAAAATTTTTTCATCAAGCTAAAAATGTAAGAAAAAAGAAATAAATGAAAAAATGAAGAAATATACCATTACCACATACAGTTTTAGTCTTCCAAATATAACGTTTTTGCTTGAGATATCAGATATATGGGATGAGTAGGGCAAATGTATGTGGAAAGGTGCTTGTTTTGAATTCCTTAGTGTGTCTAACATGCCTTCTGGGGCTTTGTTCTCCATTTCCTCTCTTGTCTGGGTTTAGAAAAACCACTAGGTCATTTTTTAAGTCCACCTTTTACTTCACACAATGACTATTTGGCACTACTGACCACTCCATACTTAAAACTCTTTACTTTCTTGTGTTTCATGGCAGTTCTTTACACTGACACCCATTTTTCTTCTCTGGCCATTCTCTATCAGTCTCCTTCCTGATTTTTCTAACTTTGCATTTTGTGGGCAATATCATTTATATCAATAAATTCCACTACCACTAATGATCATCAAATCTATACCTCCACTCTAGGCCTCTCTTTTATCTCCAGACCCACATATCCAGTTCTCTATTGAACATCAGCACCTGATGTGGAATTCAGTAATATTTCTTTGAGCACATCCTCTTTCCTCCAATATTGGCTCCACTTAAAGCATATCTCAATAATATTAATGACTGTAATCCAGTTTCCCAAGGTGAAAATCTTGCAGTCACCATATGCTGAAGTTGACCATATAATTTAATTTTTCATTTGAACTAGGATATGTTTGATAATGAAATGGGAACTCAGTAAATATGCTGGTCAATTAGGATGTTCAGTTACAATAGAATTGCCCTCCCTTTACTTAAACTAATTGGTCACTGAGTCTGGAAAACTTCTTGATATTTTTCAAGCCCATTTCCTCTTATTCAGGTCCTGATTATCTCATCTCTAGACTATTTCAGGCTCAACTCATCTTTCTGCTTCTTACAATAAGTGCTTTTAACACTGCTGTTGAGGTTAGTTTTCTAGATCCCAAATCTGATTATGTTATCCTTGTTTAAAATCCTTTGCTGTCTCCTACCTGCCTTTCAGGATAATATTGTACCTCTTTAATATAATATATACATGTAAGCCCTAAATTATCTAATTCCCAGCTACTTTTGAACAATAGGTTGCATAATAGTTTAAAAACAGGGCCTGGTGTGTGTCTAGGTTGCAGAAAGCTAGAATGAGCACTGTTCTCTCCCAACAGTTAGAAAAATCTGGATTAACTACAAAGTCATAGCTTTTATTGACTCCGTCAGATTGCTGAGGTTATGAGGCAATGATGTAATCTGAATCCCAAAGAGAGGCAAGAAGAAATCCAAGAAGAGATGGAACGTAAGGACTTTCTCACCTGAGGAATAGCACGGGAGGAAGAAGCATTATTTACCATATAAGAAGATAAGAAGAAATCAGGTTAAAAAAAAATCAATGAGTTCCTATAATCAAGTGTGGACTACTGTGACAATATAGAATCTCTGGAAGTTCTAAACCCAAGTGGAATTTGCAAACATCATAGTTCCTTTTCCATGGACCTTCATTCATTGCTTGTAAGAAAGATTGGGAAACCAAAAAAGAGCCCCCCAAGGTAGTGCAGACATGAAGAAGGAGATTGGCCATCACTGAGGGAAAGGTATGGAACCCTACACCCCTACCCTCAGCCTTCTCACATATGGAGCAAAAGTCTAAAGCCACTGGGGAAGGCCAGCAAACTCTGTCACCTTTAGGGTACAGGTGAACACCCATTGATGTTACAGGAAAAAATTCCCTCTACATTAGAGAAAGCAGCAGAAAAGAGCCTGAGACCCAGCATCCTATTGTAATACCACTAGCAAAGGGGGGGAAAACACTCCTAACAGATACAAGTTAGACTTTGGCTGATGTGGGGAGAAGGGGCATAAATCCTCCCCTGGGCTCAGGCACACAGGATCTGCTTAAGATTGAGATTGGACTGGAACGACAGAGAATATGTCTATCCCTATGTCTAAGCCTAAACTATACCAAGTAACAGGCTACAAAAGTCTGTTGCTGCAGTAGGGGAAGAGCATGTGGAGAGAGACAGAGAGAGAGTGCATGCACTCCCTTTATTGTACAGGCATTCAGAGAACTGAGGGTAGAACAAAATCACTGAGGGAGGAAATAAAACCTTGTGGTACTCTAGCCCGCATTAGCTTTATTAACTTGGTTTAAGTTAGACTTGGTCAACTTAAGCACAAGGCAATGCTAGAGAAAATTGAAGCCTGTGGTACACTGACAATAATCAAAGCCAAAACAAAATCCAAATTTGGCTCAGCTTCTTACTGGATTGACTCAATACCCACACTAATGGCCTGAGAGGAGAGTGCCCATTTCTTCTTCACATATAACATTTCTCAGGTCTAAATGTTATTTACCTGAATCTCTACTGGTTTACACATTATGTCCATCATGTAATAAATAATTATGAGACACACAAAAAAGCAAGGGGAAAAAATATAGTCATTGTCAAGAGACATAGTAATCAGAAGAACCAGACTTAAAATGACCCAGATGTTGGAACTATCAGACATAATATTTAACATAATATTATTTATAATAATCAAAAAGTAAAACAAGAAATATGTCTACCCACCAGTGAACAGATAAACTGATTATGAAACCCACATAATGGAAGCTATTGAAGCAATAGAAAAGAAAGAACTTTGGATATATGCCACCATATGGATGAATATCAAACGCATTCATCGAAATTCCTAGACTGTCAACACTTAAAAGTTGAATTTTATAATATGTACATTTTACCTCAAAAAAAGCTGAATTTGAAAATAAAATCAGGGGAAAATTTCTCTCTGCCTGGTTTTGAATCTGATTCTACAACCTATTAACTCTACAACCTTTATCAATTTATGTTGCCTTTCGCTGCCTGCATTCCTACATCTATAAAATAGGGAAAACAGTGAAGACATGATACCTACCTCACAGAGTTCCTGTACAGAGTTAAAACATGTAATATACATAGAACAAACTACCACTTAAATATTTGCTATTATTATTAATTTTCCAACCTCATCACCTACAAATGCCATGTGGTAGCATGAATCTAGACATTCTAATTATTTAAGATTCCTTTAATCCACCCTACAATTTCATACCATGTTTTTAATACTTCTTGGAATGTGCTTTATCATCTTACCCACAATTCCCAGCAGTACAAACTTCTCATCATTAAAGACAGAGTTTATATGTCTTCTCTGTAGGCCTTCTCTACCATTTTCCATTGCTATCCAAGTGAAGAAGATTAATTCCCCTCTTCTTTAATACATATCTCCATTTTTACACTAATCACACAATACTGTAATTATTTTTTGAATCTTTTTCTCCTCTCATATCATGTTATTGAATAAAAGCCAAATTGTATTTAATATTATGTCCCAGATCTTAGTTCAGGGCATGACATGTGATAAATGCTCAATAAATATTGGAATGACTGAATGGATATGGGAATCTATTATGGTTCACTTCAATCCTGGTTGGTAACTATTAAAATACCAAGACGAAAGAAGCACCATAGAAAGAAGTTATCTGGAATATCAGAGCATGTAAAGTCAATCAGTACAATAGGACATGCTCCTCTTAGAGGCTGGAATCTGCAAGAGGCCAGGAATTTCAGTGATGGATGTTTCCATCAGCCTGCTGAGTAACCCAGGCTCTCAGCCTTACTAGCTTTATTAACTTGGTTTAAGTTAGACTTGGTCAACTTAAGGCTTGACGGCCTCATTTGCCTCTTTCTTAGAAAAGTTTGGTTGGTTCTTATCATGAATGTGTATAGTGCCAAGATCTGCCTTCACCTTTATTTCAATCTCTAGGCATGACCTTGTTTTATGTTTCTGAACATTTGCAGGAGGCTGAGGGAGGTTACTGCCAGTAGAGGCCAGTGACGGATCACCTGAGGGCATGATACAATGTAACAATTTTATCGCAAAAAAAGAAAAAAAAGACACTCTTATTTAATCTGAGGATCTATGTAGCAGGGATCACCAGCCTCTTCAGAACTTTTCCATAAACTGTCCTAGCTGTTTAACAAACAGACTACTCTCTGGATGTCCTGGACATCTGGTCATGGCCCTTGACTACTTCTATAGTCTTTTTTTTTTTTGTTTTGTTTTTGTTTTTGTTTTTGTTTTTGTTTTTGGCGATATGTGGGCCTCTCACTGTTGTGGCCTCTCCCATTGTGGAGCACAGGCTCCGGACGCACAGGCTAAGCAGCCATGGCTCACGGGCCCAGCCGCTCCGCGGCATGTGGGATCCTCCCGGACCGGGGCACGAACCCGTGTCCCCTGCATCGGCAGGCGGACTTCCAACCACTGCGCCACCAGGGAAGCCCATCTATAGTCTTTTTGATGATCAATGGTCATAAGCAAGTTACTTTGTGAATAAATATATCTGCTCAGGTGATGACAGGAACAAGAAGAAAAGGCATTACAGTAATTTTAAAAAGGTTTGATTTCTTTCTGTTCCAATTTCCTAGTTGGCCCTTTAGAGATTTAGTTTTCGTAAATGATGCCAATAGCAGCTTGGAATTCTCTGTCTATCCACTTAGCTACTTCACCTAGGGATAAGTCTATTTCTTCCAAAGACAATTGGTAAGACTTGTCCCCAGAATCTTCTATAAGGGTTTTACCACTTCTTACCAAAGATGTGTAGCAAGAGACCTAGGCCTCAATTTCTTACCAAGCTTTCTTCCCTCTTTCTTAACAAAAACATTCTTAACACGTAAGTTTGAAAGATAATCTTGCCACTGCTATCAATTTGTGCCATAAAATGTTGAATTGTCAAAGCTGACGTATACATGAAAAATCTTACCCAGCGCCAAACTTTTCTAATATTTAACTATACAAGCAAGCCACAAGCTGCATGTGGAGAGAGTGAGTTACTCACATGTTGCTCCTTCCTTCTACCAGGTTATTGCTCTGTTCCATCTAAGTCTACTGCCCTTAGGCGGGCACTTCAGATCCAGACCTAAGACAAAGTCTGCCTCTCCCAAATACCCTGTACTTGTAGCTACCCTCTTACACTCCTTACTGTGTCCAGAGGATTCTAATTGTATTTCATGAGGATTGGCTACTTTTCTATTAAGTGGCACATATAAATTCCCTGGTTGAAGCAACTCTTTTGGTTAGCTCACATTGCTACAGGTGCTTTGCATCTATTTTCCTTCTTTCTTTGTTAGTTCTTTAGTATTCCTAATTCCTGACTCCTTGGAGCTTATTTGTCAGTGTTGATGGCAGGGAATAGAATCACTCAGTGTTTTTAAGCAGAAAGGAATTCAGTACCAGAATTTAGGTGCTTACAAAATTGTTCTGGAGTGAGAAGTTAGAGGTCAAGAAATGTTACTGCCACCTCGTGGTCAGGAAAGTGCTGCACCACTGCCAACCTAACAGAGGCATTTCACCCACATCTATTTCAATGGTGTAGACAGACAAGGAAGCTCTTGCACGTGACACATCTGCTGCATTCTGCTTATTGACCTGCTCCACTAAATAAGGAAGAATGACCCCCACATCCTTCATTTTCTAAACTCTAATGAGGACATCTCAATGGTGGAAGCTAATCTCATCCAGAAAACTAGTTGCAAGGGCATCTGAGAAATGTAGTTTCTAGCCATACAGCCCCTGTGATTTAGGAGGTGGGGGGATTAAACAGGAAGAGAGGTGCCAGGTGACAGTACCTAACACAGATTTATTCGTTACACTTTCGCAATCTCAGAAGCTATTTCAGTATCCTCAGTCCACACCTGACCTGACACATTCTGCATTTCCCTCTCATGTCTTTTCAATAAATTCATGTATTTTAAGAAGTGGCAGCTAGCTATTTATAATTTTTTAAATCAATGATAGTAGGTTAGTATTTTCACTGCTGGTGAAACATCTGCATTGTTATTGAGGCTTTCTGGAATCCTTAATTTCGACAATGACTCTACTGAGAATTTCAGGCCCCACGGCCAGCCAGCCGACATGGGAAATGTATTCATTAGTAAGATTTTGGAGCCTCTTCCCTTAGGGCACCCGTAAAACCTGCCCTCTTTGCTCAGTCCCTAGAGCTGGTCCCAATCCATTATAGTGTAATACAAATTAATTTATTATTTTGTGGTCATGAAATTATAAGCACTACTTTTCTATCCTGAAAATAATAATGTACAAAATAAAAGGAAATTAATTATTCTTTTAATATTTCTGGAAGAGGAGTGGATTACTTATAAAAATGATAATAAAACCATCCATTTCAAAAGTGACAAAAAAGTTTAAAAATTCTTTGGAGTCAGCCTCCAAAAACCTTTTGTCCTGGCCCCTTCTATGTTTTAGTCAGTAGGAACAATCTCGGAACTGCATCCCTTCCAAACTCCAAACCAATAATTGAGAAAATAGTTTAAAGTTCCATTTTTGGAACTTGCTATTTATATGCTAAGTTTGAACTATAACATGGAATAAAAGTTCTTTGAAAATGTCCCCAACATTGTATATCTCATAATAATTATGTTCTGATTTCCTATTTTTTCTTCCCTTGCCCATTCTTCTATCCTTCTTCCTCTGACTCTCCTTGTCTCACCTTTTCACTGTAAAGATTTAAGATGTTTATTTCTTTTCTTCAACTGGTATTTTTTTGTTTAAAGGAGATTTTTCATTGCTCAAATAGTCTTTTTTTTCAGTAAATTAAACACTGCTACAAAGCTGATTTTCTTTATAAGAATAGAGCTTTTACTGTAATTGTACAGAATACCATGGTAGGAATGTTATTTAAAGCAAAATATTCAAAATATTCAAGATATTGTGACAGGGCCAAGAGAGAGGCCAAAGAAAAAAGTATAATTTTTTTTTTTTTTTTTTTTTTTGCTTCTGGGGAATGAGAATTTGGTGTTACTGATGGTACTGATTTTTTACTGAGATATACTATACACTCTTTTTAATGAATTCTTGCTAATTAATATCAGACAGTGTAAATCACAGAGGACAAAGTGAAAAGTTTTAATCAGCCACTGAAATTTAAAATCCCATATTTTTAATACAGAAAGTTTCAGGAAGATGAATACTTGTTTGCTTTATTAAATATCCAAAATATAAGTAACATCTAGATGCAAATTTAAACATCCATTATGAACTAGTTGAAAACTGTGCCACTTACCAAAATGAAATGACTCTGGGGTAATGCATTTTTTGGTAATTTCTCCTGAAAAAAACAAATGCCCTAATTTCAATAATAGTATATTCAAATGTTCAAGGATATTTTAACTTTTTGTTAAGTGGTAAGGTCTAAGTTATTTGTGTAAGACATGGGCCACCATGGCACGTTTATAGACTGAGTATAAAAGAGAGACACAGAGTTCAACGCCAAGTGTTTTAAAGGCAACCTCTTCCTTTTCATGCTCGTGCCAAGCGCTGTGTGTGACACAAATTGGCTTTTTTTTTTTTTTTCGGTACGCGGGCCTCTCACTGTTGTGGCCTCTCCCGTTGCGGAGCACAGGCTCCAGACGCGCAGGCTCAGCAGCCATGGCTCACGGGGGCCCAGCCGCTCAGCGGCATGTGGGATCTTCCCGGACCGGGGCACGAACCCGTGTCCCCTGCATCGGCAGGCGGACTCTCAACCACTGCGCCACCAGGGAAGCCCACAAATTGGCTTTTTATTGTTATTATTGTGTGTTAAATGAAAAACTGATGCTATAATAGCAATATTAAATACAGTATTCATTATAAATATAGCTTATCATCGGGAAAGATTTGGATAAAGATTCAATATTTATTTAGTCCTACTTTGTGTCAAGCACTAATCTCTTTTACATGCATTATTTCATTTATTTCTTTCAACAATCTGAGTGTGCATTGGAAGGAGGGAAAATTATAGCTCATTCCAAAGTGATTTTATGGCATTAGGATTCCAATTAAAAAGAAAAAGTCTGAAAGATATCACAAAAATAATACTTGTTATCACACCAGAAATTGTTGTCTCATCTAGCAAGAAGCAATAGATTCTGACTGGGCAGATGCTGTTCCCATGCCTCCTAATGGCAGTTATATACTGTGGGCACCATCGAGGTACAAGCTGTGTTTGCTGCCTGGGCACTTTGGATTCTGTGCTCCCAGGCCCCAGAGGAAAGAAGAGGAGTCACCGGCATGGGAAACTGACACTGATCCCAGGATGAGGTAGGGCTGCTCTTACAAATGGGAGTCAGCCCCACTGTAACTGTGAATGGACAAGTGCAGCAACACCAGACCAAGAGGGTAATTGTCAAGAGCTTACTGCCTTCAGAAATGAAGGTTTAGGTCATACCGTCATGCATACAACACCATTAACTGGCAAGGTGATAGCCTGGGATGAGGGGATTTTGAAACAAATAATGGAGGAGGAAGAGAATGGGGAACAATGGTGGCCCCCAGATCAACTGCAGAGGCTGGGGCTATCTATTCTTCTTCTCACAAACCTCCCTATTCAAAATTCAAATTATTGACATTATTTAAAATTTTCCTGAGGAAGAGAGGACAATGGAGGAGATTTCCTTGAATCTGTGGGGTGGAGCAAGTGTGGGCTGTGGAGGCCGTGAGAGCGCACAGTCAGGCCTGGGCCACAAGGAGCAGAGCTCATGGAGAGCCCCAGCTGCTGTGTTCTGACATCTGTTGCCCCATTTTAATGGAAGCCACACTCCCCACAGGCTGCTCCTGCCAATGAGAGAGAGTGGCAGGGACTCACAGGCAGGTCTGTTCCTTAGAGAAGCAGGAATCCTGGGACAGCTGCCTTTGGCTCCTGAACAGCCTTGTGGAAATGAACTTTCCTTTGAACTTCAATCTAAGATGTTTCCACCCAGTTGCTTCCTTCCTGTCCTCTCTCCTCACTCAGGGTCAGATCTAAATCCTGATCTGATGTCTCTCCCAGCCTCCCTTGGATCCCTCCCCATTTTCTCTCATAGCTTGCTTCTCACAAGGCCCGGACAAACACAGACGCTTACTGGATGAAAACTGCCCACTTTTTCATTGAGCAGTTTTGGCTCACGTTGTGTAATGAGCTGACAGCACAACAACCTTATCTTATAAGGCTGACAAGCCTCCTATCTCCCAGAAATTAATCAACATTTCAGGCCTGTTGATGAGACCTTTATAGTTTTTGCTGCTCCTGCAGATAATTGTCTTAAACTCTGGCTCATTTCTTTGTTCAGTTCACTGTGATGCTGAGAGGAAGAAGCAGGTAACAGCGTTTGGGGAGGAAAGAAGGGGTTGAATGTTGAAACTGAACACTGCTCTTTTAAATCTTTACCATTAGTTCCAGCAATAAGTTAAACTTTGTTTGATTTTAATTCTCTTCTTGACTTACCGTAACCATTTTTTACACATGCTTGTTATATGTTTTCTTTTATTTCTATTACCAAATATATGTTTATTAATATCAGTACTATTCTTCCCTAAATTTGGACTCTTCTCCTCCTTTAACTTTCTGATTACCAATTATATGTCATTCATTTAACCACATTTATTGAAAATCAACCTCATACCAGGCAAGGAAGGGGGAAGAAGAAATGAATATCAAGTGGATTTTAATCCCAAACATTCTAGAGCTTTTTCATAGCTAGGAGAGACCTAAGGGGAATAATTCTGCCCATTTTTCAGCATGCCTCCTGTTTCTGCCTTTGTTTATCTATGCTCTGTTACCCAGGTCATGGGACCCTTCATAGAAGGACATGCAACCACATAAGAAGAATAGAAAGCTAACAATTTTGTATATTGGATGAGAAATGAAGGACAATTTATGTAACTGCTACACAGAGTTTGCTACAGTAAGCATATTTTCCCAATCAGAACTTTTTTTTGTAATCATGGAAAACTGCTTATTGTGAGCACTTATTACCCAATTGAAATGATTTCTTTTAAGGATAGAGTGTGATTTTGAGTTTTATCCAATTGGAAGCTTATCATGAAGCATGATTGCCTATCTTGATGCATTATATACAATCAGAAAATATATGTTAATTAGGAAATTTTGTTCAAGTATGTTTATGAAATGCTTGGTTTAGAAGACCTTGCATTCAAAATTGAGAAAGACATGCTCTCGGGGACAAGGTCTAAGGCAAAAAGAAAAAAAAAAGTAACATCTGTCCATCAGTGCTCCTGTGAACCTGTGAACTTCTGTCTTTGCTTTTTGATCGACTTTTATTGGCTTCAAACCCTGATTTTTATCTTAGAATCTGATTTTCACATTAATCTTATAGATAGGATAATTCTTCTTTGCCAAATTGGTACCGGTCTTAAGCCTCTTTGTTGTATTTTATTGAGATTTATTTTACGATAGCTCCCCTTAGCTCTCACTCTTGACCTGGCTGGTCCCTTTTTTTTCAAAATTAAATTATTAAAATGTATAATGTACAGTAATATTCTCCCATTGAGATTCTACAGTTACTCTTTTACTATACTGGATTTATCACATACATGTCCCTCTACCCATCCTACAATTTATCTTATTTTGGGATGCATTTCAAAGTTAGTTGCAAATATGACACTTCAGCATGCATATCATTCACTAGAGTTCAATAATTATTGTTCTCTTTAATTCTTTAGAGATAAAATTTATACACAAGGAAATGTTCAGATCATCAGTGTTTCATTCCAGGAAAATTTTGACAAATGCTTTGACCTCTGTTACCTAAATCCCTGTGGGCATATTTCTTTCTTAAACTTCTGGTAGCTAACAGCTCATAGCTCACAGACATATTGACATATGACTAAATTTAGCTGGGGCAAGAAAACACCTTATTGGGAGATAAACTTGGTTTAAAACCAGGGTCACCTTATGGCATCTTGACGACTAGCCCTAACTATATATGACTATGTCATACTGTCTTACCCTTCAACATGGCAGTCAGCACCTCTTACTCCAGACTGTGAGCTCAACACTGACAGAAAAAAATCTCACTCATCTTTAATTCCAAACATTTAAGAAGAGATAAATATTTTATACTTTAATAATAAACATAAGTTGCATATTGACCTACACAAGAAATCTGTCCAAACTGATAATGTATAAAAGTATTGTTTGCTTTCCAAATATTTTTAGTTCCTGCGATCAGATAGCAAGAGTTTTTAGGCCTCAGCATTTTTTATATATAAATTTCCAAAATCTGTATGCTCCTTAGTTCCTGAATACATATTCTACCTGTCCAAATGCTTACATTTTTGACCTGTTTTGACCTCTAATATAGATCAGAGAATCAAAGGCTCACCCAGATGAGAGTATCTGCAAAATACTGGTCTAGAGTGGTTTGTCAGCCTAATAACCACAGGTAAGAGAATCTTATGAGAAAATGACTATATTCTCCCACTGAAGGATAGCAGAGCTGCTGCAGGATAAAAATCCAATTCCAAATTTCTGTGGACTACAGTTTACTCGACAGGAAAGGATCAAATGATGGTAGAAAGAAAATAGACTCTTAGTATGTCTGGGAGTTTCCATGAGAGCTGCTTCCTTCATCCCAGCAAAGGCTTTTCTTGACATGTCCTTGGCAGAGGTGTCACTGGGGGTAACAAACACCCCCTGAGAGTCACTTCTGGATTTTCTTAAGCACATGAACTAAAATATACAATTTCATGTTTTCAGAATCACCTATGTTGCAATTACTCGGCTCCTAAAATGCTCTGCCTCTTTACTATACCACATGCTCACTAGTTCACAGTTTTGCACCTGCATCATTGTATTGTATCATGTAACAATTGTATCATGTAACAATTACCTTTTTGGTAGTAAATATTAATATCGTAGCAAGAGATCACTACTTTAAATAAGAAAATGGTTGAAACTAGAGTATTGATTCCCATTAACTCTTTTTTTTTAAACAGCCGTATCTAACTTAATAAATAAGACAGTCTGTTCATGGGACCAACATGGAGACAGACAGACTAACAGGGATTAAATAAAGAATTCCCCTTTGGATGAGATCATGAGAAGAAAGAAGTTAAAAGATTTACACATGCTTGTGTCCCAGGCATTACTCATCAAATGCTTTTTCTGCATGTATTAAGACGATCGTATGATTTTTATCTTTTCTTTTATTAATGTAGTGGTTGTTGAACCATAACTGCATCCAAGGGATGAATACCACTTATCATGGTGTACGTATCTTAATTTATTGTCGAATTCAGTTTGCTAATGTTTTGTTGAGAATGTCTGCATCTGTGTTCATCAAAGACATTAGCCTACAGCTTTTGTTTCTGGTAGTGTTCTTACCTGGGTTTGGTATCAGGCTAATGCAGGCCTCAAGAAATGAATTTGAAAGTGGTCCCTCTTCTTCAATTTTGTTGGAAGAGTTTGAGAAGGACTGGCGTTAATTTTTCTTTAAATGTTGGGTAGACTTGACCAGTGAAGCCACCTGGGCCTGGGACAGAAAAAAAATTAATGTCATCATTAAGTGGATGTCAGTAGTGCAGGGAGAAGATTGTAATGCATGCTAGCGGTGCTGTTGGTACCCTGCCCAAATACCCCTTAAGGCGAGGAGTACACATTCCCTAGCTTATGTGAGTGTTGGCAAATATCAGCTCACACCCGCTCCCCTAGCTGGAGAATTTCCATCAGCCAAATGGCAGCCAGTTTGACTGGGAGGCTACATGCCAGCCCCATCCATCTCCCTGAGGTAGAACTTGGCCAAAGACTTTCAATCGACTGCTCTGCCTGCCTCTAGCTGGACTAAATCTATAGTACCTTTCCCTAAAAACTTCACAGTGATTGATCACACTAGGCACTCTCCAGACCCAATTCTTTTCCCCCCACCATATGCTGCTTCCCTCACTTTCTCCTGAGAGCGTTTCCACAATGAACACATGGGTAAGAATCCCTATATCAAGCTTTGCTTCTAGGCAACCTGATCTGTAAGGCTTGGGAACAAAATTAACATAATAGAAATCTGAGCAAACGAGGAACCACAGGCGTAGGGTGAATGCAGGCAGACGGAAGGCAAATTTTCTCTACTCAACAATTTTCCATGGGTTTACACTAAAGAGAGTCAGTGCCACTGGACATATATACAGCAAAAGTACACAAAAATTACTGAAGAAATGAGTGAATTATAAACACAGAAGCAAACTAGTATAAAAGTAACATAAGCAGGTGGAGCGCCCGGGGGCCCAGGCGGCGCGGAGAAGGAAGGCAGCCCCGCCCGGGACGCCGACCTGGCCCTCAGCCCGCGGCCCCGCCCACCCCGGCCCCGGGCCCGGCCGCCACCGCCATAGCCCGGCCGCTGGTGCCCAAGATCACAGAAGGCGCTGCTGCTGGAGCTCGAGGGACTGCAAGAGGAGCCGGTGGAGGGCTTCTGGGTGACCCTGCTGGACGGGGGCGACCTGTACAACTGGGAAGTGGCCATCTCCGGGCCTCCCAACACCTACGACGAGGGCGGCTACTTCCCAGGCGCGCCTCAAAAGCCCCATCGACTTCCTTACTCCCTGCCAGCCTTTCGGTTCCTGACCAAGATATAGCACCCCAACATCTAGAGACTGGTCCGTCACTCAGTTTGTGACCCGCCCCCCCGGAGCTGTGAGCTGCCCTCAGCGCGGTGAGACCCCACCCAGAACGTCAGGACCACCCTCCTCAGCGTCACCTCCCTCCTTCACAAACGCAGCGCCTCACCCGCCAACTTGGACGCCTCCGTGATGCGCGGGAAGCGGGAAGCGGGAAGCGGGAAGCGAGCGAAGTCAGGACCGGGAGCACGCGGACGTAACCCGCAAGCAGGTCCTGGGGGCCGAGGCGGAGGCGGAGCGGCGCGGCGTGCAGGTGCCCACGACTGGCCGAGTCCTGCGTGGCCACCGAGGCCCCGGCGCCCACCAGAGCTCAGAGCTCTTGCACAGGACGACGACTACGAGGGAGGAAGGCGAGGCCGAGGCCGACAGCTGCTTCCGGCTCGACGAGGACGACCCGGGCAACGAGGGGTCCTGACGCCGCGTTCCCCACGTATAGACTTACAAATTTTACCTCAAAAAGAAAAAAAAAAGGTAATATAAATCTCTTAGTCATATTAAATAATTTATGCCTCAGAATGCTGTTGCGAAATCTTAGAGCAATCTCTTATGGTCTCCAGCTAGTGCTTAGCGATTATCACAGTTTCTGTGAGTCGTTGGTTTAAAACCTCTGGATTAAACCCAAGCAAGGCTCCGCTCTCACATGTATATTCCCTCCAAAAGGATATACCCCTTAGTTCTTTCGCACACATCCTCTATAAACTATGTGTATTTAATAGTTTTTTTAAAAATTAATTAATTAATTAATTTTTTGGCTGTGTTGGGTCCTCGTTTCTGTGCGAGGGTTTTCTCTAGTTGCGGCGAGCGGGGGCCACTCTTCATCGCGGTGCGCGGGCCTCACTGTCGCGGCCTCTCTTGTTGCAGAGCACAGGCTCCAGACGCGCAGGCTCAGTAGTTGTGGCTCACGGGCCCAGTTGCTCCGCGGCATGTGGGATCTTCCCAGACCAGGGTTCGAACCCGTGTCCCCTGCATTGGCAGGCAGATTCTCAACCACTGCACCACCAGGGAAGCCCACTACGTGTAATTAGAAGTTGTTTACTGACTGGTTTTCATGCATCTGTTTTTTGAACTATAAATTTTACAGTTGATTTTAGGAAGTTGTGATGGTTAACTTTACATGTCAACTTGGCTGGGCTATAGTACCCAGTTATTCATTTAAAAACTAAATTAGGTGTTGCTGTGAAGACATTTTGTAAATGTGGGTAAGATCTGCAATTAATTAACTTTAAATAAAGAAGATTATCCTCAATAATCTGGGTGGGCCTGAGCCAATCAGTTGAAAGACCATAAGAGCAAAACTGAAATCTCTCTGAGGAAGAAGAAATTGTCATAGAGACTGTAGTTTCCAGCCTGTGAGCTGGCCTTACAGATTTCGAACTTTCCAGCCCCTGCAATCATATGAGCCAGATGCTTGAAATAAATCGCTATATGTATGTGTGTGTGTGTGTGTGTGTGTGTGTGTGTGTTGGTTCTGCTTCTACTTGTTTTGTATTATTGGTTCTATTTCTTGGAGTAAACTGATACTGAAGTTAATTTTTTATATAATAGTATTTGGTCTAGAAGCAACTAACATAGTAATAGCCTCTCTCATTAGTTCAGTGCCTTGAGAACTGATTTATAGAACACATCTGCAAATGCTTGTCTGCCAATCATCAGTTAGTCCAGAAGATAGCAGAGAATCTAATCTTCGTTTTTAGGTAAGTGGTTCAAATATGTTGTCCTGCTGATGTATCATTGACTGTATAAAATCTGGAACATTGTCTCTGGTTCTCCTGTTTTTAGTACTTATCTCTAGATTTGGCTGTTCCTCCAGAAGCTATTGATAATTACAATCTATATTTTGAATCAGTTGTTTTAACTCCATACTGCAAGTCACATATCCACCTTTCAGACACAAGACTTACCTACTGGCAACAGCCCAATATTTATCCCATGACACAGCCTGATAACTTCACTAGATCTGGCGTTTTCTGATCGACCCCATCTAACAGCCTTCCATGCCTTGGTCTTATATGTCACAATTAATTAGTTACATATTGAATAAAATGCTGGTACTGTCAACTAACTTATTCAACATGGAATTATGGTGTTTATGTATCATAGTATTGTATAAATAAAAAGGCCTGTTTGAGAGTCTTTAAATGAGGTATTCTAAGTTTGTCAATTTTACAATTATTATAATGAAGTAAAATATACATAATGGTAACACTACCATTTAGTGTTTTAATTTAATAGATTAAGTTTAGTTTCAGAAAGCCCTCAATTTAAAGTATGTTAGAGATATCACTGTTAACAGCATTGATTTTAGGACTGTAGGTGTGTGTGCCATTTGATAGACTGTCAGTTGTTGGATAATTTGCTATGTTATTGTAACCCAATTAAAATAATGAATCATTAGATTCTATAGCCAAGATACAGGACTAGAGAATGAACACTCCAGAGTCCTGGCTTCATTCCCAGCTCAGTCAATATCTATTACAAATAAATAATCTCACCTGCCTATTTCATTTTCTCCATCTATAAATCACAAATGCTTAGTTACCAAGTTAAGCCTTCAGAGCAAGTTGTAAAGATTAATAAGTTAATGGTTGTAAAGCTGTAAATCCTCAATCGAATTATTATGCAAGGGTTCTGATTATGTAGTTACTATTTAGGTAAACGACATAAAATCATATTTAATCTTGAAATAACTGAGCAGATAGAACTGCTGATATAATATATACACACGCAATGGCTAGCTTTTTATTTGCATATTTCCAAGATATATTTGAAAGACATAAAAAGGCAATGATTTGCATATGCTAGCACAAAGGTGGAAATGAGAGTAAGTTCATCATTTGAAAGTTTGAGGTCATTATCTGATGTAAGAAAGTTGTTATCTGACATAAGTCAAAATCAAATACAGAACTTAGCAGTTGGCTACAGGACTAATGCTTTAAACTATTTACCAATAGTCCCATAACAATTTTACTTCTCTCAGAAACATGTATCCTCAGTTCTGTGAAAAACTTCAACAGTTCTTCAAACTCATACCTTTTACATTCAGGTTCCCAAATATAAAATCCTTGACTTCTTTCACTTCAGGCCTTGAACCAGCATGTCTGTATAAAGTCTATCATTTTCTTTCTCAAAATTAATTTAATTGGATAATTTTTAGTGATATGGGATGGGGGGTAATTTGATTAACATACATAAAGTTTAAAAAAAAGCATGGTCTTTAAAAGTATAAGAAGGGAAGAAATCTTTGAAAAGCAATTTGTGAGAAATGTTATACTAATTGCACTAAAAGATTTGGATAAAATAAATGTTCATAAGAGAGCACTTTTTTTATAATAGTGAAAAATTGCAATAAACCCAAATAGGTGACAAAAGAGTAAAAATGAATTACATTTTGTGCATATAAAAATTGCTGTGCAGCTATTAAGTTGCTTATTTTTTATATTTTAATTCTATAAAATGCTTAAATATGTTACTATGTAAAAAGTATGGATACAAAACTATAATACAGGATATTCCATAATTTTAAAAAATATTTATTATATAGAAGAGTGACTGTGAGGAAATACACCAAAAATGGCAGTGAAATTATCAAGTTTTTATTTTCTTTTTTATTCAATTTAGATTTTTCTCTATTTTTCAGTCTTCATTTCCTTAACATCTTGAGGAAAATTCATCAATTTGTGATATGCACAAGTTAATCAAAACTGCTTTATTTTTATGATGCCATTTTGACAATCAGTTTATCTATTTTCATTTGAAATGATGTCTTTAGCACTTTATTCACTTAAAACTTTTAAATACCTCTCGCTTCTGTGCTTCAAGAAGCATGAGAATTTTCGAAAATCATCAAAAGTAAAATTGAATGTAAAAATGAGCTATTTTAAATCTATGACATCTTGCTCCTCTATTCTCTAACAACTTATAAAATAAATTATTCCAGAAATGTGTATTGATCTCCTACTATATTCCAGTTGCTGTATATCAAAACTAAATTCTCTTGATTTTTGGTTGACTTTGATTTAAAATATATTTGAGAATTTATTGTGGTATTCTTTGTAATTTGTTCTAATGTCTTTAATCTGCAATGGCAGATACTTACATTGGCTTTCTCAGCCTTTATTTCACCCATCATCTACTTGAAGAGGTTGGAAAGCTAAAAGTCGTATTTCCCAGACTTTCATGTAACTCAATTACTACTAAATAGATGCACTTCCACAAAAATTGGAAAGTGCAAATGAGGCAGAGGTAATCCTGTGATTTCTGGCTCTCATCACCTGTTAGGAAGGCCATGCTTTCCCTTGTTCCATTGTTCTTTTTCAAGAAGCAGTAGCAGTAGCAGTGACTTGACCTAACCCTCTAATCCGTAGTTTCCAGGTTCAGAGTGTTGTCTATTCTCTAATTCCCTTGTGTCTAGAGACTGTTGTGAGGGTGACCACAACTTCAGACCTAGACTGGTACAACTGATGGTGACATCAAACATGGTAGCTCCCTAGTGGGTAAGTTTTGTATTGTTCTCGGAGCCATTCCAAGAGCCCCAGCCTAGGAACTGCTGGTTTACCCCATCCAACAATTTTGCAAGCACTTAAATCTCTGTATTTTATAATAATACATCATGCTTAAATATCTAGAGTGGTTCAACATTAAACCCTGCCTGATTATTTTCTTTAGCTGTTGTACCAATAATACTCACTGAAATATATAATAACAGAATTATAAACAAAACAAAACAAAAACACTTTAAAAAATTTCCTCTCCCTCTTCATGGGTAAAGATCTTTACTTATTAAAATGTCTACTTAAGGTATATTTTCAGTCTCTAATTTTAAATAGATAGAAAGGTAGATAGATAAATAGAACACAATCTCCTGTAGCACGAATATAACAATCCTAAAAACACCAAGCTTCATGCAAGCAGTTTCATAATTCAAAATTCTGCCCTATGATATGTCAGTGTTCAGTCCCATTGAAATAATCTGGACTTTCTCTGGTCTGGTTGCTGAATTGTCTACTAAAATATTTTAGCATCAGCAAATGCCTATTAAAAACGTCTTACAGGGCTTCCCTGGTGGCGCAGTGGTTGAGAGTCCGCCTGCCGATGCAGGGGACACGGGTTCGTGCCCCGGTCCGCGAAGATCCCACATGCCGCGGAGCGGCTGGGCCCGTGAGCCATGGCCGCTGAGCCTGCGCGTCCGGAGCCTGTGCTTCGCAACGGGAGAGGCCACAACAGTGAGAGGCCCGCGTACAGCACAAAAAAGGAAAAAAAAAAAATATATGGTCCATTCATCATAGTAAAACAGTGCTGATACATTACCATCAACTAAACCCCATCCTTTATTGAGTTCTTCAGCTTTTCCCTAATTTTTTTTTCTGTTTTAGGTTTCCATCCAGGATTCCACATTGCATTTAGTCATCATGTCTCTTTTTGCTTTTCTTGGTTGTGAAAGTTTATTGGACTTTGATTTTAATGAACTTGATAGTTTTAAAGGTTACTGGTCAGGTATATTGTATAGTGTCCTTCATGTGATGTCTGTGTAATGTTTTTCTCATGGTTAGACTGGGATTATGGGTTTTGGGGAGGAAGATCACAGAGGTGAAGTGCCATTATCATCACAGTGTATCACCGTGACTTCTCACTGTTGATGTTAACCTAGATCACGTGGCTGATAATATTTGTCAGGTTTCTCCACTGCTAAGTTACTTTTTCTTTCTCCCTTTAGAAGTAAGTCAGTATGCACAGTCCAGATCTTAAGGAATGGACAGTTGTGCTAAGTACAGTAATTCTACACAAATTAATTGGAATTCTTCTGTAAGGGTAGATGTGTCTATTCTCCCCCATTCATTTATTAATTCATTTATTTATATCATTATGGATATTTATTTCATACTTTGGGTTATAATCCAATACTTTATTTATTTTGTTGCTAACAATTCTTCAGCTGTGGCCATTGGGAGCTCCTTCAGTTGGCTCCTGTGTCTTTTAGACATATCCCCATTAATGTAGCTTTTTTCCCCCAAGTACTTCCTTACTTTCTGACACCAGTAGATGCCCCAGGTGCATTTTTTATGTTTCCTGCACCAGTCCTAGAACGAATTACCTCTCCAAGGAGTCATAATTTCTTCAACTGGAGCATGGTATTAGAAACCAAAATCTGGGCACTGGGTTTTCTTATTGCTTGTTAGGGTGTTGTTGCTTCTAGGCCCTTTCAGATGAAATATATGTATGTCTACTAACCTGTGTATATACACATGTCTATATATATTTATATAGATAACCATCTCTATCTATATTAAGCTAAGCATGAGTTTATACTGATACCTCTAACCCAAATCCATTATCAAATGGCTAATTTTAGCCTCCTCACTTGCTTATCTGTAATCTCCCAACCCAATATTGAGAAACTTGGCTTCCACTATCTGCCACCCATTTACTTAATTGTTCAATTCTAGCATATGCAAATAATTATTTCAGAATTGTTAACTCATACCCGCCATGGGAAACATTTATCAGGTAGTGTACAGTTACATCACAGTTCATTTTGCCTTTAGTCATGAAGTCTCCACTTATTTCCAGAGTTGCTTAAGTCAACCCCTTATTCTCCCACCCTCTTCAGTGAGATTGGTTTATTCATTTGTGATACCGTTACATTATTTTTGTCACATTCTGCATTACATCCTGAGATCCTCCAGCCTCCTAAATGATTTTTTAAATTTGATACATAAGGTTTGCTCTTTATGTTGTAAAGTTCTATGTATTTTAATACTACAGTCGTATATGTTGTATTCACCATTACAGTGTCATGCTGAATAATTTTGCACCTAAAAATACTCTGGGCATTACCTGCTGACGTCATCCTATCTTCTGCCAAACCTCTAACATCCAGTTGTCTCTTTACGATCTCTGTATTTTTTACCTTTTCCAGAATGTCATATAATTTGGATTATACAGTATGTAGCTTTTTTAGAGTGGCTTCATTCATATCACAATTAGATACTCTTCTTTGTAGTAGATGTCTAGTTATTCCAGTACCATTTGTTGAAAGACTGTCCTTCCTCCATTGAATTACCTTTGCTCCTTTGTCAAAGATCCGTTGGCTATCTCTACATGGTTCTATTTCTGAACTCTATTTTTATTTCTTTTCATATCAATTATACTTTTTTTTTTTTTTTTTTTTTCCTTTTTGCGGTATGCGGGCCTCTCACTGTTGTGGCCTCTCCCGTTGCGGAGCACAGGCTCCGGATGCGCAGGCCCAGCGGCCATGGCTCACGGGCCCAGCCGCTCCGCGGCATATGGGATCTTCCCAGACTGGGGCACGAACCCGTATCCCCTGCATCGGCAGGCGGACTCTCAACCACTGCGCCACCAGGGAGGCCCAATTATACTTTTTTTTAAGTTTATAGTGGTTGTTCTAGAGTTTACAATATACATGTTTAACTAATCTAATTCTACCTTCGAAGAACTCTATACCAGAGGGTTCTTAATTGCAGAGTATACTTAATGGCTCCCTCTCATCCTGTATGATATTGTTTTCTTTCATTTCACTTATCAATCTGTCTTTATCACAAAGTAAGTTGCTACTGTTTTTAGCAACTACTATTTAAGCAGTTATCTTTAGATCAATTAATAGTAAGAAATATAAATATATTTTTTTTGATTTATTTCTTCTATATTATTTTCTTTCTGCTTGAAAAACTTTAACATTTTGTACAGGACAGGTCTGCTGGTTATGAGTTACTTCAGTTTTTGTTTGTTTGAGAAAGACTGTTTCTTCACAATTTTGAAGGATAAGTTCACTGGATATGAAATTCCAGGTTGGTGAATTTTTTTCTCTCAGCACTTTAAATATTCCACTGTGCTTTATTCTTGTTTAAACAGTTTCTGATACAAAGTCTGCTGTAATTACTATTGTCATTCCTCTATAGGTAAGATGTTTTCCTTTGGCTTTCTTCAAAAATTGCCTTTATCTTTGGTTTTCTGAAGTTTTCATATGATATGCATAGGCTTATATTATCTTTGAATCAGTCACATCCTGCGGTACTGGGGTTAGGACTTCAACATATACATTTGGTTGAGGACACAATTCAGCCTTTAACTTCCCTCTTGACTTTGGTTTTCCCTAAATACCACCAGAGACAGTTTGTGCCTTGCAGCTTGTTCAGCTGCAATCCACTGTTACTAGACTAGACCCTGTTGGTGTGTGGTAAGGTGTGGAGAAGGAACAGTGTTCTATAATCTTCTGATTAAGCCTCAGTCTTTTAGTGAGTCTGTGTCTCTGGTCTGTGACCATCACAAGTATTTCTTCTTATGTAGCTCCCTCCTCTTTCAATGAAACGGGAAAGCTAGAGAGGGCTGAAATGAGAGGAATACCCCGTTCCCATGGCTCCTTAAAGGGAAGACTCTAAAAAAATCATTTCCCCCGAGAGAGCAGAACTCTGTTACAGAAAAAAACGGGTCTATTTCACAAAGGTTATTCTTCCTCTACCTCTGCTGGAACTAAGAGGGGATATTCCTCTGACTTTCACTGTGAATAACTGGTGGGGTTTTTTGGAGTTAAAGTCTACGAATATATTAAGCCCCCCCCCCCAACAAGACTGGGGATCCAGGAGTTTCTTGCTCTCACACTAATCCATACTCAGCTTCAAGCAATTTGTCAGCATTACCATTTCAGTGTTTCTACATGTTTATAGCTCTAGCCACTTCTGTCCAGATAAGCAGATTCCAGCTGTGATTCTCTGGATTTGTCCTTCTCTCCAGATTTTTGGTTAGTGTCCTGTAAACTCAGTCTTTGGATGGGTTTAAGAAAAGTCAATTTCAGTGTGTCTGGCTTTTTCTTGTTATAAAGACAGAACTGATGATTTCTAAACACCTTACATGTTAAAGCAGAAACCAAATCCCCTAATTAACTTTTTATTTGCAATTCAGAGGTCATTTATCAGTCTTCATCTTCCTTAATATCTCTGGGGCTTTCCTTAGATGATCATTTCCTCTTCCATTGCCAGTGTATAAACTATTCCCAGTCTGGGATAAGAAGCTTGTACCAGAATGTAAATCTACTACATCAGTAAGCACATGTTTAGCTCAGCTGACATTTTTTTTTTTTTTTTTTGTAACAAGACTTCCTTGACATAGAGGCAGAGTGTTGTTGCACATTCTCGCACAAGTCCTCTGCCCTGTCATGGACTGGTCACAATCAGTTTGTTGACTAGCCACTTAAAGTAGAACTACTCAGTCTGATATACAGGCATATATTTTCTGCTACTACCTACATTATGGAAAATATGAAACATGAATTCTCAGTTTATACTTCTCTCTTGACATCTTTGTTCTCTGATTCTGACTTATAGGTTACCTCCCAAGCCATATGCATAGGCCTGAGAATGATAATACTGTTCCAGTGCCAACATTCATCATTCTTTTGATATGTATCCTAGGATAATACATTTCTCAAACAACTTAATTGCCAAAGTGGACATTTTTCCTGTGTCTGAATGGGAAATTCTTTATATTTTATTGATAGGACTCAATGTTATATCCTATATATTTAATATATAGTGTGTAAGTGAAGTTGTATGTTTTATCAATAGTCAAAATATATGTTGAATTTAGGTCACTTAAAATTTATAAAATTGTAAGTTCATGGATTCATTACCATTTATGAAGTATTATTAGTAAATATTAGTAGTCAATTATTCTTCTTGCCTTTATAACCTAAGAATTTTATTATTATTATTTCAAACAGTTTCAATATTCTAGAACATTGTTTTTATAATGCCAGTATATATTGATAAAAACAATATAAGCAACCAAGTAAGTAAAAATATTCTAACCTTCCAAACTAAAAATGTCTGACAGAGTCTGGAATATTTCCCAGAAAGAATCCATTGAATGCAGGTTACCATGGTGATTAGCAAAAATGTGGAATGAAGTTCATTTCATGATAATTGCTACATATTTGCAGCTGAAGTGCATCTTTCAGTTTCAGTCGCCGACTTTGAGACCGTAATAATAGCTCTAGTATCTGAGTTGTATATTTAAACCTGTAATATTGTGCAGGGACATATCTAATTCTATGGAGATTCTTTTTCTGTGGTGACCAACATGGTAATTTTTAAAAGCTTATCCCTATTTATTGGGATTTCTGTGTATAGTTAATTGAGATTATGTTTGATTGATTCTTAAAAAACAGAATTTATAATGTCCCCAAGTCAATTTAAAGATAAAAGGAAAGCGTTTTATTTTAAAATCCACCCCTTTAGGAAGAAAGCTGAATTTATTTTTTGAGGCAGCTGAATGCTCCTGCTTTGTAATTATTTCTGAAGAAGTTCATGGTCTAATGCCAACTTTTGTGAATTAATAATAAGTTTTGAAAAATGTTGCCAAAATCAGAAAGTTAGTGCTTTGAAAGGTATTTTAACTCTTTGGGGCCAAGTGAAAATTAAATATAAAGTGTAAAAAATTGCTAAGGGATCTGTATGTGATATTGTAAGTATATAAATAAACCCAGTCAAAGATTCTTAATAATAGTTGCAGAATAGCTATGTCAAATTTACTTTGTTGTATGCTACCAATTCAAGTCTGTGAAAAGTTTTTATTTTAAAATATCTGTTTTTTAATTCTTACAAAAACCCTCTGAATAAAAATAATATTAAAAAAAATAACGTTCATTGAGGACTTACTCTGTCACAAACACAATTATACATATACTAACTCATTTAGTCCTCACAGTAATACTAAGAAGTAGGTTATTATTCTTATCTTCATTTTATGGTTGATGAAACCAAGGCACAGAGAAATGAAGCAATTTAGCTGGTGTCACACAGTTAGGGTGGAATCAAATTCAGAGATGGTAGCTCTAATATCCACACTCTTAACTGTATAATGCTATACTGCTGATCTGAAGTATTTTTATTCTCAATTTATGGAAGCAAAATTAAAGGCTCAAAGAAGTCAAGTACCACCAATGTTACATAGTTATCAAATGGCAGAAATGGAGCAAGGCTTTGTTTTCTGATTCTAAATCTAGGAAGCACTCCATCACAGCTCATGGTCTTCTTCGACTTGAATGTAAAATTAGTGTCTTGTACCTGGCTAGTCGGGAAATAAAACAGGCTAGTTCTAACTGCTTGTTACAGTTATAGCCTTCAGACTGGACTCCCCTGTGTCATATGTTTATCATATTTGTCCTTTCCAAATATCAAATATATATTATAATACACAAAATATAGCATTTATTATTTTTATTCATGTGCCAATAGACTAAAGGGAGCCATTGTTACCTGCTATATTGCTGTAGATCACTGATACATGATCAGTGATTATATACGATATTAGTTATGTATCACTGACATATAAAGATTAAAACCCCAAATGAGCAGCTTGCCATTATTAACAACTAGTTCACCACTTAGCATTTCTTTTTTTAAAATTTTGTTTGAAAGTAAAAGGAATGACATTTCACTATTGAGAAACCTATGGAAGTCAGCCTTTACATGTTATAAGAAATTTTCTGTCTGATTACAATAGTCCTTTTAAAATTAAGAAAAAATGAAAGTGTAACATTGCATAGCTTCAGAGGGCTGAGAAATTAACTTTTTCATGTGATTAGCAGAAGGAGGAAGGAAGAATATTAGAATACCTTAATTTGGTCTCTAATAAATACCTCAGAAGTAACCTTACCCATGAAGCGGTTCAAAAGTCTGGCATTGTATGTGTGTGTGTGTTTCTGTATGTGTGTGTTTCTGTATGTGTAAAATAGGAGCAACTGAAACTGATGTCCAAATTTTAAAACATCAAAACAAACAAACCAAAAAGCCTATATGTCATCCCAATCTAGTAGAACGGTCTACTCCAGAAAGATACAGTGGTTCTGACTGGGAAAGAAAAGCAGTTACAGGGATCATAGGTGAACCAGAGGAACTGAGAGCTGGCTTGTGACTCTAGCAGACATATTTAATAGAAATACTTCAAATACATTTTCGTGTTGTTTTAAATTTTAGGTTTAAATCAATAATAATCATACACAACTAATAATTTTTGATTCTGCAGTATATTTCATGACATTAAAATAACAACACCATTAAAATAGTCTTCCTTACAGGGATGGCTTATCCCGCATTTATTTAAGGGTATTTGTTTACTCTGTGCTCATGATTAGATTAGTATATATCCTAGCAGCATAATTATTTAGCCATATTTAAGAAGAAAATTAGTGTATTAGAACAAAATATAATAAATGCCTTTTTACTGGTATTAAATATATTTATAAAATTACAGCAACATGCATAATAGTGAATTTGATAACTCAAATACTAAGATTCAGAATCCTTAATCTTCACAGTGAAATAATTGTAAATGGGAACTCTTTTTAGTACTTACATAATAAATACTTTACTTTTGAGAGTGCTGTGATTATCTTATCATTAGTGAAGTAATAGGCTAGCCAGTTACTAAGTGTCAAAGTCTATGAAACATTTTACAAATTAGTCCTCACTGATATGTAAGTATTAAAACTCCCAAATGAGCAATTTGTCATTTTTAACAACTTTACTTAGCATTTAGGTTTTTAAAAAAATTTTGGTTGTTTATGCCCATACAATCCTTATATGGTATTGCAATTAGTTAAATTATGAAGATTCTTCAGAAAGGAGTGATTAGTATGAAAATGTTTCTGCTTTTATCCTGCCCATCTAGCAAGAATATCTTGATTCCTTATGGTTTGGGAAGTATGGGATACACTTACCATTGTCTGAGAAAATAATATAGACTATTGTGACTCCTCAAATTTGCCAATGAGATTTTAATATATAATATTCCCTATAAAACACATTAAAATACAATTGAACATGTTAATGGAATGACTTCAAATGTTTAACTGATTCAATAAATACAGGACAGACATTATAATGTTATTATTAAGGTTAATTTCACTACTAAAAATAAGCACTATTATATGCCTCATTATATTATTAGCATATCTAGATGAAGTTACAAAATTTTTTTTCACAGTCCAAGAGTTACTGCTGATGTCGCACATAATAAAGTACTACAAATCCACGTCAGACTGTGGATAGTGGGAGGTCTCCAGACGCACCCATTAGCTGTATGAGTCATTCCCATGCACCCATTTCACAAAACTGTGATTCAAATCTGTGCCTCATCAAAATCACGAGTGAGTACATATCACTAGCCTACTATTCACAGGAATAGAAACTCTAAGTGTTGAACTGTCATATGCCAAATATATGTTTGTAATTGAGACAGTTCCAGCAGAAAAATGATATCTTTTCTGAGCATAAATAATTTAGTTGGCAGAAAGAAGACTTTCATGAAACACTCAAAACAAACAGCATCTGAATTACTACAAAAATATAGTACACATTAAATGGTTCTATTTCTCCTATAAGAGTTTTCTTAAAAATCACCACCTCTGTTAAGTGTTCCTGACTTCTCTAAACAAATTAACCACTCCTTCCAGTCTGAATATGTTTATTTAGCATTTCTCAGTATCTATTTCATATTTTTTTTCTTATTGTGTCTACCCTTAGCTAGAACTTGAGAATGTCAGACAACACTGAAATGTCATATTCATGTTTGTATTTCCTAGCACATTGCCTGAAATATATCACTGTCTGTCAGATTAAGTCATTCACTGGAAGCTCTGCTAGGCATGGGTTACTGGGCACAAATAATTGTCCTGTCCCTATTTGGTCCAAGAAGACATTTAATCAGGTGTTGTCTGTGGATTCAGAGTATGAATGGTGGCATCTAAGTATATTTATGTGAGATTTATCACATACTCTGGACACCATGCACACAGATACACAGAGAGATGACATGTAGAAGTATTATGATCAGAAAGGTATATGTTGATATGGCAGTAGAAGATCCCCTTCAAGAGAAGAGACTGATAGTTTATCTTTGTTTTCTGGTTTCTCTTTAGATGAAAGGTTTGTGTGTTTATACTTTCACAAAAGACATGGTACTGTGACATATTTCATTATTCACTGTGGATTTATGTATTATATTTCATTTTCTGTCATGATTCAGTTACATTTTTTCCCTTCTGCAACTTCCGTATGTCAAGTTGTGATAGCAGGAAGCATTTTGATTCTCCCCCACCATGATCCAACCCCCTCTACCAGTAGCTTCTGATTGCTAGGAAGGAGTGATGATTTGGACCTATTGGGGCACACAGGTTAGACACACTCTCTACTTCCAAGTCCTGGCACCAGATCCTTTGTCACTAGAGATTCATTTTCATGATTTAATGATTTCTTCTAGTTTTTCAAAATAAAACTACTCATCAGAGAGGAATTCATACTATGAAGGAATTGATCAGATCACTTCCTTTCTGGATTGAAGGAATCTTAGAACATCCTCAAAGGACTTGTCACCAGAGGAGTGCGTGACTGTTGCAGTTCAGCCTTATCTTTCCTGTCCTCCTGTGCTGATTAACTATGCCATTTGGTTATTTTTAAAGCATCATTAAGAAGAAGGGCTCCAAGTGATCCCTTTTCAGTATATTTTTCTTTTATAGTTATCATAGCAAGTAGCATAGTGTTACACTAATTGAAAAAATTTGATAACTACCTTTTCATCAATTAATGAAATATTTGCCCTCTTTCAAATATCAAAGGATTTCCCCTAAAATTTTTATTGTAACAGACACGTAATTCTGAGATGATTTTTTGTTAAGAAAGTGCTTTCATTTTAAACTCCAGAATTTTGACGCTTCATTTACCAACTATTCAGAAATCCTGCTGAGTTGGCACTTGCTTGGCAGCCTAGATGCAGTGGCACTATTGTAGAACCACTTAGCTAATTTAGAGAGTTGTACAGTTTAATTCAACATGATATTTAAACAATATAGAGGCTTTTCAGAAAAGGAAAATATGAAGATCTGAATTTGTGTCACACCAAATTATACTAAATATTGATATAATGCCACACAAACAGGAAGACTTTTGTCATTTTTCTTGTAAACCCTCATGAGAATCAGCATATCTGTCATTTCTTTCTTTGAACTATTTTCAACTTATGTTCTTCTCGGCTATGAAATAATGACTAATGAGCACTTTCTGGTTCTAAAAGGGTTAAAATGTATTTGGTTATTTTCAGAAATACTTTCCTAAAGTCTTCATTTTCAAGATTGGTAGTAATAAGAAAAAAAGAATCCATGCACTAACAACATAATTTTCATGGATGATAGAAATTGGGAGTGGGAAGTCAATTTTGTACCACTATAAAATTTAAAATATGTATGTAACTTTATGTTTGGTCTTATAAGTGTTTTGTCAATTATTGCTTCAGTAGGTCAAGAAGTTTGATATATACAAAGTTCTAGTGGCAAAGTGTTTTAGATGGCCAATTAGCAGGAGGAGAAAAAATAACCAATTTTTCATAATTGAAGCAATGTCTAAGTGAATTGTCTAGTTATTAAAGATAAAAATGTTATTTATGTTTATAACATTTAAAGTAGGGTGATGTCAAATTCATTCAATATACAAAAATATATCAAGTGTCTACTATGTACTGGGCACTGTTTTAGGTCTTGAGGAAACTGCAGTGAAAGAAACATTTAAAATTCCTATCTTTGTACTTATTTATATTCCTGGGAGGTAATACAAAATAAAGATAAATAAATAAAATGGCTACCTTATAGAGAATAAATGAAGCAGAGAAAGGGAATGGCAATTAATTTTAAAATAAGCTAGCCAGAATATATAGATGATATTTTAGTTAAAGTATTTATATATTTGTTGATATTCCGTATGATTTCTTCAAGTTCTTAGTGACCCAGCTGAGCTAGTACATAGGTCTCTTCATAAACTCTGTAAACTCCAAAGATGATCTTGAAACAGGATCTTTACTGTTTACCAGAGTCACCTTCATAAATATCTATGGAAACAGCTCAGGGCATGAAGAGTGTGGTTTTCCTGATCCTGGGGATGATGTTAGCCGCTAAAAAGATGGTGCATTTTTTATTCAGCAGAATCAAGAAAATTTGTCAAGACTGGTTGTGGGGATGGAGGTGGAGGTATGAAATATTTTCTTTTCTGATATATAGAGGTTAGAATTTGCTACTTGTTTAACCATTGGATGCCATCAAAAGTTAATAATTTTCCATAAGCAGTAAGATTAACCATGGATTTCTTTTGCATTTTGAAGCCTAGCTCAATAATGATGGAGTAACATTAGCGGGAAAAAAATCGGTGTTTTGAAATAGAAAACTTTATGAGATAATAAGAGATTTATAAGCTGAAAATGTAATAATAATGAGCTTAAGAAGATGAAAGAGCAGAAAGATCAGTGCCATGATGCATATGACAGCAAAAGCTTTGAGAATAAATTATTTTATAATTTAATCTTTTGCAAAAAGAAAAAAAGATTCAGAAGACATTAAGTTTTTATTTATCATAAAAAACAAGTTTGTTTTAAATCTTAGTTTTATCCATTCCTTTTAATACTATTGGCAGAGAGAAAATCTAACTAAACTCTATGTGGAAGAGCTCTTACTCTGACATAAGTTATGAGTTAACCACAAATAATAACAATTATAGTTGACATTTATTGAAGGGATACCATGTGCTAGATATAATCACAGATGATCATTACAGAAACCTTATAAGTATTGTTTTATTGATGGAGAAATTGAGGGTCAGAAAGATGGTTACTTCATCAAAACCAGACAGGTGGTAAATGACAGAGATAGGAATCAAAGTAGATCTAGAGTTCATATTCCTAAACTACACAAGTCTGACTTTTCTAAGCAATGTCCTTGAATAAACTGTTACAATAGAAAAAAAATTAAAATAAGCTCTAGAAGAGCAAAAATGGAAAGTAAGGAACCAGTTGGGAGACTATTTCATGGTTAGACCAGTCAGGGATAAAAACAGTTTACACCAGGGTTGTAGTGGGGAAGGCTGTTAAAATTGGTCAGGTGTAGAATACATTTTGAAGGTGGAGCCAATAGGATTTGCTGCTTAAATGTAAGTGAGAGAAATATAAAAAGGAGAAAAGAGAGAAATGTAAGTCCAAAATAATATTTTTAAACTGAGATTAATAATGCAGTTCCCTGCTATGAGAACACTTGGGGAGGAACATGTTTGATAGAGGAGGATGGCCATCATGAGATGAAGATGGTTAAATATCCAAATGGGTATGTCAAGAAGGCAGCTACATCTAAAAGTCTGGGGTTCTGGGGGATGTTCAGGCCTGGAGATATACGTTAGGGAATCAGTGACATTTAGAGCTGTAGGAGACATCTTCGTGGATGAATGTGAATGAGAATAATCTGAGGACAAAGCCTTAGGGACCACCTGAATTTAGAGGAGGAGAAAAAAGAACTCACTGAAGAGCCTGAGAAAAAGAGATCAATAAGGGAGAAGGAAGATCGGAGGATAACCTTGTCATGGGGCCTCTATACTGAAGGGACAGAAAGAAGACACAAATGGGGAACAGTCATCTTGCTCTTCAGTTGTCCTCATCAGCAACACTTACATTGTATATAGAACATTTCTTGCACATTAAAGCAAGAAAGTACCCAAAGATCCCTTTAGAGGAAACATTTCACCTTTCTTTTATTATTTAAATTTTTATTGAACTAACTGTAAAGTCTAATGCAGTTGTAAAAAATAATAGAGAGACATCCTGTACCTGTTACCATTTCTCCTCATGACAGTTGTCTTGAAAAACTAGTACAATATCACAACCAAGATATTGACATCGATATAATCCACAAATTTTGTTCAGATTTCCCAGGTTTTACTTGTTGTACTCATTGTTTTCTCTCTCTCTGTGTATATTTTGCTCTGTACAATTTTATGAGTTTATATATCTACCACAAGAACCAAGATAAGAATAGCTCCATCACAAGGATCCTTTTATAACCATCACTAACCCCTGGTAATCAGTAATCTGTTCATTTCCAAAATTTTGTCACTTCAAAAGTGTTATATAAATGGAATTGTACAATATGTATACATTTGTGATTGGATTTTTTTTTTTTTTGCTCAGCATAATTCCCTGAAGATCCATCTAAGTTGCTTCCATCTATTAAGAGTTCATTCTATTTTATTGCTGAGTAGTATGGATGTACCACCATATGTTTAACCATCTATGCCCATTGAGGGACATCTGACCTGTTTCCTGTTTTTAGCTATTATGAATAAAGCTGCTATGAACACTGCATATAGGATTTTTTACAAAGGTAAGTTTTAACTTATCTGGAACAAATGTTCAAGAGTATAATTATTGTGTCATATGATAATTGCATGTTTAGTTTGTTGTGAAACTGCCAAACTGTTTTTCAGAGTGGGTGTACCATTTTACATTCCCATCAACAATGTATGAATGGTCCAGTTTCTTTGTATCCTCACCAGCATTTATTGTTGTTGCTATTTTTTAATATTAGCCTGTCTGATAGATGTATAGTGATATCTTATTGTGGTTTTAATTTGCATTTCCCTGATAACTAATGGAGGAGAATATCTTTTCATATGCTTTTTGTTGTCTTAGCCCATTCAGGGCTCCTATAACAAAATACCATAGAATGGGTAGCTTAAGCAACAAACATTTATTTCTCATAGTTCTGGAGGCTGGGAAGTCCAAGATCAAGGTATTAGCAGATTCAGTGTCTAGTGAGGGCCCACTTCCTGTTCATAAGCAGCTGTCTTCTCCTTGGTGTATCCTCACATGGTAGAAGGGTTAGGGAGCTCTCTAGGGTCTCTTCTGTAAGGGTATTAATCCTATTTATATGGGCTCCACCCTCATGAGCCAATTACCTTGCAAAGACCCCACCTCTGAATAAAATTACAGTTGGGATATAGGTTTCAACATATGAAATGTGGGGGGACATAGTTATTCAGTCTATAACATTTGTCAACTGTATGTCTTTTTTGGTGACCTGTTTGTTCATCTCCTTTGCTCATATTCCAATTGGATGTATTATAATGTTAAGTTTTAAGAATTCTTTCTATATTCTAGATACTAGTCCTGTATCAGATACATCTTGAAAGTGTCTTCTCCCAACCTGTAGTTTATCTTTTCATCCTCTTCACCCGGCTTTACAGAGAACAAAAGTTTTAATTTTGATGAGGTTCCATTTCTCAATTTTTTTAAATGGATTTTTCATTTGATGTCAATTCTAAAACCTCTTTGCTCAGTTCTAGGCGCAGAAGATTCTCCTCTCTTGTTCTTCTAAAAGTCTTATAGTTTATGTTTTACACTTAAGTCCATGATCAACATAGAATTAATTTTTGTATAAGGAGTGAGGTTTAGGTCAAGGAATTGTTTTTTCTTTTTGCCTGTGGATGTTCAGTAGTTCCAGCATCATTTTTGGGGAAGCATATCCTTTCTCCATTGAATTGATTTTGCACCTTTTCGAAAAGTTGATTTTGCATACTTATGTGGTTCTATTTCTGGGTTCTCTATTCTGTTCCATTGATCTATATGTTTATCTCTGCACTGTTTCTTTGCTGAGATTTTCCATTTGCTTTAAGATAATATTGTAATTAATTCTTGAAGCATGGTCATGTTGATTGATTTAAAATCTTTGTCAAATAATTCCAACATCTGATTTATTTCAGTGTTTGTCATTTTGTTTTCTTTTCTAATTCAAGTTGTGATTTTGCTTGTTTTTGGAATGATGGGTGAATTTCACTTGCATCCTGGGTATTTATTATTTTAGGAAACTCTGGGTCCTATTTAGATCTTTTATTGTTTCAGGCAAACACTTTTCTTTAGGTTTAGCATGCAGGTCTTGGTCTACTTTTGTGGGCTGTGGTTCCAATGACAAAGCCTTGACCATTTTATTTTGGTTTGCTTGGTTTACCTTGTGGCCTTGGGTTACCACTTGTTCCTGCTGGTGCCGACTGTGGTTTAGGAAGGGATTTCCCTAGCTGGAGCTGCCTGTGGTCTCCTTGTGGGTGAGGGAAGTCTCGGGTCTGTTAAGGTGTGAGATATAAATATTTTCTTGACTCCTGGCAAAATGGGTCAGTATATAGTGCCCCAAGATTACAGGAATAGGAGCCACAAGTTCAGTCATGTGGAAGAAACTTTCCCCTATAAATACCTTCTTTCTTGTTTTCACTTCTTTTTCTATTTTCATTTTTCATTTTTCTTCATTTTATTCTAGTTTTCTTGTGATTTTGCCACTGGAGTACTTAGGAAAGGACCTTTGGAGTACTTAGGAAAGGAAGCCCTGCTCCCTTTCCAACCTCCCCAACCCTCCTACCCACACAGAGCTCAGCCATTGTAGAGCTCCTTTGGCCGGTCACCACTTGCTCCTGTATAGACATTAAAGCAGAGGAGGGGAAGTTTATGTGTATTTAAAAATTTTTCAATGGAGAGTTTATATTTCTAATGTGGAATATAAAAAATAAGCACACACAAATAATCTAATGTCAGATATAGTAATTGCTATCAGAAAGAATAAGACAATGGTATACACAGTGATTGGGGGTGTGTATGTGGCTTAATCAGTAGACTTACAGAAGGGCCTCAGAAATCCTATGGCTTGAAGTGGTTTTGAACTTGCTGAGTTTGAGGGATAGGAAAGAAGTTCATTGGGGCTTGAGTGTAACTTGCCTCACAGCCATGGTACAAAGCAACACTATTAATCAGTACATGCCTCTTTTTTTTTTTTTTTTTTTTTTTTTTGCGTTATGCGGGCCTCTCACTGTTGTGGCCTCTCCCATTGCGAAGCACAGGCTCCGGACGCGCAGGCTCAGCGGCCATGGCTCACGGGCCCAGCCGCTCCGCGGCATGTGGGATCTTCCCGGACCGGGGCACGAACCCGTGTCCCCTGCATCGGCAGGCGGACTCTCAACCACTGCACCACCAGGGAAGCCCAGTACATGCCTCTTTACCAGGGGTCAGGTTGGTTTATCTGACTTCAGCACACCAGCACCAACCTATTTCAGACCTGCTGAAATTAACCTTCAGAGCAGACCTTGTTACCACCATGGTTTTTTGAAGGATGAGTGAATTTCAAGTGGCTTTTAAGAGGACCATACCACTTAGGTACAAATGAGAGTAAGCAGGGCTGTGAGACAAGGGAAATTTGTATTTTTAAAAGGGCAAAAAACAAACAAAACCCCTTGGCATCCTAGAAAAACAAAATGATCCAAAGAACTGAAGGGATTGATAATAGAAACAGGATAAAAAACAAATTCAAAATTGTTATGAATAATCAATCATATTTAGAATGCTGTGTATCATGATAGATAGAGGCTACTCCTGTCACTCCTGTCTATAGATAGTAATCACTCCGCCCTAACATATTCTTGGAAACAACATCCAGCCGTGGATCAGCTTTTTTATCTAGGGCTGTTTTAATTTGAGGTTTAATAATAATTTAATGTATGACAAAGACATGATCAAAAATATATCATGAAAGTAATCATATTCTGCACTTCTGTATTCATTTAAAATAAAATTTTTCTGTGAATTCTTTATGTTGTTTATAACGCTATAAGAGAGCTTGACCTATACGAGGAATAGAAAAGTGTAAGTTCATTTATTGCACAAACCTTTATTGAACACTAACTATATACTAAACACTGTGCTAATTTTGTATACTTAATCTAATTGAAGGTCCACAAAATGCTTTTTAGGTACATATTACTATTACTCACTTCTTTTTTTCAGATGATGAAACTAACTAACCATTAAAAACGGCTGGGTAGGAATTTGAGTGCAGGTTATCTGAATCCAGAATCCATTCTTTATGACCAGGTAACATTTCCTCATTCTATAATATTATTAGTTTCTGATCTCAAGGTATTCAAATTAATGGAGAAGTCAGACAAATGAAAAATGACAGTACGTTATAAAAATACATATGCCATAGGGTGCTACAGAGGCATTTGGGAGGAGTAAGCTAGCTAAGAGAAACTTGTCAGAATGGATTCCTGAAGAAGAAAGTAGAGTAAGAATTGAGACTTGAACAGCAAATGGAAGTTCACCATAAGAAGATCAGGTTGGGAAAGGCATTTCAGGCAAGGAGATAAAAATATCTGTTATAAAAGTACGAACCTGAGAAAGAAAGCACTGGGGAAACGGAAATTTCTTGGGGGAAGAGTAAGAGAGATAAAGATGATCACATTATAGATGGCTTCATATATCCTGTTACAGAATTGTTAAATGCTAGTGGCTGTTTGTAAACATTTATATTTTACAGCAATGTAGAAAATTAATTGAGAGAGAGAAACCGTATGCACATGGAAAATAATAAGCAACTGCACTAAGATACTGGCAATTGGGATAGAGAAGTGAGAGAAGATTCAAGAACTCTTAGGAGGAAGAAGCATTTTGACTTAGAGAATTAACTGATGGAAACCCAAAACAGAAGGAGGATGTAGGATCAAAGAAGAGATTTTAAGAGAGCAAAACTTTTATACTTACATGCTAAAATGCAAGAAGTACTGAAAACACACTGCTATGGAATTTGGCACACCTAAGCTCAAATCATGACTCCAGTTCCTAAATCATAAGATCATGTGCAAGATACTTAAATTCTACAAGCCAGGGTTTCTTTATCCCCTTTCTTAATGCCTTCCAGTCAGTTCCTGTGCTCTCTCACTTCTATTTCTTAAACACAGTTTGAATCTGTAACTTATTAGCCTTTCTGTCCCTTTATTACATCTTGCTTGAAATGCAGAATGCTCTTAACCGGTATTTTTGGCCTCTAATCTCTTGAAAAATAAAGAAAGATAACAATTTCATTTAAAGAACTCTGGCTTCAGTGTGGACAATTTGTAAAGGGAGAGAAGACTTTTCCAGGGAAACTAGCTGGGGTTACTAGAATATTCTAGAAGTGGCTTGATGATTCGGAAGCCGTTAGATTAGAAAGGAGTCCATAGAGGTGCACAATGCAGATGGATTTGGAAGGGAGAGTTCTGGATGATATGGGAAGGGAGAGATGTGTGAGAGATTACTCCTTGATTTCTCATTTGAGCTGCTGAATGGAAAAGGACTAAGTGGGACAGGAAGTTGAGTTTGGTCTTGGATAAATTGATGGTGACATGACTTTCAGAGATTTAAGTGGATGTACAGAGAAAGCAATTGAGTCTGATTCTGAGTTAGAGCTATACATGTAGTGTTATGAGTATATAGGCACCTGTGAATTTATAGATGAGTATTAGATTGTCAAATAGTGAGTATAGAATGGGAATATCAACAGACTATGACATTCGAAATGCCAATATTAAAAAAAAATTATTGGTAGAAGTGCCAATATTTAATGGTAAGTAGAAGAGGAGGAACCTGCAATAAAAGGTAGCTAGAAAGGAAGAAGGAAAACAAAGAATATGGTGTCATGGTGGCTGCCAGAAAGATTGTTTCTGGAAGAACAGAGTAATCCACAACATTGAGAGATGCTGAGCAGTGAAGTAAAATGAAGACTGAAAAGGACCCATTGGATTTAGCAATATGAATGTCATTTAAGGGCATTAGTGGGTAGTTTTCCCATGGTGTAGAAAGTGAAGAGTGGGTTGGGGAGTAAGTTTGAGATGAGGAAAAGGAGAAAAAGGAAAAACCACATAGAAGAAGTTGAACCGTGAAGAAAAGGAGAGAGAAAGTTTGCTTTCAAGGAACACAGTTGATGTAAGAAAAGAAGGCATTAAGTTGTGATGTCCATCAGTGCCCAGCAGAACCGTATTGGTCTGAAACAATAGCAAAAATGTGCATCCCTAGTACACTTAGCAAAATATCCTCCCATATTTTGAAGCAAGGGTTAAGAGTTAATAGAAGTTTTACAATAAAATATAATGACATATGAAGCTCCATAATTCCCAGTCTGTTTACACATCATTGTGAATCCTCACAAACCCACCCTGCACGGGAACTTGGGAAACTCCGGCTGGTTGGAAGATTGTTATTTGTGTTGCACAATAGCACAAAGTCATAAATCAAACAACCTATCTTTATTTAAATTTTTGATATTTTGTTTATTATGATTTTTAAAATAGTATATTAAAATATCATTTATGTTGATTACTGAGTTTTTGACACCCCTTTAAAATTTGCACCTGAATTGGCTGCCATTATGGCCTCACTTTAACACTGATCTTAGTCTAAAGGCAAGGACATCTGGTCTGACAATTATGATTAATAATGGAGATAATGGGGTTGGGACTACTCATGACAATTTAGGAAGTATGTTAAGTGCAGACAGTCCTTAGAGAAGAGCTGTAAATAGTGATGATATAGCTAACAGAAAAACATAAGTTAAAGGAACATTCATTTGTTTCAAGCAGAAAACATTTTAAATATTCAAAACACTAACTTGCATTTTAATTTTTTTTCTTTTTTTGTGGCCTCTCCCGTTGCGGAGCACAGGCTCCGGACGCGCAGGCCCAGCGGCCATGGCTCAGGGGCCCAGCCACTCCGTGGCATGTGGGATCCTCCCGGACCAGGGCACGAATCCGTGTCCCCTGCATCGGCAGGCGGACTCTCAACCACTGCGCCACCAGGGAAGCCCACTAACTTGCGTTTTAAAACCTCCATGTTTACTTTATGACACAATTCTTTTTCTAAAGAATCCTGTGGTCTAATTGAATATATTTTGCTCCCACACTTTGTAGGTAAGAAATCATACTTCCATGAGTTGAAAAACCTCAAGTTACAGCATAGTCTCAAGTCAGAAAAAGGACTGACTTTTAGTGTAAATTAATTAGCACTTACACTAAGTTTGGGTGGAAGGCTATAATTCAGTGTCATTTTATTATTCATTTTGAGTCATGTCAATAAAATTGCATCTTACGACAGAGGTAGATGATTGATTATTTCTTTGGTGCACAAAACACAGTAATTGTACATATGCATTTTTCCTTAGCACATGATTTTGCATTTCATGAAGCCTCAAAGTACAAACTATTTTGCTGAGGTCCTTGTAACAGTATTTTGAATGGTTTATTTTCATTTTGCTTACCTGTATTAAGTATTTCACTAGAATATATTTTGGTGTTTAACAACTATATTACAAGTCAAACTTGGATCAGCAGATTTGATTCTTTTATGATTCTCATTCTGAGCTCCTGCTCTACCTAGGTACATAATCTGTGTAGAAGAGTTATGTATTTAAGGAACAGGTGTTCCTTTCACTAACTATATTCCTATAGTTTATAAATCCAAAATTCAAAATTGTTTGCTTGGGTATATGCCTTCTTTCCAGTTTCTTCTAATTTTTATGCATATTCTAGATTATTGATATACATAATTACGCATATTCCTAAAAGTTAAGTCTTACTTAACATCCCAAATGAGGAACCTTTAAAATTTACTCCCTTGTTATATCTAACATTGTATTTTCAAGGCAATATGGCTTCGGACAGCCCAGCATATGTCCTTCCATTTGCTGTCATTTAGGGGGTCAATAAATAACACTAATGTCTTCTCCTCTTGTGTTCAAAACTGGTTGAAAGATCGGCACAGCAGTCAGTCAGATGGAGATAAATATTTAACTTTTTATTTCTCTGATAAATGCTCATTTGAAAAATGTGTCTTTAACTCTGTACAAAATGGACAGTGGTACCCCAGAATTCAGCAGACCCAGAAGTTGCACTAGACAATCCCAAACCACTCCTGGTTATGACATGGAAAGCAGCCCACTTTCTTTTCTATGTAATCTATCAGGAAATTCACAGCTCCTCCCTGGAGGGGAATAAGTGGACATACAAAGACTAGGAGTGTTTCTTAAAGTGTGGTCAGAAGATCCCTGAGGGCTTTCTTTTAGAGGTCTGCAGCTACTAGGTCCTTTTCAACTACAAGTCTGTGTGAGACTGGATCCTCTTCATGTACTTCAACCAAAACAATATATTACATCCAAGGGAATGAGAAGCAAATCTGAAGACCCAGCTATCTTCTATTAAGTTCAGACATTAAAGAGATTTGCAAAAAATGTAAAATGATGTATCTCACCTTGCTATTGTTTTTGGTTTGAAAAATACAGTTATTTTATGAAACTATGTTATTTACATTAACATATAAAACGTTTATTATTGTTATTTTAAATGAATTAATAACTAAATTAAAAAAAACTTCTCAGTCCCTTATATAGAAAATGTTACTCATGTAAACAAAAGTTTTTTGGTGTCCTCAGTAGTATATAAAAGTAAAAAGTTGGGACTTCCCTGGCAGCACAGTGGTTAAGAATCCTCCTGCCAATGCAGGGGACATGGGTTTGATCCCTGGTCCTGGAAGATCCCACATGCTGCGGAACAACTAAGCCCGTGCACCACAACTACTGAACCTGTGCTCTAGAGCCCGCAAGCCACAACTACTGAGCCCGTGCCACAACTACTGAAGCCTGCGCGCCTAGAGCCCATGCTCCGCAATAAGAGAAGCCACCACAATGAGAACCACACACAGGACAAGGAAGAGTAGCTCCCGCTCGCTGCAACTAGAGAAAGCCCGCGCACAGCAACGAAGACCCAACACAGCCAAAAATAAATCAATAAAATTAAATTAATTTTTAAAAAAAGGTAAAAAGTTATCCTGAGATAAAACATTTGAGAACCATTGCTCTAATGGAAGATCCTCCATTTGGGAGCATGAGGAGTGGGAAATAACTATCCTTTGTTCCTTTTTCTCAGCCTGAGGTATTAAACAGGGGGATTTGCTTCATTGCATGCTATTGTTTTAGATGCAGATGCCCTAACCAAAAGTATAAGTATTTGCCAAACTTCTTTTTGAACAGATCTTGGTAGTCTTCAATGTTAGCTCATGGTAGATATTGACTAAGACTCTATCCTTGACCAAACTCTAGTCTCCTTTAAGCTCTCTTCATGACTAGGTCTCACAGGTAGGCTTCTGTGTCCATCCTTTGTTTGCCAGACCTGCATTGCCCAGTCTGAGCAAGAATTCTGCTAAGTCAGTTTGTCAAGAATTCCCCCACTCTTAATATCTAATCAAGTTCCACATCCCCTAACCTCCTTGTATAAGTCCTTGACCTGCCTTTAGCAAGAATTCTATAAAGGCAATTTAGCAAGAATCTTCCTACCCTTGATGTTTCCTCTTACGAAGTTTCCATCCACTGAGCCCCATCACCCTGTACCTTGCGTATAAATCCCCATTTGGCCTAATTGTATTTGGACTTCAGCCTGATCTCTTTCCCTATTACAATACCCCATTGAAATAGGCTTGAATAAAGTCTTCCTGACCATTTTAACAAGTGTTAGAATAATTTTCTCTTTAACGATATCTGGGATAAACTTTATTTAAATTTTCTTTGCTGACTTTGCTTTTCGGTATTGTGTCTTTGGCTTAAATTGAGGGACATTATGAAAACAACAAATTGCTAAAGAAGCAAAACGTTTCCCCTGAAAACTTTTGCTTCTTAACAATTTTCATACAAAATGTAATTGAAGTTTTTAAAATTACAATATGGTGGCATCTTTGGTAAGTCTCAGGAAAAAGGTCTCAGCAACAAGGAACATTATACTTATTATCTGTTGCTTTTCCTTGCATTGTAGAGGTTGTCAATCAAATCCCGATCATCATTACTCTTTTTGATGGCTGCTAGAAAGTTTAGGCCAAATTAGCAATCCTCCATTAAATGTACTGCCCAGCATAAGGAAGTTGTTGTTTGCTAATCTAATTCCTAGTTTATTAACTCCACCCTCATTTTGCTCTCTCTTCATATCTGTTTACTCTCTTACCTACCCTCTTATTTTGTTTGCTTTAGTTTTTAAAGCCATGTTAAATCTTTTCTAGAAGCTAGCAGATTTTCAAACAATGTTTTAAAAATAGCAAGCTGAGTAAATCACATGGGCTAAGAAAGCAGTGATTTTGAACTCATCCTATCTGTATATTATATGCTAGTTGTTATTTTTCCCATATCCCTGGGTCAAAAAAACAAAAGAAGAAATGAAACTATGTAAATTTGCAAGGCTAATGTTTTTATAATAATTAAACGTGGGGACCTTGGGGGGTTTTTTCCCCCCATAATTACTCTACCATGCCGCTGTCACAGAGTGCTGCCACTTTTTCATTTGGAAATTTTTCCGATCAGTGATATAAATGCAAATAGAAATGAAAAGACTTAAAATATTCTTCCATATTGGCCTTTTTTTCTCCCTTTACACAAAAGGTATTTATTTCTTTATTGAAAAACTCATTATACATATGCTTGTGCGATGCCAATTAGCCATGGTGAAACAAGAATTTTATGTTTGAGCTACAATGAACTTCTAAGGAAATCTGTTGTTTGCCAGGCTGAAGCTGCAATTGGAGAAGATCCAAATCATTACCTAAATTTACATCCTATTGTTATGCATGAATCTTTTTATAACTTCCAATAGGGTATTTAGAAATAAACAAAAGTTTTTTTTTTCTCCTTCTACTGTGCTAATACCTTTTTATGTATCTTGCATTTTGGGGTAAAATCTAAATTAGAAAAGAAAAAAGCAGAAAAACTAAGTCTCACAAGGAACTCTACCTGGAAATAAAGGAAATTGGCTGGTGGGGAGCACAGTAAAATCTATGCTTTGCTACGAGATGTTTGCATTGTTTGGGAATTATTTTGCCAACTATGTCTCTACATTTTTTTGTATTTGAAATCAATTCTTTAAAAATACTGTTAATTTATTTTACAATGAAAAATCAAACAATTGAGAAAATACCATAAAAGATTACTGTCTCATGTTGTGTCCCCAAGAAAACAGACTCTGACACTGAGGTTTGTGTGAAAGAGGTTTATCGGGGAGGACACTCCACAAAAACACTTCTAAAGGAGTGAGGGCAGCAAGATTAGGCAGAGGGAGAATTTGACTGAGATGCAGGCACAACAGAGGCCTCAGCCAATCCCACAGGGAGCTCTGGATCTAGAGTATTATTGACCTAAAACAAATAGACTGCCAGTTATTTCTTCAGCAGAAAAAAAAAAATAGTTTATTTGGCATCAGCAGAGAATTGTAGTACAAGGTCTGTAACCTTGGCAAACGATATGCAAATCCCTGCATGCCGAGGGAAGGAGAACTCTTTTATAGAGGGGAAAGGAAGTTGGGAGGGCTGTAGAAAACAAAGAGTCCATGGCTTTTCATTGGCTGAGTCCTTGTCAAAAAAGAAGAGGAGTCTTACCTCTTCCTGTTGGGCTGTGTTATTGTCACAGGATGCGAGAACTCCCACTGCCCGCCTCCTGACTCTATTTAATTGAGGTTTTTGTTTATTAATTTTTATAGTATACCTTCAGAGTTGTGCCAGATTATTTCAGATCGAGGCAAGAGCCAGGCCTTTGTACCCTCAACATGGTCCAGTCATTAGGTGAGTGCTGACTGGTGGATGGGGGCATAACCTTGGGCCAGGCAGCTCCTTTCATCTTAGGGCCATTAGTGGGAGAAACTCAGCTCTGAGCTGTCAGCAGGCAATGACCTAGGCATCTGGGGTGGTGGACTTTCTGGGGGGTGGGGGTGGGGGCTGAGGGGGGAAACCTGAGTGACACATTGTAGCTGTGAGCTGCTTGCATCCACTTGCTCTGTGTAAGTTCAGTCTATCTAGGAAAAGTTTCTTCAGGCTTCTGGTTGGTCTCTTTTCCCTGGGAGATTTGCAAGAAGAAGATCAGTAAGATAAATTATAGTTCCTACTGCTACAGCTAGTTTTGAGGCCACGACTGATACTAATATTTTTTTCTCCTCTTCTGTCCATTCTGGATTTCCTCTGCCTAGTACCTCCGTGGGTCTGGTTGCTTACCTGGTAGGGTAACCCGATCTTCTTCTTGAGGTATCTTTGCTCCTGATCACCATACCCTTATCAGGCTACGGCTGCTGCATTTGTCAACTATCTCTCACAATCAGGCAAAAAAGTTCTAAGAGATATGCCGGTGGATCACATGAATGCTAAACACTTTCTTCCTGATTCCTTTACATAACAAGCAACCTACCTCCTTCTGAGTGTCAGGGTTAATTCCACTTATGAGAATGGTGACTTGGTTCCTTCTATCCTGTTAGTCTCCTTGAAAATTGTGCCCAAATGACCAAGCTGCAGCCACAGCTCAGAGTTTAACTGGACATTTGCTATGTTCCCTGGTGGGACCAACACATCTAGACCTGCAGAACCTAGACTTGCAGGCGAGGGAAGACACATTCACCAAGTGACCGTAAGCAGGGCTACTCCTACTTTCTCCCCTGGGCTCCCAGACCCAGACACAAGTATTCTACCTACTAGGGTCACAGAACCATATAAGGGTTGTTAATTTAGTGTGTACAGTACCAGCCCCCCATTATCCACAGGGGATACATTATAAGACCCCAGTGGATGCCTGAAACTGCAGACAGTACCAAATCCTACGTATACTATGCTTTTTCTTATACATACATACATACTTATATAAGGTAAAGTTTAATTTATAAATTAGGCACAGTAAGAAATGAAAAACAATAACTAATAATAAAACAGAACAATTATAACAATACACCATAATAAAAGTTATGTGAATGTGGTCTCTCTCTCCCTCTCAAAATATCTTATTGTAAAAATTTAATTCCTTTTCTATCTCAGTTAAGCACCTAATCATCCACTGTGGCTGTAACTTTTGCAGTTTGAGGTGCAACAACAAACTAGCACAAATTTATTTTTCCTTCTTTATAATTTCATGGATAGAAGATTTGTTCTTACCATAGATCTTAGCAAGTTAGCATACGATTTTTTTTCTTATTAAGTGGAGAACTTTCATATTTCCACTTAAAAGAAGCACTTTACAGTTTCTCTTTGGCATATGTGAATTTTCAGCATCACTACTCTTGCATGTTGTGGCCATAATTAAGTGAAATAAGGGTTTCTTGAACACAAGCACTGCAGTACCATGACAGTCAATCTGACCTCTGAGATGGCTACTAAGTGACTAATAGGCAGGATATGTTGGTTGAAGGGATGATTCACTATACGGGCAGGACAGAGTGGGATAGTGTGGGTTGGTGTGAGATTTTGCCAGACTACTCATAATGGCATGCAGTTTAAAAGTTATGAATTGTTTATTTCAGAAATTTTCCATTTAATATTTTTGGACTGCATTTGAGCATGGGTAACTGAAACTGAGGAAAGCAAAACCGTGGATAAGGGGGGACCACTGTATACTACATCCTGGAGAATGATGCCCCATCCTTGCAGGATATAGTATCCAAGCTGGCACCTCAGCTATGACTTCAGAGGCCTTTCCATCACTCTGTCAGACTGTCAGCTTCTGGGAGGTGCAGTATGCGGTATGACCAGTGGATCTTGTGGTCATGTGTCCACAACCTCACCCAGTTTGCACTCAGGTATGTTCTTTAGTTGATATGATTATATAAAGAACTTCATTTAAGAGGGTCAAGCGTTCTCTAAGCCTGGAATAGTGGTGCTGGCTGAGGCCCTACTGACAGAAAAGGGTTGAAAGTAACCAGATTAACCCCAATTGTATAGTGGCTCTTTTGAGAGAATGGCGTCATATTGGGGCTCAGCATTAGCTTCTGTCACTGGCAACTTGGATGTTTGGCAGCAGCTGAAGCTAGATCATCTTTGGTAAGAAGGGAGCCCATGCTGTAAGGCCCAGTCAGAGCCTCCATTCCTACCACCATGGGTACAACTTTCCTGTGCCCATTGTGCCAGCACTGAGGTGGCTGATGACAAAGGCTAGTTGCTGTCACCTGGCTGAATTATTTTGTCACATTGGTTATTTAATATATTTTCTAGTGGGGTACTCTCTAGAGGGCTTGAATATGTGATACAAAATACTTCAGGTCCATTCCCATCCATCCATCCACATGTCCCTTCCCTAGACCTCCTTGGCCGTGATCTCCAAATGTTGCTCCTTTCCAACAAACTATCCTCAAATGGCCGTTGTTCCATATATTCTAACCTCAGACTACTTCTCTTTCATTGCAAAAGGGATGACCAAGTGTATCATCCAAATAAGTGCCTACTGGGGAGCATTTCCTTCACTGCTGTCTTTCTGGCCCTCCCTTGAGCAGAACTGGACTATAGCTACTGTTCATTTTCAGCTCATAGACATATAGCAAGCCTATCCATCCTTAAAAGTGCTCAGTCATTTTCCTCCTGTCATTTGATCTTATGAGACCCCTGCCCCTGCCACATGGCCATAGATGTTAGCCAAGGGTGTGGTGCCAGTGTGACAATGGTAAGTGACATGGGAGTCTGGTCCACCTGTTTTTGCAACTTACTTTGCCTTTGGGCCCTGCTCATGCCTGATCCTAGATGTATCATTTCTTTTTTATAGTGGATTGCTGCTGGGCTAGCCTAACATGCCTTGATGCATCCGACAATTTCCAGCTCAAGATGGACAGGTCATGCAGAATAGTCACTTGATATTCCATGGTCAGGTGCTCCATCTTAGTCCCTAGTAGCAAACCAGGGGCTCTTTTTGAATGTCATATCATTCTTTTCTGTAGATAACATGGCTTTGCTTCAGAACTCTATGTGTTTACATTGTAATTCTTTCACTGGAGCTAACCTCCACATGGCATCTTTTCCCATCACAGTTACCTCTAAAATGATAGATGCTGCTGTGTCCTAGGGCTTAAATGGCAGGTCTGGTCATACTACTGCTTAGATCTACTATTAAGAATTTTCCTGGTCTGGGCCCCACTCAAAGCTGCCAACCTTTCATTGTCACTTGGTAATAAGGCTAGAGAAGAATTCCCAAATGAGGAATATGCTGCTTCTTACCAGGCATTGCGCCTCCTTCTTATTGGTAGGAGTTGCAAGATGCCATACTTTGTTCTTCACTTTGAAAGTGATATCTCAGAATGCTCCAGACTACTTGACTACTGAAAACTTCACTCATGTGGAAGTCTTCTGATTCTTCATAAGTTTTCTCTCCTGAGTCCATTCGTCTCCCTATATTTTCCCTCATGGAACTCGCCATTGCCAGCCTTTTGTCCCTATGTTCTTCATATCACAGTCACCAATGAGCTGCATATTGCCAAATCCATTGGTCAGTTCTTAGTTCTCATTTTACTCAGTCTCTTGGCACCATCTAACACACTCAGGCACCTCCCTTCTTCTAGAAAAATTTTCCTCACTTGGCCTCCAGGACACTTTCTCAAGTGTCCCCTAGTTTACTGTTCATTTCTTATCAGTCTCTTTTGTCTATTCTTTCTTATCATTCTGACCTCTAAACCTTGGAAAGCCCTAGCGTTCCCCTCTCAAAACACTTTATACTCAATTTCCAGATGATCTCCTCTAATTGTGTGGAATTAAATACCATGAGTAATTTGATAACTCTCACATTTTTAAATTCTTTTGGGGAATTTCCCCCTAAATCCCAGCCTGAAATATCCAACTGCCTTTTCAACATCTCCACTTGAATATTTAAAATACATCTCAAATTCAAAATAATCAAAATTAAACTCTTCATTCCCCTTCTCTGTGTTTCCCCTCCACTCCTGAAAAAAATTCTGCCTATCCAGTCTACCTTATCTTCGCAAAAGGCATTTTCATTCATTCTCCTGGCTGCTGAAGCCAAATGTCTTTGGGCTCTCCTTGCATCTTCCTTTTTCTTACATTTCACATCCCACTCGTTAAAACTTTCTCTAAATTCCTGCTTTGAATCATACCTGATATATTAATATTTTCTCCCACGTCTACCACAAATATCCTGGCCAAGCCACCATCATCTCTTGGATTGTTGGAAAACTTCCTAATTGGTCTCTCAGCTTCCTCCCCACCCCATCACAATCTATTATGTACCCCAAAGCCAGAGTGAGCCTTTTACAATATAAGCCAGATTATGTCCCTCTAAGATCAAATTCTTAAATGACCTTTTATATTTGGATCAGAACAAAATTTAAATGTATCAGTATAGCTCACAGAGCCTTACCTGATTTTGTGCCCTGCTGTTTCTCTGAATTAATCTCCAAACCCTTTCTTTCTCATTCACTCTGCTTTAGTCTCAGAATTTCTTGCACACTCCAAGTCTACTTCCACTGCAGGGCTTTTGCTCTTGTTCTCTCTTCCTGAAATGTTCTTCCTTACAACTTCTGAAGTCTTTGTAAATGCTTCTTTATAAAAGACGCCTTTCCTGACCATCTTACGTAAAATATACCTTATCACTGTGTATCCACCTTGTCCTCACTTATTTTTCTTCCATCATGCTTACTGCCACTTGATATACATTTATTTACTTCCTTCCTTATTTATTACTTATCGTCATTTCACCTTTCTAGAGTATAACATTCATAAAAACTGATCTTCTGTATTCTGTTTAATATGAAATAATTGTGCCAAAACTAGTACTGAATACACAGCAGGATCTTAATACATATTTGTTGAATAAATAATTGAAAATAATTCTGTTATTATTGAAACAGTGAACTCATGTAAACTTCCTTTCAGGCATGGAAACAAAATGGGTAAAATTTTATGTAGGTGTATTTTTTTTTTTTTTTTTTTTTTTTTTTTTTTGCGGTACACAGACCTCTCACTGTTGTGGCCTCTCCCGTTGCGGGGCACAGGCTCCGGACGTGAAGGCTCAGTGGCCATGGCTCACGGGCCCAGCCGCTCCACGGCATGTGGGATCTTCCCGGACCGGGGTGCGAACTCGTATCCCCTGCATCGGCAGGCGGACTCTCAACCACTGCGCCACCAGGAAAGCCCAGTAGGTGTATTTTTATGTTAGATATGTATTTTAGAGTATTTCACATAATTTGATTTTATTGTTTTTTATATTTTTAAGGATTACAATAATAACTAGATGAGAGTTTTAAATGTTGTCTTTCACAGGTAGATATATTTTTGCTGTATACCCTTTATGTAGTAAATGTGATATCAAACTTATTCCATCTAATTACAATAAGAAGTCTTTCTAGATAATCAGATTTCAGACTGATATTTTCAAAGCATACTTTATCTTCCCAAGGAATAACTAGGTAAATATAATATATTAGCAAAAATTACCTACACTACTTACCTGGTGCTTCCTTGGACCAGAAAGAGGATAAAGGACATAGAGTGTAGAAAAATACAGCATTGGGTTAAAAATTGTATAAAGGAAGGGGAAAATGATGAACTGCACATTATACCTCAACTCTAATTTAAAAAGCAGTAATATAGATGAGAAATAAAAATAATAAATAAGAGATAAATTTAATTAAAAATTATAGCTTGAAATATTGAGCACCTACTATGTGCCAAAAACCTAGGAGATGCTGTTTTTAGGCTGCTCTAGCTGCTATGACAAAATACCATGGACTGGGTGGCTTGTAAACAACAGAATTTATTTCTCATAGTTCTGGAGGCTGAAAGTTTAAGATCAGAGTGCCAGCATGGTGGGTGAGGGCCTTCTTCCAGGTTGCAGACTTCTCTCTGTGTCCTCACATGGTGGAAGGGACTAGGGAGCTGACTGGGGTCTCTTTTATAAAGAGTACCAATCCCATTCATGAGGGTTCTATTCTTATGACTTAAGTAAGCACCTTCCAAAGACCCCACCTTCTAATACCATCACATTGGGGATTAGGATTTCAACATCTGAATGGTGGGGTGGTGACACAAACATTCAGACCATAGCAAATGTTCTACAAACATTTTCTAATTTAAGACTCATGATCACTATATGAGGTAGATCCTAATATACTTTCCCATTTCAGAGATGACTACTCTAAGAGAATACAGTGAATGGCCCAAAGCCAGATAAATGTTGAAGTCAGGATTATCAGCCAAGTTTTCCTACTCCAGAGCATGTTATCTACCACTCTGCTAGGGGATATAATGTGTTAATTCCAAGCAGAGTATTGGGAGCAGCAGTCTCTCATCTACTGAATATCATGTTACTTCAGAATTTACCCTTACTTGGGTGTTCCCTAGCTCAGAGATCTTACTGATGCAGTTACACTTGCCTATGATTTAACTATAGCAGTTTTAAATTGATGATAAAGGACCTTACCCTTGATTATAAAGGAGAGCTGGAAGTTATTTTATTCTTAGTGTTATGTAATATGTTTGAACCTGTTGTTATTCTAGGAGATAATGCATTAAAATATTTTTGAGCAAACGAGTGAAAGTCCTGACTGTTATCGCGGTTCAAGTTGGTTAAGGGAACTGCTCAAATGGAAGAGAAATACAGCCATTCCCCCAAAGTTAGAAACAACTGGGTAATGAAGTGCCAAAGGTATATGTTCTTAAATTGACATTTAGGCATTTATTTTTTTAACATTAGCATACCCAGGACAAGGAAGACAAGATGAAATTTAAAAAGCATTTGGAAAATTCCTTCAAGGTACAAAGACCAGAACTAAATCCTTTGGTGACACAAAGAAGTAAGATTTGGTCCTTGGCCCTCAAGATACCTTATTCCATTAAATTAATCTTTGAACAATCTGACCTTATAAACATACGTAGAGTGAACCCATACTGGTCCTTGGAAGGGATTGCTTTGTGATCAGAGACCTTAAAAAAGAAATTATGTTGCATGATATGGGCAGCTCGAATCATTCATTATGGCATAAGTTTTAATGTGTAGCATAGGCTGTTTTTTGTTGTTCTTAGTCTAATAGTTTCAGGCATGAAACATTAACCACATGAGGTCACTGTTGTTCATACATGAATAATAGCTACTGTATAAATCTTGATTCTCCTGGTTGAGTGGGCTTGGGATCTATGACTTGAATAAATAATATGTGTGTGGTAGTGGATGGGGGCAGGGTAGGATATTCTGTAAAGCATACTTTAGGAATTCACTGAGCTTAGTTATACTTCTTTACAATTAAGGACTTATTTTATGGATAAATCAACTATTTTGAATAAATCTAAAATTTAAATCTTTAGGGTAGTTCAGCTAAGAAAAAAGATTTAATAATGTATACAAAAACTAACTGTGCTTAGACTAATTCTGAGATTATCTGCAAATGAAAGTCTTAGTCATTTGGTCTTCACTGGTGGTTTTTAAAGAGCTTGCTTGGTTTCATAGTCTTACATGCAGTCAATTATATGGAATATCTTTAGCAAGATAAGAAGTAAATTATTTAGAGAGTTTATCTTAAATCTATGGGGCCAAGACATTGATTGTGCAAAAAATAATAGTTGCCAGTATAAATTGTTACTTTCTCATAGTTAGAGGTCCATTTTGAAGTAAGGCACTTCAGAGTTATTGAATGATCACAGAAATACTAGGCTTTCCAAACAATGAATGAAACATCCTGTATACAATGTATATATACTAGAGGATATCACTGAAACAAAGCCCAACTGACCCTGCTTAGAATTCACCACTTCCTTGTTCTTAAAATTCTCTCTTCTAATTTTTCTCCTACTTCAGTAGATGCTCTTTGTCTGTGATACCCCTAAATATTGGTATTCCTTATGTCTTCCTTGATCCTCTTCTCGTCTACTACCTCCCTAAATGATCTGATTCATTTCCATTTTAAAAATACCATCTATATGCTGATAACTACATATATTACACCTCAGTACCTAGTACATTCCTGACATAGTGGCGGCATGATGGATATTTCTTGAGTGAGTCAGTGTGTGGAGTGCACAGGTATATCATGTGTGCCCCAGCTCATGTATCAGTTATTTGTATTGGGGTACATTAGTTCACTTATGTGTTGAGACTACAAGAAGAACCATACAAAATGAAATTCTGACCTATGTGGAAGAGGAAGTCCCCAGTAATCTGCTCTATGCCAATATTTTTTGAAGATCTTTGGTAAATCACATAAAATATACTATCTTATCACATAAAATATTGAGAGTCATAGGGACTGGTAATGAATTTCGTCCTCCACTTGATCACTTTTTCATATTCCTGGTCAGATTTTCTAATATCCTTCCCCAACTCTGTTTTCTCAGCTGCCTTCAGAGCTCCACTGTGAAATAGGGTACTTTATTTCATACACTGCCTCTCAAACATTAATGAGAAAAAGGATACATATTGGGATAGTGTCACTAAGATGCTTACATTCTTATAATAAATATTTCTTTTGATTATCTGGCATCTGATTGTTTTTAGGATACTTTTAAAAAACAAATTTACCAACTTGATTCAGTGGAGACATGAATGATGGAATCTTCGTGAAGATTAGATATATGTAGGAAAAAAGGAAAATTATTTATTAATAAGAGTATCATCCAGCATGTTAATATTAGTATCATATGAAGTAAAACTAATAGACATGTTAATAGAATAAAATGGGTCTGGTACTTCTTCAGGGTATTTTCAATGTTAGAGAGTCTACCTAACTGTTCATTTCTCTTTTATGATTAGTAGGCTAATTAATTTTGAAGAGCTATATTTGGCAAGCCCTTATTAAAGTAGGAATATGTCAGCTTGATTGTCTCTTTTATGGGACCAGAGATGTCTAATGAGAAAAATATACTAACCTCAGATTTTGCTAAAGTTTTTTGCCTAATGAGTTCATTCTGGCTGGTTAATTCCAAGACTTACTTCAGTCACTAACTGTTCAACTTCCTGTTACTATAAATTATGAAATATCAAACTCCTTATTTCTTGCTACTCTTCCAAAAGTGTCAGTTCAAGCCTGTTTCTATTTATAAGTTCTAAGCATTAAATTTTCCTTCAGTGTAACATCTGTTGAAGTCATAAATTAGGGCACTTGATTGTTTTGGTAAATATATACTTGGAAGATTGATTGACACTTCTTAAGGTTAATAATTATAAGTACATTATAATTATAGGGACTGACTAATATTTTGTGTTCTTTTCTAATACCTGGATATAGAGTGAACAATAACCTGTAATAAATCTTTTTTGATTTGGAAAATAACTTATTCTTTTCCTGTGTGGTAATAAATATATTCCCTTACAAAAAGGAACATTCTTCACCTTTCAAACCAGTACCGTCAATTAGAGACAGAACATAGAAGCTGGCATCACAGGTAACAGCTGTCCTTCAAGGCATTGGTTTTTTTTGTTAGTCTCAGAAATTAGTGCTAACCTAACTGAAATCTAATTAAGGACATTGGGAGGCAGCAAAACTCAGTCTTCAAAGATTGTTGATCTTTAACACGTGTGTGTGTGTGTGTGTGTGTGTGGTGTGTGTGTGTGTGTGTGTGTGTGTGTGTGTGTGTGTCTGGACTTGCCGGATTGCAGGTAGAAGAAATAAGCAGATGCTATTCCAATACAGCTATTTATTCTATGATTTCTAGATCAGAGTTGCCTGTTTTCTATTTTAGTGCATAATCAAAATTCATATGCTGTGGTTGCTGTGAGATGTATCACATGCACTGTGGTAAATTCTATTATTCCCAATTATATGCTGCCCTCTCTGTAAGAGGTTATAGTTCCATGCTCTATTGACATTAGTTTGGCCATGAGACTTGCTTTGGAAATGATGTTGCCACATCCCAGCAAAAGCTCTGAGAGCCGTCATGTGGTTCTGCCATTGATCTTTTTTTTTCCTGCCAGCACACAAACAGTATTTAACATGAGTGAGCTTTATTTAAGTTGAAATATTGGAATAACAATAATGCATTCTACACAGATAAGGCCTGACCCTTCAGGTAGAAAAAGACATATGAAGAGAGGCTGTAGCTGACCTGAAGTTGAAACATAAGCAGGTAAGAAATAACCTTTTATTGTTTTAAGTCACTGAGAGTTTTGGGTTATTTGTTAATACATAATAACTTAGTGAAAGCCGACTAATACATGTACATATAACTTCATCATTGTAGGCCATAACCCAAATCAAGTGCTATTCTACTATATCTGCTTAATTCTCATGACAATAAACACGTCAATTAATATATTTTATGGTTACAAATGTTTAATATTAAAACAGAATGTAGTAAACCTGGTCGGTTAGCAGGAGCATTTACAATTCTTCAGATTCCAACCCTCCCCCCCATTCCATTCAATTGAGAGTAGATAATTATCCAAAAAAAAACCAAAAAAAAGGTTTGAATGTTCAAATGTTTGCATATATACTTTCCTTTTGTACCTCATTCAGCCTTGCTCAATTGTTCTCAAACAACATGGCAAATAGAAATACCTTAAGGGGTATGTACACAAAAAGTAGTATATTTATAAGTGGTTTAGAACCCAACATGTAACAATGTTGTAACCTCACTGTATTACAGTTACAACTAATATTTTGTATGTTGTATCAGTTTAGTAGACTTGAGTTTATATGAGGCAACTCTTAGAACAAGTGCAATTTAAGAAAACACATTTTCAGTTCTCAAAAAAAAAAAAACCCAAAGTTAGACCCCAGTATTATATTATCCAGTGGAGCATTGTGGCAGATTACACTTTTTATGTAATTATCTTTCTAAATTACAATTTGGTTTCCAGAATTTGGGCCAGAATGTCTCCATAGTCCTTTGCCAATTTAATGTTGCACCAGTTGTGTGCATCTTGAGATTCTTGTAAAAGATTCTCTTTGTCGATATGCAGAGATAAGCTCATTTGTACTATGGAAGGCAAAAAGGAGTAGAAGATCTTACATACCCTTTAGTTCATGTTCTTTAACAAACAATAATTACCAAACATGTCTCCCATTATACCCTCATAGTTCTTCAGTTTTTTCAACATTGTTTCAACAGTTACTGAATACCTAAAGTGAAAAGACTTGAGACATTTGGAGATATATAGAGCTTATATTTAAATAAGAGAGAAAAAAATACTTTTATGCTTCAACAGAAAATAATCTGTAGTAAGGATCAAATGGATGGCATAAATACACTAATAAGAGAAAGCTGAGTGAAAAAAAAATGAAATAATTAAAAAATTGACCTTTGAAGGATGGGTTGGATATGAACAGTGAATGGAGTGGCCCCTGTTTGATAGTTGTGCTCTTTTAAAGAGGAAGAGTGAAGGATTTGTGGGTATTTGTACTGTCTCAGTTATTCATGAGCATTTGGGTCAAAGACCTCTAAGTACTAAGTAACCATATAATTTGTCAAAACTGGGATACTTTTGAGAATTAAAGTGGGCATTATTAAAAATTATCTTGGAATAATACACATTAATTATGTTTGGTTTGGACACACTGAGATTTATGGCCAACCTCCTTAGATAATTTGATAAAAGCTCAGGATACAAGGTTAGAAACCCTTGATTATTATCCACCCCAAATTCTTGAGGAGTCCTTCTCCCCAAAAAACTGTTCTTTTCAAATTACAAATTACTCCTTTCTTAGTAGCTTTGAAATCAAGCACACAGAACCTTTGAGCTCCAAGGGTTTTCTTGTTGATTATATGGTGCAGTCATACAGCAAACTGATGTAACAAATGGAACCCAGTCTCCTGTTCTAAGAGCATGGAGGGTGAAGGTGCCTCCTTGATTTTAGTCCAATGAGTGTGGACTTTGGAGTCAGAAAGACATGAATTCAAGGCCTAGCCTACCACTTACTATCTGTGTGCCTGTGGGCAAATTATTACTCTCTTTTAACCTCAGTTTTTCCACAAGAGATGTATAGTGCTTTTAGCGTAATGGTGGTCAAACAATATATGTCCATGTGCAATATTTTATATTATTAATCTTATTACTTTCCAGCAATTCTCTAACTCATGGCAGCAAAGAGCAACAGATAAATATTTCTAGCCCTGACTTTTTCCCTTGAGACCCATACACATATATCCAGCTGCTTACTTGACATCTCAACTCGGTAGTCTAAAAGACACCACAAACATATGGAAACAAATAGAACCATTTGTGCAAGATAAAACTCAATTTGATCCTCCAAAAGTCTTCCCCATCTCTGGATATTGTACCCCTGTTCACCCAGGTGCTCAGGATAAATATGTAGGAGTGATCCTTAATTCGTAGGGTTGCAACCCTACTCACTGCCCATATGTCGTTTGTACACAAGTGCTATTGACTCTAGCCCCTGGGATTTCTCAAGTCTGCCCACTCCTACTCCCCAGCAAGGACAACCCTGAACAAGCAGCTGTCTCATGCCTGAGCCACTGAAATTGAGTTTTATCTGCTGTCTAAGCAATGCTTTCTACCAAAAGAGCCAAAGGGAAATTTTAAAAACAATTCAGATCACATGCATTCCTAACTTTTAACACTCCAATACATTTTTATTTCATTTTCAAATAAAATCTTCTTTTTAAATTATGGCCTACAAGGTCTCCTTTCATGGTCCAGGTCCTGCCAACCTCTCCAGTCTCACTGTCTCCTGCTTCTCAATTCCCATCTATTACATTACAGTCACTCTGGTCATCTTTCTGCCTACTGGGTTTGATAAGTTTCCCCTCAGGACCTTTGAAGTTTCTATTTCTTCTGTATGGAATCCTTTCTCCCTGATACGCTCATGACTACCACTTCACATTTCTAGGTTTCACATCAACATTTATTTCCTTAGAGAGGCCTTCCCTAACCATCCTACCCAAAGGAGGATTACCCTATCCTTGTAACACATTTTATTAAGTATTGTTATCACTACCAGCTAGCAGCCTGTGTATGTATGTTGTATACAATGATATGTTTATTGTTTGTTTTCCCTCAGTAGAAAGTAGATGCCATAAAGGTAGTGCCATAAAGGTATGTGCCATAAAGGCACATAGTGGATTCTCAAAACATAGTTACTGAGTACATAACTCTGCTCTCTGGTGTTTCCTAAGCACTGCTGGTTATGTTCACACACATGCATTCACCAAGTCTTCAATAATAGCGTAAAAAATAAAACACAAGCCTTCACCTACAACTTTCAGAGCAAAGCATAATCCTGAAGGAATAAGTAACTGAATCAAACAATATATGTCTACAAGAACTGTTACTTGGTGTTGACACAAGCTTAATAAATACTGTCAATTGAGAAATAATTCAATAAATAAGACAACTTAAAGCCAACATACACCTTTATTACTGATAAAGTTGGTACTGGAGAATATATCTGCAAGAGGGTGAGACTCTTGATACTGAACTAGACAGTCTTGTTTAACAAGCCTCAGGCATGGCTGAATAATCAGAGCCTCCCCATACAGGAGCCAGTATGTAAAATTTAGGGCCTGGTGCATGTGAGCATGCTGGCTCAGAGTGAGAAGTGCCTGGGCTGCACTGGCCCTGTTTCTCCTTTTGAATTTACCACTCAGATTAAGCCCCTCCATCTCCCTGCAGAGGGAGAAGTGAATGGGAGGGCAGAGCTAGGCAGCAGTGGTATAACCATGGAGCTCTCACCAATGGACAGAAACATAAGAAGTGGTGCAGAGGTGCCTCCTGCCCAGTCTATGACCAACACTGTAATTTTTAAAATGTATATATTTTATTAGATTAATGCTAATACATTACCTTTTTTCATTCTTAACTGTTTTAAAATTTTTTCACTAATCATGAGAATCAAGGAGGTAGACTATAGTGTTTACTATTCTAGACCAAGATGAAATATCCACAACTTTAAGGAAAATTAGTGATCTTTAAGGATAACTTTCAAAGATATGACCTTTGAGAACTATAATAAGATGAACATTTGAAATGTATCTCAGGTCAATATTTTAATTCTATAGGTATTTATATGGAAGCTGAAATGGAGAATTACCCATTTTTATTGGAAAATGATTACTTTTCATGACTAAATTTGAGAGCTGTGCACTATTTACCTAGTGTGATAGCAGACAGTAAAATGATCATTACTAAAAGAAGGTCTTAACTTCAATTTTCTCTCCTCTAAACATAACAGAATATATTGAACTTGTAGAGTGCTTTGAGCTCAGTGTGAATTTCTGTTAATAGTACTATTTTTTCAAGTTTAAAACTAAAGGCTTCCAAAATTTCTTTGAAATTTCATGTTACTTTCGTTTTCAAAGGTTTTTAGCACCGATAAATGGAGATTATTACTGATGCAGAGCATTGTGATGGATGATTAATGAAGAAATTAGTACAGTGTAAGTTTTAGGGAGTAAATGAGGAGTTTGTTGAGAAAGGGCCGTGACACATTACTTCAGTCTCATCCCTAGAGAAGCATCAGTACCATTATGTTATTCCTGCTTTTCCTGGCCATTTTATGTCCTGCAGTTACTCCTCAATATATCCTTGACTTTCTTTGTCAGATGCTCCTACTAAATAAATTTCATGCCATATATCACATTCTCTTTCCAGCCTCATGGTCAAGTCCAAGAGTGAATCTCTTGCATTACTTCTGTGATCCCCATTAGGCAGACCAGGAACTCTTCCCAGTGCTCTTACCAAGCAGTTTTAGAACAATCTTCTCTGAGCTTGCCTCTCCCCCTCCTCCGACTACTACAGGATAGCAAAATTCTCTCTCTCCAGGCATACGTGATACTGATTGTTAGCTTATCTTAATCCAGTATCTGGTGTGAGGAAAGTGTGAACCAACAGGATGACCCACCGACCCTGGTCAGCAAAGTACTAACTGTTGACCCTGAAATTTCTGCTGAACTCCACTAAGGCACTGGCCACTCTATTTGAATTGGGAGATTGTCACCAGACCGTGAAAGGAGATCTAGATAACGATGACTTATTTAAGAGAACAATGAACACAATTCTCGGTGTTCTAGGCTCTAGGAATCACTACATACTTTAAAGTCCAAGTGGGTTAATCTGGCTACTTACTTAAGTGTTCACTACCAACTATCTCAGGAAAAAAATCCCAGGTGTTGCAATAAAAATACTCAGTGGTGTGGATGGTGGCCTCTCTAAAATAGGCTGTCCATTTTTCTGGATCCAGGTTTGGGCACTAAACAGTGGAAGGAGAAATGATGCAAATGACTTCTGTGGAGAACCAGAACCACGGATAAGACCTGCATCTGTTGGCAGTGCAAATTGCACCAGAAAGGATCCTGCGTGCTTATGTGAGTTTAGAATAACATCACTAGTGTGTCTTCAGTCCACAATGTGTGGTACGAGTTGGTTTGAATCTGACCTTCTCCATGGATTGTGAGTGACATTATAAACATTCTTTGTAGGATATGTGGCTATGTTTATTTGCCTATAGCAAATATTTTGGTGCGGTTTGTTTAGCATGCTTGCAAGTGGGGGGAAGCATCAGCTTGTTGGGCTTTCAAGCAAAACAGTTTTTACACATTCCATAGGTTTAAAAAAAAACGTTCAGGCCTCAGACATCTTAGATGTAAGTTTATATACAATGGTGAAGGGAACTGAATCCACTATCAAGTGCTGGTAATGGTAAGTGAGTACTAGGTTTGGGATTAGAATGCAAGGGTATAAGATTGTAAGAGAGAAAATGGGAATTGAAAAAATTTAAAGGGAAATACATGTTTTTCTGTAATTAATTTAATATTGCCCAATAATGCCATGCAAGCGATTACTACCCTGAGATCTTGGAACATTTTATATTATTTCATTAAATTTTTCCAGCAATCATATGATGTAAGTACTAAGTTATTGTCCCCATATTACAGATAAAGTTACACAGAGTTAGAAACATTAAATGAGATGTCTAACGTTCCATAAGTTATAAACAGCAAAGGGGTCTATTGAAGGCAGGGCTGGCTGTCTCCAAAGCCTGTGTTTCACATGTTGCCCTAGCTTGGCATTTATATTGTTTCTCAGGAAGTTTGTGCTGGAATCAGAGAACTGGACTTTGAGCCCTACTCTGACTCTTCTCACTCCTTGATCTTCTTCAAATTGCTTAATCTCTTTAAATTTCAGTTTCCTGGTCTATTGAATGGGGATGTCGATGATCTAAGATGTAATTCAGATAATGATTTCAGATACAGTTGTGAGAAGTGAGTGAGAATAAAGTGATTTGCACAGTGCTTGGAACCTGATAAGCACTCAATAAATTGTAAAAGAAAGAGAGAAAGAGAGAGAGAGAGAGAGAGAGAGAGAAAGAAAGAAAGAAAGAAAGAAAGGCAGGGAGGGAGGGAGGAAAGAAATTCCTTTCCAAAATTCATTTTTACTTGGTTACAGTTTTTCTGAAGAAAAATCCACTTTTAAGACCTCTGTACAGAAACCACTATTTTAAAATATTTCAAGCATAAGACAATATGACAATTCTGTCACCATGCAAAATGTGAAAACTGTAATTAACATAAGGCGTTTCACAAAAGTATGTGACAGTATAAATGTCACTTAGGCAATCAAATCTTGAAATCCTAAAGGAGAAAGGGAAAAAGAAGCACTTGGCATTCCATCTTCATAGGAACCATGAAATGTCTATCATAACTTGATATTACTATAACCCTGCTAGAATAAATACAAACAACTCTAAGAACTATAAACTCCCAATAGTTTTTGTCTTAAATTAATTATAGAAATATTTCCCTTTTTCTCCACATCATAAACACATTCTATAGTTTATTATTTTAAAATGGCACTTCTTTGGTCCAACACTGATAGCTAATTAAATATTGCCATTGAAACAGACACATTTAATTCCTACCTTTTCATCCAAATAGTCTCATTTTAATGGGAATATATTAAAACCCAAATAAGCTCTGTGTATATTCACATGTCTGAGTACATTTAAGCTTAAGGAGACAAAAAATGTGTTCCATGTTTTACTTAGAAATGAAGCTCATGATATATTTGGATCTGAATATGGTGATACATATGTGACTATAACAACTGATAGGAAAAGTGTATTTTTATAATTCCTAGAATTCAAATATTAAAATATTTTGCCAAAGGATCTGTAGAGTATCAAATTTATCATATACATTTACTTTGGCAAAGGTTTGAAAAGAACAGATGAAATGGAACTATCTAAAATGTGAGGTTAAAAACAATCTTCTAGATGTCTTGGCCTTAGTATATACAATATTGAGCAATGATTAATGGCTTTAGTTTTTCGTGGCTTCCTACACCCATACTCCCTTCTTTCCAGTCCATTTTATGTACAGCTGCAAGGTGAATCTTCCTAGGGCACAGGTCTTGTCTTCTCTGCTCAAGAACTATAATAGGCCCCTTATTGCCTACTCAGTAAAGTCCAGCTCTTCAGACTGACATTCAGACTTGTCATTGCCCTCTTTTCTCCTCCAGGCACCTTATGTTGCAGCTAAACTGACCTACTTTCTGAGTCTGGATCTGCAATTTTTCTACCTCTAAGACTTGAGCCAGCTTAAATACTGCTGCGGATTCACACAGGTGGCAGTAACTTCCCTTTGTCAGAACTGCCATAGCCCTCAGCCCTCAACTATACTGACTTACAGATCTTAATACTTTTTTTTGGGAGGGGGCTATGGTAATTTTTGGATTCTCTCCTAAACTTCCAAATGTTAGTCCCTAAAGGCAATATGTGCTTCGCTCAACTTGCAGCTGTTAACAAGTACAACGTTTTTGTTCCCTTGCTGCTGGCTGCTCTCTCTCTACATCCTATCTTCTATTAGTGTCTGCTCGTCAAAGAAAGAGGACATCATTCAGAGGAGGGTTCTGACTAGGGAGCAAGGAGAGGGAAACTCACCACTTTCAGCCCCTGAATGGATGGGGGAAAGTAGATCTGTGGCAGAAGTTGGAGGAGCAGACACAAGGAAAGGTGTTTCACAGTCTTTCCCCATCTGCTCTGATGAGGCTGAAATCCCTGCATGGTGGGTGTAGATTGAGGGCAAAGTCTAAAGGAGAATTGTTTTGCCGCATTTCTCACTCCCACAACCCCAACAGGGGGCGGCAGCGCCACAGTAAAATTGGCAAGGTGATGTGATTGGAGAGAGTGAAGGCCTGGGTACAGTTCTCCAGTGTCCCCTGGACTCCTGAGTCATGTGGACAGTATCCGGAAATTCTCTGTGGTCCCACTGCGGAATCCTGAGTCAGGCTGGCAGTGCTGGCTGACGTACAATGACAAATGTTGTGATGTCCAGAGAACTGGTTGTTGGGCTGAACAGTATTCTGACTAATGAGAGTTTTATTATGATTTGAAGTTAGTGCTTATGTGGTTTTGCCAAGAAGGCATATGTGAAGACAAAAATAGTATGGGAAGGGGAGATCATTGGCCGTGCCCCCCGCCCAAGACCATTATCAGAAGGTTTCAAAGAAACACCCATATTTTCCACAGAATGCCTGGGCAAAGCCTCCTGAAAGCATCTCACAATCACTGTCTTCACTGCACAATTCCAGGATGGGCAATGGAGGCGGAACGGATTTACGAGGAAGTCATGCTCCTGTACTCCAGCTCACAGCGAAAGAAGGAATACCAGAAATGCCTGCCACCTTCATCCACCTCCAGGTTTAAAAGACAATTTAAATTCAGCATCCCACCTTCTCCCTCAAAAAGGGAAAACAAACATTTGATTAGAATACTATATTTATATTACTGAACATCTTAGCTATAAAAAAGAAACAACTGTGTTTAGGGATTTAATTTTCTTCCCTTCAGAAGCTCAGAATATACCACCCTGTTAGGATTTTGAATTAATCCTATTATAAGTAAGTACACTACATCTACTTTCCTAACACCTCTCATTATCACTTTCTAACATTGTATTAAATTAGTATTTATTAGGGTTGTAGAAGGATAAACTGGGGAAAGCACAGCAAATAAATTGTACAGTAATTACATTATCAGGAAAGATACTTTCAAGCTGTGCCGTAAATCTTTTTTTTTTTTTTTTTTTTGTGGTATGTGGGCCTCTCACTGTTGTGGCTTCTCCCGTTGCGGAGCACAGGCTCCGGACGCACAGGCCCAGCGGCCATGGCTCACGGGCCCAGCCGCTCTGCGGCACGTGGGATCCTCCCAGACCGGGGCACGAACCCGTGTCCCCTGCATCGGCAGGCGGACTCTCAACCACTGCGCCACCAGGGAAGCCCCGTAAATCTTAATTACATAGAAAAAAGTAGAATACATATTAGTACTGCCTCACGAAAACTAATCGTTCGTTTAGTATTATTCTATTGAATGGTTTAAATACTTTACTCCTCATCTTGTAATTGTAGGAAATGAATCTCAGCTTTTAATTGGCTTTTGAGAATGTGAAGTCATTTGAATGGATGGAATATATTTTTTCTACTTCCCTTCTCCACAGAATATGAAACTCAAATTATTACTAATCGATTCTTATCAGAGCACCACTTTCTTTCATATTAAATCAACTGGTTTCTCTGAGATATTAGTATAAAGTTAACTTTTTGATTGTGACACTAGTATTGACATCTAAATTTTAATTTTTACTTATTTCAATTTTCAAGAAATAGTAAGTTCCCTTTAATTATGATTCAGTGGTTAAAACAGAGGTTTGAAAACATGGCCCTCAGCTTCTCTGACATTCCTCCACTCATGGGGGTGGGCACCTAGGTCTCCCCTCCTTTAAGTAGGGTGGTCTTGTGACTTCCTTGGAACTAATAGACTCTGGTGGTAGTGGAGCTGGGTGACTTTTGAGGCTGGGTGATAAAGGGCAGTACAGCTTCTCCCTTGTGTGCTGGCACCTTGTGCTTGAAGCCCTCGGCTGCCATATAAGAAGTCTGACTCCTCTGTGGCAGTCATGCTGTGAGGAAGCCAAGCTGCAAGAGAGGCCACATGTAGGTGACCTGCTCTGAAGTCCTGGTCTTCAAGTCCTTCCAGCCCATGTGCCAGATGTGTGAGTGAGTGAAGCTTCGGGTGATCTCCGCCCCCAGCCACAGAGCCATTCCCGGTCTTGGAGTTTCTCCAGCTGAAGCCCCAGTGTGGAGCCGAGAAACTTTCCCAACTGAGCCCTCTCCAAATTCCCGACCTATAGAACCCTTGAGCATAATAAAATCACTGTTCAAAGCCGTTACATTTGGAGTGGATTGTTACTCAAATATAGCAACTAGAACTCCTGGCTTATCCTTACACTTATTTTCCAGTTCTTCATGTTGAAGAAAAAATCAGCACAACTTAGAGGAAAATAAAAAGATGACAATACAGATTTTCTAATCTCTGATAAATATTTTTTTCCTAAAATTGCATGTCTTTCTACGAGATAATTTATTAAAATAATAACTGAGTCTTATTATTTGTAAAATAATTGTATTAATATGCCTTAGAATATCTCATAATAAATATGATTGAAGTGTTAAAAATGCTCAAGTTAATGTATGCAATTTATCTCCAGCAAATAGGTACTGAAATCTCAGCATATTTATGGTACTTTACTTGATCTTATAAGTAAAATTTACATAAATTACAAATTAAAATAATTTAATTGAGAAGGATATAACCCAAATGGTATTTAATACAAAAACACGACTGGTTACGCACTGACCATAACACAGCTCTGTCCTTACCATGGCATAATCTGTCATTGTGGCTTATCAATGTCTCTGGAGGCCAGCATTTTGGTCACGTAGATAACTGGATTTTTATTGCTATGGTCTGTACTATAGAATCTGTCATTAGATAATATTATTAGAAATGGACTTGAACTTTCAAGAGGAATCATCACAGGAAAGTGAGAGTCAATGTGATATATTTTTAGGCCACAGTCCATCTCAGCATATTTACTAGGTATTTAATAAATAATTAGTGCATAAAAGACACACAAATTAAAATGGAAGGTGAAAAAGTATTTGAAAAATGATAATATTCATTACTGATAAAGGCAGAGGGGATCTGGCAAGCACATTCCCTACAGGTGTAAATCTGTAGAAATCCTCAGAGGAAATCTGGATTTATTTATCAAAAGCATCGTAATTTTGCTCATTCTTTGTCTCACGAGTTCACTTCTAGAAATGTATAACAAGGAAATAATCAAAACATAGGTGATGACATGCCTAAACATTTAAATATTATAAAATGTATAATATTGAAACATTGGAAGCAAACTGTATTGGTTTTCTATTGCTGCTATGAAAACTTACCACAAATTTAGTGGCTTAAAACAGCACATTAATTATCTTACACTTTTATAGGTCAGAAGTCTGACAGGGGTCTCAGTTGGCTAAAATCAAGCTGTGGGCATAAATGTATTCCTCCTGAAAGCTATGAGAGAGATTCTGTTTCTCAGCCTTTCTAGCTTTCAGAGGACACCTACATTCCTTGAATCATAACCTCCTTCCCCCATCTACAAATCCAGCAATGGTGCATTGAATGTCTTCTCATCTTGCATCTCCTGACCCTTCTTTCATTATCTTTTCTTTCTCTCCACCCCGCAGATGTTCTCAGCTTTTAAGGGCCAAGTGATTAGATTGGGACCACCTGAATAATCCAGACTCTTCTTCCCATCTCAAGGTTCTTAATGTAATCATGTATTCAGAAATCTCTTTTGCCATGTGAAGTAACATATTCACAGGTTCTAGGGATTACTGTGTGGACATATTTGAGGGGCCATTATTCTGCCCACCACCAAGGGGAGAAAGTGGGGGTGGGTGGTGGTGGGATGAACTGGGAGATTGGGATTGACATGTATACACTGATAAAATAGATAACTAATAAGGACCTGCTGTATAGCACAGGGAACTCCACTTCGCTGTACAGTAGAAACTAACACAACATTGTAAAACAACTATACCCCAATTAAAAAAAAAAAAACTTGTATGTCTAAGAAAAAGATATGAATTAAATAACTGGGATACTTGCTTACATTGGAAAGTTATGTAGTCATTAAAGCTGTGTTGTATGCAGAATAACGATAACTAACAATGTTAAAATGTTAACTATGGGCCAGGCACTGTTCTAAAAGCTTTACATATATTGACATTACGTAATGCTCCCAACAACCTTATGATATATGTGCATTATTACTCCATGCCCCCTTTTATAAAGAAGCTAAGGTACAGAGAACTAAGTGATTTGCAGAAGGTTACACAGTTGATAAGTGGAAGTCAAACTGGCTGCAGAGTCCATGAGTTTAATAGTTAATAATTTGGACATATGTTCTAATCTATTGTTAAGTGAAAAAAAGTAGATTAAGATATATTACGCATGATATAATCCCATTTTTGTAGTTTGTGCAAAAATGAAAGATTATCTCTGGATGGAAGGATTATGAGTGATTATTTTCTTTTTTAATTTATTTTGAAAATACTGTTTTCTAATAGCTGTTATTTTCCAAACAAGAAAAAAAATCCAAGTTTGTACAAATATACAGTGAATTAAATGTTGGTTTTGTGATTGTAATGTTAATTGCTGCCTTTATGTTTTCAAACTATAATGAATGGAGACCGAGTAAAACTCAGAGTGAAATTGCTCAGTGGTGTTACAAAGCCAATGTAACACATTCTCCCCACAGAAACAAGATAATTAAAAATAGCTGTGCCACTAGTCAACAAAAGCCCTTAGCACCTTACAAAGCTGAATAGTATACAACTTTATACTCATATACTATATAGTACATGACTAAACAAAAGTGCCATCGCCATTCCAATTTGAGGTGTCTCTCTCCTTCATGCACATCTATGGGGCAGTTGGAATTCTCTCTCTAGTCTTTTCCACTAAGGCTCCAAAGATAACAGGAAATAGAACAGGAAGGGCATGGCCACCTTAAGGAATGGAACTTCAACCCTAACTACAGCACATTTTCACAAGGCAGGCATAGCCTATATGCTATCTAAAAGATATGATGTGATTTAAGTTTAGAGGTAATGAAGTATGATCTCAATAAAGCTGGAAAAAAGAGACAACTAAGTTTGTCATCATCCTTATAAATATTTTTAAGTCATCACTTCTGTATGGAATTCTAAAAGAATGACAAGCAAGTACAGTAAAATGCCAATATGAAAGTACACAAAAGCAAAGCAGATTTTGATGTCCCACAGACATGCCTTCACCACTCTAATTGTGCCACAGAGAACATATGCGTCTGTGATCAAGACATAGTAGTCCCCCTTTATCCATGGAGGATGTGTTCCAAGACCGCCAGTGGATGCCTGAAACCACTGATAGTACAGAACCCTGTACACAAGGGTATCTTTAAAACGAGCATTGCACCAACTCACCAGTTTCCTGTGAGTAATGAACGAGATGATGTAGGGGCAGCACGTAAGGCAGTGGGTGCATGCAGTAAATGCAACGGCAGGTGCAACACTGAATGCGCTTCTGGTTCACTCTTCTGAGAACAGTGACAGTGATGTCAGATCAGGAATAAAAACTCCTAAAGACTGCCTTCTGCTGGGTTTCTCCAGAGGCAGCCCTGACACAGGATTTGAGTGAAGTGGTTTATTGCTGAGTTGATCTCAGGAAGCACCGGTAGAGGAGTAGGGAAATGGGGCAGGGAAGGGAAGGAAGCTAATTCAGAAGGCAGGAACGAGTATGCCTCAAGGTTTCACAGCTCTGGGTTGAGAAAGTTGGGGAATTTATCCACCAACTCCCATCCATTACTGGTTGAAGGTTGCTCTTGAGGCTGTACCTTCACTCCCAGTCAAGCACCTCCTGTGGGCAGAAAAAGACTGTAACAGTCCCAGGTGCTTGCAGAAAGAAGATGGGCATGTTCTAAAGGGCAAGAATCCAGGAACTATGCATGGGGTGCTGAGAGTCAGCTACAGACAGCGTTGTGTTATCCTTTTACCTGTTCAGCCTAAAGGCCACTCAGGCTGTTGCTGGTTGCAGGGAAACCATTGCAGGATTACAGATGAATCCACAGAAATGCACTGTTGCAATTATGAATTTTAAAAGGGAACAGAATGCTTTTCATAATATGGCAACAGGTTCTTTAAGCATTAGAAAGCATTAACTTAACAGCTTTCATTTTGCTTGGCAATACAAAATGCGATTAAAATTGGGCATTCTCATTATAGTAACAAAATATCCACATTCTCCAAATTTAACAAGTCAAATAACCAGTCTAATCTCTTTTCCGCTGTCTACAGTTGACAAATCATTTCTGAAAATTCAGTCCCACGCTTCTGGAGACTAGGGTCCCTATGCCCTATTCAATTTATTTATATTTAGTCATTCTGATACGTCATTATTTATTCAAAGGAAGCAATCATTTGGGGTCCGTATTTGTGGTTCACAGCATAATATTATCCTACACAAATACCATTTTCTCAGTAGGGCCAAATCCCATTTGCTAGGGAAAGCTCTTTGCTTGATGTAGTTTCAACAGTCTTCATCTCTTCGGGGGTGTGGGGTGGGAAGATACTTGCTATTTAGTTTCCTAAACCGTTCTCTTTTCTTACCAATCTTGCCCCTTCATACCAACGACTCAGTACCTCAGCGGATCTCTACGCCACACCTTCACTTCCTGGGAAAGTTAGAAATGCTTTGACAAGCGGCTCAGGTCTGTAAAGAAAACACTGACCCTCGGATCCCGACACCCAGACCCCAGGGGACGCCACCTGGACCAGTCTGCTTCGCTCTTCAGCTTTCCACCCGCAGGTGGCAGCAACGGGCTCCGAAGCGTGTGTCTCCGCAGGTTACAGGAGCCGAGGCACAGCTTCTGGCTGGCGTTCCAGAGCGAGGGCTGCAGCATCCACCTCCAGGAATCCACATCCAGCCGGGACGGGCCCTGAGGCTGAAGTCGTTAAGTGAAATTGTCTCTGATCCTTTCATTTCCTGAGTGAAAACAAACAACAGTTTGAAGCAGCAACGACAACTCATTGCGTCCCTACTTCCCCCAGTTCCCAATTTTCCCACCAACTCCAGCAGCAACCCGGCCCCTTTTCCGGAGCAGGGTCTGTTCCGTAACTCTCTACGCTCCGGCCCTTGCACATCCTTGGGAGCCGGGTGCCGGGCGGCTGGCAGTGCGTCGGCAACCGCTGCGTCCCTTCTCCTCCGACCAGTCTGCCACGCGGGCTTTCCGGCCGGTCGGGATGCCAGGGCTGCACTCCTATTTCATCACCCATCCTCCTTCCCTAACCCTCCTCTTCGTCCCTTTTCCCCCAAACACACACAGGCACACAAGCTGCTCGGTCGCGCATAGTGCTCCGGGCTCGGCTGCGGGGGCAGGACCGACACAAGCCCAGCAAGCTACGGACACGCCGCCCGGACTCTTCAGCCCGCGGGCCCCAGTGTCCCCACCGCCGCAGCCGCCGCTTCTGCGTCGCTCCTTCCCGCCTAGACACCGCCGCCAACAGCCCCCTCGGCTGCAGCCCCGGCAGGGCTGGAGGAAGTTGACGCTTTGGGAGGGGCGGCGGGGAGCAGGTTGAAGGATTTGTTGTAGGAGGATTAACACATCTGGGGGAGGGGAGGGGCAGCGCCGCGGCAGGACGCGGCGCGGACCCGGCGCGGACCCGGCGTCCCTGCGCGCAGCAGCCTCGGCCGCCGCCTCCCGGGACCGCGGAGCCCGGACGCCCCCGCCCGGCCCGCGCCCCGCCCCCGCCCGCTGGGGCCCGCAGCGCGGGGTGCAGAGGAGCCGCGGGAGGCGCAGGGAGGCGGGCAGCGCCCCGCGCGCGCTTCTGCCACCCCCGGAGCCGGCGCGCGGAGAGCGCCGGGCGAGCGCGCGTCGGGCGGCGGCCGCGCTGGGGGGCGTGGGGCGAGGCGGCGCGGGGAGCGGCGGAGGCGAAACTTCGAGGCCAGATGCCCGAGGGCGCGGCGGCGCTGCGAGGCTGCCGCTGATGCCCCTGCGGGCCCCGGGCGCGTCTCCGCGGGCGGCGCTGCCCGCGGCGCGGCGTGTGCACCGAGCAAGTGAAGGTATGTGTGGCGGGCGCGGCTGGAGCTGCCGCCGCCACCGCCGCCGCGCTAGCAGGTCCTAATGCCTGTCACTTCCCAGGACGCTGGCAGCTGCAGCCCGGAGCCCACGAGCCCTCGGCAGGTTTGCCTGTCCTTCCCCGCGATCTGATTGGATAAAGTGGGGGCTCGACGGTGGCCGACGTGGGACAGTTTGGCTGTGGCAGGGGTCTCGGAAACCATGGGTTATTGCAGTGGCAGGTGCACGCTTATCTTTATCTGTGGCATGCAACTGGTAAGTGACACTTGGGTCCTCTTATTCTGTAACGTGCCTTTGAGATAGTGGGCAGGGGAGTGTAGTAAAAGGTCTGCCATTGATTAGAACGGAAGAAAAAAGAAAAGAAAAGGTGACAGATACATTGTCTATATTTAAAATGCTTTCAGGGAGACGCACTGTGGGGTACAGGACAGGTGAGGCCTTCCGTCCCCGCCTGTTTCTTTCCCTCTGAAGACAGTTTGGCAGGTGCGGGTTAAACTTGTCTTTAATTTCTTTAAGCAAAACAAGAGGTAGCTCTTGTTCTTTTATGCTTTGCGTTCCTATTAATGTAACAACGTGGTGGTCACATGTAATTTACTATACAGGTGTTAAAACAAGAGAAATAACGGAATTTTTGACTTTTCTTCTATGTAGTAATTTTTGCAGTATCTTCGTTTCTTCATTGACGTGTATTATTTTTCAAGGAGTATATTGTCTTATAAGTATAATGCTCTAACAAACCACTGTGTAGTGCAGATGGTATCCTTACAGCAGTCTGATCTACAGGACACATTGAGTTTTAAAAGTATGTAGATTGAAGAGAAATACTTAGATGAACTCAGCGACAGCATTGCCATAGACTGAACCAGTAGCCTTGAAATCACAATTATTACAAACAATTCTAAGGAAAAATATTATATCTTACATTATCTATGTAATTGCTCCTGAAATAGATACTGTTGTCTGATCCTGTGGGATGGAGAATTATATGTACTTTTTGAGGAATGTTGTACAGTTGCAAAGAGGCAAGGAGCCAATAATGGAAAACGTCACGTCTCTGAATTTAAATTCCCTAAGGGCAATAGAAGGAGGGGCTGAGCATAGTTTAGAGGTGAAAAATAGACCACTTTAAGTGGTTAATTTGAGGTAGGAGGTACTTGCTCACTCCTGTTATCAAACAGCTTTCCTTGGAAAGTATAAATTAATCTGAATAGCCACCCACATTTCCAACAATTGTTTCATAAAGGCTGAAAGGACTACAAGACTGGAGACGATATCTAAGAGCCCAATCAGTAACCGAAAGAGCAAGAATTTGCTATTGAAACTGATAAGTGTTCTTCATTGTTTATCAGTTGTCATGAAGCCCACGAACGGTTGTTGTTGTTTTCTTTAATATTTAGCTGAAGCAGTGCTTTCAGTTGTATATTGTCTCAAGAATGTTTTTCTTTCCCAGGAAAGTTATCTGATAATGTATATTTTGATCTGTGAATTACTTCTGTACTTGGTTGTAAGAAAAAGAAGGTAGAACTATAAATATAATTTTAAGAATGTAACATTTTCTCAGTGACATGTAAAACAGTTTATTTTTCTGTACCACATATTCAGTTAAGTTCTGAAGTAAAGTTTTTTTTTCACTTTTAATGATAAAGCTGATCAGAACAACGAGTTTACTTTGGAAAACCATCAGTAAGCCCAGGTGTGCCAAACTGTATAAACATTTTCAAAACATTCTTATGTTCATATATGATTCAGAAAAGAATACATTTGCTGATTCACTGTGTAAAAGCATAAAGCTGTGAGAATGGGTGGGTAAGAGCACTCTTATGCTCTTTTCAATTTTGAATTTTAAAAATGTGATTTAGCTTTTTATCTTTTAACATGGTAGGGCTTTATTATGGTAGATGTAGGCATTAGATCTATATGGCATTTTGTGTGATGAATACAAACTCAAGAACTTAAACAGTTTTAGAAAAACATAAATATACAAATAGGAAGCTTAATATACAAAGTAGCATAATAAGGCTAAAGGGGTGTGTGTGTGTGTTTGTGTGCATGCATATATTCAATGGTGTGTTGGAGAGGTGTTATATCACTTATGAAACAGAAATTCTGAATCAAAGCTAAGTTCTCTAACAAAATAGAAGTAGCAGTAATATAGAAGTGCTCAATCTAAGCACATATACATTTGAATCCTAAGAGGTATATTAGGCTCTATAAGAATCATCTGATTTTTCCCATTCAGACTTTATGTACCACCAGGCTAATATAATTAACAGCCATGTTAATGCAGATGCAGAAGAAAAAACAAAGGACGAAGAACATCCAATTGTTTTGATAGGGTGAAATGATCACATTTAAAGGACTCCAGAGATTCCTGTTAATTGTTGTTTCTTAGAAATATAGTATTTAATTTTAAATAAAATAATTCTTTTGCAACTAGTTACAAAGCACTGTACGTGTGCGTACAGTACACGTGTACAATAGGTGGGTGTTTATGTTTTTCTTTGTTCTTGATAGCTCTTTGAAAACTTTATGTATCTTTGAGCTATTATGAGTAAAGTTTGTTTCATAAGTAGCCAGGTTTCCGGAATGTACCATTGATTGCCCCAAAAGTTCACCTAGTTTTGTTTACTTCTGTAGTGTTTAGTGTGTGTTCTCGTAACATTTGGGTATTTTTTTGCATCTGGACAGAAAATCTTAGATTTATTAAAATTAATTGAAGCCAAAATTGTCTAAGATGGAAACTTTATTAAGTTTCTTTGTTAAGTAACTATTAAGTCTCTAAGAACATTTTACTCCAATTTTGTAAGTAGAGTGTTTGTATTTTAACTAGACTTAAAGCTATATTTATGTCTGTGTAAACTTTCAGCTAACCTTAGAAGGAGATGAGGTAGCTTTAGTATTGTGGCGATGGGAACCTCATTCATCAGTATATTATTAGAGCAGACACGGTGTTTTGATCCTTTAACAAGCGAAGGACAGAGACAAAGCCTCCAGAGAAATTTACTTGTCAGGATTCTGTATCTTTGCTTTTAATTATGTTAAATGTGCATTTAATTTAATGTTTGACAGACAAGTGTGGATAAACATACATTCTTTTAAAAATCAGGAAATCAATTTATAAGACAAAAATTAGAATTTCATACCGTAGAGATTTAATGTAAAACTTCATTTATATGAAAAAGTGTCTGTCCATTTTATGAAAAAGTATCTGTCTCTATATATCATACATTAAAATCTTTGAGCTGAATGGTTACTCCAACTTCAGATTTTAGGGTGATTCCTATGAAAAAGCGGTGTGATCTCTGGAAACAGATTTGCTGCATGTGCAGAATCCAGCGTCTAAGCTCATAATCTGAAGAATGTTATTTTATTTTTATCATTGCTGTCCTTAATGCTCAGAAACTGAAGATGTTAGTCACAAAAGGCATCACTGAATTTGCAGTGGTGGATATGGTGGTACAGGACAAGAACAATTTAACTTCTTATTTACAACTTTCAGCATTTTGTGAAAGAGTTTTTGCTATTTTTTTCTTCGACGTTTGGTTGAATCAAGGAGTACTTTATATAAAAGTTGAAAAAAATGCTCAAATATCTCAGATATTTCTCAGTGAAAAATCAGCCATAATATGGAAGAGCATAATTTATTTTAGTTTGAAAAGACAGCTTTGTTTTCAAGTAAAGAAATTAGCAATCGCCCACATTTTTGTACATTAGACTCCTATTGGCACAAAGCATATGTATCATAAACTATTGAAAGAAAGTATAGGTTTACATTGAGCAGATTAACACTTGAAAATGCCAGTCTTGCCATGTGTTCTATGAAGTATTGCTCACTTGGAGCAGGTGCAACTAACAATTAGGTTAGTACACATGTGCAGCTGCCTGGAGAAGCTCATTTGAAACAATTAAGAATGATCAGTTGTTTTCTACTGCATAGTTTCTAAGCATTTTTGGAGGTACAAATTTACTAGAGAAGGCCAAGAGTATATACGTGGACTAACAAAAAACAATTTTATCATAATTATGGAGTGTTTCAGTGGTGTCGATCGTGATTTTATGCAGTGTTCATAGTTACAAGGTCTTTGGTTACTTAGAGCATTGACACGAAGTGGCTTGAAGAGTGCCGGTAGAATCTTATGATTTTCCTAGGGTACTTTTGACAAGTTTGAAAGTTCTCCAGAAGTGTAGAACGTTATCTCTCACAATGCTCCCTCTCAGAGAATTTAAAATTTTAGATTCAAATGCCATTGGTAATAAAATCTTGAGGTCATTAATCGATCTGATTCATGGAGAAGACTAACAATTTCCACATAATATTTCAGAAACTTATGATGGAAATATATGCTAAGAGTTTGCTACGTTGTAAAATAATGATAACTTTCTTCCTTTTAAATGTTTTCTGTTTTTGCACCCCAATATTGTCATGCATGTTTTCGTCTTAAATTTACTCTTTCATTATAATTCAGCACTGCTCGGCTCTAATGTTGAGCAAAAAAGGATGTAGAAACTTCTTCCAGTGCCCAGCTCTGTTTCTTGGTTCACAGACCAAGGACAGCTTCTTTTTTCAAACACCCAAAGTTGCATAGAACGCTGTTTCCCCTTCTTTCTCAAATAAAGGCTTGAATGGGCAGCATCCCCTGTGCAGAATGCCAGAGTCATCTCTGGCTTGGGGCCCATATGTGGACAATGGCCCAGATATACAAATGGGCATTGCCACCAGCTTTTCCCTCTGATGCTGCTTTACTTTGGGGTCAGATTCTCTCCTTGCCCAGTCAAGAATTTCAGAATGGCAGCCAGGGACTCCTTAAAATAGGAGGTCTTTATTTCTTGGTCTGTTTCTTTCCTGTGCATGTGTGTACTTGACAAAGTCTGAGACAGAAACACGTTTTAACATTTCTGCATTTATACTGGAAATAAAAATATTAAAATTATGGTGTCATTAAATATTTGTCTATACAGTTGTTCCTTGGTGTTTGCAGGGGATTGGTTCCAGGACCCTGCCCCTCTGTGGATCTTGCCTTTGATCCTCAAGTCCCTCATATAAAATGAGAGTCAGCCCTCCATTATCTGTGGGTTTCCCTAAAATTTCAAGGGATTTGTTTCAGTTATTTAGTAGAATTTCAAGCAACTCAGTTTAGTTTTTCCAAAAATAGGTTTGAAAGTAATATTGCTAATAATTGCTTCCCTATTTCCATGCCTTATAGCACACAAGTATCAGAAACCAAACATACACAGGAGAATTATTTCAGTTCTATTATTTCACCTGTAGAATGAACTCTTCTAATTTTGGTCCCTTTTTTCCCTTTGACTATTGTGTATTTTAAATATAATGAAATATATAGACCATCAAGATATGAAGTATTTAGGTTTTTTTTTTCTCCATAACAACAATAGAATTAAGTACTGTATTTATACCTACATCATTTCTATTGTGTGGAAATAGAAGTGTATGAAACATTTGTACCAGCCCTAGGAAATTGAAGAACATTTAAAAATCATGAAAGCACAAGATAAAATTATATCATTTTATTTTTGCAGATTAAGGTGGGAGATAAAATTTATAAACTGGTTTTCTCTTATTTTAATATCTCAGGTGTGTTTAGATTTGAAAGCTATTACTATTTAAAGGACGTAGTTGCTTCATCTTCCTGAAATCAGTTTTCCTTTTTTCTTTTTTCTTTTTTTTTTTTTTTTGCTTAAAGTCTAAAATGAGTATTGTGTCTGATAGAAATGGTCATAACATTTAATCTAATGCAAGCTATAGACTGTCTTTTTTTTTTTTTTTTTTAGCCTGGAATAGGAATAGAGTGACTTCTAATGCTAATAACTTTTACCTTTTAAATTATTTTGCATGCAAAATACAATGCAAATTTTGATCCGTATGAAAACAATTTTTGAAAAGTTTACAAATAAACTGATTTTTATGTGCACTTTGAAAAAACGTTCATTTTTATAATTTGTTATACTTTCAAAATCCAACTTTGTAAAATACTTTAAAAATAATGAAAACGTTAATATTTATTGGAAGCTATTTCTGGCTGAATGCTAAACGTCTAAACGTGTTTTTTTCACTGATTCCTTTCCAATAATCCTATGAAGTAGGTAATAGATATTGATATCCCCATTTTACAGAGGAGGAAACAGGTTCTGGAAGTTCAAGCAACTTACTTAGGTCACCCCCTTAGTAAGTGGTAGAGCTTAGATTCAAACTCAAGTTTAACTTGACTTTAAGCCTGATGGAGGTTTTATCACTGCATACATTGCATCCATGTTCACCATGGAACATGAAACGGTAGCAGTAGCTTACATTTGTTTTACTAACAAAGGCAGTATCATCTACCTATTGACTCCTGGTCAACACAGTAATCAACACAAGACTAAGCAGGCACAGAGAAGGCTTGATGCCAGGCCCCTATCCACACCTGGCTGGCCCACGTGGACTTGGGGTTTACCATCTTTGAACTACCAGTGTGTGGACTAGAGAATCAAAGGAGAGGGTGCCCCTGCAAAGTTAGTGTCCCTGGCTATTCCCACAAGATTTCAAATGTGCCCTAACACGGCAAAACACACTTGTCGTTGTACCCTAGAGAAATAACCCCTCATAGTAAGGCTGTATTTCTGTCATTGTTCAAGGGTAGAAAAAAAAGTTTCAGCCGCTCTGCATTTCTGGCCAACAGGGACTCGGACACTTTGATAGGTATGTTTAAAAAAGATTCCATGGGAAGAAAAAATGTATTTATTTTTCTCACATTCCTATTCTTTTTGAAGCCAGACCCTGATGAATGAATGAATGCAGAATAATGTTATTTGCCTGTTGTTTCTATTGTTTTTAACATGTCTCAAATCCTAAGTCCACCTAGACCACTACTGGTGAGGATATTAGTTAAAATTATTGTTGTTGGAAATAACTTCAAGTGATAGGTTACTTAAAATATGCATTGCATTGAACATCCTAGAAAATTCTGGAACTACAGTGTGTGTCCGAATCACCTGTAGGGCTTTTCCCATACAAATCAATAGGCCCCACCCCAGTGTTTCTGATTCAGTAGGACAGAGACCTTAAATTTGCATTTCTGATGAGTTCCCAGGTGACACTGATGCTGCAGGTCAAACTTTGAGAATTACTGGTCTAGAACTTAGGTCTTCACTTAACGCTGTTGCAGGAGTGTGTGAACCTGTGTTTGAAATTCTTCAACCCAACTAGATAATTAGCTCATTTCTTCCTTTTGCCTGTTACTGATGTGAAGGAAAACTTCTCTTCAGGACCGTGTGTGCCTATTTCTGACTTCCAGCTTAGTCCTATTCAGAAGTTTAAGTAAGGGAAATGGAAGGTCTTTTCACAGCATTTGTGTCTTTGCAATGAATAGAGAGAAAAATCTGAAAGCGATTCAGTGCCTCTAGTCTATACCCTCTATGCCTGGTAATGCTGGAGTGGAATTGGTCCCTTCAACTGCTTCTCTTTGCTAACCTAGCCCCTCAGTCTGAATTTCTGGAATAGCTTCTCGCTGTGCAAAACACAGCCCTGGGAGAGAGAGAGAGATCTGAGGGAATATGCTGAAAAAGCACTGGACTACGTGAGAAGGCAGATTTTTTTCTACCCTGTCTAGCACTTCCATACGGGACAACTAAATAACTGTGACTTTGCTCAAGTCATTTATATTCCTGGGTGCTGTTTACTCATTTGGAAAGTGGGGCAAATAATTCCTCACCCATTTACCCTACAGAATGCTTAGGAGCATCTGAGAAAATGTGCTTCAAGTTTACATGAAAGGGCTTCACAAATGTGAAGCTTTATTGCTGTGTTACTTCTGATACCTAGAAAAATCTCTGTAATTATTACTAGTTTAATCTTTAAGAACTGTTCATCTAGTGAGACTGGAAGTAGTTGCAGGGACGCCTATATATCATTTGACCAGTGGCCGTAGTTGCAAAAACTTGTTTCGTTGTAGAAACATTTTTTTATTCACCTATCCATCATTTTGGGGGGGGGCGGGTATATCAATAAGGATTACAAAGTAGGTGCAAATGGTTTGAAATAGATAAACAATATGCTTATGTGTGTGATGTACCCACTTTAAGTGTTCTTTACGAATTAAACTTAGATTTCACAAAGCAGTCAGAATTCTGCTTGGTCAGGCAGCATTCCGTGGGTGCTATCCTGCAAAACACTCCCCCCACCCCCCGAACATGAGCTGTGAGGTTAACTATGTTGTGGGGTGGAGGACTATAGTCATCCTCTCTCCCGCCCCCAAGGGGCATGATTCATGTTAGTGTATCTGCAGCTCCTAGAAGTCCTGCACTAAAGAAACCCCTGCTTAATTCCCTTTAAGTCTGCAAATACAAAGTGTTTGCAACAAACCAAGGAACCTCTTTTCTGATATCCCCTATTAACCTTGCATGGAACTAGTATTTCAGGAATAGTTTTCAGTGAAATACTACTCTAGGCTCAAGATGCAGTCTAAAAGTTAATAATATTAAATTATTATCTAAGCAATACTTAATGACTAAAAATTCAGTGTGGAAACTCTTAACCTATTCAACAGGTATCTAACAAATAATAATACATAAAGATGTTTAAGAATATCAATTATTAAAAAAAGAATATCAAGTATTATTATTTGTAATTAAAGTAAATGAAGGGAAGCTTGTTTTCAGATACTTGACCATTTTTTTCATATGTTTTACTTGAGTTTCTTGCAGTTATGTTTTGGCCACTAAAATCACAACCCTCAACTTTGAAATTCAGTCAAGTCCAATTGCTGATGTTGCAAAGAGGGTGACATGTTGCAGGTTCCAAGGATGTTTGGAGCTTCAGAACACCTAGGAGAGGGCGTCTGCAGAAGCACTTTCTTTCTTTCTTTTTTTTTTTTTTATGGAAACTCTGTTCTCAGATTGATTTTTAAAAATCTTTATTTATTTATTTATTTGGCCGCATCAGGTCTTAGTTGCGGCACGCGGGCTCTTCGTTGCGGCACGCGGGCTCTCTAGTTGTTGCACGTGGGCTCTAGAGTGTGTGAGCTTAGTTGCCCCATGGCATGTGGGATCTTAGGTCCTCGAACAGGGATTGAACCCATGTCCTCTGCATTGGAAGGCAGATTCTTGGCCACTGGACCACCAGGGAATACCCCAGAAGCACTTTCTTTTAGAAGCAGTGGCTGAGGAGCAATGCCTGTATCCTACATCTAAAACCAAACTCAGTCTTCCATCATACTCTAAATGTTTGCCTTTGCAGGGCAGGTGGTGAAGAGTCCTCATACTGACTTTTGTTTTCTAATCAATTCATACACTCAAAAACAGTAACACATTTTAAAACCCCAACAATGCTGCATTCTTTGAAAACAAATGAGTCTTGGTTTGGAATGGAGGAATCAAATCTCTCCTGCTAACAGAACTCTTTGTGTGCATCTGTATGGTGCTAATTACACAACAGAATAAGGAGGTATTTCAAATCCTTTAACTGACAGCTGTGTGTCAAATGATGGACGATCAATTTTATGTCTGAAATGTTCAGTGGTAGGGAATTCATATGACCCTCTTCTAGCCATAGGAGATCTACAAGGCTAATCTTCCAGAGTATCCTTTTTATAAAGAACAATCTCTGATGCCACTGAGAAACAAAAAGTGGGGAGGACTTCTACAGGCCCCAGTGAGCAGAGAGCATTAGAGCCTGGCGGTGTGCTGCCTTCTGCGGTCTTGGCCCTTGGAGAAGAGCTCTTTCTACTGCCTCTGCTTGAGTACCTCCTTTGTTACAGAGTCTGCAGTGGTGGGAGACAGCTTGCTCCTGGAAGTCATAATACATCCCTGGGGACACAGTGATTCAGACCTCATTCTCTTAATCTGTAAAATAGGGATCATGGACTCTACAGGACATGTATCCAAGTGCTACCTATTTGCTCCACTTGATTACTCTGAGGGACAGAGATGAGATTAAGGTCTTATGGATGTGTTTAACTCTGGTTTTTGGCAGCAGTGAGGGAGCTGCATATCTGTAGGATTTGGAAGCTACTGTAGATTTGAGAATACACAGGTGGTATATAAAAAGCCCTGGGTCTTTTTTTTTTTCTTCTTCTTTTCTTTTTTAATAAAGTTTGCTCACAAATTTGATGATAGTGCATCTATAACTTGTGATTTCCTAAAATATAGGAGCTATATATACGATTATGTATTCCTTACCCTTACCAATAGAAATTAATGGAGTTTCATTTTTGTCCATCTTTCACAAAATGCAGTTACATTTTATTCAAACAAAAGATGGTAGTTATATTACAGCTGTTCAATAGCACTTATGAACCTGAGTTTTGCTTTTCTTTTTGCCTGGTATGAAAGGTTTTCAACTTTTTTCTACAGGATGGGGGGCAGTTGGGGGTGGGGAGAAGGGGAGTGTCTGGCTCCTGAATGTCTAATAGTTCACAAGCATGTAACACTACTTAAGATGATATATATTTTATTTTATTTTATTTCTAAATAAATTTATTTATTTGCTTTTATTTTTGGCTCTGTTGGATCTTCGTTGCTGCACATGGGCTTTTCTCTGAGGTGAGCAGGGGCTACTCTTCGGTGCGGTGCGCATGCTTCTCATTTTTGTGGCTTCTCTTGTTGTGGAGCACGGGCTCTAGGCGTGCGGGCTTCAGTAGTTGTGGCACGTGGGCTCAGTAGTTGTGGCTCACAGGCTCTAGGTGTGTGGGCTTCAGTAGTTGTGGCCCACGGGCTTAGTTGCTCGGAGCATGTGGGATCTTCCCGGACCAGGGCTCGAACCCATGTCCCCTGCATTGGCAGGCGGATTCTTAACCACTGCGCCACCAGGGAAACCCAAGATGATGTATATTTTAAAGGACAGTCTTGTGAAGTCTGTGAAGTTAACTGTGGATTCATTAATGAATTTTCTCAAGACGTCTGGTTTTATCTAAAACATTCCTGGGAAGTTCCACAGGTTCTTAAGATCTATGGGACAGTGCTTTCCCAGTTTACCATTTTATAGACTGTCTCAGAATAGATTTGCTTTTGTTAAAAAAAAAAAAAAACTGCCCTAAAAATCAGGCACATGGCATAAATTCAGTTTATGTTTAGTAAATGTAAATTTTGTAACAGCAGTGTTTGGTGACCTTTAATTATATGCCTCTCTTATTTTAATCCTTAGGGGAAACCTGTTGGTTTTCACTTTGTTTTCTCAAGAATGAGGCAGTAATGATCTCTTTGGTATTGCACCTACTTTGTACGGTTTTGTTAAGAACCATAGTGACCTAAAATCTTAGCTTTTCCCTTAAATTGAGAGAAATGAACCCTATTGAGTCTTCTTGTTTTTGGAGATTTATATGGCAATTTGATGCAGAGTTTATACACAAAATAGTTTTGTTGCATGTTTGCTGCTGTTAGGCCCATCTTTTAATTTAATCTTTCCTAATGTGAATAAAAATGTTATATATTGAACTTTAAGGGGAATAGATGGATGAGCAATGTTAAAAAAGTCATAGACAGATCCTAATGTATAGGAAGAATGTCACATTTTGGGTTGAAAAGTAATTCGGCAACAGTATCTTCTTTTACAAAATACATATCTCTGAAAGTCTTTCTGATGTGTTTGAATGCAGCCCTTAGACAGCCATTACCAGTCGTGCTGGTAATGAGAGCCAGGTGTGCACATTGCCCTGCCTTGGGGTGTTGGGTGATGGAGAAGACCCAGTAAGACTCTAGGAATCAACTTGGAGTTGATTCCTAACCTGCAATGCTGTGTGTTAGTTATGATCATTTTAAAATAATGAATGAATCAATCAATCAATAATGGGAGGAAATTAAGCAATTACTAAATCAGTTTATCAAGTAGGATTTGTGAAACGTCCACACATGAATAGCATAATGACATGTACTGAATAAATTGTGTCTGTTTCTACCCTTTTGGCAATTAGGACATGATCTAACTGGAATGTCAAGCTGTGTTTTGTGAATTGATCTAATATCTAGTGGTTTTAATAATTGAAGATTATTTTAAATTGCAACCTGATCCTTATTATTTATTAGTTTACTAAGCCATCCAATTTACTTATTATGATAGTAGTTAAAATGTTTTAATGTTCTCTGTTCATTATGTGCTGTTAAGATCATATTTATGCTGACAGCAAGTTAGATCAGTGTTGGTAAAAAGTAAATGTTGATGTAAACTGGGCCAACATGATCCATTTTTTAAAAAAATGTGAATTCATACAGTTTAAATTCATATTATCTAATTTGAGACATTATTTAGATATTCTGAAAATTTAAAAATAGAGAAGTTAATTCTGTCCTTATGTTTCAGATCTGTGGAGTAGTAGTTTTTGCCTTTTTTGTGTATCACAAGCTCTTTTGAGAACCTATTAAAAGCTATGAACTCTTTCACCAGAAAAATGCCTGTACAACTAAAGAAGATTCACAAACTTCTCAACCTATTCCATAAAACATAGGTGAAAAATCCCCAATAAATTTTAAATTTCATTTCTTTTTTTTCGTGGGGGGGAGAGTGTCTACCATTTCATTAAGAGCTTCTGTAGTAGTAATATTTATTTGTTTATTTGTTTATTGAAGTGTAGTTGATTACTTATCAGTAATTAAGTTACTTTGAACTCAGGGACATTTGAAGACATATATATATATATATATATATATGATATATACTACAATATATTGTTAAGATATATACACACATATGTAAGTACATACATGTGTGTTTGTAATACAAGGTAGGAGAAGCCAAGAGTGGATTTTGGGACCTAATGTAACTTAAAAGCTTTTGCACAGCAAAGGAAACCATAAAAAAATGAAAAGACAACCCTCAGAATGGGAGAAAATATTTGCAAATTAAGCAACTGACAAAGGATTAATCTCCAAAATGTAAAAGCAGCTCATGCAGCTCAATATCAAAAAAACAAACAAACAAACAACACAATCCAAAAATGGGTGGGAGACCTAAATAGACATTTCTCCAAAGAAGATATTCAGATTGCCAACAAACACATGAAAGGATGCTCAACATCACTAATCATTAGAGAAATGCAAATCAAAACCACAATGAGGTATCACCTCACACTGGTCAGAATGGCCATCATCAAAAAATCTACAAACAATAAATGCTGGAGAGGGTGTGGTGAAAAGAGAATCCTCTTGTACTGTTGGTAGGAATATAAATTAATACAGCCACTATGGAGAACAGTATGGAGGTTCTTTAAAAAACTAAAAATAGAACTACCATATGACCCAGCAATACCACTACTGGACTACTGGACATATACCCTGAGAAAACCATAATTCAGAAAGAGCCATGTACCACAATGTTCATTGCAGCACTATTTACAATAGCCAGGACATGTAAGCAGCCCAAGTGTCCATCAACAGATGAATGGTTAAAGAAGATGTGGCACATATATACAATGGAATATTACTCAGCCATAAAAGAAATGAAACTGAGTTATTTGTAGTGAGGTGGATGGACCTAGAATCTGTCATACAGAGTGTAGCTAAGTCAGAAAGGTAAAAACAAATACCGTATGCTAACACATATCTATGGAATCTAAAAAAAAAATGGTTCTGATAAACCTAAGGGCAGGACAGGAATAAAGACACAGACGTAGAGAATGGACTTGAGGGCATGGGGGGAAGGGGAAGCTGGGACAAAGTGAGAGAGTATCATTAACATATATACACTACCAAACGTAAAATAGATAGCTAGTGGGAAGCAGCTGAATAGCACAGGGAGATCAGCTCGGTGCTTTGTGATCACCTAGAGGAGTGGGATAGGGAGGGTGGGATAGGGAGGGTGGGAGGGAGATGCAAGAGGGAGAGGATATATGTATACATATAGCTGATTCACTTTGATATACAGCAGAAACTAAGACAACATTGTAAAGCAATTATACTCCAATAAAGATGTTTAAAAAAAGTGGATTTGGGTAGTGGAAACAAACTGGACCTTTGTCAAAGATATTAAAGGATGTGATACCTGAGAGTAACAGGTAGTCATGTAGATCCCTACAGTAGAATACAGAATGATAACTGCTGTAAGAGAAGTAAGAATAAACTACTGAGCAGATTTGGAGGAAGCTACAGGTTTTCTCCTCATAGGCTGATCTCACAAGGTATGAAGGGCTTGTGTAAGGTAGGTAAGATTTCTATAGCTAGAGACCGGAAGAAAGAGAATCCCAGAAGGAAGAATGATAGTAGCAAAAAGGTAAGAATGAGGGGCTTCCCTGGTGGCGCAGTGGTTGAGAGTCCGCCTGCCGATGCAGGGGACACGGGTTCGTGCCCCGATCCCGGAAGATCCCACATGCCGCGGAGCGGCTGGGCCCGCGAGCCATGGCCGCGGAGCCTGTGTGTCCGGAGCCTGTGCTCCGCAACGGGAGAGGCCACAACAGTGAGAGGCCCGCGTACAGCAAAAAAAAAAAAAAAAAAAAAGGTAAGAATGAAAGGGCATATGTATGGTACAATGAAGAATCTGACACACTGGCAAGTAGGGGAAAAACGGGAGGCAAAGCAGGGAATGGAAGGGGTAGGGGTCATGCAGTTTGTGGATGGACTTGAACACTTTTGGAGGGAGTTTAATCTTATAGGATAGCATTTGTGTCTCTCTAGAAGTTAATTGTCAAAGTGAATGACCTGATTTCCCGCAGTAGAATAAGAAACAACGTGATGTGAGAGTAGGGTGGGGTTTGGGGCAAGCCCTGTGGGGAATGAGAAGGCAAAGCAGCAACAAATTAAATTGATTGCTAAATTCAACAAAGACCTTAGCGAAACTGGCTGGCGTGCATTTGTAGGGGAACCAGATACGTCTCCATCATTACCCAACTTTCTGAGAGTTGGGATGGAAGAGCAGAAAATGGAAGTTTCCTCATCCTTAGATTGAACAAAACTGAGGGTCTGTGAGAGCTCTAAGCTGTGAGAATAGAATGTCTGACCAACTGTAGGACCAGGTGGGAAAGATTGATGTCAAAATGGGAAGGAGTAGTTCTATTACTGGAATCTTATTGCAAACTGGGGAATAAGGAGTTGGGTTCAAAAGAAGGGAGATAGTAGAAAAGGTGGGAGAAAGGTGATTGGTGAGAGACGACAGATATAGAAGTTTAGATCTTGGAGAGGAGTGATGTAGAAGCCCCTGATTGGCCACCAAATTAGATGGAAGGTTTAGTTTTCTCAAAGGATGAGAGGCAATGAGGTCCAGCTGTTAGAAGAACCATCATTCTGTATTTTGGCCTTAATAAAGATGGTCAGAAATATGGGACTGAAAAGGAACACAGCCAGGAGGGAACAAGGGTGTTGTGAGGATGGTAGATGTTTGTAATAATTTGGGGAGAGTTTGGTTTAACCAGCATGCTTAGGGAGAGTCAGGAGGCAGCTAGGATGAGGAGGATGAATTGGGAGGAATGGAAATGTTTGTTCAATGAGTATGTGAGCTGAGTGACTAAGGAAGAGCAAAGGTAGGCTTCAGGCAAAGCACTTTCTCAACTTCAGCAATATTCCCATTTTGGATGATTCTTTGTAGTGGAGGCTGTTCTGTGCATTGCAGGATGTCTAGCAACATCCCTGGTCTCTACACACTAGATGCCAGTAGCATATTCCCAGTTGTGACAAGCAAAAATGCCTGTAGACATTGCCAAATTGCAAAATAGCCCCCTCATTGAGAACCACTCAGCTAAAAAGCAAGGTGCTAGAAAGAGCACTTAGAAATAACAGCAGGTTTCCTTCATAATAGATTTTGAGTTGTCCAGAGGACAGTGGAGGCGATTGTGAAGGGAAGACGAGCCTGGAGCCTGGCCGCTGTGTACCTGAGGGTCATGCCTTGAGGAGCATCGTGGCCTGGGTCACAGCCATCCCCTGGATCTATGGAAATAGAATCTTCGGGGAAGCAACCTAGCCATCCGGACATTTTGAAAACTCTCTAGGTGATTTTATTGTGTTTCCAAGCAGGTATATATTAAGGAGAGCGGGCTGGTGGACTAACAGCTATGAAGTTATGGAGAGCAACAGGAGGAAAGACAAAGGAGACTGGGAGGTAGGTCGAGGCGTACATTAGGGAAGGGGAGTACCAGGTAAGCCTTTGTGGGCATATCGACTGGAGAGGCAACACTGAATCTAGATTTATCTGAAAGCTACCTTTTTTGGTCGATTATGTGTTCAACCAAGCTTTTACTTTCTTGGCTGTTTTGCTCAGTTTAGTTTGAGCCAGGTGGATGTTATATAAGACTCAGTGAATGTCATCTTTCCTTTGGTGCCAGTAAAGACTGTTGATGAATATTTGACACTTTTAATTTGTCCTTTCCCGAATCTGCTAGTCTGCTAAAATGCAGTATGTATGTCTGTGTGAAATTTCTTAATTAAGAAAGATTTCAGGTAAGGAGTATACATTGTTTATAAGGTAGACGTAATTGTTTACATGAAAAGCCAGGTGTGAGAAATTTTGGGTCAAATTATGAATTTCTAATTCAATAAAAAGAGTTGGATAAGAGTTAATAATATGATTATAACTTCAAAAGTAAACTTTTTTAAGACTCTAAAGAGTTGGGTAACTTTTCCTTGCCCCTATGGAAATATGCACACACAGACACACACAAATGATAACTACTGCCCTCCAGGAACTTGCAATTAAAAAGTTTTAAACTGTTTATATTCCTTTGGTGATCCCCCAAACCCAAGAATATTCAACAACCATTGTAATATTTGATATCCTGATTTACCAGAAGGTCCATTTTTTGCTGAAGAAGTATAGTAAAACAACAGAGATTCGTCTTTTAAATGATCCTGTCTTAGATTGTATAATGTCTCTTTTTCCAACTTGATTTCTTTTTAACTCACTCTTTTGGTGGACTCTAATTTTCATGCCTAGAGAGAGGGAAGTAAATGATAGATTTCTTGAAGGTCCCTTTAACTTGATGGTTTTATGATTAAATTTTGCATTTAAAAATTGCCTTGTTCTGGGAGATCCAGGCCTGAAGGTGCTTTTCCAGCTCCATATTTGTATGGAGAGCAATTAATATAGCACATCATGCATTTTTCTTTAATACAGTACAGGGCAAAATAGCAGTAATAGATGCAAAAAGACCTTTAATAAACTTGGAAGTAGGTGCGTATGATGGTTTTCTGATTTGCAGTGATGGTGCAATCCTCCTAAAAGTATACTCGGATCCTCTGAAAATTTAGATGTGTGAAAGTGGTGTGTGTGAGGGGGCGGTGGGTGTAGTGGGTGTAGGGTGAGAGCAAGGGGGGAAATAAAAATGATGCTGTTCATAGGAATTGACTTGGGTGTTCTGGTTATATGTGAGAAGCGGGAAGTGGGTTATCTTAGAATACACTCTGCACTTCTTAGTGCATTGTTCTTCTGGATGTGGTAGGTTTTCAGCAGGTCTTGTTAACTGGATATCCACAGTGTTCAGGGTGAAAGGTGGAGCCCACATAAAGGCATCAGTGCAGAATGAAATAGAGGCAGAGAAAGGAGAAGCGTACTGTATTCAGATGAAACCCGTGGAAGTTTAGGTAGGCCAGATTGCAATTATCTCCCACTGGAATTTAGCCAGGACAAACATTAGTGCATGTTACTTTCCCTCTAGCCTAATTAAAGGATTGTTGAGAACTACCAAAGTTGGCTGACTTGCAAAAGTCGGTGCCTGCTAAAATTTATAAGTTATAAGTACTTAACAGCATGACCTGATTTTTATGCTGGGGTCATCTTATTAATTAAAGTTTTCCAATCATCTAATTAGAAAATACAGTCTGAACCGAGTCTGGAGGATTCTCAGTCTTACTTCCCAATTTAAAAGAAAGTGGAAACAAAGAACAGCTGTCAAGGCAATGCAGTGGAAAGCCAGACTCTGGACATGCCTTGAGAGATGTAGAAAATACAGTCTGAACCGAGTCTGGAGGATTCCCAGTCTTACTTCCTAATTTAAAGGAAAGTGGAAACAAAGAACAGCTCTCAAAGCAAAGCAGTGGAAAGCGAGACTCTGGACATGCCTTGAGAGATGCCCAAGACCAGCAGGGTAATTATTTAGGATGCACTTCCAGTAGAGACATTAAAGAGACACCAGTGAGCTAGCTTTTAAATGTAGAAATCTGTGCCAGCCCCCAAATTAACTCTTGGACTAGAATATGAGTGCACGATAGAAAGCTGGAAGGCATGACCAACATGACTGATTGAAACTAAGCAATTTGCGCTTTGATGTTATACTTTATTCTTTTCAGCTTGAATAATACTTTGTCAAAATAGCAGAAACAGAAGTAACAGTCTTAAGACTCTAGATGATTACCTGACACTTAAAAACATCTTCTCTCAGGAAAAAAAAAAAAAAAAAGTAGATTGTGTGTTTTCTAAAGGTAAGGTCCTATAACTGAGATGTCACATGTAAGTCCGTAAAAGCCTAGAGTTTAGTTGTCACCAGTGTCTTTATATTCATACCATGCTGAGAACAGTGCTGTATCTAAAATAATAAAACACTTTCAAAACATTTATTAAACATCTGTTATGTGCCATGTACTGGACTAAGCAGAGGCATTAAAAGAAGGACAAAAAGGATGTGGCCAATGCAAAGACACATGGGTCAGTGGATGTCTGGCAATTGAGTAATTAATCATAGTTTCTCATTCTCCTACTTAAGCAGCCAAAATTGACTCAGCATTTGTCTGCAGGCACTAGAAAATGAAGTCCTGGTACAGTACTTCAGTATTGCAATAAGTACTGGTACTTATCTCTTCACAATGGAACAAAAAGGATAGAAAGGAACTTTTAAGTTTTGTTGAGAATTTATTTTTTTTTAATTTTTATTGGAGTATACTTGCTTTACAATGTTATGTTAGCTTCTACTGTACAGCAAAGTGAATCAGCTATATATATATCCCCTCTTTTTTGGATTTCCTTCCCATTTAGGTCACCACAGAGCATTGAGTAGAGTTCCCTGTGTTATACAGTAGGTTCTCATTAGTTATCTATTTTATACATAGTATCAATAGTTTATATATGTCAATCCCAATCTCCCAACTCATCCCACTCCCCCTTTCCCCCTTGGTATCCATACATTTGTTGCCTAGTTTAAAAGGAAGCTGCCTGTATTCTAGTTGTCTTGATCAATTCTCTAGACGCATGTTTGTAGGTGCATTTCCCATTTATATGGCAGTGGCAGTGCACAGCTTTATGGGACACAAAGCCTCCCTCAGCCTTTCCATGCTGACCATCCAGATGCTTCACAGCTGAGTAAGTCATGCCAGCATCCAGGGGGCTCTGCCCAGCCAGCACCTTTCTGTGACAGCCATCTCGTAGATCATGAGTGTGGGTCACAGGGAAATGGAAGTGTATTTATTTATACCTCTTGTAGCCAAATGAACTTTTAAAAATTTGATACTTGGTTTGAGATTAATTGGGATATTGTCACCAACCATTTTCTATTTAGCAATACCCCCTCAGCAATTTTTATTTTGTTTAAATCCTATAAGAAGATGCGATCTACCTTAATATTTAAAAGTTAAATATTATACCTATTCTTCTATAAGAGACTTTTAAATAATAAGTGTCAAATTAAAATTGCAGCTTTAGGTCTCACCCAAGAAGCAATTAGAATGAATATATTGTAAACATAGAGGAAAAGAATTCTAGCCATTTCAGAACGATTTGGCCTCAAAAACAAAGCAGCTGATGGTTTATATCAACAACGTTGCTCAGGATTCATTTTGGCCATTGCTACTGTGTTTTTAATGAGTAGTATTTCATGCCAGCCAAACACATCACTAGATCATTATATAAATTGGCAATTTACAAGAAAATAAAGAACACTGACCTGAAAGGATAGAAGTGAGACATTAATGTATCCAATGGATATATATATATATATATATATATATATATATATATATACATATACACGTATATATATAATTATATACATATATATCTCATCAGTTTTTTTTTCATTGAGAAATTGAAAAAACCCTTTAATGAAACCTGGCTTCTTCATATTGTCCCTCACTGTTTTAGATCAGGCATCTTATTTTTAGTTTGGAAGATGAAAGCAGCTGGTTCAGGCCAGGTGCTATGGTACTAATATTGATGTAAGATCTTGCTCAGATGGGTAGTGCAAAGGGAATCATTGTCCCTTGATTTCATCATGCTGTCTCTCAAATTTATTTTTTGATCTGGCATTTGACTTTGCATTATACCCAGAGAGTTGGAAATCACTAAGTCCTGCAGCTGCAAAGTATATATAGATACAGACCCTGTAATGTTACCTCACGCACCCAGCACTCACTATTAGCTGTCTCTGTAAATGGAAGATTCTGTTGTGTAACAAAAGCTGGTTATTTTTCAACATATGGTAAGAGAGGCCTAGAGTTTGAACCCACTGTGGGTGTGTGAAAGTGGATGGGGTAGAGGGCTAGGCCAAGGGGCAGGGCTATGGGAGGATTAGGGAGCCATTAAGTTAAAAAATACTGCTTTCTTATAAAGTCTCCTTGACCCTTGAGTGTATGGATAAGGTGACTTTAGAATCTGATTATGATTTTTAATATTGTTCTTAAAGCTGATAGGAGTAAAGCTATCTGAAAACCAGGGAAAAGTTAGTCATAGAATTAATTAAATTTGAATATTTTTTCTGCCATCCTTTTTTTTATTGATGATTTTTTTAGAGTGAGAATATATATAATTGAAATAAAATAATCCCTTAAAATAAATTAGCTTTTTTTTGAATTTTATTTTATTTATTTTATAAATTAACTCTTTTAAAGCCTTATATGGAATTAAAAAGTATTCCTTGGAAACTATTAATTTGCTGTGTTATACATTTAATGAGATAATTTACCACTTCCAAGTAAGTGATTTACACAACATCATAGTTCTTTGCAGTGGGATAGCTGTCATAAAAATTACTCCCAGGCTTCTGACAACTCATTTTTATGCCTTGGTTGTCTCTTGATCTCTTCTTTCTTCCTGAATTTGGGCATTTCTGAAGGCCTAGCTCTAGTTTTGCCTTTAGAATGATACATTTTGTAGTGGATAAATCAGTTGGTCAATAAATATTGATTGAATACGTTCAATGGGATTTGTACAGAGTTTGGTGTTATGGAATATGTAGGGAGAAAAAAGCTTTCCTCCACCCTCAGAGGCCATGGCTGGGTCTGGAAATTAAACTAACAAAGACAGATGAACAGGAGAAAAACATACAGCTTTATTTAATGTAATTTTTTGTGACACAAGAGCCTTCATAGGGAAAGAAACCCAGAAGAAACAGTTTAGCCTGAGTATCTGTATGCTAGGTTTGAAAAATGGGCAGTTGTGTAGAAATATGACAAGTTAAGGAGTGTGAGATAAGTGTAGTAAAATGGGGGAAGCTTGGTAAGGCCTGTTTGTTGGGATTCTTCTTGGTGTCTCTTTGTCTTCATAGATAAGGATGCTCTTCTCCTCTGGGTATAGGGAGGGCACCTTCTACATGAGGGTTTTATGACCTGTTTCAAGGGAGAAGGCTGAGGCGAAAGTCAGAATGACTTTGCTTCTGCTGTTTTCTCACACTCCTTCAGCTTAAAATATTCAGTATGCCCAGGTGCCCTATTTGGGGGTGGCATGTCCTGAACCCCATCAAATTCAAAAAGGAAGATAACGACATGGAACTTTCCTTCCATCTGGTCAGCGGCACTAACATGACTAGACTATCTCAGGGAAGGTTCACTGATGTGGTAAGTCTAGTCGAGTGTTGAAACATGGATAAAACTTAGATGATTTAACATCAGAGTTAGTTAAAATTATGGATTTTGAAGTTTAATGTAGTTTTTAAGAGTTTAGCTGCTGGAATCAGATTCTCAAATGCTGCCTCTACACTTTGTGTCACCTTTGCACAAATTGCTTCACCTCACTCTGCACCTCACTTTCTTAATCTGTACAAGGAGGTCGATAATAATATTTACCTCACTGAGCTGTTGGAAGAATTAAAATAATTAATACATGTAAAATGGTTGTAATGGTCACAGGCACCTGTTAAACACTCAATAAATGTAGCTTTTGTCACTATGAAGAGCTTTGAAACCTGACAGGAGTTCACATTTTATGTGATAAGTGACAGCCAACATAGTTTCTTTATTATATAGTGACATGTTCAAAGCAACATTTAAGGAAAAATAGGTAGAAAATGTAAGACCAATTCACATGGAGGAAAGCTCTAGTCAGGGAGACCACTATTAAGCTGTAGAAGGACATTTAGGTTTTAAGATAATGAGAGCCTAGGATAATAGCTACAATAGAAATGATGGTAACAAAAACCAAGACCTGTATTTTCTTTGCAAAACATGTTTGACATAACTGTCAATACCTCTGTAATTAAAACAATATCTCCAGCTCAGGTATGAAGAAATAGAAACTTGGTGCTTGCTCCCATCGTGTGGTGAAGAGTGACAAGAGAGGGTGCACAGCTGATAATGGAGGAACTTAGGAGAAGTAATTGTTGAGATGGAATGACAGATAGAGTAGTTGGGTAGAGTAGTGGAGAGGGTGCTGGGTCAAAGTACTCAGGGAGGAAGGGGAAGGAGTGACTCTTTTGGGAGGCCTTCGGTTTGGGAGTGGAAACCAGTTCAGTGAGAATGAATAAGTAAGAACTTGTTTCAAATTCTTTTGCACTTGAAATGACAGTGGTAAAGTGATAGAAATGTCCCCCAGGCAATTGCAGAATTTATTTAGAGGTCAAGCATAGTCATTCAGATTGGGTCTTTTCTGGCTAGTGGGAAGCAAGAAGAGGGCTGGCCACTGTGCTTTCAGAAATGCCACTCATGGGGTTTGAAGAGGAAAATGAATTATTGGAGAAAAAAGAAAAGAAGTACTTGGAGTAGCTGGAGAAGGACCAGCTAGTGTATCCTCAAGGAATGACATAAGAGTGGGGTGAAGGAGTGCCTAGAAGGGTAACACCCTGAAGAGAAAGTTGAGGAGAAAGAGGGCTGGGTCAGCATTCGTATTTGAAACTCGAGGAACTTTTGATAAAGCCATTTTATTAGAATGGGGAAAATCAGAGTGAGGGACTCAGGAGGAAATAAATAGTTAGGAAAAGAAGGCAACATATATAGACCATTTCTTTTAGAAGTTAAATACTGAACTGGGAGGTAGAATCCTTGGGGTTTAGTTCTGGATTTGCCGTTAGCTGCATGACTTTTGACAGTTTATCTGTTACTGATAGAATTTATCTGCATATAACTGAAAGTACTTATTTTTACATTTAGGAAGCACTTTTGACTTTTTGAATAATCATAATGTGTATAGTAATACAACACATAACCAGGATCCTAAAAAATAGTGAAAGAGACCCCTGAGCATCCAGGCAGACCCATCTCACAAAATCCATGCATGAAAGCCCATGCACTGTACAAATAAGTGATGGAAACCGTTATACATGAACATGATTATAATCTGGTATTATAAACCACAGCAGACCATTTGCAGGGGCAAGGTGAAGAAAAGTAAGAGCTTTATGGTAGGTACACTGATGGCAATGAAAACTATATTACCTAGTAAAAACCTAAAGGAGCAAAATATAAGTCTAGCAAATATAAGAATTAAAATGTAGCAGTTTGGGGACATTTTGAAGGGAGGGTACCATCAACCCTGATTCACCTTGCTTTGTCTTTGAGGACCTTATTATTAGGAGCTTAAAGTAGTTTACAGTTTAAAAGTTACTGTCGCAGAACCCAGTTAGCAAGTGAAGGGTTTGAGTTTCAGGGCTAGATCTCCTGCTTTAGAGACAGGATAGCAGGCTGGCTGCCTTTCTGCTCCTCTGCCTGAATGAAAAGTTGAGTTCAATGTGCTATGTTTCAGAAAACAAGGAAGTACATTATATGCTTTTTGAAGGATATACAGTCTTTAAGACTAAACAAAAAGGATTTTTAAAGGGATTATTATTTGGGAAATAGCAACTGAATTCAAAAGATATTCTAGTTTAGAATAGATTATTAACACTAATTAATTGACAAGGTTTATCTAAACTTCTGTTTTCAAAGTATACGAATATATTGGCACTGATTTTGAACACAAAATTAAGTACCAGTGTTATATCCTAATCCTGAGAGAATGCTATGGCACCTAGCCCCAAATTTGCCATGTATTGCATATGTCTCTTATTGTTGACAATGGATCATTTTTTTTCTCAGATACTATTAAAGTTATCCTTACAATATTCAGGATGGGTTAAAATGGGCATATTCAACTGCGCTAAAGCAAAGTTCAAGTTGAAATTTGCTTTGAAAAGCACTTAAACTGACTCTGTTGTATATTTCAGTAACTTTGGTTGTACCAAAGCACCTTATTTTGCGATCTATTAAAATCTCCCACTGTGTGTGTTTAAAGATGTCCTTTGCTTTAAAAACAATGATAAAAACCCTTATGCAGCATTCAGAGTGATATGTGTTTTCAAACAGCAGCCCATCTTATTTCAAGAGATGGAATAAGTATCATTAAAATGGTAACTCAAATCAGTTAAAGCACTTTCATGGAAGATTTAGATTAAAAGTGATTAAGAACCGCTGTGGTTTGCTGATAGATGCTATTTTGTATTATATTAATTTCCCCATTTAAAAATAGATGACTGCTTTTAGTGCCTTAGGAGAACATTCAGTATCCCCTGAAATGCATGGACTTAGTGGGGGTGGTCCCATTATATGGTGTTGCTGGCCTGAAAAGAAGAACACTGCTGATCGAAGACATCTCAGCAAGGCTACTCTCTCAGCATCAACAGACCCATGACAAAGACTGCAGGGAAAAGAAAGATTTATCAGCTTTTGCCTCCAAAATGGCCAAGAGAAACTTGAAGAATGAAAATGTAACTAGTTGAAAATCCTCACAATGTTGTTTTGAACAAAGCTGGTTGAATGTTTGGTGTGGAAAGTGTTAAAAATCTTGGCAAGAGATCAGGCAAATTGAACAAGTGGATTTCCTGTCCCAGATGTCTACTGTGCCCCAGAACAACTTTGGAATAGCTTTGCAGCTTTTATTCATTTGCTTAATTTAGGCTTCTTCTGGGACATTTCTTGCCTATGTATGTAAAAAACCAATACAATTCAACTACTTGATAGATTTTGTTTTTAGTGAAGTTAATGTCAACCATTTAACAAAGGTATCATTTGCATTTGAGCATTTTTTTATGAGGTGGTGTTATGATTAGCATAGCAAAAAACAGAAATATTTAAAAAATGTTTTTCCAAGATCTTTCATATTTTGAAACAGTGAAGGTTAAATCTAAAGTGAGGAGATGAGGATAAAGGAAGAAAAGAGAAATTTAAAAACAAACACAGCATTGCCGTCTATTAAACATTTTTGGACTGTAGAATTAGGCCTTCAAAACATCACAGGATGGCAGCCTCATACATTATAAATTGCAAAGACATATTACAATTGTTACTAGAAATGAAGTTTAAGTAAAAAAAAAATGGATGAATTGCTAACCATTTAAAAGATTTTCTCATATTTTAAAACATTGATGGGTAACATACAGGTACCTAATTAATTCTATATGTATTATTTTTAAACTTTGGGGGAAATTTCTGATAATAAACCACTGAAGCAGAAGGCTGGAGCACCAGGGGTTTACCCTCCCAGTCTGCTGGTGTATACCTGAAGGCTACTATTTGTTGTTATTGCTGAAGAAACAGCAAGTGTTTGTTCTGCTATTGTAAGTCCAGTGGTATTTTTTGCAGGACAGGGGAAATCTGCTCCCTGAGGGAAAAGTAGACTGGAAGAGGGATGTTTCCTCTTCAACTTGATGCTTGATGGCCAGCTCTCACCCTAGGTTAGAGGTTTGAATTTTGAAGCAATTAAAGAGTAATCTCAGGCTTCCCTGGTGGCACAGCAGTTAAGAATCCGCCTGCCAATGCAGGGGACACGGGTTCGAGCCCTGGTCTGGGAAGATCCCACATGCCATGGAGCAACTAAGCCCATGCGCCACAACTACTGAGCCTGCACTCTAGAGCCCATGAGCCACAACTACTGAGCCCACGTGCCTAGAGCCTGTGCTCTGCAACAAGAGAAGCCACCACAATAGAAGCCCGTGCACTGCAATGAAGAGTAGCCCCCGCTCGCTGCAACTAGAGAAAGCCTGCATGCAGCAACAAAGACCTAATGCAGCCAAAAAAAAAAAAAAAAGAAAAGTAATCTCCATTTTCAAGATGCAAATACTATCGAATTATAACTTGTGGGTCTTTTTCTTTTCTTCTGAACATTTTGTGGAACCTCTTCAAAGTATAATTTTACTAATGGCTCTTTGCATCAAGAAGCTACAATTATAAGAAAAAGTAAAGTTCTAAGTACTTCATTAGAATTTATTTCCCCTCTATTTTAAAATTAAGTGCATTCAAATCTATTATGTAACTGTCACGGTTGAAAATAATCTTGCCAACATGTAGTGTATGTGTATTCTGTTTTGTGATGGCAATATCATTAGGGGTGTTTCTGAGAAATGTCAAAAAAAAACCGTATGTGAGCATGACTGTTCAAACTATTAAATTAAAATGCTATTTTAATGGAAAAAAGGCTAAATGATTGCACCAAGGTTCTCACTTTTACTTCAGCTAATTTTTAAATTACCAATAGAAGAAGTGCATTTGGTGAAATTAAATCTGCTATACCTCTTCTTTTGTTACCTAAAAGGAAAGACTGTATTTAATTTTCTGCAAAGTTTAACATTGAACTAAAAATGTGATAGGCCAGATGCGGCACTAGGGTAAGGATGAGAAGATAATTGTGATAGGCTGTTTTGATTTATAATGGCATAAACTGAAAAAAAAACTTTCAATCCTTCTTTTCTTTATTTTAGATTATTTAGGACAGCCTACTTCCTTTTGTAAGAAATTCTGCTCAGGATCAATCAGCTAACCTCCTATCCTAAGTAACTATCAGAAGCTTTCTCTTGTACCTGTAAACCGGAAAGGAATCTGAAAAGCAAATGTAACTAATGGTCCATAAATATGAATTTTAAAGAAATATGGTAAAATCTTTAAGCTTTAAAAATAATTTAAAATCAAATCAAGAGATTTGAATAGGGGAACAAAGTGTTCTTTGCTTAAATCTCCTACCTTCTGAACTTTGCCATGGAACTCTAAGCCAGGGATTTGTAGAAATTTTTTGACCCCTGCAGTAGTCTTTACTATTAAAATAAAATGCAGTTTGCTTTGCAGGCCATCCTTCAGTCCACTTTAATTGTTTATGTTATCACTTGCATAAATATACTTGTATTACTTCAGTAAGTCCTTCAAATGATTTTCCATTCTTTGAAGTAACTTGTGGTTTTTATATCCTATTTCTTCTACATTCCTCATCTCTCACTCTTACTCTCCATTAAACTTCCAGGAGAAGTAGTGGAATCATTATTTCTCTCTCTTCATTGTTCCTGAGCATTTCTCCTTTCACTGGGAAACACCGCTATTCTCTTGAGTAATACAATGAACAATTTAAATGTAAACCCTTATGTAATAGAATTGCTTACTGCTATTTTAATTCAGTTACAGAAGAACTTCAAAAATGTGTTCATACTCAGATACTTGTAGAATTAGGAAATCAAGAGGAAAGAGTGGACATTATGGAGCTATTTCCCTGTCACTTTCAAAAGAAGCAGGATGATGTCAATATCCTGTAAGGTCTGGGATTTGATCTTACCCTCTTGACAGGCTAATGACTTACTCTCTTATTGCTTTATGGATGCTATTGGAAGACATGAGACTTCTGAGTCAGAGACAGAAATTCATTATGCATAGCACCACAAGCAACATGAGCTTCATTATGTGAATTAGAGCCCCTTGTGTCCAAGTCCCAAAGAGGGGACAGAAGGAGAGAGGACTCCATGGGCCTAACTGGATGCTACACGCGCAGTAGGTTTGCATCACAACTGAGTAGCACTGAACTCCCTCTACCAGGGTCCCTTTCAGATAGGGGAGGCCATGTGACTGGGTCTGACCATTGGGCTATATGGAGAAGTAATGTGATTTACCAAGGCAGGGGATGCAATTAAAGAAACAGCATGTTTTGTGATGCAGATGACACAATGGAGAGAGGCCAGGGGAAGAAATTGTTAGAACTTCGATTTCTAATTATTTTAATTTCTTTTTAAAGGAAATGTCTGTTTTGTATGACTTTTATTATGTATACATTGTTATTAGTGTGGTGAATATAGATATAAATAAATCCATTTATATATATATATATATGAGATATGAACTCAAGTAGTTTTAACTGATAGGTATGTGTGATAAAAAACATTTTGAAGATAGCTGACTCAAAAGATGATTTTTTTAAATTAAACATATTTATTGAGTGTCTACTATGTGCTTGGTACTGACCTAGGTGTTATAGTTACTTCAATGAACAGAACAAAGATTACTGACTCTCCTGGTGTTGGACCTTACATTCTAATGTAAGTTAGAGAATAAGCAATGTAAGGAAGATAGGAAATAAACATGATAAATACATAAAGTATGTATTATTTTAGAAGTTAAGTGATATGTTAGAAAGAAAAAGGAAAGCAAGGTAAGGGAGCTAAAATATGCTGTGTGAGCCATATTATGAAGGGTTATCAGTATGCAAAATCCTTTACCTGGCCTAAAAGACCATTCTACCAATTCAATGTTTAATTCTTTATGTTTACCATGAAATTTCATTTTTCGTTTGATTTTGCTTTGTCTTTTCTTTGGAATGCCACTCTCTCATGCATGATCTACTTAACTTTTGTTTAACCTTCTGTGGTCCTGCTTAAATATCATCTCCTCTCTGAAGCCTTCCCTAATGCTTCCACGCTTCCTCTGCACTTATGGAGTTCTTAAAACTTGTACTTAATGAGTACTTAAAAATGATACTGGCCTATCATTATTTTTCTCCCTCTACCTCAAAACAGTAAGCTTCTTGAGGGCAACACCAGGTCTTATTTCGTTCTGTTTACTTGGTCCAGTCAGTGTTTGTTGAATAAATGCACACATTTTAAATCATTGGTTAAACTTAATCGAGATGCATAAAGAAGGGTCCCAAATTGTGTTGGTGAAGTTCTGAAGAAGCTACAGTGACACTGTGTTGCTGACTAAAGAGTATTTGTATGGATAATTTATACAGGAGAGTATAAATTTGAGTATTACTCAAATAACAAAGGGTTCAAGTTAACAATAGCTTGTAGGAAAGAGTTTAGGATTCTGGAAGAGTTTTCCTGTGGGAATAAAATATGGTGGTGTTGGTTTGCAACCTTGGGAGTTTCCCGGGTGAAGTCTGAATCTGCCCCTGTACATGGAGGACAAGGAGAAACCAGAGAAAGAGACAGACCATTCTAGATTGGTAGGTGGCAGGTTTAATGAGCAAGGGGACTTACACAATAGGCTTGTCTTGGGCAGCCACAAGATGAATAGATCTCTGTACCCACTCACCAGAATCGTAAGAGTTTATGTAGGGGCCATATGGAGTTCAGTCACATGTACCATTTAGACGATCTCAATAGCACATTACTTTCTCAAGGTTGTACCCTTGAAGTAGCTCCTAGTGCAGGAATGGTGGGCAGAGCATACATTCCAAGCATAGGGGAGGAGGTAAAGAGCCTCTGATTGCCCAGGTCCAGCTTGTAGGTCAACCAGCAGTCATGTCCCCTCGATAACCTTCTCCAATAGGTGGTTATAGTGTTAAACAGCTCATAAAAGCCTACTTCAAATCACAAACGTGAAACAAAGTTCTGACATCATTATTCTATGCCTTTTCTGCTTAAAACCATTAAATTGTGTCTCATCACTTCTGATAAAGTCCAAAATCCTTAGTGTAGAGCCTAAGGGGTTCCTGAATGACCTCATCCCTACTTAGCTTTTGGTCTTCTTCACCCACCCTCCCTCCCCTTACCATATCATCACTGTTTCACTTCGTAAAATGTCTCAGCATCTTGCTATCAACAGCTTCATGCTGTACCAGGCCAGGAATAGCCTGCCCTCCTACCCTCACCGTAGCCAGCCTAACTCCTACTAAGCCTTTAGGCCTCTGCTTAAAAGATCCTTTATGAAACTACTGCTGACTTTCTGGCCAGGTCGAGTCCCCTGTTATATGCTACCATAATGATCTTTCTGAGGACTTGGTAAACATTGCATCTGTATGCTCCACACTGTGTCTGGGATATAATAGATGATCAGTAAATATTCGTGGAGTAAATACAGGTGACTTAACTGTCACTGAATAGATACTTCTGGATACCAGTAACCATTTAACTATACCAATACATCTATAAGAAGAAAATGACTTTATACTTCTGTCCTGAAGTCTTCTCTACTGTTGAACTATCTAAGGGTCTCTCCCCTTCTAAACTGTATTTTCTCCTTAAGCAATCTCATCTGTGCCTACAGCTTTAATTATCACCATTACCCAGATGACTCTCAAATTAAAATCTTCAGTTCAGAATTCTCCCTTGAGCTCTAGATCTGTGTATCTAATTGTCTATCTGACAGCTTCCTATGAAAGTATCAAACGTATATCAAGTTCCATGTTTTAGTTAAGATATTGCTAGCTGTTGTAGCAAATGTAGTCCAAAATTCCAATGGCACAGCACAATAAAACTTGATTTCTTAGCCCAATTCAGAGTTTCTGGTGGGCATGCAGCCTTCTACATGGTAATTTTTAGGGAAACCTACTCCCTTTTACTTGGAGTTTTACTCTCTTTTAGGGCTTGTAGACTTTTGCATGAGGTCAGTGGATGGGGAACCAAGAGGTGGTAAAAATCACACCTGCTTCTTAAGCTTTGTGGCCCAGTACTATTGTGTGTACTCCCCTAGTGAGAACTAAGCACGTGGCCCTAGCCAGATGCAAAGGATCAGGGAGGGTTGGGAGCGGCTAATTCCCACAATAATTCTCCACTATGAAATAAGCATCAATCTTTGGCTGACAGCTAGTCACCTCTGACACATTCAACATGACCAAAATTCAGCTGATTTCCCAAAGTAATTGAACAATGAAGCCAACAGACAGATAAACCCTGGCCCTCCTCCAGTGTTCCTTATTTCCAATAATGCCACCTGCATAAGCGGGAGATACAGGTGCTGTTCTTAACATCTTTTTTTAGATTTTTCATCAAAGGGGTCTATAATTTGCTGCTTTAATTAATCACCCCAAATCTGGGATTATAAAGAACTTTAAAGGTTAGGTAAGTAGGAGTCAGAAGCCTCAGAATCATCCCTGACTCTTCCCTCATCCCATGTGCAGTCATTACCTGGTCCTGTTGATTTTGTCTCCTAAATATATATTGACTGGGTTCATGTCTCTCTTGTAGCCAGCCTCCGCGCCTGAACTGATCCTCTGGCTCCGCCTTGTCTTCTTTACACAGTGGCCAAAGTGAACATTTAAAATGCGTATCTAATTGTATTATCTCCCTTGCTGTTAGCACTTCAAAGCTGGCCTACTGCTCTTAGCAGAAAGACAAAAACTCTTAACATAATTTACAGGGACACCGTTATCCTGGTTTCTACCTCGGCTTACCTTCTGTTAGGATTTTCTATCTTTTCTATTCTAGCCACACTGTCTTCTGGTGTTCTCTGTGCTCTAAGGCCTTATTTTCAAAATTGTTTCCTCTTTTTCTAACCTAGTTAACACTTACATATCCTTGGTAACATTGTAAAGTATCACATTCTCAGGAAGGCTTTTCCTTATCTCCCTAATCAGGTCAACTTCATCCGCTGAACAATGTTAAAGCAACTTGTATTTCTGTTTTGTAGCACTTGTGACAATTAAGTTTTCACATTTCCTTATGTGATTATTGGATTAATATTTGTGTCTGACACTAGATTTTATTTTCTCAGTGAGCAGGGATTGTGTTTTGCTCGATTTTTTTCTCTCCAGCATTTAAATCACTGCCTGACAAGTGATCAGTGTTCAATAAATTTTTTTGAATGAATGAGTGATGTTGTATACCAGGTGGTGTTATCACTGAGGGATGAATGGCCATTATCATTGCAGGTGTATGGAGATATTGATTTAAGAATTTAGAGCATCCCTGATATTTTGATAGCTACAGGATATTCTACGTTGCATAGTTAAGATTTCTTTATGGAACAATGCAAATCTCGCAAAGGTTAGAGCATAAAGACCAGAAATGAATTTGTTTTGTTTAGCGATTTACATCAGATCTTTACATGGTTGAAACTTTCTTTTGTTATTCATCTCACTGGGTTTCCTAGCAACCTATGTTGCCATTGTTGTGGGGCATTCTACAGATAGTGACATCTTTAGTGTCTTTCGGAAGTATTGTGTTTATCTGTCCTGAAATAGTATACTTGCAATTGCATTTCCTAAATATGTGTATCTATCTATATATATATGTGCATATTTATTATACTTGCTGAAAATAGTATAATATATGCTTATTATATAATATTTAAATCTTTTGAATCTATGATTCTCAAAAGTCACCCTGGCAAAAAGATATTTATTTTTAACTTCTGGGAAAAATTATTCCAGTGTCTAAATACTTAGTTTTATCTCACCCTTCCTCCTCCTGCACCTCCTCCTCTTCTTCTTGTCTTTTTCTTTTATTTATTTATTTATTTATTTATTTGTGGTCTTTTTAATTTTTAAACATCTTTATTGCTGTATAATTGCTTTACAGTGTTGTGTTAGTTTCTGCTGTATAACAAAGTGAATCAGCTATATGCATACGTATATCCCCATATCTCCTCCATCTTGTGTCTCCCTCCCACCCTCCCTATCCCAACCCTCTAGGTGGTCCAAAAGCACTGAGCCGATCTCTCTGTGCTTTGCAGCTGATTCCCACTAGCTATCTATTTTACATTTGGTAGTGTATATATGTCCATGCCACTCTCTCACTTCGTCCCAGCTTACCCTTCCCCCTCCCCGTGTCCTCAAGTCCATTCTCTACATCTGTGTCTTTATTCCTGTCCTGCCCTTAGATTCATCAAAACCATTTTTGTTTGTTTTAGATTCCATATATGTGTTAGAATATGGTATGTTTTTCTCTTTCTGACTTACTTCACTCTGTGTGACAGACACTAGGTCCATCCACCTCACTACAAATAACTCAATATCATTTCTTTTTATGGATGAGTAATATTCCATTGTATATATGTGCCACGTCTTCTTTATCCATTCATCTGTCGTTGGACACTTAGTTTGCTTCCATGTCCTGGCTATTGTAAATAGTGCTGCAATGAACATTGTGGTACATGGCTCTTTTTGAATTATGGTTTTCTCAGGGTATATGCCCAGTAGTGGGATTGCTGAGTCATATGGTGGTTCTATATTTATTTTTTAAAGGAACCTCCATACTGTTCTTCATAGTGGCTGTATTAATTTACTTTCCCACCAACAGTGCAAGAGGGTTTCCTTTTCTCACACCCTCTCCAGCATTTCTTGTTTGTAGATTTTTTGATGATGGCCATTCTGACTGGTGTAAGGTGATACCTCATTGAAGTTTTGATTTGCATTTCTCTAATGATTAGTGATGTTGAGCATCCTTTCATGTGTCTGTTGTCAATCTGTATGTCTTCTTTGGAGAAATGTCTATTTAGGTCTTCCACCCATTTTTGGGTTGGGTTGTTTGTATTTTTCTGATACTGAGATGCATGAGCTGCTTGTATATTTCAGAGATTAATCCTTTGTCAGTTGCTTCATTTGTAAATATTTTCTCCCATTCTTAGGGTTGTATTTTCGTCTTGTTTATGGCTTCCTTTGCTGTGCAGAAGCTTTTAAGTTTCATTAGGTCTCATTTGTTTATTTTTGTTTTTATTTCCCTTTTCTCGAGGAGGTGGGACAAAAAGGATCTTGCTTTGATTTATGTCATAGAGTGTTCTGCCTGTATTTTTCTCTAAGAGTTTTATAGTGTCTGGCCTTACATTTATGTCTTTAATCCATTTTGAGTTTATTTTTGTGTATGGTGTTAGTAAGTGTTCTACTTTCATTCTTTTACATGCAGCTGTCTAGTTTCCCCAACAGCACTTATTAAAGAGGCTGTCTTCTCTCCATTGTATACTCTTGCCTCCTTTATCAAAGATAAGGTGACCATATGTGCATGGGTTTATCTTTGGGCTTCCTATCCTGTTCCATTGATCTATAATTCTGTTTTTGTGCCAGTACCATACTGTCTTGATTACTGTATCTTTGTAGTATAGTCTGAAGGCAGGGAACCTGATTCCTCCAGCTCGGTTTTTCTTTCTCAAGATTGCTTTGGCTATTCGGGGTCTTTTGTGTTTCCATACAAATTGTGAAGTTTTTTGTTCTACTTCTGTGAAAAAATGCTATTGGTAGTTTGAGAGGGATTGCATTGAATCTGTTGACTGCTTTGGGTAGTATAGTCATTTTCACAATGTTATTCTTCCAATCCAAGAACACGGTATATCTCTCCATCTGTTTGTATCATCTTTAATTTCTTTCATAAGTGTCTTATAGTTTTCTGCATACAGGTCTTTTGTCTCCTTAGGTAGGTTTATTCCTAGGTATTGTATTCTTTTGGTTGCAATGGTAAATGGAAGTGTTTCTTTAATTTCTCTTTCACATTTTTCATCATTAGTGCAAGAGATTTCTGTGCATTAATTTTGTATCCTATTACTCTACCAAATTCATTGATTAGCTCTAGTAGTTTCCTGGTAACATCTTTAGGATTCTCTATGTATTGTATCATGTCATCTGCAAACAGTGACAGTTTTACTTCTTCTTTTCCGATTTGGATTCCTTTTATTTCTTTTTCTTCTCTGATTGCTGTGGCTAAAACTTCCAAAACTATGTTGAATAATAGCAGTGAGAGTGGGCAACCTTGTCTTGTTCCTGATCTTAATGGAAATGGTTTCAGTTTTTCACCATTGAGAACAATGTTGGCTGTGGGTTTGTCATATAAGGCCTTTATTATGTTGAGGTAAGTTCCTTCCATGCCTACTTTCAGGAGGGTTTTTATCATAAATGGGTGTTGAGTTTTGCTGAAAGCTTTTTCTGCATCTATTGAGATGATCATATGGTTTTTCTCCTTCAATTTGTTAATATGGTGAATCACATTGATTGATTTGTGTATATTGAAGAATCCTTGCATTCTTGGGATAAAACCGACTTGATCATGGTGTATGATCCTTTTAATGGGCTGTTGGATTCTGTTTGCTAGTATTTTGTTGAGGATTTTTGCATCCATGTTCATCAGTGATATTGGCCTATAGTTTTCCTTCTTTGTGACATCTTTGTCTGGTTTTGGTTTCAAGGTGATGGTGGCCTCCCAGAATGAGTTTGGGAGTGTTTATCCCTCTGCTATATTTTGAAAGTGTTTGAGAAGGATAGGTGTTAGCTCTTCTCTAAATGTTTGATAGAATTCACCTGTGAAGCCATCTGGTCCTGGGCTTTTGTTTGTTGGAAGATTTTTAATCACAGTCGCGATGTCAGTGCTTGTGATTGGTCTGTTTATATTTTCTACGTCTTCCTGGTTCAGTCTCAGAAGGTTGTGTTTTTCTAAGAATTTGTTCATTTCTTCCAGGTTGTCCATTTTATTGGGATATAATTGCTTGTAGTAATCTCTAATGATCCTTTTTGGATAAGGATCTCATGATCCTGACACTTTATTTCTGCACTGTCAGTTGTTACTTCTTTTTCATTTGTAATTCTATTGATTTCAGTCTTCTCCCTTTTTTTCTTCATGAGTCTGGCTAGTGGTTTATCAGTTTTGTTTATTTTCTGAAAGAACCAGCCTTTAGTTTTATTGATCTTTGCTATTGCTTTCTTCATTTCTTTTTCATTTATTTCTGATCTGATTTTTATGATTTCTTTCCTTCTGCTAACTTTGGGGGTTTTTGTTCTTCTTTCTCTAATTGCTTTAGTTGTAAGGTTAGGTTGTTTATTTGAGATATTTCATGTTTCTTGAGGTAGGATTGTATTACTATAAACTTCCTTCTTAGAACTGCTTTTGCTGTATCCCACAGGTTTTGGGTCATTGTGTTTTCTTTTTTTTTTTTTTTTTTTTTTTTTTTTGCGGTATGCGGGCCTCTCACTGTTGCGGCCCCTCCCGTTGCGGAGCACAGGCTCCGGACGCGCAGGCCCAGCGGCCACGGCTCACGGGCCCAGCCGCTCCGCGGCATATGGGATCCTCCCAGACCGGGGCACGAACCCACATCCCCTGCACCGGCAGGCGGACTCTCAACCACTGCGCCACCAGGGAGGCCCGGGTCATTGTGTTTTCATTGTCATTTGTTTCTAGGTATTTTTTTTATTTCCTCTTTAATTTCTTCAATGATCTCTTAGTTATTTAGTAGTGTATTGTTTAGCCTCCATGTGTTTGTATTTTTTACATTTTTTTCCTGTAATTGATATCTAGTCTCATAGCATTGTGGCTGAAAAAGATACTTGATATAATTTCAATTTTCTTAAATTTACCAAGGCTTGATTTGTGACTTAAGATATGGTCTATCCTGGAGAATGTTCCTTGAGCACTTGAGAAGAAAGTGTATTCTGTTGTTTTTGGATGGAATGTCCTATAAATATCAACTATGTCCATCTAGTTTAATGTATCATTTAAAGCTTGTGTTTCCTTATTTATTTTCATTTTGGATGATCTGTCCATTGATGAAAGTAGGGTGTTAAAATCACCTACTAGTATTGTGTTACTGTTGATTTCCCCTTTTATGGCTGTCAGCATTTGCCTTATGTATTGAGGTGTTCCTATATTTGGTGCATAAATATTTACAATTGTTATATCTTCTTCTTGAATTGATCCCTTTATCATTATGTAGTGTCTTTCTTTGTCTCTTGTAATAGTCTTTATTTTAAAATCTCTTTTGTCATATATGAGAATTACTACTCCAACTTTCTTTTGATTTCCGTTTGCATGTAGTATCTTTTTCCATCCCATCACTTTCAGTCTGTATGTGTCCCTAGGTCTCAAGTGGGTCTCTTTTAGACAGCATATGTACAGGTCTTGTTTTTGTATCCATTCAGCCAGTCTATGTCTTTTGGTTGGAGCATTTAATCCATTTACATTTAAGGTAATTATCGATATGTGTGTTCCTATTACATTTTCTTAATTGTTTTGGGTTTGTTATTGTAGGTCTTTTCCTTCTTTTGTGTTTCCTGCCTAAAGAAGTTCCTTTAGCATTTGTCATAAAGCTAGTTTTATGATGCTGAATTCTCTTAACTTTTGCTTATCTGTAAAGGTTTTAATTTCTCCATCAAATCTGAATGAGATCCTTGCTGGGTAAAGTAATCTTGGTTGTAGATTTTTCCCTTTCATTACTTTAAATATGTCCTGCCACTCCCTTCTGGCTTGCAGAGTTTGGGCTGAAAGAACAGCTGTTAACCTCATGGGGATTCCCTTGTATGTTATTTTTTGTTTTTCCCTTGCTGCTTTTAATATTTTTTCTTTGTTTTTAATTTTTGATAGTTTGATTAATATTTGTCTCAGTGTTTTTCTCTTTGGGTTTATCCTGTATGGTACTGTCTGTGCTTCCTGGACTTTGTTGACTATTTCCTTTCCCATGTTAGGGAAGTTTTCAACTATAATCTCTTCAAATTTCTTTTTCTATTCTTCTTCTGGGACCCCTATAATTCAAATATTGGTGTGTTTAATGTTGTCCCAGTGGTCTCTGAGACTGTCCTCAGTTCTTTTCATTCTTTTTTCTTTATTCTGCTCCCTGGCAGTTATTTCCACCATTTTATCTTCCAGCTCACTTTTCCGTTCTTTTGCCTCAGTTATTCTGTTATTGATTCCTTCTAGAGTATTTTTAATTTCAGTAATTGTTTTGTTCATCCTTGTTTGTTTTCTCTTTAGCTCTTCTAGTTCCTTGTTAAATATTTCTTTTATTTTCTGCATTCTGTGTCCGAGATTTTGGATCATTTTTAATATCATTACTCTGAATTCTTTTTCAGGTAGGTTGCTTATTTCATCTTCAGTTATTTAGTCTTGTAGGTTTTTACCTTGCTCCTTCATCTGTAGCATATTTTTTTGTCATTTCTTTTTTTTTTTTTTTTTGATGGGTGGTTCTGTATTCCTGTCTTACTGGTTGTTTGGCCTGAGATGTCCAGAACTGCAGTTTGCAGGCAGTTGGATAGAGCTGGGTCTTGGTGCTGAGATGACCTCTGGGAGGCGTCACTCCGATTGATATTCCCTGTGGTCTGAGATTCTCTTAGTCCAGTGGTTTGGATTCGAGATCCCACCGCAGGAGCTCGGGCCAGACCTGTGGTCTGGGAACCAAGGTCTGGCAAGGTTCATGGTGTGGTTAAAAAAAAAAAAAAAAGAAAGAAAAAAAAGAAAAGAAGAAAGGAGGAAAGAAAGAAAAATAAGGAGCAGTAAAATATCAAAGAATAAAAAACAAAATAAAATTAGAATGATAAAAATAATACTAGGAAAAATAAAACTATAATTGAAACATCTTCAACAAGGTAAAAGAAAACCACAACAGAAAAAAGGAGGGGAGGAATAAGCGAAAAGGAGAGAACAATAACAAAGTATAAAGAATAAAATAAAAAATTTAAAAATAAAATATGTATTAGGAAAAATAAAAATATAAAAGAATCAACAACAATGAATCAACAAGGTAAAACAGAAGCCAATCTAAAAGAGGAAAAAAGAAAAAGAAAAAAAATTCCTCAGCTATGGGGGCAGAGTTTAGGTGGGAGATGGAACTTAGCTTGGGTCAGGGTTTAGGGTGGGGTGGGACCAAGGTGGGTGGTGGGGTGTTTTGAGCATGGGGCGGGGGATGGGGTGGGGCTGCCTCTCCCCTGCACAGAAGGGGAGAGGCAGCTCATGGAAGGGAGGGCCTCTGGAGTGTGGAGTTCCAGAGTTTGGTGGTAAGGCCCTGGGTGAGTGTGTGTAGGTGAGGTTTAGGCCCAGTGTGTTGGAGGGCATCTCCGAGTATAGTGGTAGGGCCCTGGGTGGGAGTGTAGAGGTGGGGCTTGGGCTCTGCATGGCAGGAGGGAGGTTCTGAGGGCACAGGATTAGGCCTGGGAGCCCAAAAGGCTCCCCAGTGCCTAAGTGGACAGGGAAAGCACTGGCTCTCTTCCCTTCTGTTCCCTTGTACCCCTTCCCCACCATCTCCCCCAGTGTCTCCCCTGTCCCCGCTGGACCCCTAACCATGGGTGGGTCCCGCTGGGTGTAGGAGCTCCTCCCATCCCCCAGCAACCCCTCAGGGGTGCCAGTTCCGCAGGTCCGGCCTTTATGTTTGCTCCCCCTCCCTCCCTCCCTTTCCCTCAGGACCCGTGGCTGGAGTGAGTCTAGATGGGCAGAGGATCAGACTTGGGATCTCAGCAGGTTCCTGAGGCTCCAAGTGGGCAGGGGAAACCTGGCCATGCTCCCTTTTGATCCGCTGCCCTCCCAGTGGTTCCTCAATTTCCCCCTTCGGGTGTAGGATCCCTTCCCCTCCCCCAGCCACCCCTCAGGGGCATCAGTCCAGTCCCGCCTCCACTTCCCCCCCTTCAGTCCCCCAGCACCCCATGTCCTACCCAGTCACTGGGGGTTCCTCCCATCCCCTTAGGTGTCCGTGGTCCCCAATCAGTGCCTGGTAAGTGCCCTAGTTCTGAGGAGATGCAAATTCCATGTCCTCCTAGTATGCTATCTTGACTGTGCCTTCCTTCTTCTCTTTTTGAAAAAGTTTTTTTTGGCCAGATACCACACTGTGTTTTAACTGTGGTAATAATAAGTGTTCAGTTTGCTTCTTAAGTCCTCTGATTAAATGTTTGGCTGTGAGGTCTTTATAGCACATATTTCTAGTATCTTGGCCTTTAGACTACATTTCTATGGTACCTCTTGGACCCTATAATAAAATTAAAAAATGCTTTTTTCAGTTTGTTTAATCAGTTTGGGTTTCTTTATAAAGTACAAATTTTCTATAGCAATAAGATGTTTGGCATCCATATACTCCTGCATTGTCCATTCATTTTTCCTTTGATACACAAAGTAAATAAGGCATGCATGTGGAAGGTGACCACTTACCTTTCTCTGTCTCCAGAATTGACTCTATGCTTCCATCATTTGACTCTGAAAGAATCAGTATTGTACAAAAAAGCATGGGTAGCCTTTTTCATTAAAAAAGAAAATTTTTAACTTTTCAGCAGAGTTTAGGAATTCAGAATGAACTATAGCACTTGTAAACTGTTCTTAGCTTTTAGAATGTAAAGTTCTTCTTTCTTGAGAGGGAATGCTACACTATGTAGATATATAATCAGAATAATCAGAATACTTACTCCCTTTGGCATCTGATTCCTTGTACTCTGAACTGTTCTGAAGAACATGGAATATTGGTGTTGCTTAAAGTTCTCTATGGCCTGATATTATTCATTATTTCTGTGTTGGACAGAAATAAAAATGCACAATGTGGGAACTGTGAGTTTCAGTTATATTTGGGGACTTACTGAGGACTGTAGCCTGGGAGACAGCCTATCAGATAGCCCTGAGGAACTGTTCCAAAGAGGTAAGAGGGGAGGTCAGCATATATGTGATTTTGGAGAAGGGGTATGTGCCGTCAAGCACACATCTTGGTTGAAGGTTAGCTAGTCATAAGGAACAGATATCTTAGTTAATGATTTTAGTGCTTTTCTAATTATGGGAAGATGTATGAAATTGAGTTCATAAAATTTTATCCTGAGAATATTTAGCTATCTGAATGCCTGTTCTGCCAGTTTTTCTAGAGCCTCATTCCTGATCTCTGTCCTGAATTCTTTTCTGGGTATGTTGAAGGTCAGTGGCTACAGTGGCTAATGACTCAGTCCTTAAGGAAAAGGGTGGCAAGTGACATTCTTTAGTTGGCATCTGTAAAGTTAGGAAACCTCTTGTTCATGGTACTCATAGGGAAATGGGCCTGAACCTGTTTCTTTTACTTAGGACATTTTGTGGACTGTTGTAAAATTCTTAGGCAACTGATAGTTTGTTTATATCAAGATAGTTTGTATAATAGTTTGGAAGGAATAAGGAAGAAATGAAACATCAATATATGTTATATGTAGCTTCATTTGAACTAGAAAACTGAAATAATGATATTCCATTTAAAATTCATTAACTAATTGCACTGATTTCTCCCTGTATTCAGTTTTATTCAATCAGTTGCTATTATTGTTGAATCCTAAAATAAAAATAGAGAGGCATTTAAATTTTCACCCTCCCATGTTTGTTAATCAAACTGACCAATTTATTCATGCTTAGGTTTTCTGCCTAAGTACTTACTTTTGGTACATAGTTCTTAAAGCATCCTGTTCATAGTTGTTACTTTTTTAATAAATAGAAGATGAGATTAATCTATCTCCAGCCTACCTATCTGCATCTCTATCCATCCCAAGAGAGGTTGGCACTTATGTCCTTGGGTGTGCTTTCCGCTCATGGCATAATTAACTTCTTTTTTGTTCTTTTTCATAGATATTTTCTCTAGTACATAAGGTGAAGTAAATGTGGTTTATTCTTCAATTTTTGAAGGGGCTCTTTATGTGTAAGCATAGACATCATATTGCATAAATGAGTGTATTCTTTATTTTGTGGTTATGACCTCATAGCCAATTTTTAGGTTTGACTTAAATGGAGAGAATGTAGTCCCTATAAGACAACTGATTTGTCTCCTTCAACTATTGTCTAGAGTTCTGTGGAAATTCTATATCTCTTGAAGTGTTATTTTATTATAATTCATTTTTCTGCACAAGCTACCGAAGGTTCCCATATGGGGTTCCCTCTGAGGTGCATAATTACGAGTTTGGAGGAGGAAAAATAACTTTCCCTCTACCCTTCTAGGTTCTTGGCTAAGATATCCCCTGTAATAAAAGACAGACTAACAGAAGAAAAACAAACAAAAGGTTAAGAACATGTATGTGTTCTGTATTCATGGGAGATAGCCAGGAAAACTTCCCAAATGGTCCAAGCCACTACCTTAAATACCATCTCCAGCTAAAGACAAAAGAAAGATGTTGGGTGCGGGGGAAACAGTTAGGGAAGTTTTTCGGGCAAAGAACAGTAAACAAGGGTATGGTTGTTATGCAGATTTAAGTCAATGCCTTCTCCATTAATAAGAGTTTCTAGAGATTTAGTCATCTTTTTCTTCCAGGTACAGAGAGGGAGACACCCTTACAGATAGAGCTTCCCCTTATAACTGCAAATGTCTCTTACAGAAGGTTAACTTCTACACAGTTTTCAGAGCTTCTCCTGTATCTGCTGTTTCTTAAAAATACCCAGCTCTCCAAAATTAAAGAGACATATTTTGGGGTCATATATTTTGCTCCCTTTCAGCAAACACTCTGTGGTTTTTCTTCACCCTGAATCTCTGTTGTGAATTGTATTTATACACATTGAACCATATACTCATCTGTAAAATATTGATAAAAATATGTGTCCTCCCTATTTCTACTATATTATTGGAAGAATCAAAATAAAATTATATATGTTAACAAATAAAATAAATATCCATGAGTTCATATTAATAAATGGTTGAATAAAAAAATGAATGGGGAGAAGGTACAATTCTTCTTACAGAAAAATGTCATATGAGATATATAGGTTCTCCCCATTCTGGAATGTGAAGCTTAATTCCCTCCCTGTGAGTGTAGGTTGGACACAGTGACTCATTTGTAAAAGAGAAAAGTATGGAAAGAGAAAAATAGTAAATTTACAGTAGAGAAATTTCTATTGTAAATGTAGAGGTTCTCGGTATGTTAAGATCACGTGCCCCCTGATATGATGTGATGGGAAAGACAATTCACCTCTATGGTATTCTTCCTCTAAACCTGTAACTCTAGTCTAATCATGGGGAAAACATTAGGCAAATTCAAATTGAGGAACTTCAAAATACCTGACCAGCAGTCTTTGAAACTGCCAAGTTTATGAAAAACAAGGTAAGACAAGAAACTTACAGATTGAAATGAAACTAAGAAGACACAGTGACTAAATGCGATGGGCTATTCTGACTTGAAACTTGGAACAGCATAAAGCACATTAGTGGAAAAACTGGTGAAATATGAATTGCCTTTAATTAATAGCATTGCTCGTTTAGTTAATAGCATTATGCTAATGTTAATTTCTTGGTTTTGACAACTGTACCATCATTACACAAGATATTAACATTAGGGGAAGCTTGGTGAAGGGTGTATAAGAACTTTAATATCTTTGCAACTTTTCTGTAAATCTAAACTTATCCTAAACTAAAAAGTTTGTTAAAAAAGAATGAGTGCCTTCAAAAACAGACATACGGATCAATGGTACAGAATAGAGAGCTCAGAAATAAACCCACATACCTTTGGACAATTATCTTCAACAAAGGAGTCAAGAATATACAATGGGAAAAAGACAGTCTCTTCAGCAAGTGGTGCTGGGAAATTTGGACAGTTGCATGTAAATCAGTGAAGCTAGAATATACCCTTACACCATACACAAAAATAAACTCAAAATGGCTTAAAGGCTTAAATACAAGACAAGACACCATAAAACTCCTGAAAGAGAAATAGGCAAAACATTCTCTGACAATCGTACCAATGTTTTCTTAGGTCAGTCTTCCAAGGCAAGAGAAATAAAAAGAAAAATAAACAAGTAGGACCTAATCAAATTTATAAGCTTTTGCACAGCAAAGGAAACCATAAACAAAATGAAAAGACATCCTACAGATGATGTGACCAACAAGTGCTTAATTTCCAAAATATACAAACAGCACCTACAATTCAACAACAACAACAAAACGAATCAGAAAATGGGCAGAAGACCTAAATAGACATTTCTTCAAAGAAAGACATACAGATGGCCAACAGACACATGAAAGGAAGCTCATCATTGCTAATTATTTGAGAAATGCCAATCAAAACTACAGAGAGGTACCATCTCACACCAGTCAGAATGGCCATTAAAAAAGCTATAAATAATAAATGCTGCAGAAGGTGTGGAGTAAAGGGAACCCTCTTACAGTGTTGGTGGAAATGTAAATTTGTGCAGCCACTGTGGAAAACAGTATGGAGGTTCCTCAAAAAAACTAAACATAGAGTTGCCATATGGCCCAGCAACCCCACTCCTGGGCATATACCCAGACAAAGCTATAGTTTGAAAAGATATATGCACCCTTATGTTCATAGCAGCACTTTTCACAATAGCCAAGACATGGAAGCAACCTAAATATCCATCAACAGATGAATGAATAAAGAAGATGTGGTATATATATATACAATGGGATATTACTCAGCCATAAAAAAGAATGAAATAATGCCATTTGCAGTAACATGGATGGACCTAGAGATTATCATACTAAGTTAAGTAAGTTAGAACGACGAATAACATATGATATCAGTTATATGTGGAATCTAAAATACAACACAAATGAACATATCTATGAAGCAAAAACACTCACAGAGATAGAGAACAGACTTGTGGTTGCCATCGGGGGAGGGGGTGGTGGGGGAAGGAAGGACTGGGGGTTTGGGATTAACAGATGTAAACTATTATATATAGGATGGATAAACAGCAAGGTCCTACTGTAGAGCACAGGGAACTATATTCAATATCCTGTAATAAACTATATTGGAAAGGAATATAAACAAGGATATATATGTATAACTGAGTCACTTTGCTATACAGCAGAAATTAACACAAAATTGTAAATCAACTATACTTCAATAAAATTAAATAAAAGAACTCCTTAAGAAACCAGACCACCTCTGACTCATTTTTCTATCCCCACAAAAGATGTGCCTTAAAATAATCTTGAGAAGTAAATGAATAAATACTGACATTAGAATGTGATCTGAGAATATTAAATATTATATTTGAGGTATTATTATATTTATTCATATTATAAAAGTAATTTATGTTCAGTGTAAGTATAAAGAAGAAAATAAAAAGCACCTATATTTTGTTTTACTGTCTAGAAATAACTAGTGTTAACAGTTTACACGTTAAAAAACAGTATGTTTTTGGTATGCATGATATCTCAACATTTGAGTTACACTGAACATTTGATTTTATACCTGATTTTTTTTCATTTAGAAATATTGCATCATTACAGTATTCTTGGGGAAAGTGGTTTTTAATAATGAGTATCTAGACCCGACGTGTCAAAGAGGTTGTCCTATTATTTGCTTCCAGACCCATTACTCCCACAGCCTCCCATGCCCATTTCTAGGGGATTTTCCCCTTCTAGTTGTTAGACCAAACATTTGGGACTCATCCTTGGCTACTCTGTTTCTCTTCTACCCACATGGAATCCATCAAGAGATCATGTAGGCTCTACCTTCAAAATATATCCAGATTCCAATTATGTCTCATTTCTTCTGCCACCACTCTGGTCCAAGCCAATCCTCCTTCCCTTGGATGTTTGCTCGATTTCTACGCATGTGACATTTTCAACACTGCAGTCTGATTGATTGTATTATAACAAGAATTCGTGTCTTCCTCCCTTCAGGATGCTTCATTGGTCTACCTATCACTCAAGAGTTAACACTAAAGTCCTTACTACATTATGACATTTTCCTTTCTGAATTTTTTTCCCTGTTTTATTCATTTTAGTGTCGTACTTTTTCTTACTCAGAGGAAATCTGAGATAGTTTTCATTACCATTCCACTGTGGAACATTCTGTTCTGTGGAAAGTGATGTGAAAACTCTCCTCCATTATATTCTTTCCAAGAAGTCCTTATGCATGGAAACAGCATCACTAATTGTGAGAAGTTTGTAGATGGAACTTGGCTTTGGTTTGAGAAAGAGGACAACCTTATTTTAAAAAGTTACGTATGCAACTATACCTGGTTAGTAGGATCTTGAGAAGAAGCAAGACTTTGAAGCAGTGGCAGGTAATAGGAGGAAAAGTTTACCCAGAAAATATCGGCAAAGTACGTAATGCAGTATTCTTAGAAATCAGATGCCAAAAAGTTCTTTCATGAATGCAACAGTGATTTTTAATTTTCTATTTTATCTTTGAGAAAAAGAGACCTGGATTAAAGTAATTTGATGTTTTAATAAATGAATAAGGAGAAGCTAAAGTCCTGAAGTCAGCCTTTTTGTTTCTAATATATATGAGAAATTAACTGAAATGATTTTGAATGCTACTTCATAAAATCTCTTCTTTATGAATCTGTAGTTTTTAGCTTTTATTACCTCATAAATTCTGAGGGATGATTTATATAATTGAACAGTATCCTTTTCCTTCCATTTTTGAACAAGAAAGCAGAAAGCCATCTTTGATACGAAAGTTATAATCTTATACATCCTGCTGCTGTCTGAATGAAGTCATTTTTTATTTGAGTTATGCCAAATTTCTGCTCTTATTTTCGAAAAAAAATCATACACTATAAAATGCCATTTGATAAGAAATAACTAATGTATTTATTTCATTTCCCAAACAGAGTAAAACTAATGTGCCTCAGGCAAAACAGTCTGTCAACAGAGACACGGTAAGCGAACCGGCACATCGAGGGATCTGTAGTTAAAGCAGTGTTTTTTGTTAGAGTTCTGCCAAGGGGGTTGGGGATCTGGGAATCTTTTTTTAAGGGGTAATTGCCTTTCAAACGTACTTTTGAAATCAAGTGTCTTACAAAGGGTTTGAGGTTTCACTTTGTGTACCAGGAAAAGGCAGTTTACCTCCCAAGGTTAGACGAGAGAATTCGTTCTTTCTTCCTTTGCTTGTTTAGAGATGCTGGCAGTGAGATTTCTTGGATGTGGAGGAAGCCTCTGTCTCACAACTTAACCTGCAGAATTGCCCGTCATACTTGGCTTTCAGCTCCGTCTGCTGTGTAGCCAGTCTTGCTGAGCTTCACATCCAGGGAGCAGAGCAGCACGGAAACTGAGGGCAGCAACCATCCTGTCCTGCTTAGGGGGACGAGACTCTGCTTGTCCTATTTGGTCAGCTCAGTAGGCTGGCAGAGCAGAGCACACCCTCACATCTTAAACTTGCAGGAGGCAAAAGTGTCTTGAAAGGTCAGAATGATACTTCAGAACCTGAATATTCAAAAAAAGAAACAAAAATAAAGAGGCCATTTCAAAGTAATTTTTCCCATTTTTAAAATTTGTAATCTAAAATTTTCTAGTAATTTAAGAAAAATTATAATGGAGTTGCTTAAAATGCTTTATAAACCCCTTATGTATAAAAGTTCTATTTTTAATTTGACTTGATTTAGAGAACTTCATTTATGAAAATGTTGATAGCAGACAATTTTCAGATGCTTAAATGTGTCTAGAGAGAGTGTGCACATCAATCCTATTTTTTCTGTAGGGTTACACCTAAACAATACAAAATGAGCATACATCTGTTTGTTTTGTTTCTTTTTCTTTTTTTTTTTTTTTTACAGTTCTTAGAGTTCATAGCTCCCTTTAATAGGCCAGTCACTTTTTGCTAACTTTCCAGATTTATTTTCATTTTGGCTGTTAACTGCTGCCCCCAACCCTAAACCTTGCTTTCTTTTTTCTCAGCACTGCTGTTAGCTAATAATTCTAGTTTTAATAACTGACTAGTTTAAAGTATTTCTAGCCCCCTTTTTTATTCACAAGGTATTTATTGAGAGTTTATTAACAGAGAGAATATAGAAATGATTATGAAAGATGTTACTATGCTCGAAATGACACTTTTCAAAATCAGAAACCTCTTAAAGTTATAAGCAAATTTACTTGGAAAAATGATTCAGACCTCAAGAAAAAAATGCTAAATATAACCCCCTTAAAAATAAATCGACCATTCCAAAACTTCCCCTATAGTTGGACATGACTAAAAATAAATTGGTCTGGTACATTTTTTTGTTTTTGTTTTCCCTGTTTTCAATTAAATAGATATTTGACAAAATTTTGGATAAAATAATAATGACCTCTAAAACTTTTTTCTTCAGTAGTTTCTTTATAACCCATAGAATTCATTAAATATGGCAGGACTGTAATTGTCAAATGTTTCGTGTGTATGTGCGCATCTAAGCACGTATGTTTGTATATGTTTAATTACTACTATTATCCAAAGAGTACTTAGGCAAATGCTGTATTCTTTATATGATTATATGATGTTCTAAAAATATTTACTTTTTTAAACTATGAAAGTTGTATTCATAAAATTTACATATAAATTACATCTCTTGTGCCAAAAAATTATACACACATAGGGAAAAAATGAAACATGCAGTTTTCTCTTTCACTTAGAGATGGATTTTTAAGCTTTCAAAAATGTAAGCAAAAAACTCACATATTTATACCAAAAGGGATGTTAGATTGAGGGAAAACTTCAAATTGTTTGATGTTTGGTTACAGTTTTATAATATATAAAGCCTGGATACATTTTTGTCATGCCAACTAATTGCTTATATAATTATTATCATTCTCAAAATAAAGACAAAGGAGTCCTGGATGTCAAACATCTGAAGTGTATTGAAGGGACTTTTTCTGTTTTGAAATACACAGTTTTAGCCTTTTATAGTACTCAGAAAAACAAAGGCATTATATAGGCTTTTATTGAATTTCCAAAATATATTCTAGTTTTGGGGAACAAAAGGGGAAAATTTGTGCAATAAGACTTCATTTCATCATTCTTGGATTTGCATGTAGTAGAAAGGAATACCTTCCTTAATTTTATTTGGTGTATGAATAATTTATGTACCACTCTTCAGTGTTTCCAGTAGGGCTGTTAGAAAAATATTCCAAGTATATTCTAGATAGGATTTTATAGCTTTATGCAAAAGAGAAATGAAATATTTCCTTTAGACCGTTAGAATTATTACTGTTCTTTCCATTTTACAATTGGCTGAGGTTGCGGACCCATAGAACTTCTTCCTTTTGTGTGTTTTAAGTGCAATGGCAAGTGCAGTACACATCCCCAAACTTGGTTGCCTTGGATCTTAGCAGAACGCTCTTTCGCATTTGCACTAAGAAAATTGCCTAGTATGATAGCAGTGAACAGAGCAGTATATGTATACAAATAGAAGAAGAAGAAAAAGCTTAAATTTCTTTCCTTCTCCCCTCCCTCCCTCCCTCCTTTCCTTCCTTCCTTCCTTCTTCCTTCCTTCCTACCATATCTTTGGGAACTTTAACACAGCACTCTCAGTGGGACCAATTTGCAGGTAAGATCATCTCATAACAAGATACTTTAGATATTCTTAATTAAACTGTCTTGGATGGAGTCCAAAATAAACTGGCTTAATACCAAACTCTACTGTATAGTGAATGTTGTGAAAGTGAGATGTCAGAGTATAATGTATGCTTTTTAAAGGCATAATAATTAAATATGGGCAAATAAGGCTGAAGGGAGTGACCTATTTTACAGTGCTATATATTATAGCTCCTTTGGAAACCAAGCAGGCCTCTGCCCTTATCACTGCAGGGAAGAATTCAGTTATGATGGTAATTCACACCTCAATAACTTTCTTTTATGGCATCCATCCATCATCAACAGTAAGGCTGTACGCAGTCTGAGGAGGATTCCCGGATGTGACATTCTGGGAAGGCTCACGTCTCCTGAAGACAGTAATACAGCCAAGAGCCAGAGGACCCACTTCACTTCAGCAACTGCTGAGACAGTCCTAAATAACTCTCAACACCCAGGCTGCTGAGGACTTTTAGAACTTTTCAATCATTTTCATCAGCAAAAGGAAAAACAGCAGAGCTAACAGTAGGAATACCCAAGGGATCCTCTATCATCATTAAGAACTTGGCTTGAGTTTTCTTAGGTCAGTTATTGTGTAACCTTGTCAGTCATGCATTTTTGGAAGCAGCTATAGCATGACTTCTACAGAATGATAGATGTAGAATGGGTTCAGAAAGCATCATTGAGAGCTCAATTTTGTTGGCCGAGAAACTGTTGGATATTCCTAGCAGATAGTGGGCAAATTCCATAGTAGATGAGGTGGGAGTGTCAATTAGCCCACTGTGATTTTTGGAGTATTTGTCTACTAACATCTGCATCTGTAGCTATCCAGTTTTGCTTTGTTTCCCTACCTCCAAAGTGGTAAAATAATGCTGACAAGACAAACTTTATTCGACTTATTTTGAGATGTTATACACAAAAATTAATTTTGGTATATGTATTAGTCTGTGTGGGCTGCCATAACAAAACCCAGAAGGTGTGGCTTAAACAACAGAATTTATTTCTCACCATTCTAGAGGCTGGAAAGTCCAGGATCAATGTGCCAATTGATCTGGTTCCTGGTGAGTGTTCTCTTCCTGATTTGCAAATACCTCATCACACTGTGTCCTCCCTCAGTGGTGGAGAGAGAGCTCTGGTGTATCTTCCTCTTCCTATAAGGGCACTAGCCCTTTCAGACTAGGGCCCCACCTCTATGATCTCATTTAACTTTTATCACCTCCTCAGGGGCCCTATTGTTACCGAACCAGATTTGTTTGCCTGACACACAGCAAACCAAATGCTGAGACACTGAGGTTTACAGCAGAGAAAGGGTTTATTCATGAGGTGGGCGAGTGAGGAGAGGGGAGAACTAATATCAGATCTTCTTCCCTGATTGTGAGAGGCTTGAGATATTTATGGGATAAAGAAGCAGGGTGGGCTTAGGTGTGGGGAAAGGTGAATGGAAGTAGGGGAAAAGTGAAGTAATTGGTGTTCTGTGAAGGCATATCTGAGTTAAATGCTTCTTCACGGGATGCATGTTCAAAAACGGAGGCTCTATTGCATGATATGCAAGGGTGAGGTTTTTGGCCCTCTGACATCTAAAGGGTCATTTATCAGACACAGGCCCTGTTTTAGGGTTGGTGGCCCTAAACAGTCTTAGCTGGCTTGAACTGGACAGGGATCAACTACAAATTCCTGGAAAACAACATAAGCCTCCCATTACTATAGTGACTCTTTTGTCAGAGACATTATCTATAGGGGTTGTTAAGGAGTCAAAAAAATAAGGTGAACTTGGTCAGTGAAGGCAAGTTTCAAGTGGAGGGGTTTATAACAAGTTCTGTGTGACAAGCTCAAGAATTTCTGTTAGTCACTAGTTTCTGTTAACCCTCTGGGGCACAGTTTTAGGGTTTTTTAACCCCGTGGAGCACAGGTTCACTATCTCCAAATACAACAATACTGAAAGTTAGAGATTCAACACATATGAATTTTGGGGAGACACAAACTTTCATTCCATAACAGTGTATAACAGTGTATAAACAATTAGGTTAATATATTCTTTTGAACTTCCTGGGAACTTAACCACTTCTGAATCTGGATGTCTTTGGCAATGATGACTGATTTAATTCTCTTCACAGTTGTCCTCTAAATTTAACCTCCACTTAGAGTATTAGCTGTGCTCCATGCTGGAGTATCATCCTTGTTCAGAAACTAGGGACATCTGAGGGCCCTTATGCCATTAATTTAGTGAGTTCTGAAGTCTGTGTGTCTGGAGTTTTTCCTCTAAATTTCTACTGGGGTTCTAGCAATGAGCCTCCTTCCTCTTGTCTGGTCTAGTCCTGTATCCCAGACCTACTAACTAGGTCCTGGTCTTGTGTACCCAGTGCCACAATCCATGCCTTGGTTTGCTGGTTTCTTGGGACACAAGTGTTTTGTTTGTTGGTTTGGTTTACTTGTTTATTCAGGTATCAAGTACTTCATTGTTATTTTGTTGTCCAGTCACTGTGCTTGGGATAAGAACCACAACTGTGAATAAGAAATTCAGGGTTTTATCCTCAGTGTATCTCCTCTGATGTAACACTAATATCTTATCTGCCTGCACTGTGAGCCAACTAAGTATTTTGTTTTTCTGGTTACTATCTGATATGGAATAGACCTAAATAAATAGGCAAGTTCAATATAGTCTGCTAAATGTCAAAATGAGAAGGGGGTTACAGGATGATATAACAAAATAGTAGGATAGCCACACTTGCCTTGGAAGCTTGGACAAACTGATAGCTATTTTAAGTCTTGAAGGAGTGTTAGCTAAAGAGCTGGGAGGAGAGGGATTTGGGCAGAAGGAACCTGATATACAGGGCATATTGAAGAACTAAATGTCTGGCTATAGCACAGGTCATGAGGGAGGAGTTAGTTCTACCTGATTTTCACTAATATCTTCTAGGTATTGGAATTTGGATTTTGCATCCCCATTTTTATAGGTTTGTTTCTCTCCATTGCCTGCATCTCCTGCCAAAATCTCCTTTAGATGCTGGTCTCTACCAAATCTCTATTACACGCCTCCCCTTAACCATGTAGCTAACATATATGTGTGTGTGTGTGTGTGTGTGTGTGTGTGTGTGTGTGTGTGTACGTGTGTTTTCTGAACAGGTGAAATAACTTTCAGGCTCTGCAGGCTTAGATTAGCACAAAGGGAATGTATAGGAGAGAGGGGGCAGGGCTTAATCATACCACGTGGACTTATATGTGCTTGATCATGAATGGCATTATCTGGAGAAAGTAACCAGTCTGGAGTTGATGGCCAAGCTTACATATTTATTCATATCACACTAGCAGCATAGAATTTTCATACTGGAAGGAAGCTAAGAGGCGATCTGTTCCCAACCTTGCTGTGCAAGTCTAACAGATTGTATAATTTCTATGGTACCATTTTGAATCCCTTTCATATCATCATATGGCTTCCATATTTATACAATGTTAGAGTTATACTCTTCATCAAGAATTATTTCCAATTTAGAAACATTTGAGGAGATATTTGCTATTGTAGGCAGGCCTGTGGCTAAATCTCAACAAGTGAACCTGAACTAGATTACTTAGTTTGAGTGGCAGAGGGAATATCGAATGAAAGAATTAAACATTACCCAAGACGAAATCTGTGTTAAGATGTTAATTGGAAGACATCTTTAAATCTCAATTCAATAGATACCTTTTGATTTTTTGAGGGGTCATTTTAGGCTTTTGAGACAAATAGATGTTGAAGTGGAATATTCTGATTATAGGTTTGTATTCTTGGAGTATAATCAATATATGTACTTTTTTTTTCTTTGTTGATAGCTTGCTACATTTCTGAATTGAGTGTGAATACAAATATTATCAAATGTGTATCTTCTATGACATGAAACAATTCAATAATATAAAGAATTCAGTCATCTGTGATACTTTTTAAAAAAGGCATGTGACTCAAATAGCTTAAAAGTCTTTTGACAGAAATAAAATGTAATAACTTTCAAACATTTCATAAGTAGACATGCAGTCATCAAAAAGAATAATATAAAAGTGACATGAGAAGTAGATTTAACAGTTTTTTTGCTTTATGTGATGTATTTTCTTTTTATACTTACGCCAAATACTGTTATTTATCTCAAGTGAATTACATATTTTGTATTTCTCATTTTCTTGATTTTTATTATATACCTCATACTTCCGTTAGTTATAGAGAAGAAGCCAGGTTTTAAATAAAAAGATGAATTTGAAAAAGTTATATAAAATTTTGGTTTCTATTATTCAGCTTATATTTAAACCTTTTTTTTTTTTTTTTTTTCTCTTCAGCCTCTTCAAATACTCTTCATTCATCTTCCATGAAAGCTTTGCCAGGTCTCTCTGACTCATGCTAATCTCTCTCTTCTTTGAATTCTGGGCACTGTAGTTTTATAACTATGGTTTTGGAAGCTTACATTTTTACTTGAGTGTTTTATATGCATCTTATTTTTGTAACTAGAAGCGAACTATCTTTTGTTTTACCCTATTAATGTGCTGCACTTGGAGCAGAATTCAACATGTTATGCTGAATTGGAATTATGCTTTTTCAACCCTGTCATTTCTAGGTGTATGTAAACCTAGACGTGATGGAAAAGTCTGTGAAACTGTCTAGAATGAATGGTTTTCCTTGCTAACTTAGTTTCTCATAGGATAAAGATATCGCCCTCCTCCTGCCAACCCAACTAGGGCAGTGTGTTTACATCGTTGCTTAAAAAATGAGCCCAATACTTTCTTATCCTCTGATGAGACCATAGGGCCAAGTAAGGGAGAGATGTATGTAGCTATGTGCTGTTTTTATTTAAATACTCTAGCCCATGGGCTTTTCTTGAAATTGTCTAGTCTAACTTGTAGACATCTGTTGCATAGACTTCTAATCCTTTGTGATCTGTGTTTTGCCTTTTAGAGGTGATATTATCTCTGTTGTGATGACATAAGTGATTGGATGCTAATAGGAATAAAAAACATTTTAAAAAATTAATTCATTAATTTAATTTTGGCTGCATTGGTTCTGTGTTGCTGCGCGCAGGCTTTTTCTAGTTGCGGCGAGCAGGGGCTACTCTTCGTTGCGGTGCGCGAGCTTCTCATTGTGGTGGCTTCTCTTGGTGTGGAGCACGGGCTCTAGGCACGCGGGCTTCAGTAGTTGTTGCTCACGGGCTCTAGAGCGCAGGCTCAGTAGTTGTGGTGCACGGGCTTAGTTGCTCCGTGGCATGTGGGATCTTCCCGGACCAGGGCTCGAACCTGTGTCTCCTGAATTGTCAGGCAGATTCTTAACCACTGTGCCACCAGGGAAGTCCCCCAAAACGTTTTTTATATCAACATTGCATCAAGGAAAATTAGGTTCATACAGGTTATGAGAGCAGTAAATTCTTCAGAAAAAAAGGAGCAAGCAGTATTTGCACATGAACTCCTTGTCATTACAATATTCTTCAAACCCAGGCTTCCTGGGGAGGTTGCTAATGGAAAATACTGTTGGAAGTCTCTTTCCTAGAGGTATTCCCATCCCAGTAACACACACACACACACACACCTATCTCTTGATTATTCTTTCTTTTGCAAATATCTAGTGAGTGCCCTCTCTTTGCCAAGCACTCTTTGCCTTGTATCCTTGGAGATGGGGATCCAAGGATGAATGTGCCCTTATGGGTCATTCAGTCTAGCACTGTGTAGGATGGTTAAGAACCAAAGGAAATTGTTGCCTAGGCACAGATTTTTTACCTCAGAGTTCTAGACCATGACTGAAAGGCTAGTAACTCCCAATGTGCTTGCATCTCTTTCTAAATCAGCCTGGGTCACCATTATCAATGCATGTGTATCTACCATAGTAAAAGTATTTGCTTAATAAACATGTATAAGAGGAAGCATATTCTATAGTCTTTGAAGGCATTTTATCATAAGCTGACTTGGGAGAATTCTCAATATATTCATGCCAATTTGCTGAAAGATGGTAGAAAGGGATTGAATCTTACAATAGTAATGCTTTTCTTCTCCGTAGCTCATATTAAAATATTTCAGCCAAGCAAAGCAAAAAATTAATATACACAAGTAGTTGCACTATTCAACAAAGGGGTCTGAAGGGTATTATTATTATTATTAATATATTTAAAAGACTTAATTTTTAGAGCAATTTTAGGTTCACAGCAAAATTGAGAGGAAGGTACAGAGATTTCCCATATACACTCTGTCCCATTCATACATAGCTTCTCCTATTATCAACATCTCCCACCACGGTGGTACATTTGTTACAATTGATGAACCTACAGTGATACATCATAATCACCCGAAGTCCATAGTTTCCATTAGGGCTCATTCTTGCTGTTATGTATTCTATGGCTTAGGACATAATGACATATATCCATCATTATAGTATTATACAGAGTAATTTCACTGTTCTAAAAATACTCTGTTTTCTGCCTGTTCATTCTTCCCTCCCTGCTAGGATGTTATGTTTTGATGCATCAAACCAAGTGGCCTGTTCCTTTGTAGATGCAACTCTGTGCCTGGAAGTAGAAGTTGCGTCCTGGTTCTACTAGTTATTATTATAAGACCTTGAGTATATCACATAAAGTTTCTTAGTATTTGTTTCCTCTTCTTTAGAATGATTAAAATAATTTTATTTTTGTCTCACAGAGATGATATTTGTGAGAATAATTTATAAACTGACAGGAATTTTACATACATATTATTGTATATATCTGTTGGACCAACTGTCACCCAAAATTCTCAGTTTTAATATTAAAATTTATATATCTAAAAATCAGACCTCTCTGTCTAAACTGGTGGTTCTGTACACTGGACACATTAAGAACCACCTGAAGAGCTTTTAAAAAAAATACCATTGCTGAGGTGACTGGGATGGGATGGAGCCTAGGAGTCTTTTTTTTTTTTTTTTAAAGCTCCCACATGATTCCATGCTATAGTCTGGATGAGAATTGCTGGTTTCAGTGTCAAGTCCTTCAAACATGAGGACCTTTATAAATGGTCAGGAAGCAACATTCTGGTACCTAGAGCAATGAATTCCATCTGTAGCCAAGAAATAAATAGCAAGTATTCATTAAAAAGCCATTATAACCGTGGGTATTGTTGGACTAAGGTGGAAATACTGCCTCAAAGTGTATGACACTGTGGTTATGAAACTATACTCATCAATGCCTGGAACTATCTTACTATTATCTGTGGCTAAAAGATGAAAAATGCTTTAGAAACTTTAGACAGATGCTCCTGTACTAGAGCATATAGCTTGGATTGTCAGATAGCTGTGCACAACAATGGGATGCTAAGGAAGAAGAGACAAGGAATCTACAGACTAATGCTAAGTTCTGTATGACTTTAAAGTGTGAATGTATCCTATTTAAGGACTGGGGATAATTTGACTGAGACCAGGGATGTGTGTTTACTTTCAGAGTGTACCCCCATTTCAGAATAGATATAATTCTGGAGAGTCAGCCATGCTCTTCAATATACTTTATACCAGCATCCATGTTTGGAGAGAAAAGAGTGTAAAGCACAACATCTCTGCTAATTTTGAAGAGGTCCCACTTATATTACATTCATAATGAACAGAAAAGCTCTAGGACTTAGTGATATTTCTACTGAATTATTCAAGTTAAACTTTTAAAGTCATATGACATGGCCTGTCTTACTTAAAACCTTCCAATAATTTCTCATCTTCTATCAAATAAGTTTGTTACAAGCTCATTTTCTTGACACTCAAGGACTTTTGAGAGTTTAACTTGATTTCCCTTTACTTTGCTGTACTTGTTCAATGAGTCCTATCATTTTGCTTAACTTTTAGGAAAACTATCATTCATCTCTGTATCATTTTCAATCACCCTTAGTAATAATAGAAATAGTCCTGTTAATAGCTGCCTGCCTCCATAGGCTGTCCCTGAAATGGGTTTCATGTGAAAGTGATGTATTAGGAAGTATTTCTGGAGAAAAACCAGTTGCAGGGTGGGGAAGTAGACATGGAATGGAAGGAAGACGAACAAGGATGACTTCTAGGAAAATCCCACAGTGGGGGCGGATAACATGACTCAGTTTTGCAGGAGAGCTCTTGAGACAGTGTGAGGCACACCATGGCGTTGTCCCAACTAGGAGGAAAGGAGAGTGGAGTGTTTATGTTTCCATCCCTTTACTCATTGGCTAAGGGCTGAGGCTAGGAAGGTAGCACCAACTCTCTGGTGGTTAGCACTCTCCATGGGTGTAGTCAAAGCAGTTCTGGCAGCCCTGAGGGCAGCCTTCTAACAAGAAGCTGCAGATGCCGATGTTGGGGATGAGAGTGCATTGGAGCTCATGTGCAGAAAGCTGGTAAAGGGATCCAAGGGGATATGGACAGGGGTGCCATATTCTTTTAACTTCTGTGTTAACTTATTTCTTGGATTAGAAGTTACTTGAAAGCAAATATGTTATGTCATTTCTTTCTATCAGTAACCCCCTGCAACACCTTATCCAAAGTATTCAAAAGAGTACCTTTAACAATATTTATTCAGTGATTCAATGAATGAGTCAGGGTTTATTTTTTCCTTTTTCTCTTTCTTCAAGTGCTTCTTTATATCACTACTGTGCCTGTATATCAAGTTGCAGAATATATGCACTGGGAATGCTATTGGATGTGATCAGAACTCTCTCATGATACTCATTACGGAACACCCTCCTGGGCTCAGTCAAACAGCAAGGAAGGCAGGAATCCAGATTAGCTGTTATTTAAGGAGCTGACTTGAGATGTCTGAAGGTAAAAAGGACTAAATCACATTCCCCTACGTAACTGGGAAGGATCAGAAGACAACTGCTGGTACCAGCACTTGCCAGTTGCCAATTTTTTTTTTTCTTCTGAGCTAAGGGCCAGTGGTGGTCCTACAAGTTAATGTCAGCAACAGAGACCAGGATTTTGAATTGAGACAATGAGTAATCAAAGGACCTTGTACCCATGTTCATGGTGAGAAATAGCCTTTTCACTGCTTAGTTGCTCTAACTCCTTGCGTGAACCACACCCATTGTATTTTAGTAGAAGCTCCTCTTTCCAAGAGTCCATGACAAAGACAAACATTTCTAGTCTCTTCCAGGACTTTACTATCCATACACATTGTCATGGAAACCCCTTTAAGGAATTTTGGGTACATAGAGTAGATGTGGCGCTCCAAATAAATTTTTGGAGGCAAGAAAGGAACAAGTCAAATGTGTGCTGTTAACAGCATTAATTAAATACAAAAAAAAAGTTGCCACAACTTTTGGAGACTTAGAATGATAACACCAGACATTCTATAGATCAGTATCATCATCATCATGTTGAATATCATCATTGATCTACCCAAAATAAGCACCATTCATAGCCCACATTTTCGTATACTATGCACCACACAGTATAATAAATAAAATTACATATTTTAATGTGGCTGGCACATTTTTTGATCAGTTTCCTACAACTGATTAGTTTTACTTTGAGGGGGGGAAAAAAGATTTCTACTGTGACAGTGAGAATGTAATCATTACCCCCGTGAAGAAAAATCTAATTTCACCTTAGGCTTACCATGTGGGTATATGCCAAAGTTTACTAAAACGCAATGCCCTTTTTATACATAATTCACAAATCTACAGTAGAAAAACCCAATGCTATCTTCAGCCTGCATGCAAAGGACATAGTAGAAAAAAAAATTCTGAGTAAGAATTGCTCAATATTTCTCAAGTGCAGTGGTCACAAAAAAAGGGAAAACCTGTAGGAAATGTAATATTAATAAAAAGGAAAGCAGAGAATTAGACCTGACATTCCATTCATTCATTCCACAGACATATATTATGCTATAATGAAATCTTGGTTATTGCATTATCAGGTAAACAGAAACAAAGCACTGTGTTAGAAACACTAGCCTTTTCATTGTATTTACGAAAACGTAAGGAAAAAAATATGAGTGACCCTCAAATACTTGGAGTAATGACAAAAAGGATATTCAGCAGAGAAAATCAGACTCGTATAATGCATTTATGTGATTCCTAATGTTTATCTGCAGTTTACATTTGGATGGCATTGTAAAGGAGAATTTTCCTTTTCTTATTTTTCTCTTAGAGCAGGGTAAGGGGTTTAAAGGTGAACCATGAGGGAAATTTAATTTCAAAGATGTATGGGAATCAATGCTTTCAAAACAAAATTTGAAATATACTTCGCCATGCTTTTTTATGCTGTACAAAATCCATCATTTATAAAGCTACTGATTTTGACAGTGCCTCTCTGCAACACAGGACATAACGCAGAGCAATCAAAAGGCATTTTAATTTTTAAAATGTTCTCATCTGCTTTTCCATTGCCTTTGGTATCTTATACAATTTTAGAACACATGCCGCATGCCAAGTTGTCTGGCTTTATCTTCTCTACAGAGGAAAAATGTCACCACAGCAGTGTTGACTGTTTGCTGGAAATGGAGATTTTTCATGGATCAGACTTATTATGGATATCAAAATATTAACAATGATAATTATTAGTTAACAGTAATTGCTACATTTAAGTACTTTTTATATGCCAGGCAGTGTGCCAGATGCTTTACATATATTATCACATTTTATCTTCAAAGCAGCCTTGCAAAGTAGTCATCAGTATACACATTTTACAGATCAGAAAAGTGAGATGCAAGAGTGGGCAAGTAATTTGTGCAAGGCCTATGATCTTAATGGTGAACAACTGACAGGCCAAGCACCAGGGGGGGCGCTCCATAGTCTGGACAGGGTGTGTGATTTCCTGAGCTTTTCTTGGATGGAATCAGAAGGTCATTAAGTTAATGAGATCTTCAGGCCTTTCATAGAAAGATTCTGAACACTGAGACAGATCTAAAGTAGGTTGGTCTTCTGGGCATTTCCTTGACTGGGACAGAACCCCGGTGACTATTCCTGTTTTCATCCTGGCCTGGACCTGTCACTGAAACAGAAACATTCTTTTTACTGTCTTTGGAGCAGCATTCATACTTCTCTTTTGTCCAGAATGTGACTGCAGTCTAAAATCCAAATCAGTCAGATAGAGCTGAGTTTGTGAAGTGATAAAGTAAAATATTATGTAAAGAAATAGTATAAACATATCCCTTTACATAAGCACATTTAATATCTTAAGCAAAATATGCATTGTCTGAAATCCGTATTACTGATTGCCATAGATTTTCAACTTACTGCATTTATGAATTTTCCTAATAGAATCTCATCTCTAATTTTGATGAATTAAAATATTGTGAACAAATATTATTGCCCTTCTATCGCAATACATATGGCTGAGGCAAAGTCAGGGAAAAATATTCTTGGATGTTTTAAGTCTGACATTTAGAAACTGGGTGGCACATAAAAAATACTGCCAAGGTGACATCATATTTCCTACTGATTCCGGAAACCGATTCAAATAGCAAACATTTAAATTCATGTTTTTATATGAATGTCATTGGAGAGGGCTTTGATTGTTGCAAATTGATCTGGAAGTGATGGGTGAAAAATGATATTTTCTAGCATCCTTTCTTTGTGTTTGGTGGTCTCCACACTTCTCAGAGCACCATATTTGCCATGTGTCCTTGTCAGACTTATAGACCAGCCAGAGTTACTACCATTCCCTGTCAGCCACCCTTACTGTGCTGCACGTGCCATGTCTGAGGATGATGGAAATGAGATAGATATGCTGGTGTTTTTGCATTAAGGAGGCAGTTCCTGAGTGACAAGGCTATTTGTGTACCAGGTGTATAAATATTGCCTGATGATGTCTGAGTTCACGTGGATTCACCTTAGAAAACTTGCATAAGTGCCAGAGAATTAATTGCATTGCTTAGACTTATGGTGAATCGATTAAAATTATGGCTATATTTTGAGGAATTTTAGGTTGGTCTTATTAGTTGTACCCTGCAGGGTGTAAATGCATTTTTAACAATTATCAGGGTTATATTGTTTTGAAGTTTTACAATTAAGTGCATTTTTACCCTTCCACAATATGTTTCAGGATTTTATAATTTCAAGTGACCTATTATTTTAAGGCAACAAATTGGATATAAAGGTTAAAATGTTGCCTATATTCTTGATTTCTTTAGATTTCTTCTTTTTCCACTTTTCATAATGAGCTGTCAAATTTATATGGCCTTTTTATTTTAGACCTTGAAATAAAACCCCTCCCTTTTTTTCAGGTATGTAAGGCTAATACATGTTTGAGAATTAACTAGAAGTCTCATGATTTTTCTGAAAGCTTTGTTGATCCTATAACCCCAACATTACAGGGATGTTAAAACTGAGATACAGTCTGGAATATAATTTTTTTTTTTTTTTTTTTTTTTTTTTTTTTGCAGTATGTGGGCCTCTCACTGCTGTGGCCTCTCCCGTTGCGGAGCACAGGCTCCAGACGCGCAGGCTCAGTGGCCAGGGCTCACGGGCCCAGCCACTCCGCAGCATGTGGGATCCTCCCGGACTGGGGCACGAACCCATGTCCCCTGCATCGGCAGGCAGACTCCCAACCACTGCGCCACCAGGGAAGCCCCTAAAATAAATTTTATTTTTGTCTTCACCTTCAGTTTCGTGGCACGTATAGTCTAAATTTGTGGTTATCTGGTTGTCGTGTATCCCTGTTTCAATGAATGGTAGTTAGTAAGATGATGGCCTTTGTGATTATTGTTTGATATCATGAAAATTATTGAAAGTAGCATTCATGTATTAAGTATTGCTCTCTTCATAAATTTTCTCTAAATTATAGCATATCTGAGAACTTAGGTTGCTTTTTGGAGAAAATGCTAATAAGCAGAATCTTGCCTCAGGGTGCCTGGCTTACAGATTACAACATAGCACAAACCATTTAAGGAGAAATTGTTAACAGATTGGAAGGAATGTGGTGTTTCTCATCAGGTGTTCTCTTGACTCCCTCTGTCTGTATCACCTCTGTGCTTGTTAAGCCTGCAGATTCCTGGCTCCGCTGGCCGCCGTCCTTCAGTTGAGGCTGGACACTTGTACCGTGGAATCCCCCAGGTGATGAGTGCACTTAAGTTTGAGAATAGCTAGCATCTTTCAGTGCCCTCCTTCTCTAATTGAGTACGTTTTGTCACATTGGCAATATAAATAACTGTGATTTCTGGCACCTATAGCAAAAGAAAAAAAGAAAAGAAGGAGAGATTGAGGTTCCTAATTTTTCCTTTCTGACCACAATAATTAGATCTAGATTTAATTCTTTATCCTCTTTCTAATGTTTTTATTTCTCCTCTTTGAAGTTTGATACTCTTAATATGTTATTTATTTGCTTTTTGTTGGGGGAACATGATGGACCGCTTTAGCAGTCTAGGAAAGCTGTGGAACCTCTGTCCAGAAAAATGCCTGTCACATATTCATATATAATATCAGGGGTTTATGAAACACCTGGAGCTCATCAGTGTCCATAAAATAACAATCCCTACGTCAGGAGGACCTACCTCATTATTAATATAAAACAAGTCTGTGATGTAGAGATCTATTTTTTTCCATATGTGATCATTGTTGGACAGTGCAGCCAAGGGCTCTTCAATGTGTACATTATTTACTTGTAGTCTATAATGGTTCCTGAGGAGCTATAAACTTGTAAAGTTGTAATTATGAAATTAAAAGAAAAAAAAACCTCTGCAGTTCTTCAGATAACTCATAGTAGCGTTAATGTGTAAATGTAGTTACATTTACTCAATCAGCCATAGAAATTTCAAAAAATTCTTTTTTTTAAGTTTGCAGAAAGCCTAAAACCGAAGAAAAATTTATATTAAATCAGAGCACACTGTCACATTGACATGGATGTATCTCATAAGATCTTATAATAAATTTTTACATGAGAAGATATTTTTTTCACTTCTTTTGCACAAATACCCAGAAATGGAACTTCTAGATCATATGGTAGTTCTATTTTTAATTTCTTGAGGAATCTTCATATTGTTTTCCATAGCAGCTGCACCATTTTACATCCCCACCAATAGCGAGCAAGGGTTCTAATTTCTTTAGAAGTGTCTAGAAGTATCTTTTGGTACATTGCTGCATTCTATTTGCTGATTAAAAAATTTTCTGCCTCTCTATTCTCTGACTCTATAAATCAGAGAATTGATTATATATTATATTTACTAGTGTCAGTTTTTGGTATTATATTTATGCTTGCCTTAAAAATTGAGGAATTTTTTTGTATTTTTTGTAGTCTAGATACTTTAAATAATTTTGGAATTGGGTGCTCTTTAAAGGTTGCAATAGAATTCTTCTCTGAAAAAAAGATGACATGTTTTTTATGTTCAGAAATGTATTTAACACAGGGCAAAGCACACAGTTATCTAGTATAGCTCTTCCGAAGTTTCAACATGCTTAATAACGATGTGTCTTAGGAAAAAAAGACCACACATATCGAAGCACAGAGCTATCAGTTGTATTTATCAGACACACTGCAGGCCAGAAGATCAAAGCTACTGCTTTCATAATTCCATTTAATCTCTCCAAAATGTAGTCAGCTGCCCCATATGTCAGTACAATTGTATTTGATGAGTGAAGATGACACAGATTATTGGCCTGACAAGGCTAACCTGCTAAACACAGGCATAATCAGGTTTATCTGATGACTTGAAAGATAGTGCGAATGTGTTGTTTATTCTGTCCTTTTGAGAGTGTATTAGGGAGATAGGAAACTGATAAATGATAGGTATCCACTCATGGGAAGAAAGGAATTTAAATGTGTTTCCACCTATTAGGTACTAAACTGTCCTTTCTAGTATTATCTTTTTAATTTTCTAAACTTATTTTATAAATATGAAAACGGAGGCCAAGTGTATTTAAGGGGAAACATAATTTGCCCAAATACATGGGTACATTTAAAGGAGAGGATTACATGGAGTTACAGAGGAATGCAGGCTAGATCTCATTAAAGCATGAAGTACTGCATTTAAAGCTATGCAGATAGCTCTCTACTTGGTAGAAGAACTTGAGACGCTAAGCTAATGGACTTCAAGTCCGACTTTGTGGATCAAAATAAGAACATATTGGGCCAGTATTGGAAAATAATGAGCAATGAGCAGAAAATGAGTTTTACACACTATTGAAGACGCAGGATGGTGGAGGCAGCTGAGGTCAGTATCAGGAAATTCTGGAAAACAGTGGGTGTTATGCTGGAGGCTTTAATTGAAAACAGGGCTGGGGAAGCAACCCTGGTAATGGGAATGGCTCTGAGGACTCCACACATTCAGATAGGTGAACTCATTGTTTTGAAAGACATTTTTTACCCAAAAGATAAGATTTTATCAATATCTCTTTTTAATCATATATATAAAAACATATATATGTTGTATGGTTATATACGTGTGTTCGTTTGTACATTTTTTATTATTTTTTTTAGTCACTAGAATGCTAGTTTACTGTTTTAAACAAAGAAATACCACATAGGACATAATAACATGACTTAGTAAGAGTCATTACTGTTGAGTGATGTAAGATATTAAATCACAAATAGAAGCTATGCTTTTGAATCATTATAAGAGTTAACTGTCACCATGAACAGAAATATAAATTCCTCATGATCAGTACATTCTTTCCATATAGATAGACCTACATGGGAACCAGATCACAGTTAAAAAAGGTGTGTGATGAGTTGGATGAATCAATGGAGTTGGTCATGATAGAAATGCTCCAGTAGGCCCACTGGGTTCGAAGACACACTATGACCTTGTAAGTTACAGGACCTCATTTTAAAGAGAAGTCCAATTCAGGACTTGACACATTTCCCCAAATCTTGTCCAGCAACATTTCTAAGAATGTGTTGAGAAGGAACAGTTTAGCAAGTGGTTACCCACTTGTTTTGCTGTCCACCCCTATTTCATCTGTAACACTCTCCCATTCATCATTGCCAGGAGAACAGTGATGAGCTACATGTTTGCCTGTTTCTTTTGAAAATCAGGTTTACTTGCCAAAATGACCCTTTTTCTTTAGTTAGAGAACAAGGAGTGTCTGATTTATCCTTAGAGCTGCACTGAATGCCCTAGGAGGACATGGTGTCTAGTCCGAAGGATCTCACCTAGCATCAGCATCTCCATGCCCACAAGCACAGGCTGGAGAAAGGTCCCTGTGGGTAAAATGATGCATCCATCTCTCTGTGCAGGTGTTTCTCTAAACTGAAAAATACACCAGCAGGTATCCAAAAATATATATAACTTCTAGGAAAAGTAAACAGGACTGAGGCTGATTTGATTGAGAACCAACTGCACCAATGTGTTCCAAAATTTTTAAAGATTAATGTACATAAAAATCTCTGGTAAACTTCCTGGAGCTTTCCATGTATGAAAAATGATCTTTCTCTCCTGTCTCTCTCTCTCACACACTCTCCTCTCTTTTGTGCTTCTCTTCTTATATAATGTTTCTTTGCCTCTAATTTAATCCAACTTGGTGTTTGCTCCTTGAGGAAGCTAATAGAAATAATAGCTAACATTTTTGGAATGCTTGCAGTGTTCCAGGCGCATTGCCAGGTGCCTTCCTTAAGTCTCTACTCCTCACTCCAGCACTGCCTAGTGGCTGTTCTTCACAGATGTCTGCTGGTGAGAGTGGTGGCTAAGAAGAGGCCAGGTCGATTCACACTGACCAGCTCTCAACCTGTGTTCCTTCCAGATCATGCCATCTCCTGTGCCTGTTAAAGTATGTGGGGCCGATGATGATTTCCATATAAGTGCTCAGTTCACAGCTACCACCAAAGCTTATAAATCTTCTCTCTACTTTCAATAAAAGCTTGTAATAAATAACAACCAGAAGAAACAAACATGAATGTAAACTGAAGCCAGAAATGAATAAGAGCAAGTTCCTTTTATTTTAGTGGCATTTCTTAGAGGTGATAAGCACAGTTTTCTAAATATCTGTTCAGAGTCTGAAATCCTATTGTGTGTGTGTCCAAAATGAAATCAGTATACAGAGGGCAATCATGTAAAATGTATTTGTGTATTTCAGGTTAAAATTCATAATGTGCCATAAGGTAAGATGTCTCATTGGTTTATATGTCTCTTAGTTTATAACCCTGGTGATACATTATTGGAAGACATTTGGAAGTGATAAAGTAAAGGCAGATTTTCTATCATTTCTATCATTTTCTGATAGAAACAGTAACCTAAAAATCATGCTGATTTTATTGAGATTCTATGCTAGGTAACATTAAGTATTTCTGTTTCTAATTCTGTCATCTTAGGGGGAAAATCTAGAAAATATGTCAAATAATCTAACAGATAATACATTTTTTTTCCACTTATGTAGAAAACACCAGAGTATGAAATGTAACTTTTAAGGTTTTTTTTCCCCTCCAGATTGTTCTCCTATCTGGGCTCTAGGTATTGGTATATCACACTTTTCTTGTTAAATTTCCTTTCTGTTTTAATTTCCCTTTAATTTATTTTGATATCTGATGTGCATCAAAATCTTATTTGTACTATAACATTGCCAATTAACTGTGTATTGAAGAAGTGAAGAAAATTAAATAAATAAGGCTAATAGATTTGATATCATGCATTTGATAATTTGATGTCAATTGTAAATCAGAATATCTGGGAACAACTTTGAAATGAAATATATGGTTCTATTACTATTAGTATAACTACCTGTATCCTCCTTGGAAGTTATAATATAGTCCAGCAGTTTTTGATCCAGATTCTGGCTTTGTCACTTAATGCATTGCAAGTTACGTATCTTCTCTTAGCCTCAGTTTTCTCATATGTAAAATGGAAGGATGGTTTATTGTTGTCGTGATGAGTGAATGACACCTATAAAGTGCTTAGGAGGGTGCATAGTATTCCCTGATGTCACTGAAGATGGATATCTCATCAATAAGCCCTTCTCCAGTGTCTCTGTAGCCGATCCTATGCAAATCCAGTTTTCTATTCTGTATTAATTCTATTGCCTTTGACCATTTTGATTATCATCACTTTATTCCAGACCTATCACTGCTTACCTGGACTATGGTTGCATCCTAATTACCCGTCCCATCCCCTCACTCTCCCATCTCAGTCCATCTGCATTGCTGTTAGAGTACCATTCATAATAGATAGACAGTAATACCTTTACCTTGTTCAGATTCTTTCTAATACTGTCTTTTGCCTATTGAGTTCAAATGTAGCATCTTAGCCTTCTATGATATGACCTCCCAGTCTGTTCCCTGCTGCTCCACTGTGTATTCCCTGTGATCTAATAAACTGAACTTCTTTTTATGCATCCTTATTCTTCCCTTTTCCTTACTTTTTCTCCTGCAGTTCTCTCTGCCTACAGTAGCCATTCTTACCATTCATTTCTCGTGATCTACTTCCATATTGGTTCCCCCAAAACATGTAAAGTCATCTTCTTTGAACCTCACAGACGTTGGTTCTGTCCCCTTATGGCATTTTTCTAGCATGTATTGTAGTCAGTCATGGATCTATCATTTTCCTCTTACTATACTGTAAAGCTTTCGTTGGATAAAGATTTAGTCTTATTTACCATTGAGTCCCTAGGAGCAACCAGGGCAGTACACATAGCAAGTGGCCAATGAATAATTGTTTAATTGAGTAACCACATCTCAAAGTCCTCCCATTTCCTGCTATTAGCTCGTTGAGTTTCTGTAGGTATACAAATCTAATAATAAAAAAAAAAAACCCAGCTTTTAAAATGGTCATTTTCTTATGTCAGATGGCCTCTGAAGGAATCCACAGGGACAAAGATATATAAGGTATAAGGTCAGAGCTCTGTGGAGATGGAGTGGAAAACAGTTATGTTGAAAGAGCTTCTAGGGTGATGCTATATATTAAAATTGAATAATGTGAATTTTTATTTTCCGACTGTATTATAATAGTTTGAAGACTGTCTACAGTGTCAGCAGTTGTTCTCGTTAGGTTAACAGGTAACTGTAACAATTTCATAGGCTGGAATTTAAACTCACTTACTTACCCCCCTCACTTCTTACTTTTACTTCCAAAGGAATTTTCATTTTGTACCACTTTATTTTTATAGACAACATCTATGAATTTTCCATTTGGACCATCAAATTGGAGAATTAAGGTGTTGAGGGATGAACAAGTCTTCTGACCCCATCTTGGAGTTTCCAGTATTGTTAGTTAAGATGTGATCAAATGATCTCTTTCCTGAGACGATTGTTTGTAGCTATAGCATTAACCGACAGAGAAGCTGGTTTGTGTTCAGGCCCTCTTGGCCTGTGGGCATCGCTTAGAGCTGAGTTGGTACATTTCTTGGCACCTTCCTTGCCTGAAGCTCCCCTTGGGCCTAGAGGAACACCAGCCCCTATGCCTGTGCTCTGTGCTAAGGCAGCAGTGCAGTGCACTGAAGGTAAACACTCTGTCCATCTCATAAATGCAGGCTCCATCTCCTCCTGTCTACCTTGATCTTGTCCATCTCAGCTATGGAAAATGACACTAATTCACCAAAGCTCAATTATTTCTGCCATAACAATAAAGATATGTCATTAATCAAATCATAGGGTTATCATGAAAGGTATATTTAAATGAAGAAAAGACAGTTCATATATCACATTTGTACACATTTTTTCCTTTCAGCTATAAAGATCAGAATATCAAAGAACAATGATAATTTTTTAAAGACAGATATTACCTCCTCTAGCCTTTGTCTGTGTTTTCTTTGTTGTTGTTGGTTGCTTGCTTGTTTTGTTTTCCTTTTTTTCCTGTTGTTGAAAGCATGAGGAAGGCATAAAATAAAGTTTTGGGACCTGTCCGTCAGGATCTCTCAGACTGCTACAGCCTGTCTTAAATATTATAAGAAGTAGTGAGACTATACTTGGTTCCATCGTTGTGAGTTTTATATTGTAAATAAATTGGCAGGACAAGGTGGATAACTTACAGAGTGAAATTTAATGATCCTGTCCCCTCTTTTTCAAAACCAGATATACCATCTTTTCATCTCTGGATTCTTAAATTCATTCATTCACAGTTATTTACTGATTGTCCTCCACAGACCAAGTACTGTTGTAGGAGCTGGAGATATCGTAGTAAACAAAACCACATCCCTATTCTCCTGGAGCTGTCTTAGTCCGTTTGGGCTGCTATGACAAAATACCACAGACTGGGTGGCTTATAAACAACAGAAATTTATTTTCCACAGTTCTGGATGCCAGGAAGTCCAAAATCAAGGCACCAACATATTCGATACCTGGTAAGGGCCTGCTTCCTAGTGGCAATCTTTCTGCTGTGCCTTCATATGGTGGAAGGGGCAAGAGAGCTCTCTGGGATCTCTTTTATAAGGATACTAATCATTCATGAGGGTTACATCCTCATGGCCTCATCACCTCCCAAAGGCCCCTGCTTTCTAATACCATCACATTGGGTGGTAGGTTTCAACATATGAATTCTGGAGGGACACAAACATTTAGACAATAGCAGGAACTTACATTTTGTGGGACAGAGAAGCCATCAGATATGTAGGATGGCAAAAGGATAGAAAGAGACTTGGAGGAGGGCAGGTGCAACTTCATTTAGAGTACTCAAGGCAAATGTCTCTGATAAAGTGACATTTGTGCAAATTCTGAATGAAATGAAGGAGGGAACCACGTGGGTATCTGGTGAAAGGACATTCTGGGCAGAGGGAACAGTAAATGCTGAGGCCCTGAAGTGGGACTGTGGATAGATAAGTTAAATATTTTTAATGTAACAATAATAAAGAGTAGATAAATTGAACACATTCAGTGTTCAAATTTCTGTATTTGGCCCTGAAACTAAAAAAAAAAAAAAAAAAAAAAAAAGTTCTAGCCGCATCTCAGTTAACTTCCTAAAAATTAATTGGTTTTATGGAACAATTTGTAAAAGCGTTATATCAATCTTTAATAATTGAACTTTTACACAGCAGTGTCCTGGTTAATGATGTTTGCTTTTGTTGAGGCTTTATTGAATTTTTTATGGTCATCTGTGTGCTAAGAATTACTTTCACATTTTTCTCTGTTCCTTTTAATTAAGTTAAATGAACTGTCCAAGAAAAGACCAAATATTCTTAGGACTCTTTTAGTCAAAAAAATATATATATATATTGTTAGGACTGTCTTAAAATTGTCAATAGGTTTAAAACAGTTTCCTTTGATGTGAGCAATGCATGACTATTGACAAATTAATATTTGAAATGTCTATTGTATCATTTATGAAATCAGTCTCTTGGAAATTTTGATAATTTAATCCTGATGCCTGAATTTATTTTCAGAGCAATAAATATTGCAAAAGTTTGCAGAAAGTCATTAAATATTAATAAAAAGCTGTATCTGATACGATACCAGGGTAAAATGCCTTTAATTTCGGCTCATTCTGAAAGTGTCGATTTACAGACACCTATATAATGGCATCTATTCCGGTAATAAACATTTTTACACTGTCTGTTATTAAGCTATATGGAAATCTCTACGTCTAGTTCTTTTAACCTTTTCTTATAACCATGCTTTAATTTTTAGGGTTGATTCAAAACAAAAGTTAGATATATACATTGCATTTTACTTATTTTTGTTATATATTTTATTCTATATATAGAATAAAACATTTCCAAATCTTAACTTTAATGCAACAAATATAGTTTGCTTTTAAAATAATAATAATACCAGTACTCGGAGGAATAAACTTCAAAATTTCAAGTGGCTTAATATGTATCAGTTATGTAGCCTCCCAGGGATCATGTGGTTCCACAATTCTATGTCAAGCCATTGTCATAGTGCCAAGGTCAACAGTGGTGGAGACAATCAAACAAAGAGAGGAATGGCTTTGTTGAATATTGAGAAAATGAAAATGTATGAACAAGTTATAGTGAGGGAAGATTTAAAGAGTGCAAATCATTTGAAAAACATAATTATGCAAGGCAGGATTTTTGAAACTTAATTGTACAATGTACCAAAGTGTTTTTTCTCCCACTTATGTTTTATTAGACAAATAATCTAGCTCTCTTTGCAAAATGGTAGAAAATGAATTGCTCCCAATGGTACCTAAGAAGGATCCGGTAGGTAGTTTTGAAGTATTATCTCTGTAGAATAAGCCAGATTTATTACTTCGAGAAAGCTGACTTTCCCCATGGCAGATGTAGCTAGAGGTAAATTTCCCTCATGCATTTCACTCAAGGACTTTGCACATTCAGCTTCCCTTCTCTCCTGTACCCTCAATTTCTCCCTCATGCTAACTTGTTCCTCTCTCCTTTCAACCTGTGTTCTCATTTATTACCCTCTGTAATAAAAGTATAGTTTATACTCATTGTTCTACTTCTTCAAGTCCCTTTCCTTCTTCAACCTATTATAATCTCCTTCTTCCAAGAAGGAGACACTCCAGAGAAAGGATCTAAGGAAAGAAACCAGGGTCTTAATCAGCAAACATGGTACATGCACTTTTAGCACCAGGCTCTTGTTGTCTGGGCAGCATTTGACTGTGGACTGCTCATGTTAAAAGTTGCTCTTCTCCCTTAGTTATTATAGCATGATTTTCTTTCTCTTGTTTGCTTCAGCCTCTCTGTGTTGCTTTCTTTCAGCTTTCTTTTTAAAGTTAATTCCTTGTCAACGTCATAAATCTGTTATATCTTTGGGTTCCACTTCTACCATCCCACCTTCCCTATTTATAAAATTCTCATGCTTTTCCATGGTGATTTTTTCATAACTATACCTTCTGTAATACTGTAGACATAAATGACTCCCCCGTTCCTCTCTAGACCTTTCATCTGAACATGTACCTGTTTGTTGCCCAAGCCAGAACCCAGCGAGACAGCTCAGTTGTCTCTCTCACCATCCCCATCTAATCAGCTCTGAAGTCTTCTTGACCCTCCCTCCTAAAGATCTCTTGACTTTAGGTATCTTTCATCTCCATTGTTATCCTTCAATCTTATTTACTCTCGCTTGGAATATTAATGTAACTTTTCTAACACATATATAATTCCCCATCTTAAAATCTTTTAATGGCTACTTATACTGTTAGGAACAAGTCCCTGCTCCTTAGCAGAGCATTATATCATATTTGGCTATGTCTAGATTCTTTTCTTTAGTCTCTTTTCTTGTATTAACTTTAAGAAAGTTCAGTGTATTGGTTGATCAGTTAAGAGCAAAACTTGCGAAATCAGATCACTTGACTTCAAGTTTAAATTTTATGTGAATTTCACAAGTCATGTAGCTCTTCTAAGCCTTTGCTTCCTTAGGAAAAATATGCAAATAAAAGTATTTGCTTCAAAATATTGTTGTTAAATTAATGTTTAAGTAGTGTGCCTGGTACAAAAATAGGTACTCAAAAAGCTGTAGCTCTTGCTAATTATTTGTGTTTTTCAGGTTGTTTTATACTATTTCAAAATCTGTACCTTTGCATAAACCATTCCACAGTCAAGAATGCACTTTCTCATCTTCACTTTATTATCCAAGATTTAGCTCAAATATTTTCTCTTCTCTGATGCTTTCCCCAAGCTCACTCCATCGCAGCTCCTTTTCCCTACCCCACAATGTATTGTAGTTCAGATGAAAACTTTTGTGGTATTTGAGCATCCTTCTACTATTCATTGTTATATGGGGTTCTAATTGTGGGCTTACTCCAGCTTTCATTGATGTTGTGAGCTCCTTGGGGCAGGGTTATGTCACATGCATCTCTTACTTTCCAGCACTATTGCCCAGAGTCTGCTGGTACTGAGTAGATTCTCAATAAAAATTCTAAGAAAAAATGACTGATGGAATAAATTAATGAAATGTTGGGAAAGAGATGTGTAGATGTGTGTTATATATGTATATATAAGTTTAGCAAGAACATCTTTTCCTTGGTTTTCCATTGCAAGTGCTGCTTTGGTACATATTAAATGATTTTTTTATTATCAAACTGTTTATTATATTTTTCTGAACGCTGAAAATGAAAGTAAATCCATTCTTCCTGACTATAAATAAGATGTAATCCTAAGTTGTGACTTTCCAGTAAAACATGCGTAGAAGGTTTGCTAGTAATATCACTGATTTGATTAATGTGAACAGACAAGTAAAATAGTTTAGAGATTAATCAGTTTCAAAATTATTTATAAATCTTTACCTTTAATTTGTATTACATGAATATAAGTAAATAGAAAAAACTTGATTATAAACCAAATTACCCCAATGGGTTCTTCATTTAAGACCTTTCACATTTTAGTAGAAATAGTTACTTCACCACTTGTCCCACTATACCTTGTACTTGGAACTCTGAGTAATATTAGGAATTAATAATAACGATAGGATAAATGATAGAAAACATCCGGTCAGTTCTTGTTTGTGTTTTGAAGATAGTGAATAGTTAAAAAAAATTTAAAAAAAGAAAAAAGGAAGAATATAAAGAAAAGAAAGAAACCTACCTACTAATCAAATATAACAGTTTATCAGGAGACATTTTCCTGTCCCAAATAAAGTGTGTTATTGTTTGGTCTTTAAATCCTAAATGTCCAAAGAACTAAAAGATGCTGAAGAGTTAGTTCATTTAATCCTAAATCTGAAGCACTTTATTTTTATTTTATTTTATTTTATTTTTTTAATTTTTGCTTTATAACAAATTTAATCAGTTATACATATACATATGTTTCCATATCCCCTCCCTTTTGCGTCTCCCTCCCACCCTCCCTATCCCACCCCTCCAGGCGGTCACAAAGCACCGAGCTGATCTCCCTGTGCTATGCGGCTGCTTCCCACTAGCTATCTACCTTACGTTTGGTAGTGTATATATGTCCATGCCGCTCTTTCACTTTGTCACAGCTTACCCTTCCCCCTCCCCATATCCTCAAGTCCATTCTCTAGTAGGTCTGTGTCTTTATTCCTGTCTTACCCCTATGTTCTTCATGACATTTTTTTTTCTTAAATTCCATATATATGTGTTAGCATACAGTATTTGTCTTTCTCTTTCTGACTTACTTCACTCTGTATGACAGACTCTAGGTCTATCCACCTCATTACAAATAGCTCAATTTCATTTCTTTTTATGGCTGAGTAATATTCCATTGTATATATGTGCCACATCTTCTTTATCCATTCATCCGATGATGGACACTTAGGTTGTTTCCATCTCCGGGCTATTGTAAATAGGGCTGCTATGAACATTTTGGTACATGTCTCTTTTTGAAGCACTTTAAAGACAAATCAAGAACCAGGGATATTTGCTTTCAACCAAAGAGAAACAAAACACTGTGGAAAAAGAAATTTGCTTTCAGTGGCTTTGTCATTAAACTCAGTGACTATATCTATTGAATAGGCCTAAACTTGCCCCTTCCTAACCCTTTAATTGACTTTTGTCATAAAGCAGTCAGTGTGGGGGCTTCCCTGGTGGCACAGTGGTTGAGAGTCCGCCTGCTGATACAGGGAACATGGGTTTGTGGCCCGGTCCGGGAAGATCCCACATGCCGCGGAGTGGCTGGGCCCGTGAGCCATGGCCGCTGAGCCTGCGCGTCCAGAGCCTGTGCTCCGCAATGGGAGAGACCACAACAGTGAGAGGCCCACGTACCGCAAAAAAAAAAAGCAGTCAGTATGTTCAAGTATGAAAAGGTAAATCTTCTACTGAGGTTATTGCATTGGCCATTAGCTATTTACAGCTTTAAAATCTGGAAAAGACTAGATTTTTCATCTTTTAATCTAAACAACAACAGAATAAGTGGGCTCCCTTCTTCAATCCTTATATTCCTTTCCAGAATGCAAAATTCATGCAGTTGTGAATTGATTTGAAAGGTAAATTATTTCCTTGTTACGTTTGCATCAATCCTGGGTTACAGTTTGTACATAAAGAAATAGGAAGAACATAATGATTCCCCATCATTAAGTGGAAGCTAAATAAGCTGCATAGTTCAGCATCTAGGGGACAGGTTTTAAGTCAGTCATTTTGATTCATGACTGTGCAATTTCAAGTGCTTTCTGCTGTAGGACTTTGGAGGAACATATGCTTTTCTAGTTTATCTACAAAAAACTTCCTACACAAGGGCCTTGTTCTCTACCGATGACACTCACTTGCCATAAGACATTTACTTATAATTGGTTATCAGGAAAAGTCAATACTTTGAGAGATAATCCTGGGGGGAACAAAAGTAAGTCAATTGCTGCAATCCATTCTGTTACATGGGAAGAAGAGGTGTGTCTTTAAGAATTAGTAGTAGGGCTTGATTTTCCATAAAAGTGTTTTCATCTATGTTGTCTTTTTGTGGTAAGTTGAAAGTGTTTTGATAAGACTTGATAATCTCTACAACATTTTACAATGAATAAACTAGAGTTGACAATGTAGTATGCTGGTGGTAAAGAGCTCTGATTCTACATTCATGAATTTTCAGTGAATTCAACATTATTTTTTGACTCTATGTGCCAGATGCTCATCTGAATACTGAGGATATGACAGATAAGAAAAGAGACAACAATCCTTCTTCTTATGGAACTTACATTTAATTGATCAGACAGGCAATAAACAATATAAACAAATGAACTATGTGGTATTTCAGATGGAGAAGTGCAATGGAAAAATAAAGGACCCAGGGGTTAGGGAATGCTGGTGTGAGTGTCGGGGAGAGAATTGGTTTCCATTTTCAATAGGGTGCTCAGGGAAATCCTCTTAAGACACTGAGATTTGTACAAAGACCTGAAGGAGGTAGGACAGTGAGCCATGTGGATTTCTGGGGAACAAGCATTCCCATCAGAGAGAACAGAAATCTCATCACTATCACTTTCTGGGTGTGAAACTTTGTGCAAAGATTGGCATTTTCTAAACCTTAGTTTCCTCCCCTTTAATATGGGGGCAACTGTAGTATGTACCTACCTCAAGGGATACTGTGAGAATTAAATAAACTATGCATCACAGATATACAATAAACACTGTATATTGTTAGGTATTATTATGCTGTTACTTGGAAATCTAGAGTTTCTCTTTCAGATCACATTATTCAAAGTCTCTACCTTTTGATTAGTGCCCTGTAGGATTCCTTGTTTGAATTAATCAGCTATGGTAGAAAACAGTCTGTTCTTTACAGTGGATGTAAATAAATGTTAAATGCTCAAATATTAGATGAGAGAGAAATTGCCCAAAGTTCTCTTTTTCCCTTTTTTAAGGTTTCATTTTACCAGTTACATATATACATAAATGCCAGACTTTTTTTCTCACCCCTATAGTCCCAGTTTCCCAGTCCTTAGAAACAACTACTCTTAATTCTTTTAGCCATTTCTTTTGATATTTCCTTCCATATAGTTAAGGAACATGTTTATGTTGCCACTTCTTGATTTTTCAATTTCAGATATTATCAATTTCCCACTTTGATTAATGAGAATTGGGCGCCTTTATGTCATCATATATGTACACTTTTGATCCCTCCCATCTTACCAGTATCGTTACATCATACTTTTGGTCAGATAAGTATTCAGTGGTTGTATTATTGTGACTATAAAGTGCTATGAACAGCTGCATAATGGATATCTTTCCTTTTTTGGTGTCTTTTCCCTTTAATTCATAATTGTCTTTTTTTTGTTATTGATTTGCTTCATTTGTATACCACTTCACCCCCAGATACTCCCATAGAAACATAGATTTCCTTGTGGTATGTTTCAACACTTCCTGTGTCTTCTCAGTTTCTTCTTGGAGATACTTCACTGGAACATTCCAACTAGCCAGTGTTTGGCCTGGCTGCTCTCTAAGTCAGCTTCAAAGCCAACCCCTATCACCAGCACCCCCCCCCCCCACCAGAGACCCTCTTTGCTTCCACTCTTCATTTGGATCTTGTTTCTGGAATCTCATATATTCCTTCTCCTTGTTTTATCCTCTTGTTTTAGTGCAGTAGAAATCCAAAAGCTTTCTTGGAAAAAGTGCATGAGAGATAGGGTTTGACACTTTTCATGTCTGAATGTCTGTTCCACTCACAATTAATAGTTGCCTGAGTATAGAATTATAGTATGGAAATAATTTTTTTAGGATTTTGGAGATATTTCTTTTCCATCTTCTAGTTTCTAGTATTGTTCAAACATCTGATGCCATTCTGATTTTTTAAGAATTAAACATTTCAGGAACTTCTCTGGCAGTCCAGTGGTTAAGACTCCACACTTCCTTTGCAGGTGGCACGGGTTCAATCCCTGGTCAGGGAACTAAGATCCCACATGCTGTGCAGTGCAGCCAAAAAAAAAAAAAAAATTAAACATTTCATTTAATTTGAAACATTTGTGGTATTTATCCATTCTTTTGTCAGTAGTTTTATTAATGGGGCAAGATGTTTTCTTTGAATATGAATCCCTGATTGAACTTCCTTGTCACTCTCATATGAAATAAACACTCCCATAATACATCATCTATAATTTATGTCTCTTTTTTTTTTGTAAGTGGAGTGAATCCTAGATTTTTCATGTTTCCCACGATCTTCTACCATTGAAGTGTCCATTCCCAATTTAACGTCTTTTTAAGTTACTCATAGGGCTCTATAATATTTTTAGCTCTTCAGGAAATAAATCTTTATTTCTTCTATCATATATGTTTTCAGAAATACCTTATTAATTCTTTCAAGCAATTTTTGAGGACTTATCTTGTGCTAGGCACTATTTTGGGGGCTGGGGTTAACACTGAGCAAGAAGGATAAGGCCTCTTAGGGTGCATGCTTTCTAGTAGGGAGGGACAATGAATAAATAATGAGTAAGATGAAAATATCAGATGATAAGAACTGTTAGGAAAATAAAATGGAGTGAAGTGATAAGCGAGTACCAGAGGGCTAATTGGATGTTCAAGAAAGACCTCTCTGGAGAGGTAATATTTAAGCTAAGGCATGAATGACAAGAACAGACCAAGCATGGGACATTCTGGGGAACACTTACTCCAGGAAGAGGGAACTCAGGTACAGAGAGAGGGGTGAGCTCGGTGTGTTACAGGACCTGAGAGAAGGCAGTGTGTGTGCAGTGTTGGAATAAACAGAAGACTTGAGGTTCAGAGTTATGCAGGGCCAAATGAAAGCCATGGGAGCGGATTTTGTGTTTTACCACCTTGTTTTAAGAGCCTTGGGAAGTCACTGATGGATTTTGTGCTTTACTACCTTGTTTTAAGAGCAATGGAAAGTCACTGGAGAGTCTTAAGTGGCACAGTGACATGATCTCCTTTATAGTTTTGAAGATTCCTTCAGAATTTTTATGGAAAAATGGTGACAAGAGTAGAGAGCAGGAGAATGTGTGTAGGGGGGGCACCTCTTTCTTCCAGACTGAGAGGTGATGTTGGAGTTGGAGAGAAACAGGCAGATTCTGAAAATTTTTCTGGAGTAAGGTTGACAAGCATATTGATGGGAAGAAGATGAGGGGCTGAGGAAGGGGTGAAGCCAGTAACGACTCCTAGGTGTTTGGCAGGAGAGACTGAGTGGCTGGTGGGCCCAGTTTCTGACCTTTCCTTATGTCTGTGCTTATCAAGTACAAGTGGTTCTAAGCAGTGTTGCTTTACTCTTCATCATGTGCAGAGTTTAACTCTAGATAAATGTACACTATTTACCCAGATCCTCTTTGTATTTCATGACTGATGATTTTTGCCTTTTTCCTGCTTTTCAATTTTGTTTGGTTAAAATAATTTTTTGACATACAAGAGGAGGAAGAAAAAATTTGCTCATATTATGCCGCCTGCTCCTTTTTAATTCCTTTCAAGAAAATTCTCCAAGCGAGTACATTGTCTTATTGATGCCAATTTCATTGTCAGAGAGACTGTTACATCCCAGGTTTTAGCACTGACCTGTTATGTGGCAGTCAGTACCGACTTGCTGGATACTGCCTTTTCCACCATGGAGACTGTCTAGCTGTGTATCTTGCTCGGCCTTGAAGAAAGCGATGCTTTTCTTCCCTCTTCTGATGTGGCTAACACTTGGGCTGAATTCCTAAATCCTAGCTTATGACATGATTTTACTGTGCTATATCTTAGAAGATTCAGAAGCTATTTCTAACTTTAATAATTACACTACAAACATTCCAGATTATCTGATTTATCTAAGTAATCTCTTGCCTTTGAATGCTGCATCCTGATTTCCAAAGCATGTCCACCTGTTAACAGTCCTATCTGGGAAAGGGCAAGATTAGGGGTAAATGGAGATTGTACATCATCATTACTGAATGCATTTAGCAGCCATGTGAATTAGCATAGTTCCTAATACAGGGCCTGAAAATGCTTATTTTGGCATGAAATGAAATAATTTATTAGAAACAAATATATTAATGCAATTTAAAAATGTATTGCTCTAGAGACGTATTTTTTCATAAGTATTGGTTCTCATTACAATGAGATACAGCAACATTACATTGAAAAATGTTCATAAAACTTGAGTGGGTATATAAAAACATTTTTATTGTTTCTTTTGATTTAAAAAATATGTCTACTGTGGAAAATTTAAAAAATATACAGCTTGAAGAAGAAATTAAAAACAGCTTGTAATCTCACTGCCAAAAGACAACTATTACCATTCTTGGGTAATTCTTTGATCTTTTCTTTCTATACATGTATATGTGTGTATACACATTTATATAACAAATATGAAAAAAATTTATGACTACACAGAGTGTTTAAGAATTTGACATTCATAGTGTTTACACTATTTTATGTCCCACTTTTCCATATAATTATAGGTACATTGGAAAATTTGATGACTTCATTATATTTAATATACCATATTAATTTTACCTATTTCCCTATTTAGGGACATTTAGGTTGTTTCCATTATTTTTAGAAACGTGACTTGTTCTGCTATAATAAATGATGGTGAAATGAATAGCTTTATAAATATATACTTAGCATTTCTGATTTTTCCTTATCATAAATTCTTTAAATGAAATTATTTGGTTAAAATGTATGAACAGGGGCTTCCCTGGTGGCGCAGTGGTTGAGAGTCCACCTGCCAATGCAGGTTCGTGTGCTGGTCCAGGAGGATCCCACATGCCGCAGAGCGGCTGGGCCCATGAGCCATGGCCACTGAGCCTGCATGTCCGGAGCCTGTGCTCCGCAACGGGAGAGACCACAACAGTGAGAGGCCTGCATACCGCAAAAAAAAAAAAAAAAAAAAAAAAAAAAAAAAGTATGAACATGTTAAAGGTTCTTTTATAAAATAACTTTCTATATGCATAAAATATAATATATTTTGTTAATTTTTGCTAATTTGGTATGTTTTAAAAATGCTTATTTCAATTTGCCTTCTTTTGGTTATTGGTGAGGTTGAATATTTTATCATACACATATAAACATATGTATTTATTTTGTGATTGCATCATGATTTTAATCTGTGTTTCTTATTGGTGTTTTTAATTGGGATATTAATATTTAATTAATTAATTTGTAAGGTAAGTACTTACCTTTCTCATATTTGTTTAAAATTTTTTTTCTAATTGAACTTTGCTTTATTTTTTTTTTTTTTGCTTTTTTTAAAAAAAAATATTTATTTATTTTGGCTGCATTGGGTCTTCGTTGCTATGTGTGGGCTTTCTCTATTTGCAGCGAGTGGGAGCTAATCTTCGTTGCAGTGTGCAGGCTTCTCATTGCAGTGGCTTCTCTTGTTGCGGAGCACGGTCTCTAAGCACGCATGCTTCAGCAGTTGTGGCTCGCAGGCTCTAGAGCACAGGCTCAGTAGTTGCGGCACACGGGCCTAGCCGCTCTGCGGCATGTGGGATCCTCCCAGACCAGGGCTCGAACCCGTGTCGCCCACATTGGCAGGCGGATTCTTAACCACTGTGCCACCAGGGAAGCCCCTGCTTTAAATATTGTCCAAAACATTCTTGATATAAGACATTTTAAGCTATGTATAATTAAACTTCTTTGACTTTTTCTTTATACTTTTATCCCATATTTGAATGCTTAGGAGATTTTAAGGTGTGAACAGTATTACTTGTCTTCTATAGCTTTATTTAAAATTTTAATTCAGTTAGAATATATTTGACATAATTTGGAGATTCTAAGATAGGATTTTATTTTTTTTAATTAGCAGACTTTTCCAGCATCATTCATTGAGTAATCTGACCCTTTGTGAAATTGTTGTTTTTATTATTACTATCTTTATTATTATCATTATTACATACCAAGGTTATATATATCCCCAGGAAATTTCAGGGCAATCTCATTAGTTATTCTGCTATTCTTTTAATTCTTCTGTATGACCACATTGTTTTAATTGTCAGTGTATACACCTACACTCTCTAGTCAGTTTTCTGATATGTTTAGATATTCTTTGTGAATTTAGTCTACTAGATAAATACTGCTAAGATCGCTAACTATTTTTCTCACTGGAATTTCATTAAATTCTACTGGAAATTATTGCTGTACTCCTAGAAGTCTGCTGGCTCATACATACCTTCCACCCCAAGATATGGGATAATTCTCCATTCTTGCAAAATTATTTTTAGATTCCTCTATAAAATCATATTTTACCCATATATGTATCCCATTATTTTTTGCTAGAAAATTTTAGATCACTTATTATATATAGCTATTTGTATTAGGACTTATCTGATTTCTCCTTTAACTAATTTTGCATATTTATAGGAAAAACACTAATTTTTATAATTTTAATTTGCTCTAGTTTCTTATTGATTTAAATATATATATAGTTTTCATTTCTTTTTCTTGTAGTTCCAGGCATAAAAATTATCTGAAAATATCAGTAATGTTATTTTCTCATTTCCAATACTTCCTATTTCTCTTTCATGTCTGATAGAATTGGTTAAAATTTCTAGAAAGTTATCAAATAACAATGTTAAAAATATTTTTGTTTTGTTTCTGATTTTATCAGAAGTACATATTTTGTATTCTCTTTAAGTATGTTATAGGCTTAGTATTTGTTTTGTTTTGTTTTGTTTTTTGTGGTATGCGGGCCTCTCACTGTTGTGGCCTCTCCCGTTGCGGAGCACAAGCTCCAGATATGCAGGCTCAGTGGCCATGGCTCACGGGCCCAGCTGCTCCGTGGCATGTGAGATCCTCCCGGACAGGGGCACGAACCCGTGTCCCCTGCATTGGCAGGCAGATTCTTAACCACTGTGCCACCAGGGAAGCCCTAGGCTTAGTATTTTTTAAATGCCATATTTTTTTCTTCTGCGTCTATTTTCCTAAAAAGTATGTTTAAAATCAAGAATGCATATTAAGATGTAGTAAATGACTCTTTAGGTCCCGTTGAATTTGTCACTTTATCTTTGACCTGTTACTGTGTTATATTTGATTAGCAGATTTCTAAATATTAAATCATCCTTGCATTACTGGGATATTTCTTACCAGGTCATGGTAGCTGTTGCTTTCAATGTATTGTTGAATTTAGATTACTTGTATTTTATAAGACACATATTCATCTATGATCAGAATTTAAATGGGCATATAGAATATATGAGAAATAGATTCCAGACCAACTGCAATACATTTTTAGTGGCAGCAAGCATTCTGTGTTGAGAAATAGTATGAGGTTGCAAGTTTGGTCTGATAGTGATAGAATGGTGGTAGGCTGTGACAGAATACTCTGTAGACTGAAGACTGTATTTGGCTTCTTTTTCTCCTTCATATCTTGCCCCTCTTCTTTCTCCTCCTTTCACTCATCCTCTTCCTCCTTGTGGACCCATAATGTCCCTCTTCTATCCTTCTCCCTCACACCTTCTCTTCTTCCCTCCAGTACAAGTACATTTCCTTGCCAACCTAGCAAACCATTATTCCAGATTTTATTCCAAAACAGCTTCTCTGTGAAAGCTTTTCTTGGCCTCACTAGCAGAGATAAGGCTTTCTATACATTCTCCTATTGTTTTGCACTCCCCCACCCTTTTATTCCCTTGCGCGGCCGAAATGGTTTGAGTGGCTTATTTATTTTTCTAGAAGGCGCTGTTCTTCTCATCTTTTAACTTCGAAAGCTTTGAAAAGTGGTAGTGTATACTAGTACATGTAATTTTATTGAGAATTTATATTGAATGTATCCCCCTTCTGGGCATTGGCTTGCTTCTTGGGAACTGAGTTGAACTGTTGGCACTAGAAAGTCATTAGAGTTATGCCATCAATTCAAGATCAATGGAACTCCATATGAATAATCCAAACATTTTTTCTGAATATGTTTCATGTCTGTTGCTCAGATAGGTGTGTTGTCTATGAAACATGGTTATCCTTTAACAAATACATAAAATCAGAGGACATAGTTAATCCAAAATGCAGAATTTCGGGGCTTCCCTGGTGGCACAGTGGTTGAGAGTCCGCCTGCTGATGCAGGGGACACGGGTTCGTGCCCCGGTCCGGGAAGATCCCACATGCCGCGGAGCGGCTAGGCCCGTGAGCCATGGCCGCTGAGCCTGCACGTCCAGAGCCTGTGCTCTGCAACGGGAGAGGCCACAACAGTGAGAGGCCCGCATACCGCAAAAAAAAAAAAAAAAAATGCAGAATTTCATACTGTATCTTTTATGCTTTGTCCTGCCCCATCTCACATTAGGGTGCAGGCTAAGTTCCTATAACGAAGAAACCCTGAGATACAGTGCTTTAAGAACACAGAAATTCTTAGTGCTCATGTAGTATTCTCGAAGGGAGTGGCCCAGTTCATTGGCACAGCTCTACTCCTTGTGGTCATTCAGAAATGTAGGTTCCTTTTGCCTTATCTCTCCACCATCACCTGATGGCAGAGTTACAGTTGGAGCATGAGCACCTCAGTATTCTGAGAGTAGAGGAAAGACTGAAAAGGGGGCACATCTAGGCCCAGAAATGTCACACATCACTTCTGCTTACATTCACTTGAGGAGACCTTAGTAACAAGGGAGTCCCTGCCAGGGAGACTTGACAATATAGCTGGGCAGCTGTAGCGCCCCTACTGGTGAAGGACAGTATTTGATGGTCCTCTAACAACCCCCATAGCACATATCTACCCAAAGACTGCATATTTGACAAGGACAGTTTGATCCTCAGCCTATTTAAAGAAACCTGTAAAGATAGAAGCATGGAAAGTTTATCATTGCCTTTAGTTTAGAACTACCAATTAGTTGGAACTTGCAGGAATTAAAATTTATGCTAATATACTGTATCTTGATATGCTTTTGTTGAATCACTTGGGTACAGTCAAAGGTTGAATGCTGGTTTTCAAAAAGTGTAACTTGGACTATAAAGATATTTACATTAAATTTTTTTCACCTCATTTTTCATCTGCAATCCCTCTTTTAATGTAGTAAAAAGTTATCTTGGACAGAATGGTATTTCCCTAAAAGCATCTAATTTGAAGTGGTTTTTTTAGTCAACTTTAGTGTGAATGAAAAGAATTACCAGATATGATTCTTCAGATTTCCATCAAAGTCACATTAAGAGATAGCAGGGCTGCGAACAAGGAAAAGGCCCAACAGGGACCTCTAATAGTGTGCTGAGTAGGCTGGGGCTGGGCATTCCATTCTAAAGAATGAGTCATAAAAGTAGAAGCAAGTTTGTGTACATGAAGAATGGTTCCATCTTTTCTGACCACTGAATGGGAACCCAAGGAGGGCAGAAGGAGAAGCAATACAGTCTGTGAAATGAAATGAGGCCATTTACAGTGAAAGCTGATGTAGTGGATCTAGTGTCATAATTTGGATTGCTCAGGAGGGAACTAGCTTGGCTTTAACTCTGTGAAGAGATATTAGGCATAGAAAATGCATTATCTTTCTTTCTTAAGGAACTGTTCCTGGAGTCTGTTTTGGTTTTTTTATGCCCATTTAAAAATGTTTCCTGGGCTTCCCTGGTGGCGCAGTGGTTGAGAGTCCGCCTGCCGATGCAGGGAACATGGGTTCATGCCCCGGTCCGGGAAGATCCCACATGCCGCGGAGCGGCTGGGTCCGTGAGCCATGGCTGCTGAGCCTGTGCGTCCGGAGCCTGTGCTCCGCAACGGGAGAGGCCACAACAGTGAGAGGCCCGCGTACTGCAAAAAAACAAAAACAAAAACAAAAACAAATGTTTCCTATTTGTACATTTCATTTATAATGCTTCATTGTGGTAATAAAAAATATTGCAGTACAAAACATGAAATCATATTAGGATAGTTCTCTATTGATCAATATGACACGTTTTATTCTATAAACCAGTATCATGATATACAAAAACATAGACATATTAGATTGTACATAGAATTTCTGTCATACACAAGGGAGCTGGAGTAACCAGGATACTTTTAGATATATTCTGTAGATCTTTAATAAGGTGTTGTGCTTAAATTCAATATTACTATTACTGTTATTATTATTATTCATAATATTGTTATTAAGATTTAATACACCATATTACTAAAATAGAAGTGACGATATTTAAATTTTTTTTTTTTTTTTTTTTTTTTTTTTTTTGTGATATGCGGGCCTCTCACTGTTGTGGCCTCTCCCGTTGCGGGTCACAGGCTCCGGACGCGCAGGCTCAGTGGCCATGGCTCATGGGCCCAGCTGCTCCGCGGCATGTGGGATCTTCCCAGACAGGGACACGAACCTGCGTCCCCTGCATCGACAGGCAGACTCTCAACCACTGCACCACCAGGGAAGCCCTCCATATTTAAATTTTAGATTAGCTTTTATTTCATGAATTATATTTGAATTCATGTACAGAATGAATAGACTAAATATGAATGCAATTTTTTTAGAACTTAAAGAGATTGTTAAAACTTTTCATGTTGCTAACATACATAATTGGTGATTTCCACCATCTGTAAAAAGTAATCTCTTCATGTTATTTAATGATAACTCTTGGTTTAAGTTTTTGCATAGTAAAATATATCAATCATATGTATTTTTAAAATAAGATCATTATATATAATTATTTGGGGAAACTATGGTACAAGGCATTCTGGGGCTTAGGCCATTAATTACGGAAGAAATCACTGCTTTGTATACAGTGTTGAAATAGATAGTGTGTGTGTCATTTCTGTCCTGAAAAAAGTGTTATCTCACACTACTTTAAAATAGGGGCAATAAATTCAGTTTGGTTTTCAGGGACAATTTGTGAGTCTTTACGTAAAATGAATAGAAGTAAGTAAGTTACAGGTGCTGTCAATGAATTGGAATGCAAAATATTTTGTATATTATACAAACTGACTTTAATAATAACACAGTGAACCTTATCTTTTAGTCAATATTCAGACCAGGTGTATGTATATGTGTATATGTTTGGGGGAATTTTTTTTTTAATTGAAGTATAGGTGATTTACAATGTTGTGTTAGTTTCTGGTGTATAGCAAAATGATTCAATTATACATGTGTGTGTATATATATATATATATATATATGTATCTACATATATATATATATATATATATCTCCTTTTTTATATATTCTTTCTCAGTATGGTTTATCATAGGATATTGAATATAGTTCTCTGTGCTATACAGTAGGAGGACCTTGTTGTTTATCCATAGCATATATAATAGCTTACATCTACTCACCCCAACCCCCTCCCCCTTGGCAACCACCAGTCTGTTCTCCATGTCCGTGGTTCTGTTTCTGTTTCATAGATAGGTTCATTTGTGTCATATTTTAGATTCCACATATAAGTGATATTGTATGGTATTTATCTTTCTTTTTCTGACTTATTTCACTTAGTATGATAATCTCTAGCTGCATCCATGTTGTTGCTAATGGCATTATTTCATTCTTTTTTATGGCTGAGTAGTATTCCATTGTGTATGTATATATGCACCACATTTCTTTATCCATCATCTGTTGATGGACATTTAGATTGCTTCCATGTCTTGGCAATTGTGAACAGTGCTGCTATGAATATGGGGTGCGTGTATCTTTTTGGATTAGAATTTTGTCTAGATGTATGGGGGGGATATCTTTAGAAGCTTACTTTTATGTTAACAAAAATGCAAAACACTTTCCCGCAATAAAAAAGTAAGTTTCTTATCATGTTATTGGAGTAAGTGTGTAATTAAAGATTTGATAGCTAAAATCTTATAGCACAAACTCGTTGCTCATTAATCAGGGTGATTTGTTTAATGGTATTTAAAAAGAGCAACCCGGGCTTCCCTGGTGGCGCAGTGGTTGAGAGTCCGCCTGCCGATGCAGGGGACACGGGTTCGTGCCCCGGTCCGGGAAGATCCCACATGCCGTGGAGCAGCTAGGCCCGTGAGCCATGGCCACTGAGCCTGCGTGTCCGGAGCCTGTGCTCCGTAATGGGAGAAGACACAACAGTGAGAGGCCTGCGTACTGCAAAAATAAGTAAGTAAGTAAATAAATAAATAAATAAATAAAAATAAATTTCAAAAGCAACCCAAAACCTTGTAAAAGTTAAAATGAAAGAGCCATTGTTTAAGGAAGAAGAAAATCAAAGCAAAATAAAATATGTAGGTGTAGCTGCACTGTACATGAATGTGTCTCATCATGCTCAGTAAATTTAAAACATACCTAAATCAGTCAGAAACTAAGCTGATGAGACTTTGAGGCTTTTTGTTTTGTCTGGATTGTGTGTGTGTGCATGTGTGTAAGTGTGTGTATAAACATGAGAATTAAGGGAACAAATATGAGAATTAAGAAGTGATTGGAAAAACTGAATGTAGATAGTGAAAAGATTTTCAAATCAGTGTGTGAGTGTGTGTGTGTTTGTGTGTGTGCGTGTGTGGTCTATATGCTATGGGCTGACCACTTTCCTAAAGGAGTCCCTTACACTTCTGATTTTAGTTCAATTAATACCCCAATGCTTTGTCTTAAATAAGAGAAATTTAGAAATGAACAGGTAATGATAAAATTGGTTGCTGTTCCTGCATTCTTGTTATTCTGATAATCTGTCCAGATACTTTCTAGAGTAACAATTAGCAGACAGTAAAAGTAATTCATTACAAAAATTTCATACCCCTTGATAATAATATAAGATAGAACATTCATTTACTCAGAGGCTGCTAAGTTGGTGATAACATGGTACCCTGTTGTACCTTAGATTACTATTACAGCTGAGCAGCTGACAGTGTCTCAGTTGTACCCTGATCATTTCAGTTGTTTTATCAGTGTTGATATTTCTGTATAATTGATTGTATTAAAAATACAGCTCATTTTGTTGATTATGTATCCCGCTTCTATATGCCTATTAGATTTCTCATTATCTCAGATACAAGCAGGAACAGTTTTAACCTATCATATTCACAAAGTTTGGTCCAGTTTTAAGTGTCAGAAAGAAGTGATGATGTACTTACAGATCATATTTTTAAAATATCTTATTTGATTTTGTGCCTTTTTAAGGATTTACTCACATAGCAATGTGTTAGCATTTTTTAAAGCATATTTATCCCCAGGCTCTGTATTCTGGATGCCTTTCTTTCTGAACGATGTCAAGAGGTTCCAGTGTGATTTCACTTTTTAATCAGGCTGCAAGGACAGTTGGCCTCTGATAGGATTACGGGGTAGCTTTGTATCAGATATACTTCTGATTAGCAGCTACACAACTTGGCTTCCTAGAGCTTTGGTGTTTATCTCTTATTAGTTATTCTACTAGTTAGTCCCTCTACAATAACTATATTTTAATCATTTCTTTTTTTTTAAATAAATTTATTTATTTATTTATTTATTTTTGGCTGTGTTGGATCTTCGTTTCTGTGCGAGGGCTTTCTCTAGTTGCAGCAAGCGGGGGCCACTCTTCATCACGGTGCGTGGGCTTTTCACCGTTGCGGCCTCTCTTGTTGCGGAGCACAGGCTCCAAACGCGCAGGCTCAGTAGTTGTGGCTCATGAGCCTAGTTGCTCCATGGCACGTGGGATCTTCCCAGACCACGGCTCAAACCCGTGTCCCCTGCATTGGCAGGCAGATTCTCAACCACTGTGCCACCAGGGAAGCCCCTATTTTAATCATTTCTGACATTGGTATTGAAAATTGAAAAAAGATGTTTAGATTGAAATTTTTGTTGTTGATCAGATTTTGTATGTTTTAGTTTTCTCAGAAAGTGTTAGCTTGGAATAGTTAATATTTAGCTTCAAAATATTCAAGTATAAATAATTCATGTGATAGAAAAATGACCGTGGCTATTGAGTTTTAAGAGCAGTTAGCAATGAATCTCTAAATGCTGCATGTGAGGCAAATATATTTTCTGTGATGCAAGAACAGCCACTGTTCTAAGGAAGTACAAGAAAGAGACGCTTGGATTGTTGAGCTATAGAATATCGTCTTTGTATTAGATTAGTAGACTAAGTTGGCCTGCCAGTTACAGGCCCTATTAGTTCATCATTGCCTTGTATCTTTAATGAATGTTGCATTTTGCACACAAAGGCAGGAAAAGCAACCAGAATGCTGGCACTTTCTTTTAGTTTGTCTAGCGTAGAGTACTTTCCTAAACTTGTACTTTATGGTGCTGTAGCCACATCAGTCAATGAAGCGTGAAAAATTCAGCTGAGATGGAGTAACGATCAAAAGAAGGAAGTCATATCCTTTTATCCTTGCCAGAAAAATATGGTAAGGATATAGGCAGTTCAAAGAAGAGACAGTACAAATGGTTAAAAAACAGATGAAACATGTTAAAGTCACTCATAATAAGACAGGCAGATTAAATCATTTTTATCTACAAAATTAACTAGGACAAAAACATACTCCACAGTGGTGGTGAAGAATATATATATTAGCTGATGAAAGAAAATATCCACACAACCTTCAAGTGGACAGTTTGGCAGAAATTAATGTAATCTTGAAAATGTTCATACTTTTTGATAAAAGTATTATTTTTTAGAAACCTTCTCTAAAGGAAAAATATGGTTGATGATTTGTTCATAAACCTATATTAATAGACAACTATGTTACTCCCACATGATAGCATATTTTTCAGTCATTAAAATATTTTGGAATAATAAAGAATTGGAATATGCTCAGTATATAATGTTAAATAAGAAACAAAACATCAAATATACATCCTTACTATCTAAATCCTGTGAAAAATATATGTACATAGGAAAAAGTGTGGAAGAAAAGTAGAGAATGCTGCCAGGCTTATGTTTGTGTTTCGGATTATGAATTTCCTCCCACAACTGTGTGTTAACTTTTTGGTATAATAATGAAAATTGCATGTAAAAAGAAAAGTGAAAACTAAACTGAAGCAAATAAATAGCTGTTTTCCACCAAGAATATGTTGAATAGAAAAAAGAAGGAAGTAAAGTTAATTTTTGATGGAATTGTCCACAAAAATAGCTCATCAATTTAATAAAAAGGAAAATCAATCAGTTGGTCAGTTCTTTCAGAACAGTAAAACATTTTGTCAGTTGCCCCAGTGAATATATTCCTCAGTTGACTATATTGACTAGCTGTTTTGCAGTTGTATAGACGTGTTTTTCGAGAAAAAAAATATTGCTGAAAAATACTTAGTCGGTGAAACTTAATAACAGGGCACAGTGGGAGATCCTTAAAAATGAATCCTCTTGCCTCATCGAGATTGTATATTGTGATGCAGGTTGTATTGATTTACTGTAAATATCTGTGTGAAATTGTTTTTCTCTTCAAGTTAGCATATGTATTAAAATCTGTATATTATAAAAGTCAGAATGCACATTTGCAAAATAGCATTTTAATGAACAACCAAGCTAGTTAGACTATCATGTAGTTATTGGATCATTTTTAGATTTCCTTCTAGCATTACACAGGAATTCATTAACTAATTACATTCTCTCTATTTTCTATCCCGAGTGGGCATTTAAAAGAAATCTGGTCAGTTCAGTATTTCTCCTCTAAGCTGCTTGTAATGATGGTTCTGTGTTTGTGACATTTAGTGGAAATATATTATCCAGGTCTATACTCAGATATGACATATGTAAGTCCCCATAGTTAAGAAGAAGTGCACTCTTGTCTGCTCTAGCTTAAAGTGTTTGGCTTATTCACATAGTTTCTTTACAGTAACACTGACACTTATCTTTATGTGGAACAACCATTTTCAACATTAAAACAAGATGGAAAAATCAGGAATAATTAGTGGAAAGCTGTGACAAAGGGCGTCAATTCTAAAGCAGGTCATGCTGTATCATTGTCTGTGTATCTTCAGCTCTTGGTGTCTTCAGTCTTTACAAGCCCTGGTCATTGGCACTGTGTTGCCATGCTCTTATCCATTGTAAATATGTTGAAGGTCAAGAGCTCCAAATTATAGAATTTTAGAGGAAAAATAGATTTTAATAAAGACCTTCCATTTCCTTAATGAGGAATGAGAGGTACAAAGAATTTATGGAAATTGCCAAGGTCAGATGTACTTAGTGACAAAAGCAGAATTAGACCTTTGTTCTGTTGCCCTATTATCCATCATTTTCTTCTTCTTTGAGAGGCTGAAAATGAAGCCTCTCAATAGCATGGTGATTAACACCATGGAATATGGAGCCATACTTTCTTGATTTAAATTCTGGCCCTATTCCTTACTAGCTTTGTGACTTTGGGAAAATTACTTAACCTTGCTCAGTCCATCAGTTTCCTTATTTGTACGACAAGGGGGTAATTGTGAATATTAAGTGAGCGAATATATGTAAGGTGTATAAAATAGTACCTGGGAGAAATTAAGTGCTCTGTAAGTATATCTTAATATAAGTACCAAGAGGAAAAGCAATCTAGACAAAGAGGACACATTATCTCCTATGTATATATGTCATTTTTAATAATATTATATACAATGTTTGTTTTACTGGTGCCAATTTAACACAAAGGAAATATAGACAACATATCACGAGTTAACAAAGATTAACGAAGTTCATGTATGGTAACATAGTATCTTCAGCCTATATATTTTTTCACACATACCTTCTATTTTTTTTATTGCTTAGAAATACTTTTCAGTTGGGACTTTTTTTGAATTAATAGTTTTTAATATGCAGTTCTTTATAACAGAGAAAATGTTAAGTCTTACCAGAAAATGTGCAGAGAGACCATAAGGAAAAAAAATATTGAGCTATGTATAAAACTTGATAGTGCTTGTTTTTTTTTCCTTTATAAATAAACTTGACAATATTGTATTTTTAGTCTTTTGTCTTTCCCTTCAATATCCCTGAGAGATATTAGGTTTGAAGGCTATCTTTGTGCCTAATTAGAGGCCAAATGATCCCTCTATATTGACTTCTTTTTTAATGACCTCTATTTGCAGAGAATATCTTGGGGGGAAGTTTTAACTATTTCTCTTAGGGACTGTCCACACTTGAGAAAGATAGCCTCCAGCTTAACATTTTCTGTGCATGTTTGAAACGGTGTCCGCACCATCATGCAGGCTTCACATTCTTGAGCTATTTTCAGCTCTGGCTGCTTTTAAAACAGAACGGAGAGTGAAACAGCAGCTACAGAAGGATGAGCTGGATTGTGCACTTTCAAGTGTAGACCTGGCCTTAAAGAACAATCTGCTGAATGGCATTGAAAGGATAAGACCCAGAAGATATTATTTTCTCTATTTTAATGCTTTCTGAGTGCCTTGAAAGTGATACTTGACCTGTATAGCATAAATCCAAACCAGAACATTTTAGAAGAGTCATTTATATCTCAGCTTCTCAGGCTTCCATCGCATCCCCTGATAATGCATATCATCGTATGATTAGTTGGACTAAATGCTTCCTAGGGGGCAGTGTGAGTTGACATAGGTGGAGCTAGTTGATCTGAATGGCATATTCTAAATGAGGTGTCCTGCTTAATTGACTAAGAGTGGTTTCAGGGTGACCATTTTTTTTGCCCTTTTCTAACCCAGAATGACTTGAAGACAACTGGGTTCATTCTGTGGAGAGTGAATTTCTTGCTCTGCCCAAATATAGGTTTCTTGGCATTTTTTCCAAGTACCAGAGAGAAGAAAGAAAAATCAACTGTACAACTCATTTGCTAATGGTGACATGAACAGGCTGTCTCCATGGGAATAGAAGACTGAGTGAATGCAAGGAAGAAAAGGAAAAAAGAACTTTGGGATGGTGGAGAAATTTTCTTTTCCTACATCTTAAATGATTGTCCAATACATATACCTCAAGTAAGAACTCAAAGGAAAGGCTTATGTCAGGCTTCTTTTTGAAATAATAGTTTGCACAAAGGAGAACATGTGTTTTTTGTTTGTTTGTTTGTTTTTTGTGGTACGCGGGCCTCTCACTGTCGTGGCCTCTCTCGTTGTGGAGCACAGGCTCTGGACGCGCAGGCTCAGCGGCCATGGCTCACGGGCCCAGCCGCTCCACGGCATGTGGGATCTTCCCGGACCAGGGCACGAACCCGTGTCCCCTGCATCGGCAGGTGGACTCTCAACCACTGCGCCACCAGGGAAGCCCAGGAGAACGTGTTTTTTAAAAAAAGCACTGAGGGGGCTTCCCTGGTGGCGCAGTGGTTGAGAATCTGCCTGCTAATGCAGGGGACACGGGTTCGAGCCCTGGTCTGGGAGGATCCCACATGCCGCGGAGCAACTAGGCCCGTGAGCCACGACTGCTGAGCCTGCGCGTCTGGAGCCTGTGCTCCGCAGCGGGAGGCCGCGATAGTGAGAGGCCCGCGCGCCGCGATGAAGAGTGGCCCCTGCTTGCCACAACTAGAGAAAGCCCTCGCACAGAAACGAAGACGCAACACAGCAAAAATAAATAAATTAATTAATAAAAACTCCTACCCCCAACATCTTCTTTAAAAAAAAAAAAAAAAAAAAGCACTGAGTCATTAAGTTGAAAATAATATTAAATCAACTCATGAAAGTTGGGAATGGATTAGAGGTTAGGAGACATATGATTTATGCTGCCTCACCTCCATGTTTTTCCTATTTTAAAACAAATTCTGTTTTATTCTTGAATTTTTTTAAAAAACTCAAGACATAAAATTAACGTTATAGGTATTTCCATTTCCTCTGAATTTGGGAGTTGGTACCTGCTATTTTTCTTCTCACTTGTAAACCACAAAGATAACATAATTTTATGTTATATATGTGTGGTCTGCCATTCATCTATATCTGTTCATTGATAAAAATCTGCCACTCTTCTATGGTTCAGCCTATTTTCTGGTCCATATTAAAGCAATCAGTTTGGATGATTTTGAGCTCAGATGCCAGAAACTCCATCTCATACTGGCTTAAAGAATAGAACAATTATTACCTCACATAAAAATACATCTATAGGTAGAGTGGGTTCTCTGGTTTGAGTGATTTTGGTTTGAATATATCATCAAAGATTCAGATTTTTTCTGTCTCTTTTTCTCTGTCATCTTTGCAGTTTTGGTCTTGTCATCAGGATAGTTCCTCTAAGACAACTCCAGCAAAAGCTAAGACAGTGTGTTTTCTACTTAGGGTGTCTGTTTAGGGTGAGGGGGATGAGGTAGAAAGAGATAGAACATGGAGTATCTTTCAAGCCCTTAAAAGCCTTTCATTTTGTCTGATTGAATGCATCCTGGACCAAAATCAGTAATGGGGAATACCACAAGCTAAGTGCCTGGTGAATCAGCATCAGCATCTAGAGCTGGGAATGCAGTTGATACCTGAACAAAATGGAATTCTGTAGAAAAGAAGAAAGAAGAATTGGATGTTGGATAAGTAATAATCAGGGTCCACCTTAGTCAGAAGTCTTATGTATAAAACGATATAGACCACTTCATAGCCATTAGGATGATTATTATCAAAAATGGAATATAGAAAATATTGGCAAAGATTTAGAGAAATTGGAACCCTTGTACATTACTGATGGGAATGTAAAATGGGGCAGCTACTGTGGAAATGGTTTGGCAGTTTCTCAAAAAAAGTTAAACATAGAGTTAACATATGATCCAGCAATTTCACTCCTCACTATATACCTAAAAGAATTGAAATCAAGGACTTAAAACGATACTTGCATACCCATGTTCATAGTAGCATTGCTCATAATAGCTAAAAGGTGGAAATAATGTAAGTGTCTATCAACAGATGAATGGATAAACAAAATGTGGTATATAATGCAACGGGATATTATTCATCTATAAAAAGGATTGAAGTTCTGATACATGCTATATAACATGGATGAACTTTGAAAACATTATGCTAAGTGAAATATGCCTGACACAAAAGGACAAATGTTGTATGATTTGTTGCATAAATTATCTAGAATAGCAAATTCATAGAACAGAAAGTAGAATAAAGGTTACCAGGAGCTGGGGAAAGGGGAAAATGGAGAGTTGTTTAATGGGTATAGAGTTTTTGTTTGGGATGATGAAAAAATTCTGGAAGTAGTGGTGAGAGTTACACAACATTGTGAATGTGCTTATTAATGCCACCAAATTGTGCATGTATAAATGGTTAAAATGGTAAATTTTATGTTATGTATGTTTGACCATGCAAAAGAGGAACGCAGAATGAACTTGAGATCATGTATTGTCACTTTAAGAGCTTGTGAATAAGCTTCAAGAATCAAGAAATTAGTTTCTTCACTATTCTCCTTATCCCTGTACACCAAGATAAAGAGGAACCGAATTTGGAGTATTCATCTAATGTCAGCCACCAATATTTAGCACTAATTCCCAAAGACCAAACCTCAAACATTGTTGTTTATTCCCCATAAAAAACTTGGTTTCTTTAGCCATATAAGGTTGATGAGCTGACTGACTTCAGCCATTCCTGTAAAGCAAACGTTGTCACAGTGATAAGCTTCAGCAACAAACACAGGGCAAAAATAAGCTACGTCTTTCTGTGAGTTTCTAGTCTTAGTATTTATTCACAAATTTATTAGTCAACATACTGATAAGTTAGAAGTCCAGGTATTGAGGGAAATGCCAAATCTCTCCTTCTTGCTTTATTTTCTGAATGAAATAAAGAATGGGTACAGATATAAAATAGAGATGAAAGTAACAGCCTTACTGTTGGTTGTCATAAATATTTGGTTCTGTCATAAACTGGTACTCTGGTAAACTGTATGATACAGTGAGGCTTCTACCTAAAACCCAGGTGGCCTCTTAATGACTTTGGAACAGATCTGTGGGCAAGGCCAACTTTTCAGGGCTTAACCAATCTCTAAAAATCTGGAAGAGAGAGAGAATTTTGTTCTTTCTTTCTTCAGGATGGGGAGATCTTACCCAGGTATGCCTAAAAGGTGAAGAAAAATAATGAACTGCCTGTTACTTCTGAACACAGGCAGGTCAAACTGCTTTATGTTCTTGACCCTAGTGACACATGAGCAATGGCCTTTAACACATGAATCCCATCTACTAACTGAGTATGGTTTAATGATTGCCAAGGCTTGCCCCAGTCAAATTAGCTGTTACTCCTTCCTTGGGGAGGAAAATATTCCTTTTTACAGTCATGGAAAGGGCATGGAAAAAGTTCTTGATTGTCATCTAACAGATACAACTTGCACATTCATAAGGTTGTACAGACCACCATGTGTAGATCTTCCAAGTCTATTTGGCTAACAGGGCTCTCCATGCCACTCTTAATTTTCATACAGTGCTATTCTAAGAGTGAGGGTTCCAGGTGTCATTGACTTCAGGTTTTTTGTTTGTTTGTTTTTGTTTTTTGCTATATGCGGGCCTCTTACTGTTGTGGCCTCTCCCGTTGCGGAGCACAGGCTCCAGACGTGCAGGCTCAGCGGCCATGGCTCACGGGGCCAGCTGCTCCACGGCATGTGGGATCTTCCCAGACCAGGGCACGAACCCGTGTCCCCTGCATCGGCAGGCGGACTCTCAACCACTGCACCACCATGGAAGCCCTGACTTCAGTTTTATCTCCTTGACATTGATTGAGCTCAGTCTCCTAGTATTGTTTCTGAAATGACATTGGGGAATAGGCAGAAGGAAAAACAAACTGACATTCTGTGGTGCTAAATAAGAAATAACTAAGTGAATTTTTATTCTTTATATTGGATACAGGACATCTTTACCTGCCTCTGTTTTCAAACAATTTGTATGCAACAATTTCTAGCTATTATAATGCTTTCACTGAAGCTTATTCATATAGGACAATAACTTCTCCTGAAAGGTTCTCTCAGCTCAAACTTTTTTTTTTATTGCTTTGAAAACCAAATAAATGTATATTATAGGCTCTTAAAGCACTAAGGGAGGACAGGTATCTGGTTGATCCACTCATTTTAAAGGATTGGGCAGTTGATGCCTGTAGCTTGAGAGTTACTTGTAAGCCCAATGTCCCACGGCTGGTTAGTGGTAGAGCAAAGCTGGGGATGTGGTTTATTTGTCCCTTTTAGTTGGATTTAGTCAAATATTCAAATAAAAGACTATGACAAAACCATTATAGTGTAGAGCTATAATATGATAAGATCATACCCAACCATTGGTTTTCATGCCAGTATCATTCTATAAGATTTCTGGCAGGAATTATCCCAGACGGTGGATGCCCATTTGGCCAGGGCCTCAATTCACAGAAGGCCTGGAATCTAAAATTTAGATGCTTTGCCTTAATGTCCTCTGGGTAGCAAGCACAAGGATATTGTCTAATATTTTTAGGTTAAAAGTACTAATATGTTAATATATAAAATATTTTTAAAAACCTCTGTTTTGGCATTTTTTCAGTTTTTGATATATAAGGTATGTCAAAAATGGACATTGGGCCTCCCTGGTGGCGCAGTGGTTGAGAGTCCGCCTGCCGATGCAGGGGATACGGGTTCGTGCCCCGGTCTGGGAGGATCCCATATGCCGCGGAACGGCTGGGCCCGTGAGCCATGGCCGCTGGGCCTGCGCATCCGGAGCCTGTGCTCCGCAACGGGAGAGGCCACAACAGTGAGAGGCCCGCATACCGAAAAAAAAAAAAAAAATGGACATTGCTGGAGTCTCTCCGGAGGCCTGAGTGGTCTTTCCATGGCCGTGGGCCACACAGCCTGGAACGTGCTGCTCCCTCTCTGTCATTTGACAGCTCTCACTGTCAGAAATTCCAGCTGTCTGGATCCCAGCCTCTGAATCATAACAGGCTTTCAGAATCACTGAGGACTCCAGAATTACTGAACAAATCTAGAAATCATTACCTTGTTGGTAAAACAGAAGAAACAGAAATGGCAGAGAAGAGCACAGGTTGTGAGGATTAGAGAAGATTCTCTGGATGGTGTGCAGATTGGCTGTCGATATTTTTAAAGGACCTGTGAAACCCGAGAAGCATTCAAGGACAGGGATGAGGCACAAGCTACCGAGAAAAGAAAAGCAGAGGAGAAAAAGGAAGAGAGTGGGCGAGGAGGCGCAGCAGAAGTGGAGAAAGAGAACCACTGAGAGGGATAACAGAGTGGGCTTTCTGAGGAGAGAAAATCCAGAACCCCAGAAAATTCGTCATTTATACCCCAGGGTTCTGGGAAGGAATATCCTGTCCCTACATTGGGATTTGTGGATGGGGGAGGGGAGCAGGTACTGGAGGAGGAGTTCATTTGAACTTAAATCTCCAAGGTCAATCAAAAGCCATGGCAGGGGCTTCCCTTGTGGCACAGTGGTTGAGGGTCTGCCTGCCGATGCAGGGGACACGGGTTCGTGCCCCGGTCCAGGAAGATCCCACATGCCACGGAGCGGCTGGGCCCGTGAGCCATGGCTGCTGAGCCTGTGCGTCCGGAGCCTGTGCTCCGCAATGGGAGAGGCCACAACAGTGAGAGGCCTGCGTACCGCAAAAAAAAAAAAAAAAAAAAAGCCATGGCAGCCATCCCAATTCAGCACTTTATACAAGATAAACTTGACTGAAGTGTTGTAAGTTGTGTTTTGATACCATTGTAATCTATCAGGCAGGCTAAATTGATTGAAAGAGAAAAGATCCTCTTAAGTTACCTCAGGGAAGAAAAAAGCCACGTATGTTAGAGAAAAACGCGGAGTGGAAGTGAGTCTTCATAGCCCATGAGGCTCAAGTCATCTTTAAAGATGAATGTGTTTCTCCTCTGGCTCCTTTACCTCCCCACTTCCCCTCCTCTTCCCCTCCTCCCTCTCTCTCATCCACTCTGCCCCTCTCCACCCATCTAATTTACTCTCTGTTCACCACCAGGTGACTTCATCCTTCTCTTCTCTATCATTTCTGGTCCCTCCAAACTTTGGATTACACATGGCATTATGTCACCATTAACTCACTACCGACTGGCATCATTTCTTGTTGTTTCCCTTTATACCTTTTGAAAACGAAGAATCCAAATGGCTTAGCTCACCCTTTCAGAGCTACATAGGCTGTGTCAGACGCTAGACTGTGAGTCAGCTGGCCATTCATCTTGGTGCTGATTTTTGGGATACTCACCTGGGGGCAGGGTGAGTATGAATAGGGTCACAGTGGTATGAAATGTAGGTGCTTAGGCAAAGGAGACTGTGATTGCGATAAGGAATTATCCAGGAGAGATCCTTTGGCATCTCTGGTGTGGGTTTCAACTCCACAGTATCTTAAGACAATGGGCCCAAATGGGGTAGAACAGAGCTGAGTTGTACTGCTGTGGGATATAGCGGGTAACAGCAGACTCCAGACTTCACTTATAAAAGACAAGGCCAGACACATAAGAAAGTTGTGTTAGCTGTAAAAGAACAAACAAACGTTTGAAAGGTTGATGAATCACTACAACTCGTTCATCTCCCTTATACGGCATCAAATCTTAGAAAGGCAGCTGTTCACATTTTTGGGTGCCTGGTAAATCATCTCAAGCTGCTGAGGATTCAATATCATGCATACGACAAAATTAGGCAAGTCAACTGTGTGTTACATGAGTGGCTCATTACGCCTGATGTTCTGTTGCATTTGCAGCTGCATCTGCATCTCAGACACGTAACATTAACTGATGTTCATAATGATAACACTGAGTCATTAAGGAAATCTTGTATTGTGTCTGGTACAGTAGACTTGAGAAGTAAAGAGGTGCAGTGGAGAAGGAACTAAGACGTGTACCTGCTGAATTGCAGTAACAGAGCGAGGTGAGCTGCTTATGCTTCTGCCCTTAAGCAACAGAATTCCTGTGAGGCACACAGTTGTACGCATTTTACAACTGAGAAAACATGTTTAGAGAGGTAAAGTAAATTGTCCAAAGTCGCGTCGGGAGTCCAAATCCATTTCATTCCAGAACGTGCACTCTCCCTTCACGCTACAAATTTGTTCAATTTTGTTTTTAATAAGAAATTTTCAAGTTGCTATTTAAATAAATTACTCTTAGCTAGTCAACATTAGCCAGTCGATGACTCAGACTCAAAATATGCACAAAAGAAAGAAGAGATCTAACATTTGGGAATATGACCATGCATGCTGGTTTATTATCTTGAGTGCAGGGTATTATCATCTCCAAGTTATAAGTTGAGGAAATTGAAGTTCTTTGAGGCAAAGTGACTTGCCCAAGGCTATATATTTAGAAAGCTGTGGCTATAGTCTCTTTTGCAGGCTTCTCTTGCTCAACCCACTACTTAAATGTTAGTTTTCTTAAGTTTAATTCTGACCTCAGCTCTTTCTCCTTTTTCTCCTGTATACTTTTGCAGTGTAGTTTCAGATGTAGTAAGTCGGAAATTTATAACTTTAGATTCCGTCTCTCTCAAATTCCCTACCTAACTTAGATACTTCATATCCCATGGGCTGCTCAGACTCAAAACGTGTAGTTTGTTATTTTCCATAGTCCCCTATAGGTGCCTCCCACCCTATGTTCTTGTCTCAGTGAATGGCCCCAATTTACTAAGCAAGAAATCTTTGTGTCATCCTGCTTGAGTCAGTTAATGCTGACTGATGACCTCCTTCATCTCCTTCATCCTTTTCTTGTTTTAATTTGAATTATAGTTAATTTACAATATTATTATTAGTTTCAGATGTGCAACAGTGATTCAGTATTTCCTCCTTCCGCTTCTTATGCCATTTCCTTAGTTTATGCCAGTTCTAAATGGTTGCAGTAGCCTTATTAGTCAGTCTTTCTCAGTGCCTTTAGAGCGGTATTTTATTTGAATAATTTTGATCATGTTGCTTTCTTGCTCACTAGTTCTTCAGTGGCTCCCCATTGCCCAAAGGATAGCCTATATACTTCTTTGCATAGTACACATAACCCTTCATGACCTGGCCTCTGTATGCCTTTCTAATCTTACCACCGGCCACTCACTCCCACCTTCATGCTGATATAGTAAATTTGAAATACTTATGGTTCCCCAGACATGCCTGATATTGTTGCAGTTTTCCGACTTTTCCTATGATGTTCCCTGGACCTGCTAGTTCACCTATTTATCAAGCTCCCTCTCAAATGCTATTTGAATTTTAAGTTTTTCCTTTTTTTTTTCAGGGCTGCTACTACTCTTCATTCACACTTCCAGTACAGCAGGTGTCTTCATGTGCTATCATTACACATGGACCTTTTCACCTTCCACTGATAATCTTGAACTGAGAAGTGGGCATTCTGCTCTTTGCCATTGGCATCCTTTCTGATGGATCAGGCATCTGTTCTGACTGGTCAGTGCTCATGCCATACAGTTGTTAAATGTTTTTAATATCAACTTCAGCTTACTACCAAGCAGTGTGTGGCAGAGAGAAGGTGCTCAAAAATACCTGTTGATTCTCAAATTATGAAAGACTGAATGACTGAGTTACAGCTGGCTTCACAGCTGCATTTCACCCTCTTATTCTTACTGTGTCTGGTCTTACTGCACTGAGCCAGATGGGTCCCTCCAACATTTCCAGCTGGGCTGGTTCTGTACTTTAGCAAAACAAAAACCAAATATATCTCAGGACAAACTCTCACTTACTTGAAGAAAACTTGCCTGTCTCACTGAGGCTTCATTCTTAACAAACCAATATCCACACAATATTTAATTCTCAAATAGCTTTAAGACCTCATACTGCCCAGAGATTGTCCTCTAATCATCTAAATTTCCACTGACAGCACAGGAATGAGAACTAAGAATAGTAAATCACTGGAGGATGGAGTGAGATGGTTGGCTCCTGTGATTTTGGAAGGGCATTGGCTGATATCGATGCAGGCTTGATGTCACTGGCTCCCTTCACAACCATATCACATTGAACTTGTGATCACTTACAGCCCAGGGTTTGATTTTATATTTGTACATGAGCTGCTACTGAGTTAGATAATTCTACTCCACTGATTTTTAAAATGTAAGTGAGGGGCTTTAATTATGGCCCTGCCCATCATTAAAAAATTTATGCTTCTCATGATCTCATCCTGCATACACCTTTGTTCTCCATCCTGGTTTGGGATTGTCTGCAGTTTGACAAGTGTGCCTTCTCTATCTTTCTTACAAATCACAGATGAAAATACATAAACAACAGAGTAAGTCACAGAACCCTATGTTACACCACTTTCCCTCCAACTTCAGATTGATTCATTAATCATTGTTTGCATGCAAAATGTTTGGGTATAGATCCCTGACTCATGGGGTGTTTTTACTTCCCCCATCTCATTCCTCTGCCTTGTCCACAAGATATAATTAGAGACTTAATTAAATGCTTTGCTAAAATTAATGAGCACCACGTCTGCAAGTTTACTTAATCTATAATTACCTGCTCTTATTAGATATTCATCATCATTGTCCTCATTGTCATCATCTGTCTTCTGAAGTCAACTTACATATGTAAACCTCAGTCTTAGTTGTTAGCTGGGCCCCCATCCTACATCTCAGAGTTATTTTTAACTTTGATTAACCTCTAATTCTGTGGCCTGGAACGTCCAGTTTCTCCCCGGGCTTTCTCCTGAGGCCCAGAAGGGCTCACTCGTATGACCTTTGCCTCTGTCTCTCTCAGCTGCCTTCATAAACTCAGATGCAGATTGAAGACCTGATTTCATATATAGTCCACTCAGACTGAACCTCCTGAAAGTTTTCTGGTCCCATAAAGATCTTTGTGCACAGAGGTGGGTCAAATTACTTATTGTGTTGTCTTCTGGCATAGTGTTGGTGTTGGCACTTGCTCCCCACCTTCTTTCTCATAATTGCCCAGGGCTTCAATTTCTTCTGCTTCCACTCTGCCTGGCAATTCATCTCTCTCTGGTTACCACCCATAATGTGGATTGCCAAATACTCTGAAGTCTTTAGTGAACAAAAGCCTTGCTATTTACACTCTCTATGGAGAATGGGTGTTTTATGTGTATATATATGTATAAATAAAATCTTTGTTGCATATATATTAATTCATTTAATTTGTGAAGAAAATCTGTGAGATAGGTATTGGTCACATTTTGCATGACTAGATTCATGACTACATAAGTTGGCTTTTCTCATGATTCATGAGGCTGAAATTTGAGTCTGGGCTTGTGACTCAGAGGCACTTATGTAAGCTGTTGAATTAGCCCATCTCTTATCTTGAGTGCAGATTTCTTTTCTTCATTTATCCTTCTTTCCTTCCCTCTTTTCTTTGTCTTTTACCCTTTCCTTTTTCACTCTGATGTTCTCCTTTCTCCCCTTTCTCTTCTTCCCTCTCCTCAGTACCAGGTTGGATATCCAGGAAAGAGGCCCCAGCCTGGGTTTAACCATTACAGGTCAAACCCCAAAATTGGAAATCAGAACATATGTTCTCTCACTTTTATTTCATATACCTTCCAACAAATTTTGTGTAATGGAAAAAAGTGTTCCTGGTCTCCCCAGATCAATTTCTCCTTAAAAAAAAAATTCAGCCAAGTATTAGTGATGAGGAAAAGAATCTCCTCTATAGTCGGTTAATCCTCTGAACCTCTCACTCCTTCAGGTTTAGTTTTTGACATGAAAAATGAGGAAATGAAGCAATATGGAGAATACTTTCTCTAGAAAGTTTGCTGTTTTTAAAGGCTTTGGCTTCTTGCCTAATCATGTTTTCATGTCAGAAACTCACCATTCTGTAGTTTCTCTCTTTGCAATACATCTAAAACAAATCTTAGTCCCTAAGCAAATGGATGCCTTAGACTAGTAGGGAACAGCAAAAGGAAAAACATTAGTAATATTTAAAATGGCCTACTCAAGTAAAAGATTGAATATATTTATAATTTGTAGTTTTACATTTGATTTGAGAATTTCTTTGAGAAGATGGAGGAAAATAGCAGCTGAGGGGTCAAAGTTTTGATCTAACAAGTGTTAATATTATATTGTCGTCTGGTCCATCATCTCCTTGATTGTCTTCATTTTAAAATCATGTCTTTTATGTTAATATTATTAGCCTTAGTAGTTTTCATAAGTCTCAGTTCATTTTGAGCTGTAATCTAAAATTCTTATAAAGTTTCTGATTTTATTTATGTTCCTTCTTTTGTGCTCCTACCTCTTTGTAGTCATATTTTCAGAGTGAGCTTATTAGAAAGCAGCCAGTGAAATAGGATTATTTTTTTTTAGCTATTTCACTTTTTTTCTCCTTAGGATTATTTTCAACTAAACATCTGTATTTGCAGTTTTAGAAACACTTTATTTATTTTAAAACCTCACATGGTGGGATTCAATTTAATATTTCTTGATGTTTTTTGAAATATTTCATAAATTCTAAAATAAGTGGTTCAGTGTACCAGGCATTCCTTTGTTTTAGTTTGTTTCTTCCCAATTTCAATAGGAGATATTCTTATTATTCTGAGATTCCTTTCATTGCCACAAAAATATTTCCTTATGGGTCAGAAGTAAATTTATAGTAGACATTTCCTTTCCTGCTGCCTGTACATATCAGTCATTTTTCTGTAAAATGAAAATTCATTGAATGTGAAACTTTGAAACATCACACAATTCTCTTTGTGTGTTGCGGGCATATTTTGTGTCTTAGAATGGAGACTTTTGTTCATTCCCATATTATAAACGATGAAGTAGGATTATAACTGGTCTAAAGCAAGAGTTTCCAAGAGACAACTGATTAATAATTTTAGAGAATTGAGAAAAAGGGAGGTTAAATTGATCTTTACTGGGACATAATCCTTTCTTTACCCTGAGAAATGAAGACTTTAGGTAAGGAAGCTGATACTAGTTTTCTTGATATAGTCTTAATTACGTTAAATGAAATTTTGTTTTAGTTGGTTGTTAGATAAATTTTAGGAAGATTAAAAACTTGTATAGAATTATTGGTGCCTCTGTAGAAGCACAACCTCACATTTATGGTCTGGAAATGTAAAAGGGTGGTGAGTAATTTAAATACTGAAGGACACAATTTATCAAATGGTAAGTCAGGTGCAAAAATGGCCTTGTAAAAAGATGACTCTGTTAAAGGAGGAAGTAAGCCATTTAGTGAAGCCACTATAGGTGCACTTGTGTGCAAGTAGATAATACTACACAAAACAGCCTTACTTGGATTTAGATGAATTTGTTAGTGGACATGAGTGGGCCCTTAGGAATGGAAGTTTTTGTGCCTCTGTACATGAGAAGTTGGTACTAGCCAATATAACCAAAGTAAAACAGGCCACACACACAGAAAAATCTTTCATTTTCTTTTGCTTTAAAAGAGTAATTCCTGCATCTAGAAAGAGATAGGCGGTTCAACTACTTCAATATATACATTGTTGATATTACTATGTTGCATTACTATTTTCATATAAATGTCATTCTGAAAAGTTTGACCTCCCTAATATTGATATTGAAATGGCACTATTTCCAGTCATGAAATGAATTCTAATTAAACATTAGTACAAAATCTGGAAGATCAGGAAGTTTTTAGTGCCATGTTGAATCTTATGATTGCAGAATTAACTCAACAACCCTGTTTGGGGATAATACATTCCAAAATGAGATTTAAAGAAGCATCACTTTATTCAAAGGGGTTATATCTGCTTCATATGCATCCTTCAGTCGTATTCAGGAAACAGCTGTCAAATAAATTATAAAAATACATGATAAAAAAACCCAACTCATCTTTTTAATCGATTTGAATCTAGCTTTATCTAGGCAGCATAATGTTCTTCACTGATAGTAGGGTGAATAAACTCTGTGCAGTTACTTAGCAATTCACCATGACGTAAAAAATATACAGAGCCTTCATCTATTACTAATAAAGTCTAATGTCCAAAGTGGCAAATTATTGGTAGGAGCTGTTGAAGATCAACTGATAATTAGTTATACTGCTTTGTTCAAATTTAATTTCAGGAAACAAAGGAGGAGACTTGATTACTGGTAGTAACAGCAATGACTTATGGGAAATTGCAACTGAATAATTTATTGATTCATAGTGACAAAGTTATTATCCTCTGATGGCTGTTCGAACAGCTAATGTGAAACAATGCAACTGATGTCCCTTAGGAAACCCCTGCCATATTAGCTCTTTCTTAATTGTTGCTTTTATTCCTTGTAGCTGAAATTGGAACACAGATGGAAAAGTCATGAATCCAAACTATCTTTTGCAGCTGGAGAAAGCGCTTTTCAGTTTTAAATGCCCTCTGAAATAAGAGGGTATAGAGTAGTTACCTGAAGAAATAGTAAATAGTAAATGATGAAAAATATCAAGGTTCCTCAATCTGATGATATGCTTTTGTAATATTCAACATCAAAGGTTAGCACAGCCTCTTCTCTATGGAAGTACTTGAGAGTGGCCCATAGTATTTCTGTCTACCACAGAAAAAGAGAGAAAGTTGACTCTGGCAGCAATCATTGTCATTTATTTATCTATTTTTCAAACTTAGCCCTGTCTCTCACTTCATAGCAATTGGCTAGGATTCTCTTGAATTTTGTTCTGCGTACCATGAACTGTCAGGAATACAGTAAGGTTTCAGGATAGGATTCATAAGGTACACCTAATTTTCTTGATATATCAGATACTGGAAATATGCAGAGGATATAATCAAAGTGTTGTAATGTCATTTACCTATTTAATTTAAACATGGTTAATAAACACTAATTTAGTTGCATTCTGTCAGTGTGATAACTCATGCATTGAAAGTTGTCAACTGGTGATTTTCACGTTAAACTGTACAAAGCTATTCCAATCCATTATATGGAATTTTCTATGAAGACAACAAGAAACAATCAATTAAATGTGTCTGATCTAGGAACTGAACATTGACAACTTTTGTTTTCTCACAGATTTGGTCCATAATGGCAGTTTGTCAAAATGTCAGCAGTTTATCAGGGTGCAGTGGCAAGTTATCTTTGTATTCCTGTCATCTTCAAATTAATCAAGTGTTTATTATCTGCCCATTTTGTATACAGAACTTGACCATTGTCATAAGCATAGTGAAATAGACTTACTTAGTAGGTCCAGTTGGTTGTTTCTCAGATTACGCTCCTCACACAGTTGCAGTGTTCAGCCTTGCTTTAATGATTTCTCACCATGCATAAGTACATCTTAAATGTGACACTGGACATTTTTCTCCAAAAGAGTTATATATGGGAGTGTATGGGGAAGAGTTTGTAATTAAGTAGTTAATAGGTTTTTCACTCAGTGAACATGTTCATAAATTTGATATGCATTTGTTTTGACATCTCAGAAATGACATGCTAAATGACTTCTCTTGGTTGTTAATTAGCAAGACTCCATCTAAAATTTTCATTTAATTTTTTCTCCCCCTCACTTGGATGTAAGCCTAACTGACTGAACTGGAAACAAGAATGAGTGAACACGTCATTGGGGGCAACTGGGTTTGACCCGTTTTGGGGGTGTGTCCTGTAAATGTTAATCCATCTGGGCTCAAATAACAGGTAGTTCTACTTTTTCAGATAGCAATAGTCATGAAATTAATCATATTATTTATATATTTATGAGTAATAACTTAAGAGGCTAATTAATATTTTATAACTTCAAAAACCCAGAAATGGGAAAAATTGCCAGGAAAATGCATCCATTCCTTTTCTGAGAAATGTTTGGGTTCCTATCAATAATGGGGAGAGTCCGAGATTTTATCCTACCTTCACACCAGCAAATGAGCCTGCAGGACTTTCATGGCAGATGCTGGCAGGAGACACAGTACTCCTGGTTCAGAGACAAAGACTTTATTACTAGTAGCACAGCAAGCAGCATGAACTTCATTATCCACCCAAATACTTTGGGGATAACATGGATGGACACACCCAGGACACACAGTTGGTTTGTGTCACAGCTGAGGAATCTTGAGTTTAGGAAATCTGAATCTTTTATAATGAATACTAAGCAAATCTGCATGAACTTTGTTATGGAGAGTGCTATTATATTGATTATACTGGATGGTAGACAAACCTGCCTTCTCTTCCTATGGGAGACACTAACTCTATCTTCTCAAGCTGTTTACTGTGGGGCAGTTAGTATCTCTGCTCTCAGTATATACAGAAATGAGACCCATAGAGATCTAGCGCCTAATGTACCTTTTATGTGCTAGGGATTGTGCGTGTTTATGGTAAGAGGATGACCAGGACAGAAAAGACTCTTGATGAGCTTGCATATCTGACTCAGATAAAATAAAGTGAGTAAAAAAAATAAATAAATAAAAAGTAAAGTGAGTATATGGAAAACAACACCAGTAGAGATGAATGTGAGCCATTTCTACCAATAAAAATTTCTAAATAGTTTAACCAAGACAAGAATATCTTTAACCCCAGATTGAATTAATAGGTACTGTCATCCCATCAAGTTTGAGTGCTATTAATCTTTGACTACATGTTTGAATATATATTTTGATCTCATATTGTTAGTTTAACATGTATATCATATATATACCAAACTAAGATTGTTTTGGAATTGTTTTCTGCTTTTTCAAACAATATAATTTTTTTCTTGTCAAATTCCTGACATTCCTGGTTGTGATTTTCCTTTAACTGTCTATTTTAAAACTAAAAGTTTTGAAATTCACAGCCTATTATGAAAAAGAATCAGTCTAAATTATTTCTTGAATTATATAGTAATAAATTTATCTGTGTAAAATTTCCCTTCATCTAATTTTTTCTAGATTACTTAAAAAATTTGTTTGGTCTTCCATACTTTTGCATAATTGTTTAATGACTTTGATAAACTATATTCTAGTGAAATTATCCACCTTAATTATCACCACTTTCTAAACACAAGTTTAAAAGCTTACCTTTACCTAAAATATATTCATTACCACATTCTTTTAACTTCACTAGACTTGTCTCACTTCCCAGAGTGTCTGTTTGTGTTAAATGAGGTTTTATATTCAAATTTGATATATGCCCTTTGGTATATTATTATGGAAATTTTTATCTGATGGTAAGATTTTGCATCAAACTACTTTATAATAATTTCTCATTTACTCAAAATTATTGAATAGTAAAGTATTCAGGCTTAATAAATATTCTAGTGAAATGAAAATTATTGGCAGATAGCACAATACAACATTTACAATACATTCATAAATTTTCAAAGGACTCAAAGACAAGTATGTTTTAAACTAAAGTTTTGATTTGATCTTTCTTTTTCATTGCATCTAGTCTCTTATTATGAAGAATAGTAATTTCTAAATAGTTGTGAAGATGTAAAATATTTGAGCAAATCTTCACTGACTAGTATTTCATTTACTGTTTGCTTATTTCTACTATTAATATGGTTACCGTCATGTTTTACTTTTAAAAGCTAAAATACAAAATTCTTAGGAAGAAATACTGGTTACTTCTGTATTTAGTAGCATTTCAAATGAATAAACATTTTAGTGAACCAGGTTTTCCTGTATATAAATATTTCAAATAGATCTAAAGTTAATAAAAATGTGTAATGTCATAGAACTAGAAGAGACCTTGGCAACGGTCTATCCCAACAACTTTATTTTACAAGTGAGAAAATGGGGGCCCACATAGGTTAACAAATTGACGAGTGGTTTCCCAGATTTTTATTTAAAGTGCTGAGACTAGAACCATCTGACAGTTCATTGCTCTTTCATAACCTTATTACACTGATTCTAATATGATGTTAATTGTAAGATGTATTATCATTTCACATATCACTAAGAAAAAAAGAAAGCTTTCAATAAAATTATGGCAGTTTTATTAATGAGAGTTCCACCCAACTCATGGATCCATCACATTTGTCCCTCATTGCTTTGAAACATTTTTATATCTATTCTGAAAGATTGGGCAAATTTGTCTTTCCTTCAGCTGCACAGAATGGCCTGTGAGGCCACCGTTTTGCACAGCTATCAGCAACAAACTATAACACGGCTTCATGTAACTGTGGATATCTTTCTTTCTTATGTTTCACAGAGCAAAGAAAATCAGTAATTGGGTCATCCTTCCAATGAAGAATATTTTGCTAAAACCAAATTTATTTCCTGTCCTTTGTTGCCATGCAACAGTGTAAACAATAAATATTTGTTTCAGTGATGAATTGTACTGTAAACATTTTGAAGATATTTTAAACAGCAGTTAAACTCAACCCATATTTTACCAACAAGGCACATGGCTCAGTCAAGAAAACAGTTTGCTTAGCTATGATGAAGAGCAGGTGATTGCAACTATGTAATGTCCCTTGTGTTTGTCTTCCCAGCATTTAAAATATCATATCAATTTTCAAAGGCATCTTGATTTCAAAGATGTTAAATGTTAAAAAAAAAGTAAAAATCTGAGTCTCAGAATTGATAAAATGTGATACCTCCTTAAGATTTGCTAGAAATATACTTTAGAATATTTTCCTCTTGAATAATATTTTTACAGAATTCTGTGATTCTTATACTTTGTCAAATCTGATAGGTTGCTTAGTAAATGCTTCTTAACATACAAAGTTCTAACTTTGTGTTTGGTAGGGTGCTCTGATCTTAGAAAATTTATTTGCATATGATGAATGTCATAAATGACTGTGAATTTTAAAAATTGAGTGTGGTTTATTCTTCATTATTTTTCAAAACTGAAATATATTTTAAAAGAACATGATTTCAGATGGGCTTCCCTGGTGGCCCAGTGGTTGAGAGTCGGCCTGCTGATGCAGGGGACATGGGTCCGTGCCCCGGTCCGGGAAGATCCCACATGCCACGGAGTGGCTGGGCCCGTGAGCCATAGCCGCTGAGCCTGCACGTCTGGAGCCTGTGGTCCGGAATGAGACAGGCCACAACAGTGAGAGGCCCGCGTACCGCCAAAAAAAAAAAAAAAAAAAAGAACATGATTTCAGAATCATTAAACCACTCAAAGCTGTTCCCACTTTATATACTGTTTATCTGAATTATGTTATTGAATATTCAGTTATAAAGAGTTTGATTGGGTGCTTTTTTTTTTTTTTGGAAAAAAAATACCTTGGTTGGAATGTACTGAGTCTATATAGAGGACAGGAATTTAACTTCAAATAAGTTTTCGGAGTGTTTCTAGCTCACCAAGTCATAATTACTATTTTGACAGTTATGTCTCATAGACATTTATTTTAATTGCAGATGTTGGCAATTTATTTTGGCATGACAGTCTTTGCCATTGTTATGTTGCCGAATTATGCTTACAGAAACTATGTCAGAAATTCAACATGTGGAGAACAGTAATTAACCTGAAACATCAATTAGCTTTTGTGAATACAGATGTCCTATGAATACACTCTAGTTGTTGTTTTTTTTCTTTTTTAATTAAGTAAAATCTCACTAATCCTGACTGTATCTCCTCACCTCCTATTTCTACCCTGTCACTATGTCTTCTTGATTTCCTTCCTAAATATGTTTTGGACCGGTCCTCTTTAATTTCCACCATTACTACCCTCATATATCTTTCTACCCTACCTAGCTGTTCCTGGCCAGTTCCCTCAGCTTGCACAAGTGCCTTCAAACAGTGCCTCAGTGACCACCCAGACCAGATTAGGTCTCCTTTATGTGTTCCAACAGAAACTTGAACTTGTGCTACATCATTCACTTCACTTCATATGTTCAGAGTGCAAACATATTTATCTTTATTTTAATAGGATGTCTGTGCTGGTCTACAGTGAGCTTCACAAGGGTAGGGATTCTATTTACCACACTATTCTCAGGCACTGGGACAGCAATTGGCAGAGAATAAGTGTGTGATGGTTACTTGTTAAAAAAATGAATAACTCTACTACAGTGAATGGATGATTATTTAATCTGGGCTAAAGTGAAGGTGACTTTTAAAAGAAAATTTCACCATGACCAATACAGTAGTTCTTTTAAATGGCCTTTGAGGAGTTTAACTACAGATAGTTTGGAAATGCTTTTAATTAAAAATGTATCTTATCATTTGTGAGTCAGAAACCTTATATATTTGGTTAGGTACTGCCACTTCCTGGCTCTGTTAAGTTGAACAATTAATTAGCTTTCTGAGTCTGCTTCCTGCTCTCCCTGCTCTAAATATTTCTCTGGTTTGTTATAAAGAGAGAGCAGGTGGGGGTAGGATGTGAACAATAATGCACTGTTTATAAGGTTTAACTATTTAAGTATGCCAAGCAGATTCGCTGGCAGCCATTGATTTGATTTTTACAATGTCCTTGCAAATAATTTACAAAACGCCTTTAAAATGTTATGCACTTCCGATTTTCCACTAATTAAAACTGAATTCCTTAGGATATATATTTGTTTCATTAACCATCATTTGTTTTGAGGACAGTACATTCAATGTATGCTCTTAAATTTGTAAGTTTTAGCTCACCTGAAGAAGAGCTCATAATGAATATAAAATAACTTTCAAGTTGAGGCTATTTTCTGCTGTCATTTAAAATCCTTATTAAACCTTTCCGCCCTTTCTTGCAGCTAAAGGGTAGTCAAGTAGATTACAGAGAACATTATTAAACTTAGTACGGTGACTATTTTAATAATATAGAAATGTATGCAGCCCAAATGTTGATTAGGCTTTTATCTAGATTGCTATGTTTGTATCTTGTATACATAGGTACCACGTTATATGCATATTTTTATAAACATGTTAAGTATAAGAGATAAGTATATAGTTTTCTTTTAAAACTTTAAACACTTTTGAAAACCTTTTGACTCTGTCCATGCCATGCTATGCCTTTATCTCATATGCAGATTTAGAAAAGACGTGTTTGGAGTGCAATGGTCAAACCCCTACCTATTTGGTTAATTAATCTTTATCTTTATCATTTTATAGTAATAGTTTACAGCAATAAGCACCGTCTTACATCTGTATTGCAGTGAAATACTTATATATCTCCCTCCAAGAGCATATTTTCCCAACAGAGCATCAAATGTTTGGTAGACAGTTTTCAGTCAATTCATTCTGTGTTTTGGATTAAGTTTATAGTTTAAGTTATGTAATAGTAAATTACATACTAAGTAAGATTAACCATGCGTTTTACCTCCCGGAAGACCTAGAATCATTAGAGCTCAGCGACTCCCTTCCCCAAAATATAGGGAATTCTATTTTCTTGCTTAGTAAACCAACTCTCATATTTTACCTCTAATTATGATAACTAATTAAGGGCTTTTTGTTGCTGAAATGAATAATCTTTTTCCTGTGTCAAAGATATTCTTGAAAGAAATATAGGCCTAATGATTGGAATTCAGATATAACATGTACTTTGTAATACATATTAGTTTATATTTTTTGAGACTTGTATGTATGTAATAATATAATTTATGTCACATGTTAGTAAATCCTAGCATTTAATCCTGAATCCACTTCAGTTTGAGTTGAGTTACCAACATGTTTCCAGCCGAAATTTTGTTTGAACTGTATTTTCTTTACTCTGAACAGGATACATTTTTGCTTTTTGTTAAGGTCTTGAGTTCAGATTTGTCTCTTTTAACTTGTGTTTGCTTTTGCATGCCTCTCTTGCAAATTTCTTTTTTTTTTCTTTTTTGCTTTATAACAAATTTAATCAGTTATACATATACATATGTTCCCATATCCCCTCCCTTTTGCGTCTCCCTCCCACCCTCCCTATCCCACCCCTCCAGGCGGTCACAAAGCACCGAGCTGATCTCCCTGTGCTATGCGGCTGCTTCCCACTAGCTATCTACCTTACGTTTGGTAGTGTATATATGTCCATGCCGCTCTTTCGCTTTGTCACAGCTTACCCTTCCCCCTCCCCATATACTCAAGTCCATTCTCTAGTAGGTCTGTGTCTTTATTCCTGTCTTACCCCTATGTTCTTCATGACATTTTTTTTTCTTAAATTCCATATATATGTGTCAGCATACAGTATATGTCTTTCTCTTTCTGACTTACTTCACTCTGTATGACAGACTCTAGGTCCATCCACCTCATTACAAATAGCTCAATTTCATTTCTTTTTATGGCTGAGTAATATTCCATTGTATATATGTGCCACATCTTCTTTACCCATTCATCTGATGATGGACACTTAGGTTGTTTCCATCTCCGGGCTATTGTAAATAGGGCTGCTATGAACATTTTGGTACATGTCTCTTTTTGAATTATGGTTTTCTCAGGGTATATGCCCAGTAGTGGGATTGCTGGGTCATATGGTAGTTCTATTTGTAGTTTTTTAAGGAACCTCCATACCGTTCTCCATAGTGGCTGTACCAATTCACATTCCCACCAGCAGTGCAAGAGTGTTCCTTTTTTTCCACACACTCTCCAGCATTTATTGTTTCTAGATTTTTTGATGATGGCCATTCTGACTGGTGTGAGATGATATCTCATTGTAGTTTTGATTTGCATTTCTCTAATGAGCAAAGATGTTGAGCATCCTTTCATGTGTTTGTTGGCAGTCTGTATATCTTCTGTGGAGAAATGTCTATTTAGGTCTTCTGCCCATTTTTGGATTGGGTTGTTTGTTTTTTTGTTATTGAGCTGCATGAGCTGCTTATAAATTTTGGAGATTAATCCTTTGTCAGTTGCTTCATTTACAAATATTTTCTCCCATTCTGAGGGTTGTCTTTTGGTCTTGTTTATGGTTTCCTTTGCTGTGCAAAAGCTTTGAAGTTTCATTAGGTCCCATGTGTTTATTTTTGTCTTTATTTCCATTTCTCTAGGAGGTGGGTCCAAAAGGATCTTGCTGTGATTTATGTCATAGAGTGTTCTGCCTATGTTTTCCTCTAAGAGTTTGATAGTGTCTGGCCTTACATTTAGGTCTTTAATCCATTTTGAGCTTATTTTTGTGTATGGTGTTAGGGAGTGATCTAATCTCATACTTTTACATGTCCCTATCCAGTTTTCCCAGCACCACTTATTGAAGAGACTGTCCTTTCTCCACTGTACATTCCTGCCTCCTTTATCAAAGATAAGGTGACCATATGTCCGTGGGTTTATCTCTGGGCTTTCTATCCTGTTCCATTGATCTATCTTTCTGTTTTTGTGCCAGTACCATACTGTCTTGATTACTGTAGCTTTGTAGTATAGTCTGAAGTCAGGGAGCCTGATTCCTCCAGCTCCATTTTTCGTTCTCAAGATTGCTTTGGCTATTCGGGGTCTTTTGTGTTTCCATACAAATTGTGAAATTTTTTGCTCTAGTTCTGTGAAAAATGCCAGTGGTAGTTTGATAGGGATTGCATTGAATCTGTAGATTACTTTGGGTAGTAGAGTCATTTTCACAATGTTGATTCTTCCAATCCAAGAACATGGTACATCTCTCCATCTATTTGTATCATCTTTAATTTCTTTCATCAGTGTCTTATAATTTTCTGCATACAGGTCTTTTGTCTCCTTAGGTAGGTTTATTCCTAGATATTTTATTCTTTTTGTTGCAATGGTAAATGGGAGGGTTTTCTTGATTTCATTTTCAGATTTTTCATCATTAGTATATAGGAATGCCAGAGATTTCTGTGCATTAATTTTGTATCCTGCAACTTTACCAAATTCATTGTTTAGCTCTATTAGTTTCCTGGTAGCATCTTTAGGATTCTCTATGTATAGTATCATGTCATCTGCAAACAGTGACAGCTTTACTTCTTTTCCGATTTGGACTCCTTTTATTTCCTTTTCTTCTCTGATTGCTGTGGCTAAAACTTCCAAAACTATGTTGAATAAGAGTGGTGAGAGTGGGCAACCTTGTCTTGTTCCTGATTTTAGTGGAAATGGTTTCAGTTTTTCACCATTGAGGACGATGCTGGCTGTGGGTTTGTCATATATGGCCTTTATTATGTTGAAGAAAGTTCCCTCTATGCCTACTTTCTGCAGGGTTTTTATCATAAATGGGTGTTGAATTTTGTCGAAAGCTTTCTCTGAATCTATTGAGATGACCATATGGTTTTTCTCCTTCAATTTGTTAATATGGTGTATCATGTTGATTGATTTGCATATATTGAAGAATTCTTGCATTCCTGGAATAAACCCCACTTGATCATGGGGTATGATCCTTTTAATGTGCTGTTGGATTCTGTTTGCTAGGATTTTGTTGAGGATTTTTGCATCTATGTTCATCAGTGATATTGGCCTGTAGTTTTCTTTCTTTGTGACATCCTTGTCTGGTTTTGGTATCAAGGTGATGGTGGCCTCGTAGAATGAGTTTGGGAGTGTTCCTCCCTCTGCTATATTTTGGAAGAGTTTGAGAAGGATAGGTGTTAGCTCTTCTCTAAATGTTTGATAGAATTCGCCTGTGAAGCCATCTGGTTCTGGGCTTTTGTTTGTTGGAAGATTTTTTATCACAGTTTCAATTTCAGTGCTTGTGATTGGTCTGTTCATATTTTCTATTTCTTCCTGATTCAGTCTTGGCAGGTTGTGCATTTCTAAGAATTTGTCCATTTCTTCCAGGTTGTCCATTTTATTGGCATAGAGTTGCTTGTAGTAATCTCTCATGATCTTTTGTATTTCTGCAGTGTCAGTTGTTACTTCTCCTTTTTCATTTCTAATTCTATTGATTTGAGTCTTCTCCCTTTTTTTCTTGATGAGTCTGGCTAATGGTTTATCAATTTTGTTTATCTTCTCAAAGAACCAGCTTTTAGTTTTATTGATCTTTGCTATTGTTTCCTTCATTTCTTTTTCATTTATTTCTGATCTGATTTTTATGATTTCTTTCCTTCTGCTAACTTTGGGATGTTTTTATTCTTCTTTCGCTAATTACTTTAGGTGCAAGGTTAGATTGTTTATTCGAGATGTTTCCTGTTTCTTTTTTTTTTTTTTTTTGTAGGAGTTTTATTAATTAATTTATTTATTTTTGCTGTGTTGGGTCTTCGTTTCTGTGCGAGGGCTTCTCCTAGTTGTGGCAAGCGGGGACCACTCTTCATCGTGGTGCGCGGGCCTCTCAGTATCGCGGCCTCTCTTGTTGCGCAGCACAGGCTCCAGACGCGCAGGCTCAGTAGTTGTGGCTCACGGGCCTAGTTGCTCCGCGGCATGTGGGATCTTCCCAGACCAGGGCTCGAACCCGTGTCCCCTGCATTGGCAGGCAGATTCTCAACCACTGCGCCACCAGGGAAGCCCTCCTGTTTCTTAAGGTGGGATTGTATTGCTATAAACTTCCCTCTTAGAACTGCTTTTGCTGCATCCCATAGGTTTTGGGTCGTCGTGTCTCCATTGTCATTTGTTTCCAGGTATTTTTTAATTTCCCCTTTGATTTCTTCAGTGATCACTTTGTTATTAAGTAGTGTATTGTTTAGCCTCCATGTGTTTGTATTTTTTACAGCTCTTTTCCTGTAATTGATATCTAGTCTCATAGCATTGTGGTCGGAAAAGATACTTGATACAATTTCAATCTTCTTAAATTTACCAAGGCTTGATTTGTGACCCAAGATATGATCTATCCTGGAGAATGTTCCATGAGCACTTGAGAAAAATGTGTATTCTGTTGTTTTTGGATGGAATGTCCTATAAATATCAATCAAGTCCATCTTGTTTAATGTATCATTTAAAGCTTGTGTTTCCTTATTTATTTTCATTTTGGATGATCTGTCCATTGGTGAAAGTGGGGTGTTAAAGTCCCCTACTATGATCGTGTTACTGTCGATTTCTCCTTTTATGGCTGTTAGTATTTGCCTTATGTATTGAGGTGCTCCTATGTTTGGTGCATAAATATTTAAAATTGTTATATCTTCTTCTTGGATCGATCCCTTGATCATTATGTAGTGTCCTTCTTTGTCTCTTCTAATAGTCTTTATTTTAAAGTCTATTTTGTCTGATATGAGAATTGCTACTCCAGCTTTCTTTTGGTTTCCATTTTCATGGAATATCTTTTTCCATCCCCTTACTTTCAGTCTGTATGTGTCTCTAGGTCTGAAGTGGGTCTCTTGTAGACAGCATATATATGGTTCTTGTTTTTGTATCCATTTAACCAATCTGTGTCTTTTGGTGGGAGCATTTAGTCCATTTACATTTAAGGTAATTATCGATATGTATGTTCCTATTCCCATTTTCTTAATTGTTTTGGGTTCGTTATTGTAGGTCTTTTCCTTCTGTTGTGTTTCTTGCCTAGAGAACTTCCTTTAGCATTTGTTGTAAAGCTGGTTTGGTGGTGCTGAACTCTCTCAGGTTTTGCTTGTCTGTAAATGTTTTAATTTCTCCATCAAATCTGAATGAGATCCTTGCTGGGTAGAGTAATCTTGGTTGCAGGTTTTTCTCCTTCATCACTTTAATTATGTCCTGCCACTCCCTTCTGGCTTGTAGAGTTTCTGCTGAGAGATCAGCTGTCATCCTGATGGGGATTCCCTTGTGTGTTATTTGTTGTTTTTGCCTTGCTGCTTTTAATATGATTTATTTGTGTTTAATTTTTGACAGTTTGATTAATATGTGTCTTGGTGTATTTCTCCTTGGATTTATTCTGTATAGGACTCTCTGTGCCTCCTGGACTTGATTAACTATTTCCTTTCCCATATTAGGGAAGTTTTCAACTATAATCTCTTCAAATATTTTCTCAGTCCCTTTCTTTTTCTCTTCTTCTTCTGGAACCCCTATAATTCGAATGTTGGTGCGTTTAATGTTGTCCCAGAGGTCTCTGAGACTGTCCTCTGTTCTTTTCATTCTTTTTTCTTTATTTTGCTCTGCAGCAGTTATTTCCACTATTTTATCTTCCACCTCACTTATCCGTTTTTCTGCCTCAGTTATTCTGCTATTGATCCCATCTAGAGTATTTTTTATTTCATTTATTGTGTTTTTAATCGATGCTTGATTCATCTTTAGTTCTTCTAGGTCCTTGTTAACTGTTTCTTGCATTTTGTCTATTCTATTTCCAAGATTTTGGATCTGGGAAATAGAATCTTGGATCATCTTTACCATCATTATTCTGAATTCTTTTTCAGGTACACTGCCTATTACCTCTTCATTTGTTAGGTCTGGTGGGTTTTTATCTTGCTCCTTCTCCTGCTGTGTGTTTTTCTGTCTTCTCATTTTGCTTATGTTACTGTGTTTGGGGTCTCCTTTTTGCAGGCTGCCGGTTCGTAGTTCCCGTTGTTTTGGGTGTCTGTCCCCAGTGGCTAAGGTTGGTTTAGTGGGTTGTGTAGGCTTCCTGGTGGAGGGGACTAGTGCCTGTGTTCTGGTGGGTGAGGCTGGATCTTGTCTTTCTGGTGGGCAGGTCCACGTCTGGTGGTGTGTTTTGGGGTGTCTGCAGACTTTTTATAATTTTAGGCAGCCTCTCTGCTAATGGGTGGCGTTGTGTTCCTGTCTTGCTAGTTGTTTGGCATAGGGTGTCCAGCACTGTAGCTTGCTGGTCGTTGAGTGAAGCTGGGTGCTGGTGTTGAGATGGAGATCTCTGGAAGATTTTCGCCGTTTGATATTATGTGGAGCTGGGAGGTCTCTTGTGGACCAGTGTCCTGAAGTTGGCTCTCCCACCTCAGAGGCACAGCACTGACTCCTGGCTCCTCAATTTGGGATGATTTGTTGTCCATTCATGTATTCCACAGATGCAGGGTACATCAAGTTGATTGTGGAGCTTTAATCCGCTGCTTCTGAGGCTGCTGGGAGAGGTTTCCCTTTCTCTTCTTTGTTCTCACAGCTCCTGGGTCTCAGCTTTGGATTTGGCCCCGCCTTTGCGTGTAGGTCGCCGGAGGGCGTCTGTTCTTCGCTCAGACAGGACAGGGTTAAAGGAGCAGCCTCTTCGGGGACTCTGGCTCACTCAGGCCGGGCGGGAGGGAGGGGCACGGAATGCGGGGCGAGCCTGCAGCGGCAGAGGTCGGCGTGACATTGCACCAGCCCGAGGCGCGCCGTACATTCTCCCAGGGAAGCCGCCCCTGGATCCCGGGACCCCGGCAGTGGCGGGCTGCACAGGTTCCCGGAAGGGCGGTGTGGACAGTGACCTGCTCTCGCACACAGGCTTCTTGGCGGCGGCAGCAGCAGCCCCAGCGTCCCACGCCCGTCATTGGGCTCCGTGCTTTCAGTCGTGACTCGCGCCCGTCTGTGGAGCCCCTTTAAGCAGCGCTCTTAATCCCCTCTCCTCGCGCACCAGGAAACCAAGAGGGAAGAAAAAGTCTCTTGCCTCTTCGGCAGCTCCAGAGTTTTCCCGGACTCCCTGCCGGCTAGCTGTGGCTCATTAGCCCCCTTCAGGCTGAGTTCTCGCCGCCAGCCCCAGTCCTCTCCCTGCGCTCTGACCGAAGCCCGAGCCTCAGCTTCCAGCGCCGCCGGGGCGAGCAGACAAGCCTCTCGGGCTGGTGAGTGCCGCTCGGCACCGATCCTCTGTGCGGGAATCTCTCCGCTTTGCCCTACCCAGGTATGTGGGGAGTTTCTTGCCTTTTTGGAGGTCTGGGGTCTTCTGCCAGTGTTCAGTAGGTGTTCTGTAGGAGTTGTTCCACGTGTAGCTGTATTTCTGGTGTATCCGTGGGGAGGACGGGGATCTCCGCGTCTTACTCTTCCGCCATCTTGCAAATTTCTATTAAAGAATTCATTAACCAGTGTGCTTTTAGATTAAGACTACATGTGAAAGAGGTTAGGTGCTTATTTATTTGCATTGTTTGTATTATCCCTAAGTTGAAATCTGTAGGTTTATTAGACATTCCACTCAAGGCTTCGGAAACTACTGAATCCAATATTATAATACCTGCTAGTACAGGCCAGTATGCATAGTTTCATTCCCAATCATGATGGTTAACTTCATGAAAATATTGTTGCAGAAGCTAAGGTTTGGGGGGAATCTCACATGTTCACCGGGATTAAATTGCTCCCCAGTTCATCCAACTTAATTTTCTAACATGCCATGGGTAGCTGAAAATGTGGTGTGTTATAAGAATTGCTTCAAACCAATGAAACATGATTAAACATGAAAACTGAAGTACCTAAAATCAACCATTTAATTAAGAAATAGAGTATTTTCTTGACAGTGCTGGAAATAATTCAGGGAACACTTTGTTATTTTCCAAGTGGTTAGAGTTACTGAAAGAGAAGAGAAAGTAGTGTTATTTCCCTCCTATGATTGAAATTTTTATGATTATAGATTGATCTTCATGAAATATAATTAATGCCACAATTCTTCCCTTGTCCAAAATGAAGATTTTGTAAGATATAGTATGAATCAACACAATAATTACTACATACCCGAGGCCATTCTAAATGAATTATTTCATTTCACATTTATAATAACCCTCTGTTAGTCTGCTCCGGCTGCCATAACAAAATACCACAGGCAGGGTGGCTTAAACAACTAAGATTTATTTTCTCACAGTTCTGGAGGCTGCAAGTCTGAGGTCAGACTACCAGCATGGTTGGTTCCTGATGGACTCTCTTCCTGGCTTTCAGATGGCTGCCTTCTTGCTGTGTCTTTCCATGGCCTCTTCTTTATGTGCACATGAAGAGAGACAGTGAGCTCTGTGCTGTCTCTTCTTATAAGGACACTAATCTTCTTTGGCCAGATCCCTGCACCTATGACCTCATTTACCCTTAATTTCTTCTTAGAGGCCTCTTCTTTAAATACAGCTACACTGAGGGTAGGGCTTCAACATATGGATTTTGAGGGGATATAAACATTCATTCTATAACATCCTCCAAAGTAGGTTCTGTTATAATCATCCCCAGTTTACAGAAGAGGCAATTGAAACCAGAGAGTTTGGTGATTTACCAAGTACCACACAAGTGTTAGAGCTAGGATTCAAACCCAGGCTATCTCACTCAAGTCTCATGCCCTTAATCATAGCTTTATCCTCTGCATTAGCCTGAGATTACATAGAAAAGGTACAAAGAAAAGGTGAAAAAATAGAGATATTCTGTGATATGAAGAAGACATGAAAAATGGGGACTTAGAGGGTTCAGATGTCTTATTTAAAACAAAATGATAGGACTTGTAAAATTGCTCTAATGTAGAATGAAATTAATCCTGTTTCTAAGTTTTCTACATGGTCTGTCTTTGTTTCTTTTGCTTAGTTTTAAATCAGCCTTCCTCAGAGTAAAGCCTGTAACAGATTTTCAAGCTCACCTTATACTTATTGAATCAGAATCCCCGGGGGAGTGGAATCCTGAGACTACACTTTGAAAGATTTCCCCAAATGCTTCATGTGTACTCTAAGGTTTGAGACTCACTGGTCCTCAGAGGGACAGACGATTCAGGTTAGAAGACATATGTTGGAAAGTGACCCATGTCTGAGTGAGGCACTGGCCATGTTTAAGTTCTTGCTCAATACAAAAAGGTTGACATGCACGAAGCTCTTTAAAGACAGCTCTCCAAGGAAACTATATTTAACTTTTAGGTAATCTATTCATACTACCAGTATTTGCTCTTCATGTTTCTCACTGTTTGCATTGGATATTTTCCCCGCCCCATGATTTGGTTCCATATCTTGTTTGCCACTTTGTTAGGTCTTTTGTCTACCGCTCACAAGAAAAGGTGTTATACGCAGAATATCATGTACTGCTTTACTCAGGACAGACTCCCTTTCCTCTTTTTTCTAACTTTGCTATTCCTTATGACCTAAAGTGTGGTAAGTCATCCACATGGCTTAATTTGAGGAATACTGACAGGCTCATCTGACTCAACATTATTTGAGAATTTAATTCCTACCATGGACTACTTACATTACATGGAGCATTTATCCCAAGATAGACCCCAATCAAAGTTCCACGATCAGTTTTGATTGGGGAACGCTTCAGTTTGGTCCCCGTCTTGGAAATAAACAGTTCACATTTAGCATAGTAAACATTCTAAAAACAAAAGGACTATTCAAACTTAGAACTTCACTTGTTCTCCTTGTCCAGGGCATATATATTTTGAGATGAGAAGGAAAGCATGAAAGAACTAGAACTGAAATTTTGGATGTAACCAGAGTGATTGTGGATGTTCTGAGTTAACTCCAGTATACTTGGAAAGTAGGATTCAAAGGATGGAGAAGATGAAAGGAAAGATGGATGTGAAGATGGGGGATTTGAATAAAGATTTGTGTCCACATTTTTTTTGAGCTGCTAATCCTGTCAGGAGGGTAGAAAATTGAGATGCAGGTATAGGGATGTGTATATGTGTGTGTGTGTGCATGCTTACACACTCTTCTGCCTATCTATCTATCTTTAAATTATTAAAGTTAATCATCTCAGGGCTCTAAACTTATGATACCAATGTCATAGTCAGTCCTTTCTAAAACTTTCTAAAATTGTGAAATTGTTGGACAAGAGAAGGCCTAATATCCTGATGTGTGTGAAGACAAGAGTATGGTCATAAATTAGAACCCATGGAGCTTTAATTTTATTTTTTGTTTTCTTTCATTTCTGTCAATTTTATTAGGGTTCTTAGAACCTCTTTTTCTGAAGAAACACTTTGAAACTTTCTGTAAATTTTTCAAGAGGCAAATTTTTTAATCAATTGAATAAAAGCAAGTGAGGTAGGATTTCATCTCTTTTTCATTTTCCCATTAGCACAAAGATACTGGCAAAATGCATGTTTGTCTTAGGTTGTGACCATACTGCTGGCATCCTCTATAGGCTAATATCATTTTGTGAAGTAGATATAAAAGTATATATTCTAAGAACACTTATTGAATTTTAGCTTGAAATCACAAACCATCCATAGAATGTGTGCTTTTAGGCAAAAACTCTAAAAAGAAATTTGAATTCTTTCTAAAAGTTTATAGTAAAACTGAGCATTTGAAGCTTCTCAATATTTGCATTTATGTCCTGGCAATGTACAACCGCATAGGAAAGGCCAATCTTAATCTACAGTTTTTCAACTTGGCACATTTTGCTTCTGTGGGAGCCTCCTTTTGGGGCTGTTTCCTTTTCTACTTGTATTCCTTTTCCATATCCCTCTCATGTCTCCACACTGTCACTCTGTTCATCAAAGCCTGCCCTCAGGAAAGGAGCTGATAGGCGACTTCATAATAAGTATTAATAACTGATAAGGCTGAACACATTACAGGAGGAGTTTATTATATTTTATTAATGTTAATCCTTGATTCCAAGTGAATTAAGTTCTCTTTGTAAAATTTCATCCACCAGCAATGTTTAAGAAAGGTAATCCTGCAGTGGTTTGCTGGAGCCAGCTGGTACTGTCTCAAGAGCTGATTGTTAAATGTATATGAATTTCTGTGAGCTGGTTGTTAAACATAGCCATTATTAAAAATTAAATTATATAAATGTATAATTAATTAAATCATATTAAAAACAAAGATTTTACTCCAAACTTATCATGTCCTAATTATGTTAATTATTGTTATTATTAAGTAATTATTTCAATACTACCTGTGCTCTTGAGGACATTTCTGTCTGTTGTATTGGGGGTTGTATAACCGCACATCTTGTCCCAACTTCGCTCAAGTGACATTATATTGTTAGCTTGAAATTAGCCATGATAGATGTATTTACAACTCGGAAATCAGCAAATACTCCCAATCACAGTTTGGTTTATTGTTTTGCTGTTTGTCTGAACTTAAGAAAGTCCTATAGAAAATGTTAACTTGCTGATTAAACTTAAAGGTGTGGTATAGCTATAGATTTTACATTGCTTAGTAGCACAAAAATTGAGGAAATATTCTCTTAGTATTTGTATACTGTTATTCAGTTCAGCGAAGAAGTCACTCATATCATTATGACACAAATTTTCTTCATTTCACTTTCTCAGTATTCATTAAAGTAAGAGAAAATATCAACAACATTCATAATGGGAATCTCCTTTCATAGATTGCAACCATAGATTAGCTACTGTGATGGTTAATGACATGTGTCAAATAGGCTAGGGCATGGTACCCAGATGTTTGGTCAAACATTCTTCTAGATGTTTCTCTGAAGTTTTTTTTAAAATTTATTTTTTAATTTTAATTTAAAAAAATTTTGGCTGCACCGTGCAGCATGCGGGATCTTAGTTTCGTGAACAGGGATCGAACCTGTGTCCCCTGCATTGGGAGTGTGGAGTCTTAACCACTGAACTGCCAGGGTGGTCCCTGAAAATATTTTTTAGATGAGGTTTAAACTAATAGACTTTGAGTAAAGCAGCTTGCCCTCCCTATGTGAGTGGACCTCATCCAATCAAGTGAAGGTCTTAACAGAAACAGCTGATGTTTCTCAAAGAAGAGGGAATTCTGTCAGCAGACTGACTTCAAAATGCAGCTCTTCAACTCTTTCTGGGATATCTACCCTACTGGCCTACCCTGCAGATTTTGGATTTGGCAGTCTGCACAGTCTTAATGAGCCAATTTCTTGAAATAAATCTCTCTGTCTCTCATATACCCATATATGGGTATATGAGCCAATTTCTTGAAATAAATCTCCCTCTCTCTCTCTCATATACCCACATAAATCTCTCTCATCTCTCATATACGTGTACATACATGTGTGTGTGTGTGTATATATATATATATATATATATATATATATATATATATATATATATATAAAATATACACACATACACACACACACCCCCATTCCATTTCTCTGGAGAACCCTGACTAATACAGCTACTGACTCAAGAGTTTGACAAAACAAAGAATGTGTGTGAAATAATTGACTATTTAGAATTTGCAATAAGTAGTATTGCATATTTAAAAATTATCTGTGATTTATGTGCCACACATTCTGAATATGTCTGACATTTATTGAAAACTTATGTATGCATGTATATGCAAACATTTTTTTCTCAGAGATTCACATGTTAAATATTTAGCAACAAACCAGTGATGAAAGTGTGCATGAGTTCTCTCAATCAGATTGTCTCTGTGTATGTGAGATTTGCTAAAAGTTTAGAGCTGCTTGATTTTCATATTTCCTCAAATGTTTTTCAAAATATTTTTAATATGGGGAAATAAAAACCACCCTTATCCAATATTGTTAACGTTAATTGAAAGACATAAATTTTTTATTTTCTGAGTATGGAACAGCTAGTATTAACTGCATTGTGTCTTTTAATGCAAAATTCCAAACATAATTAACTATAGTTTAATTAATATAATATTTTCAGGAAAAATGTTGTTGGGATACTAATACTGCAAAGGCAAAGTTCGTGTGTGAGTAACTGCAGGTGTTCTGTTTTCAAAGCCTCTGAAAACACTTGAACACTGAAACCTATATGGCATTTCATCTCCTGAAGAGAGATATAGTTTGAGTGGATTCTATAGTTGTTTGAAGTGTGTAGTTTCATAATGCCCCAGCATTTCAAATTCAAGATTTAATAATCTCTCACCTGCTAAATCATCAAATGCCCTTTCATAACAGGATGCTGTAGTACCTTTCATTTCAGTGGCAGCCATTGGGACAATATGGTCTTAAGTCATTGATATTGATAAAGAACCTGCAGAGCACCAGGGAGGGGAAAAAAAGGAAAGAAAGATCCTGTCTGGACTTAATATGTGTTTGCTCCTTTAAAAGGCAGGAGAATATTAACTTTAATTTATTCAGTAATGCATTTTTTTCAACCTGCAGTGTTACAGAATATGGAAAAGAAAAAGAATAGATATGCAAAATAGTAGGAAGCCCTTTGTATGAATAGTGCTTTCTTAATGTTCAGTTATTGATTTTCTTTGTGTGACTCGACTTTGCAATGAATATGATGGAAAGACAAAATCAATATGGAATAAAATTTACCGAAGGGCTGTTTTCTGTGTAATACACGTTTTATAAATTTCTGGAGTATTTAGGTTTGTCTTTGCAAGCAGCTTAAAAAGTACATGAAGTCAGTGGCAATAACAGAGTGGCAAAATAAGTACTTAATTTCTAGACTGGTGATAATAGAGTCCTGCTCTATAATGGCTACTTTATAGCACTGACCGGGTTTTAAATTGGTCTGATTTTGGGTGCCTCCTTTTAAACTAGTCATGGACCTTAAACCCATACCTAGAATCAGTGCTACCTGATGCTTGTATATAACACTGTGAACAGACTGTTTCCCTTGCTATTATTTTATTTTAGAGGCACAAAAGCCTGGGATGCAGGAGAGGATAAATAGCTGCCACGGTTCCCTGTTTTACACGTGAGAAAGCTGGCTTAGAGTGATGTGGTGCCAGATCTGAACCTAAGGTTTCTTAATTCTCAACCTGATTCCAACTACCCAGAGTCCACATCATTATTGCTTTCTCAACCAAGAATAAGGAAGAATAACGCCGATTCCTTAAATCTTCATATAATGCCCACATGCCCATTTTGGCTATTTCTATTCAACTGCAGCAGTTTCAGATGGGATTGAATTATTTAGCTTCGTTACCCACCCCGCCACACTGTTTATCAAATGACTGTAGTAAACAAAAGCAGGAAATTAGCCACATCTGTATCATTACTCAAATCATCATCTCTAAAAGTTGTAAAAAAAAAAAAAAGTTCTAATATCACTGCAAAATAAACCAGCAAAGAAAAAATACCAGTACGTAGGGGTGGTGTTTGTAGTCAAAGAGCACGTGGATTCTTCTTGACTTCTCCTCGCCAGGACTTGGAATTTGACTGTGGTGGAGTGGTAAGAACAGGCGGGTGTCAGCTGAAGATTTGTTCTGGTTTATCAGTGTGTGCTGCTCTGTGAGGATGGAAATAGAATGGATTTTCAGGGCAGAGAGTAAACAGAAATTCTCAGCTTAAATGAGAAATGAGAGCACACAACAGAGACACTCCAAGAGGAAAGGAGATCACAGCATCAGAGGGGCTCTTAAAAGTCACCAGTCTGAATGCCCATCTGCAGACACTCCCTTCTGTAACAGCCAAGGGAAATGGGCATAGCTTTGGGACACACTTTTCCTTGAGAGACAGCCCTTTCCATTGTTGGACAGCTAAAATTTACATGTTTTTTCATACAGTAAAGAAAAATTCTGTCTTCCTATAATGTGTACTGGATTCTGTGATTCTAGAGTAATGTTCTGGTTCTGGAAACAATCGACAAATGGTTTGTGTATTGATTCATCTTCTCAGTAATAGAGTCAGTATTTACTGAGCAACTGTAATGTGTTAGGAATTATGCCAGGTGTGGAGTGTATCTAGCTCTTTTTCTGCAGGAAAATCCTTCAAATATTTGAAGTCCTGTAGCCCTGAAAACATTTATTTTATTTCTCAGATGACATAATTCCATGTCTTTCACTGTTCTGGTTTCTCTCTTCTGCTTGCATCTAGTTTGTGAGATGGAAAAGGGAAGATGATTACTGGACGTATTGATGATTACTGGACATATCTAATAAGATGTGAAAATTTCTTATTTCATGGACTACAGCATACTTTCTTACTGCAAGAGGTCACATAGTGTGTATCACATATGAGAAACTCTAATTCTGGTATTATCATTTTTCGGTCATTATTCCATTTTATTTTTAAAATTGCCTACTCTTGATGAATTTTAGTAATTTATAAATTATTGAGTGCTTTTGTTTCAAGGTGTATGCCTCTTATGTAATGCCTGCTAATTTATCTTAGGGTTTCTGAATTTCAATCTTCATTACAGAGACACTGTCTCAATGTTTCCTTTATTGTTTTTTTTTTTAAATCAGAATGAACTTACCCAGCAACTTAATTCTCTTTCATTTAAGAGATTGCCTATTTGAAAAATGTTAATATTTTCAGTTGATAAGCAACTTATGTAAGTAGCTCAATGAGTTTTCAAATTCCTCAGCTGTTGAACATTTTAAATTTATGCTATGTAGATTTTAAAAAGAAATACCTATGGAATGAGAAACAGAGAGCTTATGGTCAGGCTATGAAAATAAATCCTTACCTGGATTAAGTCTCATCTGTATGCGTTGTAAATTATTGGGGAATGAACTGATTTTACACATGACAAGTTTGTTGGGCTTTAATAACTTCTGGTGCTTATGGATTTTTGTAGCCCTCTGTCCAAACTTGAAAGTCCCACATATAATAAACTTTTAGGTTGATATTATAAACTCCTTGTAGCTTTTTTAGGCTTCACCTTACTAGGTACCTAGTTCTAGCAGTTCTCTGTATACAGCTTTTGGTCAGTTTGGGGGCAGGGAAAGAACACGGATTTTGGAATAATGTGCTACTGTCATAATAAATAGTGTCTATTTATAGACTTGGCAGAGCTCACTTTTCTCAAGGTATATTAATTATAATTCATAGGAGTTCAGTCTATATTGTTTGCTAAGTAATATTTTTCAATTATCTCTTGTTCTGAGAGAATGTATTGGATAGGAATGATAGGAGGTAATTAGAAAACTAATACTTTACTGAATTGGCCTCTCTTTACTTTATTGAAATGTAAAGCATAATTTACTTCTAATTATTTTGTTTTAATATTTATTTATTTATTTATTTAGCTAAAGAGTTCTCACCAGCATTATTGAAGGTGGCAGTTTTCTTATAACACTTTTTTTAAAATGTTGTATTTCTTTTTAATTTATAATTTATTCTTTTTATTTTTATCCAGGTACAGTTGATTTATAATATTACATTAGTTTCAGGTGTATAACATGGTGATTCAAATTTTTTATAGATTAGACTCCATTTAAAATTATTATAAAATTTTGGCTATGTTTTTTGTGTTCTGCCGTATATTATGTAGCTTATTTATTTCATACATAGTACTTTGTACTGCTTAATCCCCTACTCTTATCATGTCCCTCCCCTCCCCTTCTCCCCACTGATAACCACTAGTTTGTTCTCTATATCTGTGAGTCACAGATACTTTGTTTTTAATATTGAAGAAATTTTAGACAATTACTCTTACACCTCCTTCAGGGCTACTTAGAACCACCATAACACAAAGACAACATCATGGCTGGACCCACAACTTGAGGAAAAGGCTAAACCTCCAGAAGGATGCAAAGAAAATGAGCTCCCATATGGCTGGGAAAAAATTGATGATCCCATATATGGAACTAATTATGTTGACCGGGACGAGTGACTTATAGGATCTTGGTTCCTCGACTGGAAGACAGGCCTGAGGCTCTGGGGTGGGAGCACTGAGTCCAGGATGCTGGACCACTAGAGAATTCCCAGCCCCAGGGAAGATTAATCACTGAGAGCTCTCACAGGGACCTCTATCTGAATCCAAGACCCTGCTCCACCCAACTGCCAGCAGCTCCCATCACTGGATGCTTCATACCAAACAACAAACAAGACAGGAACACAAACACACCCATCAGCACACTGACTACCTAAAGTCATATTAAGTTTACAGACACCCCAAAACACGCCACCTGACATGGCCCTGCTCACCAGAGGGAAAAGACTCAGCTCCACCCACCAGTGGCAGGCACCAGTCCCTCCTATCAGGAAGCCTACACAAGCCACTGGACCAACCTCACTACTGGGGGCAGAGAACAGAAGCAAGAGGAACTATGGCCCTGCAGCCTGGGGAAAGGAGACCTCAAATACTGTAAATTAAACAAAATGAGAAGACAGAGAAATATCTTGCAGGCAAAGGAGCAAGATAAAAGCCCACAAGACCAAATAAATGAAGAGTAAATAGGCAAACTACCTGAAAAAGAATTCAGAGTAATGATAGTAAAGATGATCCAAAATCTTGGAAATAGAATAGAGAAAATACAAGAAACTTTTAACAAGGACCTAGAAGAACTAAAGGGCAAAGAAATGGTAATGAACAACACAATAACTGAAATTAAAAATACTCTAGAAGGAATCAGTAGCAGAATAACTGAGGCAGAAGAACGGATAAGTGAGCTGGAAGATAGAATGGTGGAAATAACTGCCACAGAGCAGAATAAAGAAAAAAAGAATGAAAAGAATGGAGGGCAGTCTCAGAGGCCTCTGGGACAACATTAAGTGCACCACCATTCAAATTATAGGTGTCCCAGAAGAAGAAAAAAAGAAAGGGACTGAGAATATATTTGAAGAGATTATAGTGAAAACTTCCCCCAAATGGGAAAGGAAATAGTCAGTCAAGTCCAGGGAGCGCAGAGAGTCCCATACAGGGTAAACCCAAGGAGAGACATGCCAAGACACATATTAATCAAACCAACAAAAATTAAACACACACAAAAAATATTAAAAGCAGCAAGGGAAAAGCAATGAATAACGTACAAAGGAATCCCCATAAGGTTAACAGCTGATCTTTTAGCAGAAACTCTATAGCCCAGAAAGGAGTGACAAGATATATTTAAAGTGATGAAAGGGAAAAACCTACAACCAAGATTACTTTACCCAGCAAGGATCTCATTAAGATTCGACGGAGAAATCAGAATCTTTACAGACAAGCAAAAGTTAAGATAATTCAGCACCACCAAACCAGCTTTACAACAAATGCTAAAGGAACTTCCCTAGGCAGGAAACAAGAGAAGGAAAAGACCTACAAAAACAAACCCAAAACAATTAAGAAAATGGTAATAGGAACATACATATCAATAATTACCTTAAACATGAATGGATTAAATGCTCCAACCAAAAGACACAGGCTCCCTGAATGGATACAAAAACAAGAACTGTACATATGCTGTCTACAAGAGACCCACTTCAGACCTAGGGACACATACAGACTGAAAGTGAGGGGATGGAAAAAGATATTCCATGCAAATGGAAATCAAAAGAAAGCTGGAGTAGCAATTCTCATATCAGACAAAATAGACTTCAAAATAAAGACTATTGGGGCTTCCCTGGTGCCGCAGTGGTTGAGAATCTGCCTGCCAATGCAGGGGACACAGGTTCGAGCCCTGGTCTGGGAAGATCCCACATGCCGCGGAGCAACTGGGCCCATGAGCCACAATTACTGAGCCTGCGTCTGGAGCCTGTGCTCCGCAACAAGAGAGGCCGCGATAGTGAGAGGCCCGCACACCGTGATGAAGAGTGGCCCCCGCTTGCCACAACAAGAGAAAGCCCACGCACAGAAACGAAGACCCAACACAGCCATAAATAAATAAAGCAAACTGTCAACAAGTAAAAAAAAAAAACAAAAAAAACCCAAAACAAACAAACAAAAAATAAAGACTATTAAAAGAGACAAGAAGGGACACTACATAGTGATCAAGGGATCAATCCAAGAAGAAGATATAACAGTTGTAAATATTTACATAAGGCAAATGCTAACAGCCATAAAAGGGGAAATCAACAGTAACACAATAATAGTAGGCGACTTTAACACCCCACTTACACCAATAGATAGATCATCCAAAATGAAAATAAATAAGGAAACACAAGCTTAAATGACCCATTAGACCAGATGGACTTAATTGATATTTATAGGACATTCCAGCCAAAAACAACAGAATACACTTTCTTCTCAAGTGTACACAGAACATTCTCCAGGATAGAGCACATCTTGGGTTACAAATCAAGCCTCAGTAAATTTAAGAAAGTCATAATCATTTCAAGCATCTTTTCTGACCACAGTGCTATGAGACTAGATGTCAATTACAGAAAAAAACTGTAAAAAATACAAACACATGGAAGCTAAACAATACGCTACTAAACAAACAAGAGATCACTGAAGAAATCAAAGAGGAAATTTAAAAAAATTGAAGAAATTTACTATGCCACGGTTAGAACTCAACTAACTTGTTATTCCAGATCAACTGTTACGTAATTATTATTATTATTATTTTTATTACACTGGGCTTATTCTTGGAACATGCTTAGCTTCCTTCAGTAGGTAGTGTCTAACTAGAAAGGAAGTATTGCATTATGGCTAAATATACGGGCACTGGAGTCAGACAACTTCAGGATCTTTCCTGCTGTGTGATCCAGTCAAATTTAATCTCTTTGCATTTCATTTTCCTTGTCTGTTAATGGGTCTGTAAGAGTAACTACTTCATAGAGTTATTGAAAGGATTACTAAAATAATATATATACATAGTCATATTAATGTTAGCTACCATTATTTCTTTGAGGAAACAACTTACTGAAATCACCCATTTAATTTTGATTATGGGAAAAATAAAACAAAGTAGATAATTCTGACAATTAAATAAAGCCTGTGGATGTTTTGGGTTTTGTTAGAGTTGACATCTGTTACTTTTCAATATGAGCTTTTTTTTTTTTTTTTTTCTAAATGATTGTGAGGCTGCTGTTTGCTTGCTTTGTAGGAAATGAACTTTGGTTTTGTTTTGGTTTTGCTAGTCACCATATTCCTGTCTCTAAAGAAAGCCTTTGAGATATTGAACACATAGATCAGATTTTTAATATCCATTCATGATGGGCAGACATATCCATATAAATCTGATAATAATATGAGAGAAAGAATTTGGTAAAGCAGACAACACGTTGACTTTTAATATCAAGAATCTTTTAAAATGTGAACTGTGTTAACGTTTTAAATATACAAATGCTTAAGATTAATTGTAACTTTGACATTTAAAAATTTTCCTGTCAAGCACCTTACTATTTGTTTGTGATTAAGTTTGAAAAATGCATTTGATAATTATTTAGGCCATTGGATAGTCTCTTTAGCAGTATTGCCTAAATTCTGCCCCGTCTTTATTTTCAAGGTCATTGCTTTGCTCTAGACTACATAAATGCTTTCCTTATCTAACGTAGTGGCCTCCCAAAAGCTCTCACCACCAGTTCATCTCCAGTCAACCTTGGAACATGCAGTCAGATCAGTTATAAACCTTGTTTTTAAAAATTTGTTTTGTCACCAAGTCTTTAAGGTCCTTCATAATCTGACTCAAATCCAATTTTTTTTTTTTTTTTGGAATATAACTCTCCAGTTTACATGTATTCTTTTTTTTTTAACCTTACAATTTCAAATACAATTTTCCCAGGCAATTTTTTTAAATTGATGTATAATTGATTTACAGTATCATGTTAGTTTCAGGTGTACAGTAAAGTGATTCGCTTTAACATATATATATATACTATTTTTTTTTTACATTCCCTTCCATTATATGTAATTTCAAAATATTGAGTAAAGTTCCCTGTGCTATACAGTAGGTCCTTGTTGGTTATCCATTTTATATATAGTAGTGTGTATGTGTCAATCCCAATCTCCTAATTTATCCCTCCCCCACCCTCACTTTGGTAACCATAAGTTTGTTTTTTATGTCTGTGATTCTCTTTCTGTTTTGTTATCATACTTTGAGATTCCACATATAAGTGATATCATATGATATTTGTCTTTGTCTGGCTTATTTCACTTAGTATGATAATCACTAGGTCCATCCATGTTGCTGTAAATGGCATTATTTCATTTTTATGGCTGAGTAATATTCCATTGTATACATATATACCACATATTTATACATTCCTCTGTTGATAGACATTTAGGTTGCTCCCATGTCTTGGCTATTGTATATAGTGCTGCAGTGAACATTGGGGTGCATGTATCTTTTTGAATTATGGTTTTATCCGAATATATGCCCAGGAATGGGACTGCAGGATCATATGTTAGCTCTATTTTTAGTTTTTTAAAGGAACCTCCATACCATTCACCATAGTGGCTGTAACAATTTACACTCCAGCCAACAGTGTAGGAGGGTTCCCTTTTCTCCACACCCTCTCCAGCATTTATTATTTGTAAAATTTTTGATGATGACTATTCTGACTGGTGTGAGGTGATACCTCATTGTTTTGATTTGCATTTCTCTAATAATTAGCGATGTTGAACATCTTTTCATGTGCCTTTTGGCCATCTGTATATCTTCTTTGGAGAAGTGTCTATTTAGATCTTCTGCCCATTTTGTTCCTCCGAATTATCCTAATGTGGAAGAAGCTGCTAATGGTCTACCAAAACCCATACTATTCTTCCTGGGCACAAGGCAAGCCTCTTAGAATTCTTTAAGATGTGGCAATATGATTTAGTTCCTGGCAATGAAATGAGAGTAAAAGTGACACGTGATGTGTCTGGGTTTACACTCTAAGTCATTGGGTGCATTCTCTTTTTCCCCTTTCCCTTCCTATTGACTAGAATCTGAGTCAGCCATTTTTGACCATGGAGAAGATAACAATGCAAGGGACCTAACTGGATTAATGATTTCTTAAGAGTGAGTTGCCTCCACTAACCTTGACTCTTTGCCTTGGTATGATTCTATGGAAGTGAAATAAACTTTAAAAAAATGTTTTTTGGGGTATAATTGATTTACAATGTTGTGTTAGTTTCAGGTGTACAGCAAAGTGAATCTGTATACAAATACGTATATCCACTCTTTTTTAGATTATTTTCCCATATCGGCCATTACGGAGTACTGAGTAGAGCTCTCTGTGCTATACAGTAGGTCCTTATTAGTTATCTATTTTGTATATAGTATTGGTATGTGTCAATCCCAATCTTCCAATTTATCCATCCCCCACCTTACCCCCAGTAACCATAAGTTAAAATAAGCTATTTTTTAAGCTACTAAATTTTTGCAGTTTAAGGCCTCTAAAAATCATTTCTTAATTTTTCATATAAACATTCTGTTTAGTACCTGGAAAGTCCATATCTTTGTAGAATGGAGATAGTCAAAAAGCCTCATATTAGTCAGTGAAACTCTCATCAAGAATAGGAAATATGTTTTTGTAAATATGCTTATCTTATATACCCACATAACGTGTTACCTCTGTTTTCATGGTGGGAGACTTGGAATTATAACCTGGCCCCTAGATCACTCTCATCAAGAATAGGAAATATGTTTTTGTAAATATGCTTATCTTATATACCCACATAAGGTGTTACCTCTGTTTTCATGGTGGGAGACTTGGAATTATAACCTGGCCCCTAGTCAGACACCTCCATCTTTAGCGTCCATGTGTTAGGATATCATTTACATTGTTTTAAGTTGTTTTAATAGACCAAAACAATGTAGTTTAAGTGAGAAGGATGCTTATTTCTTGAGTAAAATTCTAGAATAATATACAGGAGGATAGAGCAACTCTGCTTTACAACTCTTCAGTCTTGTGGTTCTGCTATTCTTTTTTTTTTTTTTTTTTTTTTTTGTGGTACGCGGGCTTCTCGCTGCTGTGTCCTCTCCCGTTGCAGAGCACAGGCTCCGGACGCACAGGCTCAGTGGCCATGGCTCACGGGCCCAGCCGCTCCACGGCATGTGGGATCTTCCCGGACCGGGGCACGAACCCGTGTCCCCTGCATTGGCAGGCGGAGTCTCAACCACTGCGCCACCAGGGAAGCCCCTCTGCTATTCTTGAGTGTATTTTTCTAATACAAAAATGTGTCTTTATCACTACATTCTCTTTTCAGTTAATGAGATGGGAGGACGAAGTGGAAGGGCTCAACCATTCTTCCCATGACCTGCAATTTACGGAATAACTTCTGTACAGATCCCATTGTCAGACCTTAATCACATGACCACACCTACCTGCAAGGGAGGCTGAGAAATGTAGTCTTAATTGCGAGGCCATGAACCCAGTTAAAGTTTAGTTCATTTCCATAATTACAGGGAAAAAAGGGATGATGTGTATTGTGGGAAAACCAGGGATAGGTGCCACACTGTGTAGCTGTATAATATCTGTAAAATTACTTGCCAGATTTCTCCAAAAGGAAATCTTTTTTTCTTCTAAATATTCCTCTCCTTTAGTCTACTTGATCTTGGCGAGCAGTACCAACATCCAGCTAGTCAACACAATAAACAAACCAAAATACCTGATACCCACATCTAATCCATGACACATTCTGTTGATTCTATCTCATTAACACTGTGTTCACTCTTTTCCTTTCCTCCCTTCTGCAAAGATTGTAGTATAAGCCATCATCATCATCTTTCTCTTCAACTGTTACAATGACAATGTATATTTAAAAGGTATTGGGTTTTAAATAGTGTGTCCCTCTAATCCATCTTCCAAAACAATAATGATCTTTCTGAAATTCAAGTATGTTCATTTTACTCTTCTGTTAAAAGCCCTTTGATGGTTCCTCATGTCTATGCAATAAAGTCCCCAATCCTTAGCTGAACACTTAAAGCTCTCCATGTTCTTACCCCTTCTTTTGGAGTATTTTCCTCCTTATTACTTGTAATCTATACTTCAGCCCTCCTGTTCCAGTTTTCTAACTGTGGCATGCTAATAAAATCTTGGGTGAGTCTGCTCACAACTTTTTCTCTTCCTAGAAAGTCCTTTCCTCCTTGAAGTAAAGCATCTTTAAGGTCAGTCTTAACATTGTCACTCTTATAAAGAGTTTCCTGACTCCTGTGTGACTCCAGGTTTGACTCACTCATTAATGCCTACACTGTCTCCTATATAGTCATTTACAACCAGGATAATATTGATCACATTTATGTCATGGAGGCAGAAACAAGGTTAAGACTGTACGGGTATTTGTATTATAATATCTTTACATTGTATAGATATTAATGTAAATATTGGATTTTTTGTATGTTTGTTTATATGTCAGTCACCCCTATTTGACTGAGAAGTCCTCAAGAAAAGATTCTGTCCTTTAGTCATAATTGAAGGCTCAGAAATTAACACAGTTTCTGGAATATAGTAGGTATGCTGTAAATGCTTCTTTAAAGATCTAAAGATATACTGGCCAATACTAATGGTGGGAAAGCAAATCTGTACAACCACTTTGTATAAGTCTGGCAATGTTTATTACTAAAAGAGAAAGTAGTCTACTGTATGACCCACTAATTTCATTTCTAGTAATATATACAACGTAAATGCTTGAACATGTTTGCCAAGAGACATGGACAAAAATGTCCATAGAAACATTTGTTTCTAATAGTTGGAGAATGGGGAATAAAGTCCAAGTGTCTATCACTATCATAATGCATAAGGACATTGTGGGGTATTAATACAGTAGAATTGTATGCAGGAAAGGAAATGAATAAACTATAGCTATGTGTAGTAACTTGGGTGACTTTCTGAAACAGAAACAAGCAGAAACAATAAAATCCCCACTGTATGATCCTATTTCTATAAAATTATAAAACAGAAAATATAGTGACAGAATCAGGTAGTAGTTTCTTTGGGAGGTGGAGGAGATGGTAGTGACCAGGAAGGAACAAAAAGTTGGGGCTCTGGTTTACTGTTATGTATCCTGACCTGGTAGTTGGTTGCATGTCTACTTTGTGGTAATTCATTGAACTGTGTATTTTATGCTTCAGCAAAAAAAGTTTAAACATGAATAACTGAATGACTGATAGGCTAGAGTAAACAGGATTTAGAGTGGCCCAGTTTTTAATTTGTTGCCATGGCTTTCTGAGTGGCTGTCCTGGGACGGACCCTGTGAACTTCACCTTCTCTCGAAGAGGATGAAGAAGATTGATCTATGGTCTGCAAAATTCATTCTAGCTCTGACGTTCTGAGCAGAAATTAAAAAGAGGTGAAAGGACTCTATTTCATGTCTTTTTAGAGATGGCCTTATGCATTAGCTCAGGTGAAATTAAAAGGAAAAAACTCCAACTTTTTGCTGTGTTCATGCTTAAAACAAGTCAAAGTTCTGGGACACTTTGACAATAGGTAGCCTAAACCATAAATCCATTACAAAGTATTTATACTGCTATTACTTTGATTATCCTACAGATAAATAAATTTCTCAGTTGGTATAGTGGAAGATGTGCACCTCCCTCCCTACAGAATATAGAACACATACTGTGTATGTCTTTATTGCTTATAATCTACAAGTGATTGTCCAGGGGACTTTATAGTGAGGATTCACTATAAATAGGAATCAGCAACCTTCATAGTTTCAGTCTTTACAACATTTAAAACTAGGACCAACCACAAACTCCTCCAAATTTGAATAAAAGTGAAATAATTGTCCTGTGAATCTGGGTGATGATGACAGTCAACACAGTTAAATCATTTCCAAGTATCAGCTCATACTTTCAAATAAAATGCAAATTGAGAAAATTTTACTAATTGGAAAGGAATTCTCAATTATTGGGTATTTTAGAAAAATCAATTTTTGGCCGGAATTATTTGTATAATTATTTTATTCATTACATTTTAAGTGTTTAACATTTTAAGATTTAGCCAGTGTATATTTGGATTTGAATTATCCAGATTACATTGTTATTTTTTTCTTTTTGAATTTTATTTTATTTATTTTTTATACAGCATGTTCTTATGTTATCTATTTTATACATATTAGTGTATATATGTCAATCCCAATCTCCCAATTCATCCCCCCCCAACTTTCACCCCATTGTTTGTTCTCTACATCTCTACATTTGTTCTCTACATCTGTGTCTCTATTTCTGCCCTGCAAACTGGTTCATCTGTACCATTTTTCTAGGTTCCACATATATGCGTTAATATATGATGTTGATTTTTCTCTTTCTGACTTACTTTACTCTGTATGATAGTCTCTAGATCCATCCACGCTTCTACAAATGACCTAATTTCATTCCTTTTTATGGTTGAGTAATATGCCACTATATATATGTACCACATCTTCTTTATCCATTCATCTGTCAATGGGCATTTAGGTTGCTTCTATGACATGGCTATTGTAAATAGTGCTGCAATGAACATTGGGGTGCATGTGTCTTTTTGAATTATGGCTTTCTCTGGGTATATGCCCAGTAGTGGGATTGCTGGATCATATGGTAATTCTATTTTTAGTTTTTTAAGGAACCTCCATACTGTTCTCCATAGTGGCTGTATCAGTTTACATTCCCACCAACAGTACAAGAGGGTTCCCTTTTCTCCACACCCTCTCCAGCATTTATTATTGCTCATAGATTTTCTGATGATGCTCATTCTAACTGGTGTGAGGTGATACCTCATTGTAGTTTTTATTTGCATTTCTCTAACAATTAGTGATGTTGAGCAGCTTTTCATGTGCTTCTTGGCCATCTGTATGTTTTCTTTGGAGAAATGTCTATTTAGGTCTTCTTCCCATTTTTGAATTGGGGTTTTTTTTGATATTGAGCTGCATGAGCTGTTTATATATTTTAGAGATTAATCCTTTGTCTGTTGATTCATTTGCAAATATTTTCTCCCATTCTGAAGATTGTCTTTTCATCTTGTTTGTAGTTTCCTTTGCTTTGCAAAAGGTTTTAAGTTTCATTAGGTCTCATTTGTTTATTTTTGTTTTTATTTCCATTACCCTAGGAGGTGTATCAAAAAAAATCTTGCTGTGATTTATGTCAAAGAGTGTTCTTCCTATGTTTTCCTCTAAAAGTTTTATAGTGTCTTGTCTTACAATTAGGTCTCTAATCCATTTTGAGTTTATTTTTGTGTGTGGTGTTAGAGAGTGTTCTAATTTCATTCTTTTATATGTAGCTGTCCAATTATCCCAGCACCACTTATTGAAGAGACTGTCTTTTCTCCATTGTATATCCTTGCCTCCTTTGTCATAGATTAGTTGACAATAGGTGTGTGGGTTTACCTCTGAGCTTTCTATCCTGCTCCATTGATCTATATTTCTGTTTTTGTGCCAGCACCATATTATCTTGATTACTGTAGCTTTGTAGTATAGTCTGAAGTCAGATTGTTATTTAATCTACTTTTTTCAACTGTCCTTCATCCTCATAGTAGAATTAGGGATAGAGTATGTAATAATCCTGCTTTTTTTAAATTATTATACTGTATACTCAGTGATTAGATGTCTCTGCTCCTGTAATCTAACTCTGCTCCTATAATCTACAATATATCTTAAAGGAAAATGTTCTTTAAAATCCTTGAAAGCTAGTGAGATGAAAAATTACTTTTAACTATGAAACCTCTATTTTGAATTCTACAAACATTGCTTCTGTGGTATACTACTCTGTACAAGTCATGTATTAATACACAATTTAGTATTGTAAATCTCCTAGAGTAGAGCAGAGAGGAATCGTCCCATTAAATATGTTTGTAATACTTCACCTCTCCTCTTTCAGTCAATCAGGAAATATTAATTGAAAGACTACTCTGCAGACACTTGGAAGGGCACAGATTAAGAATAAGATGTGTCTCCCTGTCGTCTCTCAGCAGCCTCTAGTCAGATGTGGATAAGACTCAGAATCAAAAATACCTGGAGAGCAGAGCAGAAGAGTATAGAGTAATGTGCAGAACAAAGTATAAGGATAATAGAAATACTGGAAGGAGGGTGATTATTGTGTATCGTTACAACCTTAGGTGATTTCAAGTGGAAGATCAGCTTTTAAAAATAACTAGGTGTATTCTGCCTGAGAGGCAGAACAGTCAGAAATCCTATCGATCTTTCTCTGTCGAGGCTCTCATATCTGTTCTTACCTTCCCTCTCTGCAGGTGAAGTTACCTCTTAACTCACTGAGACCATCAAAGCTTTCTGGCCTGTGTTCACTCCTCTAAAACAGTTCAATATATCATCTTCTTCTTATTTACATCGCCCGGTAGTTTCACAAGTTCTTCTCCCTTTCCTGCTTCTCTTTGAGGAGGAAGTAGTAATATTTTAATTCTTGGTCCCTTTTCTTCCCATTCTAACACTGTCCCAGAGTAACCTTTTTAGATTCTTTCATTTCTCACCACTGAAATATTTACATGACACTTTGGGATTTTCAAAAATAATTTGGCTTATTTATATGTTCATTTCATTATGACCTTTACTAGACTCTGCTTGATATTTAGTTAACAGTGGAATTGTAAATATATTCCCAACTATAAGCTCCCTGAAGGCAGCACATGTATTTTCATTCTTGTTTTCCCTCATGGTACCTTGGGATATGTATTGTTAGATCAATAAGAGACTGCACATTTGCTCATGTATCATCATTTCTTTTTTCTACTGTCTTTCTTTTTCTTCATTCATCTTTCTGTCCCTTGATTATTCCAAGGATTGTAGGTGGTCTGTAAAAATAATAAAACATTAATATAATGGTAAAAACATAAATATATGTTGAAAATGATCACTCATGTATCTTGAAAAAGATTTTCATTTGATTCTACTAACCCAGCTCACCTCGCCTCTCTTCTATTTAACTTTCTACTTACCAAGCACACCTTCAAAATGAGCAGTATGATTGCAACCTCCATTTTATCACTGCCCACTCAGTCTTTAAACTCTGTCTAGTCTGACAGTTTCTGAAAAGCTACACTCCTGAAATTGCTTCCTCCAAGGTCACTTATGAATATGCACTTAAAAATTCAAAACACTTTTATCATATCACATTCTCTTTGCTCTAAGGCATCCAACACTATTCTGCACAATTCTTAAATAAATCAGTTTCTAGCTTGGTGTCACTGAGAGTTGCTGTCCTACATCTCCTCATTCCTTTAGTTGCTCCATCTCTGTCTCAAGTCCTGGCTGCTCTTCTTTCTCTTGCTTCCTAAACAGTGGTATCGTGTAAGGCTTAGGCATTTGTGACTTGCCTTCTCCCTCTACTATCTTTCCTTTATGATTTTATTTAATTCCATAGAGAAACTTTATGTCCATGATGGTAGCCAGATTTCTCTTAAGTTCAAGAGCACTATCCAGCAGGACACTGAACAATATTCTTCAGCGTCTGTCTTCCATTCAAAAGTCAACATGTATAAAATGAAGACCTTTGACTTCCTCTTTAATTTGATAGCATCATTGTTAGACAGTCACCAAGGTTTCAACATTTGGAGACTTTTTTGTGTGTGTCTCCCTTTCCATTTCCTGCCATTTTGAGTCCCATGCTTTCTTTAGATTCCCCTTTCCTTTAATTTCTTCCTTTTCTTCTGTCTTCCCTTTGTACTCACATTAGTGAAGGTCTTTATTCCTTATCTTTCTGTTATAAACATTTCCAATGGGTCTTCCTACATCTTTCTTACTTACTTCAGTCAGGCTTCTATAGATTAAACTTCATGAAATACATCCTTCTTCAAAATTCTTTACTATCTTACCTACACCAGCAATTCTCAGTCCTGATTGTCACAGTTATCTAGGCAGGGCCATCTACATAATTTGCAAGACCCTGTGCAAAGTGAAATGTGGAGCCCCTTGTTCAAAGGCAGAAAAAAAGTTCCATTAAAGGAATTAGAATATAAAATTTTTTCTGCTCGCCCATGGTTTCTCAACTTGTCATGGTGTTTCTAAAATTTCTTTTTAATGTTGTGCTAAGTAAAGAAAAATTAAAATTTTAAATCATTAGCATGGGTTTTACTAGTCATCTTTATATGGTACACTGACAGTTTCCAATACAAATATAAGACCATTTAACTCATATGCAGAAACACTGACATTACACAATTTGTATTTTATGGTTTGTATGTGCCTATATAATTCTTTCTTACCAGAATAAGGGAAATGCTGCACAAAACTAACTCAGATGCATTTATTTAACTTTTTGATACATTCACATTTTACTAACACTCTCATTTGGCTTGAGATGAATAAGGAAGAACTGAAAGGAAAAGAAACTATAGGTTGCCTTATTATTCTCTTTTCTTCTGTATCATTATTTTCAGTGTAAATGGTTGGCTAATACAGAGAAGTAGTGTGAATTAGAAGGGTATGACAGGGTCCCTTTATGGTTTCTGTTGCTTAGAACGCCATTGCTTTCTTTCTGCCCTCATGAAAATTCTGGTTCAAGCAGAAAGCATGGCCTCTTTGGGGCTATCAGGACTCCCACTTATTCAGGCATAGATGTAGTAAGCTTACCCTATGTTTGAGCCTTGCTGAACTTCCATACATTTTGGGTTCACTGGAATTCTGTATTCATGGGCCCTAGTGAACACTATATATGAAAGGAGTGACAAAAAATGGCTTCAGATGAAAGATTAATGTTAAAATTATTAAGAATTTCATGGTGGCTACAGCAGAGTGTTAAACTAAGGCTGGGGCCCCTACAAACGTGGAGCCCCATGAGACTGCATAGGTCTCATGCCCGTAAAGCTGGTGCTGTATGTGTGGATCGTTTTAAAAATAGTCTCCAGTCCCAGCCTCTGGGAATCAGAATCTCTAGACATGTGTATTTGAAATTAACAACAACAATAACTTCACAAGTGATTTTGTGAGCTGTTGTAAGAGTCCATATTCCCTCAGGCGAGCATTGAAAGATCTTTGTAATCAATTCCTTAATTTTATCACACTACTCCCTACTTTGAGCCCTTGTCTGTGACCCAGTAGGACTATTTGATGTCTCTGGTTTATAGTTCCTCTTTTGGCTTACCCTGGATTACTCTCACCATTATCCCCAATTTTAATGCTCATTTTCTCCTCACTACTCATGAGAATTGTACCATTTTTTTTCTCAAACACTTATCAAAGCCTAAGTTCTCTATAAAAATCTTCCTCCACTACTCCAGTCCATGGTGAACCCTCCCTTTCCTCCGTTTTTATAGGTCTTATGTTCTAGGCCATTTATTTTATGTGCAATATTCTACAGAGGGCCATTACTTACCTTTTATGTGAATGTTCTTTCTTCCTCACTCGATTCAATGTGTCTTGAGCACCTGGTCTTCTTTTGAGGTTTAAATTGGCCATGCTAGGGTCTAAGAATTACTATTGTTCCTAGAAAATCTTAAAGAATAAATTAACAAATAAGGTAGCTTCTGTTTCTAAATTTGATTGGACCAAAGTACTTTTGAGATAGGATTTTTACTCATAATTATTTTATTTTCAGTCTCCATAAGAGCACTTTTAAAATTCATTATTTTCTGAAATTTAAATAAAATCATTGAAACTCATCTGAAATGTGATGCCTTAGCGGTGCTGTCACAATTCTCTACAAGAGTTGTTAAATCTATTTTCTACAGTGTTTTCCCCCCCTACAGATGACATTCGAGTAGTTTTCCTAAGACAGAATTTTCAAACAAAATTAAGAAGCTCTTTTCAATGAATTAAAAAGATAACTTCATCAGGCTTGTTTCTGTAAACTTGATTTGAAGCAAGGAGAAACAGATATAATTGGAATAGTTTTCTTTTTTTCTTTCTTTTTTTTTTTTTTGCGGTATGCAGGCCTCTCACTGTTGTGGCCTCTCCCCTTGCAGAGCACAGGCTCCGGGCGCGCAGGCCCAGTGGCCACGGCTCACGGGCCCAGCCGCCACGGCTCACGGGCCCAGCCGCTCTGCGACATGTGGGATCTTCTCGGACCGGGACACGAACCCGTTTCCCCTGCATTGGCAGGCGGACCCTCAACCTCTGCACCACCAGGGAAGCCCTGGAATAGTTTTCTTTTATCTTTCTTGGTTTTTAGCTGAAAACAAGTGGCAGGAACCTTGTGGAACAATATAGAGGATACTTAGGCAGTAATGTTTTTCCTGGGGAAGAAGTGAGAAGTTATGAAGATGTGTCCAAGTGGTTCTCTTACAATTTCTGTAATTACTATCACAGCCATTAGTTTATAAAGTGAATTTTAAAAGTAAGGAATGTTCCTCCCAAGCAAACACACACATATGCATGCATGTGGTAGTCTTATGATAAATTAATTAAAACCATCTCATCTTTTGATAAATTGTCAGCATATCTAGGTAATGTCTAAGGCTTCCTTCCAGTTTAAAAAGTTATTTTATGATTCTATGATTGTGTAAGTGCAGGAGTAGATTTTTTAAAGCTTAGTCCTAAGGGAAATCTTATTACATGTTATTTAGAAGAAAGGTGTGTTTTGTTTTTTATTTTTTTGAGACAACTACATTGTAATACGATATCAAATTTAGAAGAATAAGCTATATTTTTATATATCAGTTATCTAATGTCATTTAATCATATAAATAAAATAGCTCTTGAGTTCTAGTAGAGTTAATACAGGATTCTCTTCTAATTCAAATATTAAATTTAATTGTCCAACTATGTAGGTTGTGCTACATTTATAATCACCAAAAGAATCCTAGAAGTTCTTTTGTGCTTCTTCTCTTAAGCCATTTAGGGAGACAGGTGGACAGTCATCCTAGCTATGGCTCTGCTTTTGTTCATCCTTTCTTTAGAGAGGAAAATAGACAAGAAAAAGAGTAAAAAGAAATGCATCCTTGCCGTGGCATTTTATGACATTTCTACATTTGAACATCTGGAAAGCCTAGCGTGACAGTTACAACCAAATTGACAAAGCTGCTGACTGCATCGACTATCACACAAAAATATATAGGCACTAAAAGCACCACTTTAATTCTGAAAAGCTCAATAGAGTTTCTCCCCATTTTGGCCTTGAAGATAGAAAGGGAAGCCACCTTTATTTTGGAGATGCATTCTGAGTATTGTACATCACACGCATTGGAAAACAACAGTTCCAAAGAAAAGAACATGCATTATAGGAAAAGAGAAGAGAGCAGCTGTAGAACTGGCTCTAATTGCAGATCCTGGTTAGATTTGGTAATCAAATGACTACTCTGCATATTTACTCAGAGTAAAATAGCAAAACATTAATTACTCCTATTATTGTCTTTATCTATGAAGATGTAGAACAAAATAAATGCATAAAACATTTTAAGAACAGAAATCTAAAGGAAAATAAAATTTATGTATGGAAATATCTGCAGTGGTGATAAAAAGATGTCACAGGAAGAAATGAGCCCTGAAATAAAATGCTGACATAAATAAAGTAAAAGTTATCGACCTACAATATGCTATTATTTAAAGAAGTTACAAAATGAGATAATACAATAAAGATAATATTTTCAGTGTTTAAAAGAAGACAACATTTACAGTGTGTCTTAGTCTGTTAGGGCTGCTGTAACAAAATGCCACAACCATAGTGGCTTATAAGCAACAGAAATTTATTTCTCACAGTTCTGAGAAGCCCAAGATCAGGATGCCAGCTTGGCCACCTTCTGGTGAGGTTCCTCTTCGTGGTTCATAGTCAACACCTTTTTTGTGTATCTGCACATTGTGGAAAGGACTAGTTTACTCTGTGAAATCTCTTTTATAAAAGCATTAATCCCATTCATGAATGCTCCACCCTCATGACCTAATCACTCCTAAAGGCCTTACCTTCTAACACCATTACACTGGGGGTTAGGATTCCAACATGTGAAATTAGAGGGGCACAAACATTCAGACTCTAGCACAGTGAAATAACTTGGTTAATGGGCAGGAATTAAACAAGACTTCTTGTGTTAAGGTTAATTATGCTAAAGTATTGTTATTTGTGTGGCAGTAAATTTTATGATTTACATCTAATTGTGTCCAAACTTTAATGAGCTATGTTCCAAGGAGCAATGATGGGAACAAAATGAATTGATTTTATAGAACATAGTCTTTAATACTATTATTCTAGAAGAAATAACTCTTTAATTCACCAGTTTTCTGAAATGAAAATCTGTTCATTAAAAATGGACATTCCTTTATCGTTGCTAGAATCTGGAGCTTGGATCCCAGTTAAGTTCTAGAGAATCACAATTAGCTCAGAGACCACAATATACTACCACCACCACCAAAATGTAGCCAGTTCTTGATGTCAAGGAGCAACAGATCACCACCACCACTACCACCATTATCATTACCACAAAAGGCTTTGCTATTCTGACACTAGGTTCTTGGAGATGTGTGTTATATTGATGTTTCAATAAGAATGTTTTAATATAATGGCTATGGACCTTGAGAAGCCCTGTGTCTAGTTCCTGCCCCATTCCTCAGAATCACCTTCACCTCCTAAACTATTGTAGAAATCATTCTTTGAGCTAGAGTAAATTTATCATTAAATCCAACTTAACTCTCATTGGAACTATTTTGATTTCCAGAAAAGGTTTTGACTTGTCCAGAATTTCTCTGTTGATAAGAGGCACAATTGGATCTTGAATCTAGGTATTCCCAAGCCAAATATTCACTTACTCTTCTAACTGAATTTGAACACTTTCTTTTAAAATTTGAGCTTTAGACAACTCTTGGAGAATTAATTGCTCCAGTTGATTTAATAAACCCATTAAGAATACACCATTGCATATGAAAATAAGGATGCTACTTCCTAAAAATTGGTCAGTCACCACCCAAGGACTAAGAAATATTTGGTAGTACCTTATAGTTCACCTTATGAAGACTCAACTATTGATAAATATAGACAAAAAATATCTACATTCCTTTGACCCATTGACTCATAGCTGGAGGTGGCATTAGGTGGTAAACTCTGTTAATGGCTAACATGATACTCATTTCCACTGTCTCCATTCTTACTTGAACCCAATTTTTTTTTGGTGGTAATGTGCCCAACACAAGCAGTGGATTGTTATCTGCTTCAGTTAATCCTGACAATTTTTTTCCTAATTTGTACAGACTTATTTGCATCCACTGGTGTCCATGTGACCCAGTGTGGCTGCTGGAAGGCTTTCTCAAGGAGTGTTTGTTTTCTGGAAGAAAGGGGTCAGATGTGGCCAACACTGTCATTTCTGATTGCCTATCTAGTGCCTGAAGTGTGGGTCTGATGCACAGAGCTTCTTGAGAATCCCAGAAAACTCAGACCTGATATTTTTGAGTTGCTGAACTGGTAACAGCCACCATCTATGTCCACCTAGTCTTCTTTTGTGAGAAAAATAAACCCTTACTTGTTTAAGCTACTGTTAGCTGGGTTTTCTGTTGCTTATAGCCAAAAGCATTCCTAACTAAAATCACATGGCTTAGAATTGAACAAGCTCATTTCCAACACTAGGGGAAGAGAAAAAGAGAAAGGATAAAGGCCATGAGGACATACTCCAAAGATTGTTTTGATTTTTGAGAAGTTTATTTGAGCACTTTGTGCTTCACTGTGATTGCACTTACACTTCCTCAGTCAAGTATCCAGAGGTGGGACAGTCTGCAGATACCATGAAACCAGAACTCATTTACAAGGGCAGCTGTTAAAGGATACATAACTTCTTTTCTAAGGCAGACTCAGAGGATGACCTGCATTTACTGACTATTACAGACCTACCTGATACCAAGTAGCTGGGAGAAGGAGTCCATCTATAGAATCATGGAAAATCATGAAAGTTGTCTAACTCAGACAGGCTCTGCTGGATGTATTAGGACTAACATAGTAGAAGTTAGTGAAGGAAGAGTGAGCATTAGCTATGCAGAATTGGCCCACATGGAAGGTTAGTTCTTAGAGGAGCCATTGTTACCAAATCAAACTGAAGTCTGTGCCTCACAGCAAAACCAATTTACTGATGCCGGGTTGTGGTGAAGGAAAGTACAGCATTTATTGCAGGGCCCAGCAAGGAATACTGTTAGCTGAAAATTGTGTTCGCTCCTTGGTTGGTGTCAAGCCAAAAGACCCAACCAATCAAAAATTCGGGAGAAGGAAGGATTTATTACTTCCAGCAAGTAAGGAGGACACCAGAGATCTTTCCCGAAGTAGTGTCTCCCCAAACAGCAAAATGGGGGATGTTTTAAGCTAAGGGTACATGCATAGTCATGAGGGGGGCTTGAGCAGAGGGGAATTCAGCATAGAATTGGGGCAAAGATGGACAGAATCCAAGCTTTAGTTGCTTGAAGTCAAGAGGGTCAACATCATCATTGCATCCTCCATGTGGGTGCGGGTCTTAGTTCCTGCAGACCTCAAAGACTGTGTCAGTGTGTTATGTGTATCGCTTGAGGAGGAGCTAGGATTCTGTTTTATTGCTGAACTGTTGTTTCTTGGCTACTTTTCCTTTGTTCCTACATTCTCGCACTGCCCTTAAGATCATTAGTTATTGAGACCTGATCAAGGGCAAGTATTGTGGCCAGGCCTAGATCACACAATGACTTAGGCCAAAAATGGCTTGTCTTATGTCAAGAAAGCCAGGCCTAGTTCTGTTTCTCTGGGAACCCTCTACCTTATCTGCTTACAGTACAGGCAACTCATGATCAAAAGGCCCAGACTTCTCAGTGGTTTTCAGGGGAGTGTTTTTTAAAGGCAACATTCGGGGGTACGGGCTGCAGGAATCATGACTTTCTTCTGATTGGTTGGTGGTGAGGTAACAGGGTGGTGATTCAGGAATCTCAATCATCAACATTCTGGTTCCAACCAGTCTGGGGTCTAGTGCTTGTGTTAAGAATATAGTCACCATCCTCCACCTGGGTGGAAGGGAGTCGGTCTTAGTTCCTGAAGAACAGCTCAAGGATACCGTCAGATTGTTACGTATATCCCTTGAGGAGAAACTGGAACTCTGTTTTATAGCATAACTATTGTCATTACTTTTCTTTAACTGCTTTCCCTTTGTTTCTGCATACTCTCACTTCTCTAATTAGTAACTGCTTGTGCCTGCTCTTTGGAACTCAGGGAACATCTAGGATACTAAAACATTTTTGTACAAGCAAGAAATGGGGGGCACAGAGGAGCTTATGTACGGAGAGGGCCCCACAGGATCCTGTTGCTTTCACAGCCGTCAATCTGCCTAGAATATCCAAAGAATATAGTAAAGTCCAGCCATGTCTATCAGGAAATAAAATTTTGGTGGCTAGGATAAAGCAGAAGTAGGTTCCAAGAAGTAGGCAGTGGTTCTAGGATGTCAGGTGAGCCTTGTAGCTATAGTTCATTTTCAGAGCAGGTCACCAGGCAGACTTGGGAAATTTAAACAAGTGTCTATGTATTGGGTTGAAGAGTCTGGGAGGATCTAGGCAGACTGTTAAGATTTGGACCAAGAGAGTTGGAGTCTAGATAAGTCTCCAGTCTTGATGAAGTCATGGAGTGTCAATCAGGAAACTGAACCAGAGCTCAAAGATATAGTTATTTGAGGAGAGTGGTAGTGGTGGTTCTGGTGGGTCTTAGCACACAAGTACCCATTGTTCAACAAGGCATAGAAGATATAAATACACAGAGTCAAATGAACTCCTGCACACTCCTCAAGCTGAGATTTGTAACACCAGAGGGGCCATTTCTGTATCCTTATAACCTGTTTTCTGGGGGGAGTGCATTCCATGAAATGGAGATGCTAACTCAGCACTACTTGTGGTAGTTTGTGCGTAGGTTATTGGCTTTCATACATTTTAAAATGTGACCCCTGGGTAGACATTATATGGAATAACAAGACATAAATTAGAAATGAAGCAGGAATTGTATGGCCAATAATTCACTGTGAATGAAACACTATGATATTTTCATCTTATTCAGTTTTATTATATTATTATATTGGAAAAAAAAGATCTTGATCAACAAAATTGATTTCATGACCCACAAATAAGTCAGGACCTACAGTTTGTAAAGTCTGGCTTAGTTCCTATGAAGATTCATTCTAGTTCTTGGGTTTCCTTCAGTTCCTTAAATTAAGATTCCTCTAACCACTGTTTCTTCCAGCAACTGTCCACACAAGTGTTGTCCTAGCCTTGTAGGCTCCAGTATGTCCTTGGTGTCTTTCATAATGCCAGGAGCCTTTCACCAGTCCTGAACTTCCTGAAGACCTTTACCTATTAGGTCCTCAGCCATTTTCTGGAAGGAACCTCGAGCCATCATAACACAGGCATGTTGACAACCAGTGCTACTGATTTCTGCTAGCAGGTCTAGCCTCCATTTGTCTGTCATTATGGGCCCAAACTGCTTAGCAGAACACAAAATAAGTGGCAAAAAAACACAGAATAGCAAGAGAAATATACACTGCAGAAAATGTTCCCCCCAGGATAAAGTTGCAGAGCCCTATTGGCTGAGAGTGTCAGCATCCTGGTGCTCATGGGCTGAAAGTTAGTTTCATCTGCTAGGCTAGCCACCATTGGCTGAAATTATGCAAAAGCAGTTAACACACACAAAAAGCATTCACATAAGTTCTGCACTACATGGATTACATTTATGCATACATATGTAGTTTTTTAGGAAGGTATTTCAGAGTCTAATATTAAAATTAGTCAGCGCAGCATTTAAGCAGACATTTAAGCAGAATGTTTATTTGATCTGCCCTGCTGTTACATAACTTCTGGGATCTCAACATCTCCAGGCATTTTTTTACTCTGCTTCAGAGTTCAGAAAGGAGTGTGGATAAGGAATTGAGAAATTCACTTGTGATTTTCTTTTTGCTACCAAATTTTAGACAAGGACCCATGAAGTGTTTCTGGGTGCTCCTTCTCTTCCCAAGCACTTCTTTGGGAGGAGTTCTTAGAAGAGCTGTCTTCCCAGTGGCTTCATAGTCTGAAATATGTTACTGATTAGCACATGAGAAATTATTTTTCTGTTGAGGAATTGAAACAAAAACTGAGCACGTTGGAACAGAATGTTCATTTACCTTCTAAATCAGTGCAGTAGGAATAACTAAAATAATGACTAATGTTAATAGAAAAGGACATAATATCAAAGAGATTTAGTAACTAATTGCAAAACCAGTGATGAGTGCTTTCCTGCATATAATTCTAGAGAGTGAAGAATTTCTTTAAGAGCATGATAAAATAAGGTCAAAAAAATATTGTAAAAGTATGTGTCCCTAGAGTAAAGTTCTGAATTATACTAATCAGATACTGTTTAGGGATTTCATAGTCTAAGTTATATTCTTTGAGTTTTCACTGTAACAGAAGACTGAATTTTGCCCTGGAGCTCAGTATTATTTTCTGCCATGTGTTAATTTCTTGCATGAATGCCTTATTTACCTTCATTTAGACTATGCTGCAGGTGGATTACAAGCAGTACTTATTGCTGGTACTTTCGTTGGCCGAAGCTGAAGGACAGCTCAGGGATTTGCCTGGCATGAGGGTTTTATGACTGTGAAGGCGATTTTGAGGTGTGATTTGTCATTGTAGAAGAAGAGTGGCTTCTTAAATATTATCCTATGGGCCATAGTTTAAATTCATAAACTTTCTCAGTAGCTTCAGAACAGTTGATGTGTATTTTAAAGACCCTACTTTTTATTTAAGACCTCATTGTAACCACAACTGCGTTCATTCCTGCAGGTATGCTTATTTATATAATAACTGAGTCAAGTACTCTTACAAAGCCATTGTTAGGTTTTAGCTGCTATGTTGATACACCTTTTTTTTTCCTCTCTCTTAAAGTAGCCAAGTTATTTCATGTTATTCAATCCCATGTGCTTTACAGAATTTATGGCCATAAAGTTTACAGTGTGGTTTACTTTAATTCAAATGCATTTACTTTGGTAGTTTCAGTAATTACATGTTTCCATCAGGAATAGTTGGAAAGGAATACAGTTGACAAACTATTATAAAAGGGTGACAGCCACTGGGCTTATAAAAGAGCCCAGAGTTACCTCTGAGCTATAATTAGTAAGTGTGCATGATACATCTAGACTTTTCTAAGATGCTTATCACCTATTGAATATGCCTATTATTCTTTCCTCAAATAATTGTGAATTGGGAGAGATACCTACAGCTTGCTTTCACCCTAAATAGTAAAAGGGTGCTTTAAAAGTTATTTCTTATGACTTGCGTGATGGTTTGAGTCCTTCAAGAAAAATGTTGATGCAAAGATATGATAAAACTGTATTTAAGAATCCTAGTATTCTTCTGGAGGTGATTCTTATTTCTGGAGGTGATTTTGTATGTCCCCTTGTAGAAAGGGGACATGCTTTGGAGTAAGTAGTTTGGGCTCAATTCTTTTTCCCCCAGTTTTACTGAGATATAATTGACATATAACATGTAAGTTTAAGGTGTTGATTTGATACATTTATATATGGCAAAATGATTACCACCATGACACTAGGTCATACTTCCATCCTGTCACATAGTTACCATTTCTTTTTTTGTGGTGAAGACATTTAAGATATACTCTCTTACAGTATTATTAGCTCTAGCTATAATCACTGTGCTGTATTTTAGAGCCCCAGCATTTGTTAATCTCATAACTGGAAGTTTGTACCCTTTGACCAAGATCTTCCTATTTCCCCATGCCCACCCCTACACCACCAGCCCCTAGTAATCACTCTTCAGCTCTCTGTTTCTCTGAGTTTGGGTTTTTCAGATTCCACATATCAATGAGATCATACAGTATTTAAGTGTCTTTCTCTGTCTGGCTTATCTCACTTATCATAATGCCCTCAAGGCCCATCGTTGTCACAAACAGAAGGATTTTCGTCTTTCTCATGGTTGAGTAATGTTTCATTGTATGAAATTACAATGAAATACTACAGTGAAATATTATAATGAAACATATAATGAAATGTATATATATATGTGATATATATATATGTATATATATATATATATATATGTATATATATATATATATATATATATATATATACTCTGCCTCTAAACTCAGCCTCAGTGTTCTAATTTGTAAAATGGAAATAATGCCCACCTCACTGGTTTGTTGGGAAGGTTTCAGTAGAAAATATATGGAGTGGGTATGACTCAAAGTGGGTATGCTATAACTATTAGTCTTTCCCCATGAAAAGAGTCAATGTGATTTTAATAATTATCTCTACCTCATTGAAAACTAGACTTTAATATAACTTAGCTTCATTGGTTATCCCACTGTTCTAGGTATGCACATAAACTGAATAGCTGGAAGAGTAATTTGGAGATGCTTCAGGGAGGTCATAATATTTCAGCTTGATAATACCATTTTCATACATTTATCAAATGCTTAATGTTGTAATAGCATTAAAAAAAAAACTCCAAACACAGACAAACACTCTGTTCACAGGGCTGTGTTATTGGACATCATTGAATTTAACTATTAATATTTACCTGTCAAATATCTTTGAGTGACCTCTTAGATAAATATTTGTAGGCACTAATTGATTCCAAAGGGATTCTTTGAAGTTCGCTCTAAAGTCCTATGGGATAACTCAAGTTTCTTTCAAAAGTTCCTGGGCCTGAAGCAAAAAAAACAAAAAACAAAAAGCAAGTGTCAGTCCTTTCTTCTTTTCCCATACTCGTGTGTTCTAGCTTTTCACTTATGAAGTACCTTTTTCCCAATTTCTGATGCAAGCAGCCTTATTATCATCTCACATCTGTCCCAGTTCATTCTTATCATGGTAGGATTCTGAATTAGATCACTTCCACAATGGTAGACACTCTGGCTTAGACTGTGATTTAATTTCAAATTAAATCACTTCCAGAATGGTACTCTGGCTTAGACTGTGAGAATTATAAGATTCCCACTTTAACCCCTAATTAGACTTTAGACCTTGTCCTTCTACCTCAAAAGATAACCCCCAGCCTTCTCTCTAAGTCTGAACTCTGTCCTTGTGGCACCTTGCCCCCACCAATAGCCTTATGTTTTGGACTCTTATTCCTCAGTGACGTTGCCTAGAATCATATCTTCATAGTCACAAAGCCTTACCAAGCCTCCTTGGGGCTACTACTGTATCCTTATCCCATGTCCTAATCTTATAGATGCCTAATAAAGAAACATATGCCTACCCCAGATCCACTCAGTCTCAGTAGCAAATACTTTGATAAGGAAAAACATAAAACCTGAGAAATTAGTCTCTTGTTTAATAAGGTACATACTTTTGGATGAAGAGAAACTATGAAGCAATCACTTTGATTTGCTGTTTATGCAGATACAGTGCAGTAAATAGCAACTTGTCTGGGTTATTTTCCATACCTTGTATCTTCAAAACTTTTTCACTGAACTCTTAAATTTAGGTCATAGTTCAAGATTTGGACAGAACTTTGCCTCACCTTGTTGGGGTTTTTTATGTGTATATTTCTGCCACCCTGAAATGTAAGGGATAAGAGCAGTGTCACATATATTTTAGAAACTGTCACATCACACATGCACACAAATGTATATATAAATTTTGTAGGTGGAAACCTCAAGATTTATGAACCATATTTTCAATATTTGCACAAAGTTATAAAGAATGGGTAAAATAGTGGTGTTTCATTAATTGAAGATATTGTTAATGCTTAAGATGAGAAAGTACTCACATTGAACTCTAGTTTCTTTCTTCCTCATTTATTTTATCCTGGGTCAGTATAACTGCTTATATTTGAGAAAACAGTTACTTTGCTAAAACCCCCTGTTCTGATGGTCAGTACTATTAAACTTAGTAATAATGGTATTGATGGCCATATCCTAAAGCTAACACAGTGTAGAACTTTATCTTCAGCATCTGCAGTTCTCCGTTTCTGGGTTGCCAGGGCATCTTCGGGGTCAAGAGTGCTCTAGCTACTTGCACTGCTGAGACTTCTGGTGTATTGGAAAATAAAGAGATGTCTACCATTCTTACGATAATTATGGTGTATTGAGTATTTTAATATGAACACCTCGGTTTATTCCATCGTTTCAGTGTATCTGTGACCACGTGGTAAAACTAAAATAGAGATACCATGCAAGTCTAAATCTGAGGTCCTTTGAGAAGGTGAGGCCCAGGCTAAATGGCTCTCTCGCTCCCCTCAGTGTTAGGCCTGGCACCCCAGCTTCTTCCACAGTGATTGTGTGACTGTGAATATGTAACCTTTGATTTCTGCTGTTTCCACAAATCTGCTTGTATCTCTGAGGTCAGCTTGGAAACTGCATAACTGCCGTCCTATCTTGGCGCATGCTGTTTTAGTGTGTGACTCATTTCCCTTACTTCTCTGCCTCCTTGTGTTCAGCAAGTAAACCTTCATGACTTATGTTGCCATGAGCGATCCTTGCCAGTGAACTATTTCTACACAACAGTTGAATTTCGGAGATAATTAATTAATTGTGTCAAGCTGAAACTTTTTTTTTTTTTTTTTGCGGTACGCGGGCCTCTCACTGTTGTGGCCTCTCCTGTTGCGGAGCACAGGCTCCGCGGCCATGGCTCACAGGCCCAGCCTCTCCGCGGCATGTGGGATCTTCCTGGACCAGGGCACGAACCCGTGTCCCCTGCATCGGCAGGCGGACTCTCAACCACTGCGCCACCAGGGAAGCCCTCAAGCTGAAACTTTTAATCACATATAATTCAAGCAAGAGTAAACCGTTTGTAGAATGTTTAACCCTGATTCCTGTTGGGTAAGTCATAAAGAAATCCATTATGAATGACTGAGCCTTAAGCACAATTTCACCCTTAAATTATTACACTGTAATTTATGATAACATCTGTTTTGGATACCATGTCATTTCTTTAAACTGCATATTTTCCTTATGTCAGTATCAAGTTCATTCACTTTTTATTATGGCATTGGAGAATAATGTATAATTATCAACAGTTATTTCAAAATCTGTAACCACCTGTATAGTCTTATTTGCATAATAAAAAGGTAGGGTTATCAGCTGCACAACAGCGTTGCTGTGTTCTTGTAGGTTAATGAGGAATTTAGTTGGTGAGTAAAGAAAAATAAAGTATTTCTCTTGGAATTAAAAAGAACCTACACTTAAATAATGATTTTAAGAATGAACCCCTATAATTTCTGAGGCATGCATCACTAATTTCCCTGAAATTCTATTTGCTGTCTATGCTTTTCCCTTAAATGTTGACTGTATAAAGTACTGTTAAAATGTATTTCTTTGAAATACTTTAATGTGCACGATGAGGTAGATGTGCTTTATATGAAATTAACACTTTAATTTTTAAATCTAATTTTACAAGGAGCTTCAAAACTCTCACTGTGTTAATAAAATTATCACTATAGAAATTTTACAATGTGTTTTCCTTAAGGAACTTGAAGTCTTTTCACCATTTTCAGATGATTTGCCCTAAAAAAATTAACTCTGTCGCTTAGCATCTGATGATTATGTCATTGATTGTCTTGGGCAAAGAAAAACAACTGGAATTAGGGGCAACCTGCCGAATTGCCACTGGCTCTAAAGAACAAGCTAACTGTGATAGAGTTATTCTGGAAATAACTGGAATTCTATAAATTCTGTAATAACCTGACAAATTGTTTACATTACTAAGAAATCTCTATGTAGATTTATTTCCTTTTTTCTTCCCCTTTCTTGAGGTTTGGTAAACTGTAGAAGTTCAAGCCAGCTGTGCTTGTGTTCTGGTATCAAAGGGAGAGTAGTGGCATCAATCAAAGCCATTGACTGGAGTCCCTCCCTACTGGGAAATGATCATTCAAGGGCCAACCTTGGAGGTTATTATGCCTAAGAAACAAGACTTTTCATGCTGGAGTCTTTACTAAGTTCTTGTATATCTTGTCTCTCCAAGCTTGTTTTCTTACACTCAAGAACAGAATGGAATCTCAGACCTTGAGAGTAACCTTCACTTGGACCACAGTGCCTTTAGGGGTCGGTACCCTGATTGATGTGAAAAGGCAAAATGGCTGCATTATTCAGTTATTCCAACTCTCTGTCTTCAAGGTCAGAGCTCTAATCTAGGAAGCATGTTACAGCTAATATATATCAAGGTTTACACAGTACTTGGACTTTTTCTTGACCTGACTATGACCCCCTACAGCTTAAACTGAACATATGTGTCCATATTTATCCATGAAAAGCCAGGTTACATGAAAAGAAATTCACATGAGGAGAAAGATAATGGTGTTTCAAATATTTTTGTGTAAAACTAACTTGTGTTGGTTCCTCTCAAATACTCTTTCATGTTTCTTCTTCTTACTCTCTCTGTATACCACTAGAATACTATTTAGATCCTATGTTGCAGGAAGCTTTATTCCAAGATACTCTTAAGGACTTAAGAGCATATATCTGGCATCATCTACTTCTCTTAGTCATAGCGAGAAAACCACAGTCATGAGTTAGTAGGGCTTCAAGAGCTCTTTATTTGCACCCATGCATTCCCTTTCTGTGTCCACCACAGCTCCCAGAGGCTAAGTCCAAAGTCTCCCAGGTCTCTCTCTGGCTTGTATTCTTTGTTGGGTATCACACTGCCTTGTCTTTTTCTGATCTTCCACCTCAGCATTTGAGCCCTTTGGTACCCAGGAGCTGAACTTTCTGACCAGGGAACAGGGAACAGGGGAATGCATTAAGAACTTTTCCAGTGAAGCAATCTGGAAGCAGAGAAGAAAATAGTGATTTGGGGGAAGTCTGATCAGAGATCTGTGATCTAGGGGCCATACTGAGTGAGGAAAAGCACAGTGAGGAGGGAAGAGAGAGAGAAGGGGAAAGAAAAGAGAGGAGAGAGATGGACATAGAGTTGATGAAACATAGCAATATTAATTCAATCAACATATTAAACAAACATTCATTGTATGACACATTTGTGGTTTTAGCGTAGAATAGATATAGCTGAATCTCAAGGAGATATTGAAGAATTAAAAAAAAAGAAAAGTTAAAAACTTTGTATGGCTATGTAAATGTAAACTGATCATATTAATTAAAGAGAACTGTTTATCATTTGTAGCTAATTGTCATGACACAGACTAATGATTATGGATATAATGAATGTAGATTATTTGATTGTTACATTAAACTCTGTTCATAACATACTCAATCTACTTCAACTTTCATGCTCGATTACTCAGAACTTAAATATGTAGAACAGTTTGCATGAGACACCATTCATTCTTTCAAATTCTTCATTACTAAAATAACTAGGTAAAGAGTACTGATGAAAGCTGCAGAACATCAACTATGTAGTCATGTTATCCCTTTAAAATTACAGTTGAGTTAAATTTAAACTTTTGTATTTAAAAGTTTTATTTCATTCATAAACTTGATTATAAGTAAATATAAATTGCTGATGTATTTCTTTAAATATATTTGGATGGTTCACTTGAAGGAAGCAAGGAAGGAAAGAAGGAAGGAAGGGGAAAACCAGTATTTGATTCTTGTTTCATGAGTAACAATAATTATTCTGGAAGACTGATGAGTTTGAACACAGGAATATCCCTTCCCTTGCCCACCAGTTCCTACCCCAATGCCATCTCCAAGTTTTTACTCTGCTCCAGCAGGAAATAGAATACAAATAGAAAATCCAGTAATATATTACATTGCACAGATTTATTTGATGACAACTCTAAACTCCCTTTGTCTATCAATCAACATATCCTATTGGCTCTACCTTCAAAATATTTCCCAGAACCAACTGCTGCTTTCTGTATGCACAGCACTTGGTGCAAGCCACTCCCTTTGTTTTTCTCCCAGATTTCTGCAGAGGAAAGATTTCTGCCACTGTTTCCAGGCTTTCTTTCTACTGACTGTCTTCCACAGCGTAGAAGAAGTGATCTTTCTGCAACATGATCAGATCATGCCATGCATTTGATGAGAACCCCTGGTGGCTTCTAATTATACATAACTCTTCTCTGTGGCCTACAAGATCCTACAAGACTTCGCCCCTGCATTCTGATCTCACCTCTTAACATTCCCTGTCACTCACTCCAGTCCAGCCAGGTGGTCTTGGCTCTTCGTGCCATGGGAACTTACCAATTGTTGTTCCTTTTGATTAGAATATTCTTACCCTAGACCTTTATTTTGACTCTATTCTCTATTCAAATATCTTCTCCTGAGAAGGCCTTTGGAAAGCACCCGATCTATCATAGCACGCTCTATTCCATCAGCCTGTATCACTTACCTTATTTTAGTTTTCTTTAAAGCACCTGCCACTAGCTGATATTATATATTTCCTCATCTATGCATTTGTCTTGAGTAAAAGCTTCTTGAGAGCAGGGGTGTAGGCTGAATTGTTTACCTTCTCCTCAGAGCTGACAAGAATGCCTCTTGTGTAATCAGTGCATCAGTAAATATTTGTGGAGCAAGTGAATGAATGCTTATTCTTCATAAAGCAGAAGAACAGAAACTGTTACAAATGAGAAAAGAAATTCCGCATGGCCAGTAGCTTCCTTGGCGGTTGTTGACCATTGTTCTGGAGTGTGTGGCTTATGGTAATGAGGCATTTTCTTTGAGACCTACCCCAGAAAAGCTTTCACTGCTAAACCACTGTACTCACTTTACAATGCTTATTTTCAGAAAGTGGTTGTTGGAAAGACAATTACTTATATGTCCTTGAACATGATATTCTTTTAGCTTCTATTGTGATTGCCAAATGGGTATATTTATACTCCTTTCCAAGTGAAGAAACAGATTCTCCAGTTCAAATTGGGTTTTGTGTTTCTTAAACCTGTTAGCATCATGCAGAGAGCAGAAATATGTTAATAGAACTATGAAAATACTTGCTACCTCATTGTCTAACTCTGGTTTCAAGTGACTACAGTGGCCAGGGAAATAAGAATTATTTTTTCCAAAAGACATATTGTCTTAGCTCAGGTGGCTATAATAAGACACATGAAACTAGGTGGTATATAAACAACAGAATTTATTTCTTACAGTTCTGGAGGCTGGGACATTCAAGATCAAGGTGCTGGCTGATTTGGTGTCTTGTGAGGACTCACTTCCTCGTTCACAAATGGCCACCCTCTTGCGGTGGACACATGTCATATGGTGGAAGAGGCAAGGGAACTCCCTGTGGTCTCTTTTATAAGTGCACTAGCATCATTCATGAGGTCTCCACCTGCATGACCAAATTACCTCCCAAAGGCTCCACCCCTAATACCATCACATTGCGGGGGTGTAGGATTTCAACATATGAATTTGGGGGGGGGCACAGACATTCAGTCTATAGCATATATCTTTCTTGATTTGTCTTTTGCCCCTTACTTTTTATATTATGGGGATGGATGAAACATAAAACACAGTTCATAGGAGTTGTGGAAATCCAGGACCTGAGAACATGTGCTTTTCTAAAGAGATAAACACTGCAGCTGTTTGTGCTAAATCTGTGATAAATCACCCAGCTGATTATTGTAATGTGAGTTTGCCATGTTGAAAGACTAAATTATTTAAAAAATAACCTGGAAATATTATGTAAAAATTCTTTATTTTAATGCAGGCATCTAATGCTACTTTTTAAGAAAACAATTGCAAGCCTATACCATGCAGCAGGTCAAGTTAAAGACACCTGTGAGCTACGATTGGCTTATGGCCGTCATTTCACAATCTCTGAATGAAATCTCCTGGATATGCATCCCCACCATCATATATGTGCTTGATAAGCCCTTGCTGTTGTCACTTACCTTGTGGCAGGACCACTCCTCTTCCAGATTTTCTCTATTCCTTTGCCCTGAAGCACACAGCAAGGTCTTCATTACTAGGTGGGCTTTTCTAAGAGGCTCTGACTCTCTATATTCAGAGTGCTTAGCTGGATCTGGTGGGCATAGATGGAGGTCCTGCCTCAAGTGTATACCTCCTTGGAGTCATTCTTGAAATGAGGGCTTTACATGATTAAAGCTCCAGGGTCCTCCTAAGGTGGCTATTTGAATAGCTCTTCTCCTCCCACCCTGACCCCTTCATGTGCTCTCCCCTATTCCAATGCTTGGGGCACAGGCAATTGCCATGTGTACTTGTTAGGTGGAAGCAGCATTCCAGCCTTGCTAGGTGAAAGTTTATATATCACTATACATGAGAGGCCCACACTAGGGGCTAGAACCTTTTACTGCATGGACATTCCTTAGATTTTTTTTTCTAGATAAGTGAGCACCCTCACAGTGGACTTCTCTGATAAGTGATAGTGAGGGTGGGTTATTCCAGCCCTCGTTTATTCTGTTTCAGGGATTGCCACCCTAGATAACAATGATAAAATCTTTTGGAGTCAATGCAGAGAGAAATATGTCTTGAACTCTAGTGTGTATTTCAAAAATGAAAAAAAAAAATAGTTGTGAGTAACATAACCTAGCTTGACTATCTTTTCCAAACACTGCACTGGTGTTATTAGAGGCACATGCTGTGGCCTGTGCAAAGCTGGAGATGTGTGTGTGTCTTTACCCTTGTACAGTTCTGTAGTCTGCAATTGTAGTCATTGCTCTTGGTGATCGGACATGCACATTGGCAACTCTGGAAGTAACATTCTAATAAAGAAAACAAAACAGAAGAAAAAAGACATAGTGCCGTAAATGTACCGAGTTCCCTCCTGTGTCTCATTTTCTACAACAAGTCTTAAAACTGTACATAAAGCCTTCCTTGTCGTATACTACTATTATTCTTGATTCATTAAGTACTTTTGCGGCTGTAAGCAAACTTGTTTAAAGCTCACATGCACATACACCAGAAAAGCACTTTAGAAGAAATGTGAGCAATCAAAGCACACTTGCCAGCATCTTATTATTATTGGTATTTTTCAGCATAATGCAGTTTCTGTTCTAGTCTACTCCCCTTTCTGAACATTTTTATGTCTGTAGGCATATACAAATGAAATCACTAATAGAATTCTTATTATGTCAGCACTAGGGCTATATTTACTTGCTAGAATATGCATAATATTAGGTGTCTTGTGAAAACCATTTTAGTTTTATGACTGAGATTGTTTTGGAGAAATGATGGTTTGAATCAAGAATGACCACTGCTACTTACCATTTGTGGGATGATATAATCTCTTTTCTCTGTTTGACAACAGATAAGGATTCATTTAACTCATGTTTAAAGCTTTTCCCATTTTCTACACCTTCTTGTATTATTGTGTTAATATTGATAAGTGTCAGTGTTGAACTTCTGCACTGAAATGATACTTCACAAGCTTTACACCAATCCAGATATTAGGGAAAGTGAGTGTGATTGCAAACCATCCTCTTGCCCATCCTTACCACACAGTATCCTATCTTGTCCTATCCTATCCCATTCCATTCTCTCTACACACATGCATGCACACACACACGTATGAGAGAGTGAACCTTTGAAAGTACTGTTTGCACAATCCTGACACAACATTTCTGCAAGAACAATTGTCCAAGAAGAAACTGGTTCTTGAACCTTTACACTAAGTTAGGAACCCCATTTGAGTACATATTTAAACTCTCCAACACCTGTTGGACCAGCAGGCTAACTTACGTTAAAATTCTGCAGGTCACAACTAGTCTATTAAATGGAAATAGAAATATAGATTCTTTAGAGAGATACAAAGGAAGAAAGGGTATAATGATAATATGGGAGTTAATTTTAAATAGGTAGTCAATACAAAAAAATAATAGGAGTGCTCTTCCGGAAAGGATGATTAGATTTATAATCTTTGAAGTTACATAGAGGAAAATGGAAGGAAGACATTAAAAGGTTCCTGGTCCTTATAATTGCATTTTCTCTCAGCAACAGGGTGTTTTAGACTATGCATTATTACACAGAAAACAAACAAACTAAAAAGAAAACTTCACCTTTAATTGGTTACCCCAGGAGCTATATATAAATTTTGTCTCTGTTGAGTGAAACATATATTGAAATCTTACTCTTGTATTAAAATGAGGGGTTTAGTTATCTTCCCCAAAACTATAAGAATATGTTTATGCATATTCTGTATGTGTTTACATGTGTGTATATGAAATTGGCGATCAGATCCAGTATAACTTTTTCTTGTTAATTAGAAATTAGACATGTTTCTCAGAAATTGGCTAACTAAATTATTTATGGTAATATTATTGCCCAGCATTCAATCACTATATTATATATTATCTATACATATAATATTATTTAATAATTATGTATAATCACAAAGCCGTATTACACCTAACATGTATGTATGTACATATGATATGTATATGTATATGTGTATATATATTTGAACACAACTCAAATGTCATTAGAATGCTTCTACTTATTACAGGGAAGTTTTGAGAGAAAAAGCCATTGTGCAGAGAGGTAGCATAGAGTAGTAGTTTGGATCCTGGCTTTGAATCCTGGCTTTAGCCCTTATCAGTTGTTTGACTTTTGATAAGTTGCCTCACCTCTCAGTTATCATATGAGTTTAATAATTGCACTGATATTACAGTGTCGTTATGAGGATTAAATAAATTAGTACTTTTAAAATGCTTAGAATAGAACCAGCTACGTAGTAAATTTGATAGATAGATAGATAAGTAGATAGACAGGTAGGAACAGAAGGTAAAAAAAGAAAGCAGATATTCAAGGAACCTTCCATCATGCCAATTTTCAAGTTCCAATAATAGCTTTCCAAAATATTCCCTCTGAATTCTAAGAAGGCACTCAATATTGTTGATTAAATATTTAAATTATGTTTGTTATAGCTAGTTGTGTATTCATTTTTAGATAGGTCAAATTTATGAGGCAGTGAAGTTGTAATATTATGTGTGGTGTGTACAGATTTATAGAGCATTTGGACCCCTTGTATAATCAACATGTACTGTTCATTTATGTGCATTTTATAGGACTAGGAATATACTGATGCTATTTTAAATTATTATACAGGCCTAACATTGTTCTGTCCTCGCCTTTATAGCATATTGTTGATCATATCTCTGATTTATTTGAAAAACAAACCTTTGTTCAGGAACACAATATCCAATTACAGAATTACTCCTAGGGGAAAATACAAGCTGTTTCATGGTGTGATTTCCAAGAATGCATTGTGGTGTGAAGTAGAAATTACCTACATCAATTTTGCTGTCTTTTATTTATTAGAAAGCCATCTCTGCCTTCAAGTTTTACCTTCTTTGTTCTAGTAGCCTAGAATTTAGTACATAAGTCAGCATCTCATCATCCTTATACAGCTGTCCATTTATCCCTTGATCCATCTTTTGCTTTTCTTGAACCTCCTCTAGTTTCATCAGATTTAATTAGTATCAATTTCCAGTGTCAGCAACATTGGATTGCTTTATAAGGCTGTATGAATGACCTCTGATGGCTTTAATGTAAATCCTAGTCATCCCAGCTCAGGTGTAGAAAAACTTTACTTAAAAGTGGTCTCTGGGCTTCCCTGGTGGCGCAGTGGTTGAGAGTCCACCTGCCGATGCAGGGAACACGGGTTCGTGCCCCGGTCCGGGAAGATCCCACATGCCGCGGAGCGGCTGAGCCCGTGAGCCATGGCCGCTGAGCCTGCGCATCCGGAGCCTATGCTCCACAACGGGAGAGGCCACAACAGTGAGAGGCCCACGTACCGCAGAAAAAAAAAAAAAAAAAAAAAGTGGTCTCTGCTATAAAGACATAAGTTCCCTCTCATCTCTATATCATATCTCAATTTCCCCATTTCATTACAGAAAGGACATGGAGGTGTAGAAAGGGCATATATAAAAAGTTCCCAAAATGATTAAGGGTCGAAAAATAACTCTGAAGCGAAAATGTCAAATGGATTTGGAGTGTTGCCCATCCATTTCCCTGCCTCCGCCTTCAGCCAGTATCCATCAGTTCCCCTTACCCCATCTGGAAGCTCAGCTTCACTCCTGTTCCTGGAACCAGGCCAGCACACATTGAAAACTCAATGAGCCCTGCAGCCGTTTCTTACCTAACAGATCGACACTAAACATGTTTCCTGGTCCTGTTATCTGGGCTCTTGTTTTATTCCCTCCCTCATGTTCTCACCTTGTACCTAACACCGGTCTCCTATCTTTTTGTCTAATTTTAAGTCCTTGCTTAAATTTATTGCCCAGGTAACCGCTTTTCCCCCCTGGATTTTATTGTTTACTTTTATTGCGTCCCTGTTTTCTGCTGCCAGTCTAGCTTTTATGCAGAATATCTGTGTGTCTTTAGCTTCCACTTCACTCAGTGTTTGGAGTATCTTGATGGTTTGTGTGGTCTTTTTTTGAGAGATGCGTCCGCCCCTTGCCCCTGGAACACGCTGGTGTGAGATCCTTCTCTGTTCCATCCTCATCACCTATGTAGTTATTGAATCCAGAAATGTCCTAAGATAATCCAAGATGCCAAAAAATCAAAGCTGGACCTATAACTTGGACTTGGTTGTCAAGAAGTAGAGACAGTAAGTTTGTCAGTAATAGGGGACTTTTAGTTTACAGTGAAATGCAAGATTTGGTATCTTTTTTTTTTTTTTTTTTTTTTTTTTGTGGTACACGGGCCTCTCACCGCTCTGGCCTCTCCCGCAGCGGAGCACAGGCTCCGGACGCGCAGGCCCAGCGGCCATGGCTCACGGGCCCAGCCACTCTGTGGCATGTGGGATCTTCCGGGACCGGGGCACGAACCCACGTCCCCTGCATTGGCAGGCGGACTCTCAACCACTGCACCACCAGGGAAGCCCAAGATTTGGTTTCTGACAGCATTTGGAGATCTAATTTGTTTAAGAGATTAGAACTCGAAATTTAGGCTTGGGAATCATCACTTACCCTATCATGCTAAGCCCCTTGCTCTGTGGTCAAAACCCTCTGTGTTCTCCCAGTTCTACCATCATTTTGCTCATAGTCCTTATCAGAGTATTCAAGACTGTCTTTAATCAGTATTCATTCCTTTAAACCCCCGCATGCTTCATTCCCCTAGTTACATCATGTGATCTAGTAAAACTAAAGCACTGCTTTATTTCCAGAATCTCTCACAATAGCTACTTTGGTGCCTTTGTTCAGTTTGTTGCATATACTTGGAATTATGCCCTCATTTCTATCAGAATACTATCTAGCTTTTGAGGCGGATTTCAAGTGCCGCTTTGTCTATGATTCATTTCCTCTCTTCTCCAATCAGACATGAGCTCTTCCTCCTATGAGTTCACATAATAATTTGTTTTGGCATCTTTTATTGAATCTATTCTTAAATTTTGTCTTGTATTATTGGTATACAATAAAACACAGTCTAATTAATTAGAGGGACTCAAATCATTCTTTAGTGCTAAAATGCTTAAAATGTTAGCACATATTTTTGGGAGATTAATACTGTAAGTATAGGCAAGCCCAAGTAAACTAATTGGCTTGTAGTTCTCAAGGAAGAGCTGGCTGCTAAAAACACCCCTTCCTGATCTTGGCTATGGTTTTGGTCCCTAAAAGTTTAAATATCAGTGGGAATGATTCTGGGTCCTGTGGTTGGCTGGGATTTCTAGGACAGTGATGGCAATTTCAGGAGGCTTCTCTTTGGTTAATTCCCTCTTTGTCAGCCTGACCCAGGGAACTCTGGCTGGGAGAACCCTGGGAATGCAGGGGAACCCTCTACTTTCTTATTATCTGAAACTCAGTTGCTTATCGCCTTCTGAGTAGTCTTCTTCCTCTCACATTTACTCAGTCACCACCCATCTCCCAAGAAGAGAAGAACTTTAATTCTAACCAAGTTTCCCCCTACTACTAGCTTGAGGAAGGTGCCTAGGCAATGTGTAAGAGACAATTGCAATTATTTAACATGGTAGATTTCTTTACTGTGAAGGTACCTTTTCATAGGATTTTACTACATGTGTATGGTATGCTTCACAGGGCCAGGGGGTTATCTTTGTAATCCATCAACAGATAGCACAATGCCTGGATACACTTTGTGGTCAATAGTTTGTTACTTGGATTGAAGCTGAGACTGACTGAGCTCTCCAAGCAGGAGAGTTTATAGATGGTGGATGTTCTTAGGAAGAAGTATAGGAACAGCTAGTGATGTCAAAGAAGCAAGATACCACAGTTCACTGTTTCTGTAGCAAAACTACCAAACATAGTTGAGCAAGTCACAAAACTTTGAGCCTCAAGATCTTCATCTTTACAGTGTTAATAGTAATGCCTACCCCAGAAGGCTGTTTCTCACTCCACAAATATTTATTATTCACCTGTCGTGTTCCAAGTTCTGGGTCTTAGGAGTATTTCAGTGAAAATCACAGACATGGTTCTTGATCTTATGAAATTTTTCAATGTGAAATAGGATTATTATTTTATACTTTAACTATTAAAATATTAAGGACATGGTTTATATAAATATTACAAAATCCCTCTAGTCCAAAAGAATTTTAAAAAAATCCTCTTTCAGGAATGATCATTATAGGGCGATCTGTATTATATTCCCTTTCACCAAGCCCCACAAAGTTATTTGTCCTGCTAGAAGTAAACACAGGGCTGCTCTTATGTGTGATTGGAATAGGCAGCACTTTGGCTGTATGTTTTGAGAAGCACTGGGGTACCTTCCTTTTAATTTCCCTCAAATAACTGCCTTATCTACCTACTCTGCTCCACTATCAGAAGTACATTGCATGTGTGTGTGTGTATACGTGTGTATTTTAACCCATTGTGACTCAGAGGTTTTTTTTTTTTTTTTTGAAATAGCAAATACTCTTCAAGGGATAAAACACATTAAATTATTATCAGTTATGACTATAATTTGTTTCTCTGATTCTTATCTTTGTGGCACCTAGCTGAGACCACGGGGCAGCCAGATAGTAATACACTAAGCATTGGGATGGGGGGACAAACACCACTTCTGTACTTGAAAACTTAAAAGTTACCCTCTTTTTACTCTACTACTCTCTGTTTTGTTTTGTGTTGCCTTGTCTTATCAGCAATTTCAGCTTTAATGTCCTCATTCATGTTTGAAGTACACTTAGTCAGAAATGGGGCTGGGAGAATCTTAACTGTGCCTTTTCACTTCCACCAAAAGGTCTATGTGGAGCACAGAAGTTTAACGTGGCCAGTGTATCATCAGCCATGTTACACACGATGACAATAAGTGTCTGTCTATATATATGAATATATGTATACATATATATATCCATATATATGTGGGAATTATATATGTATGTATACATGTACATATACATATGAATAAAATTAGTTCCTAGTACATACTTTCTACTTATAAGCAAAATAGCAAGATATAGGATCTGGGCGCTTTTCTCTTTTTTATTGAGCCAACTCTCTGAATATGAACAAACCACCTTGAGCTACTGAAAGTTCTGTACCCGTTGTGCTTGATCTCCATGGCATCACAACACTTAACTAATTGTGCCTATAAAGTGACTCTCTGAGGGCTCACTTAAGAAGAGGACAAGAAGATTCAGGTGCCTCTCAGGATGTAAAATGATGAACTCTGGATGCACATTTTCAACAGATGGACGCAGCATTATGAAGGCAGCCACGAACGGCAGCAGGTGGAAAAGGCAGCAGGAAAGCAATGCCACTTGCAGGAACACTTGACATTAATTACACCTGTTGGAATTCTCGACCAACCCTTTGTTTTCAAATGTGTTCTGAATATAATCGCTGTGAGGTGAGAGGGAAAAGAAAAGAAGCTGAGCAAGAAAGCGAGTGGGTGAAGCTTCTCTGTCTTATGCCCTCCAATTAATCACGTGCACAAAAAAGGAAGCAGGGGCACAATTATAGTGATCCCAATGATTCCATCTGGGGGTGAGCAGGGCATTTATTTATTTTTATTTTTTATTTTTAAAAATTTATTTTATTGAAGTATACTTGATTTACAATGTTGTGTTAATTTCTGCTGTACAGCAGAGTGATTCAGTTATACATATGTATATATATATACATTCTTTTTCATATTCTTTTCCATTATGGTTTACCACAGGATATGGTATATAGTTCCCTGTGCTATACTGTTGGACCCTGTTTGCTTATCCATTATGTATATAATAGTTTGCATCTGCTAATCCCAAACTCCTAATACATCCCTCCCCACTGCCCCTCCTTGGAAACCACAAGTATGAGCAGGACAGTTTGAAAATTGAATGTCTGAAGCTGGAGAATGTATTTAGTACATTAAATTAAATGTGTTCCTTGGTATCTGAAGAGATTAAATATATACATTTTTCTTTTTGTATTATCTGAACACATTTAAAAATACTTTGGGGGACCATTTGATGATTTTTTTAATGCTTAAGCTTCTTCATTTATTTGTGCTTATAGAATTGGATCCTAGCTTCCCCACTAGGCTGTGCCCTTGTCAATCACCACATCCTGCATTTTTGCTGCATTGTGGCTCACACTGAGGCTTCCTTCATGTAAAATGATGACCTTTTGCCTAAAACTGCCCAGGTGCTTTTTGTCTTTGCTCTCGCCTTTCTTTCTCTCTGGAATGCCCTTGTCTGCTTCTCAACTTTCGGCTCATCGTGAAATGTCAAATCAAGGGTTAAATCTGCAGAGAAGCATTCAGTGATTGCCCCAGGCAGCCGTGAGCCTTCATCCTCCCCAAAGTCATAGGACCTGCAAGTTCATCTGTATCATGTCTGGCACCTTGCAAGGTCCTGGGTCTGCCTCTCCCCCTCTCTCCTGGACTGAGGACTCCACAAGGAGAGCCCCATTTCTACTCTTCTGTAGGTCTCCTCCTTCTCTCCTAGCTCTTGGTCTCTCACTTAATAGTGTCTGAATAGATGTAGTTTGAATAAAGTTTGGACTGCCTTCATCTGTAGGTGAAGTACCACTGCAAAGTAATTTTAAGGGTATCTAAATGTCTTCTGAAAAAATAAGATATGGCTTTCAAAATTATCAGTTGTCTTCGGGTTTTGCTTACTTTTCAATGAGGCTTACCATGATTACTACTCTATTAAAAATAGCAGCCATTCCCATTCCCCCTTACTTTAAAGATCTATGTGTGGTGAAAATTGTGCTAGTTAGGTATGAAATGATGTGAAGTAGAACATATATTTTCATAAGTAGGAGGGGGCAGAGTTAAAAAGAGAGGTGTGTTGAAATGAAGGAAAAAGATAATAAAATGGAAATGAATATAATGGTGAAGAAATGGGTATGGGTTAACAATGTATTCTGCTGCAAGTATACAGAAACATAACTAATGATAGAGATTGAATTTTTTCACAAACAAGACCACTGGCACACATTTATGCATGCATAAATGATGGCGTGGCATGGTTGCATCAGCTCAAAAATGTCAAAGCCATCATCTGTGCAGTTGTTTTTGTTTTGTTTTGTTTTTCCCTCATGATTTCAATATACCTGCCAAAGTTCCAGATAGTAGACCCATATTCAAAAGGTAATGGAGGAAAGAGAGTTGCACAAGACCCTTACCCTGTTTCTCAGGAAAGCCAAGGCTTTACAAAAGTCCACCTATATATATATTTGCAATGTCTAGAGGGGTAGATTAGTGTCACATGGATGCAAAGGAAGCTAGAGGAAAGGAAGATTTTGCTTTCTTAGACTCTGTAGTGGAGGGAAGAAAAAAGAAAAAGAGATTTGGAGTGGGTTTGGGGCTACCCAACCAGCATTGTCTGCCACAAAGATAACAGGTAGATAAAATGAATTGACCAAAGGAAAAAGAATTGAAAAAATACATTAACTTATGGAGGGATATATGAGAAAAATGAAAAATTCCATCATATAATGAAATAATATGTATCCATAAAATGTATTATATATCCACCTATATCTATCTATAAAATATGTAATATCACAAACAAAATGTATAGTGATAAGAAATCAGATATAGGGCTTCCCTGGTGGCGCAGTTGTTGAGAGTCCGCCTGCCAATGCAGGGGACACAGGTTCGTGCCCCAGTCCGGGAAGATCCCACATGCTGTGGAGCAGCTGGGCCCATGAGCCATGGCCATTGAGCCTGTGCGTCCGGAGCCTGTGCTCCGCAATGGGAGAGGCCACAACAGTGAGAGGCCCACATACTGCAAAAAAAAAAAAAAAAAAGAAAGAAAAAGAAATCAGGTATGTACATTACACTACTCATATAATTTAAAACACAAAACAATACTGATTTTTTAAATGGATCTGCTTATGTATAAAAGTATAAATAGCAGACTGAAAGCTACACACCAAATTCTGCATAGTTTTTGCCTTCCTTGGGAAAGAAGAGGTTAAGGGATCTGGGGAGAGTTGAATAGGACTTAATCTTTATTTGCGAAGTTTCTCATCTATTATTTTAAAAAAATGTATGGCAGTTGTGTATACAGAGGTTTGTTGTATATGCTACCTTTTAATGCTTTGTTAAGAAAAACAAAAGAAACAAATAAGAGTTGAAATTTAGTTATTTTACTGAAAATAAATTTAAAGGAACATAACCTGAAAATACCATTTTCATTTTATGGGGGACTCCCATTGCCACAAAGCCTAGGACACAGAAACATAATTTATCACAGGAAACAATACCGAATGAGTAAGAAGACCCAAAATCAGCCCTTACTTTTTTAACTTACTCTCTTTGAAATTCAGTTCTCTCCTTTGCGAGATGAGGATTATGGGTTAGGTTTATTTTTCTCTCCATTCTTTAGCAATATTGATCTTTTAAAGGATGTTAGTCATTTTGTAATAAGACATGGTTTTAAAATATTTACTGTTTAGTAATAAGCTGTGGTTGTCATAGGTTTTATAAAGTATTAAGTGATTCATTTATTTGATTCATATTTATTAAGTACCTACTATATGCCAGAAGCTGTTTTAGCATTGGAAATGGGTACAAACAAAGAAAAACTCCTTGTTCTGATGAAGATAATTTTCTAGTTGGGGAGATAGTTAATAAGCACATACAGGGTATTTAAGTGGTGTTAAATCCAAAAAGCAAAAATGTAGCAGTATTGGATATCACGCAGGACAGGATGACAATAAAGCTAATGCTAAGATAGATGAGGTTTCTCTGACAAGGCAACATTTAGCATAGGAAGAATATAAAAGTAGAATATTTCCCCGAGTAATATTTGTCAGGGGTGATTTGAATCATATATATGTGTCATATATTATATATATTAATGATACTGATTTTCACTGCCCTGTATTTTAGTACGGGATTGTATGTGCTTCATTGGAGTTCGCTCTTTCATATTGCACAGACAGTCCTTCTCTTACAAGTATTCCTATCCAGTTGGGATGGACACACACTCTACTTTCTAGTCAATCTCTTTGTATCTGGATGGAAACCTGTGGTTTGATTCTTACACATTTAACATTCGAGGCTGATATTCCTGAAGCACTATGGTGAATATATCTCTTTTAGGAAAGCTTGTTGCCCTCATCACGTCTATCTTAAGCAGTCATTGGATATATAGTGTTGGCTGGTAGGGTTTGGAGGGTTTTCTTACCAGTTGTCTCCTGCCTCCTGGATGAGTGAAATGTAATGAGATCCAGACAGGTTATATGTCCCTTTTTCACTTGAAATATTAGTTCTTGTGTATATAGATTAATATTGTTGGGAGTTGATATATTCCTAGAAAGGCCTTTAAAAGGTTAAAAAAGGGCTTTAAAAGTTAATTGTATTCTGGAATGGTCTGGAAAACGAATATAAATTATTATCCAGATTTGATCAATGTGAATTTTTAGTATGTCTTTGATTTTAGGTCATCACAGAACTCAAGGCATTCTTGTGACAAATAGCGTAGTGGAAGGTTAATTGCAAAATGAAAAGGTCTTAATTTACTGTGAAAATTGGCAATAGAAACTAAGGTTTAACATCTGAGTAACTGAGAATACTGCCACTTGGCCCAGTGTCTGGAACATGGATATCATTGAATGATTGAAAGAAAACATACGTAATTGAGCCTTGGGACTCTTTGGATGTTGTAGAAGTCTCCATAAGATGCAAGAGCATGACGTGAGCTTGGAGTAAGTCCCCCTTGACCTATTAAGATTGGCACAGCTTTTTTCCTACTTAGAAAATAGTCATCAGTGTTAAAAGCCACAAACCTTTTTATAAGCCTACATCATTTACTTTTTAACTTCTAGATAGAATTTTTTCTAGTTAGAAGTCCCTGCTGTGCAGATAACAGGGCTGTAGATTTTTGCCTATCATAGATAGACACATAGTTGTTGTGAGGTCTGCATAGATGATCAAATATGCATTCAGTGCTTAGAATAGTGCCTGATATATGGTAAGCACACAGTATCTATAAAATTTATATTATTAGTCAAATAAAGCAGGGACTTAATACTATCAACATCAGAGATCAATATATCTTAGAACTTTTATATTTGCTGCCAGATTTTCTTTGCCCCTCAGATACCAAAACAAATATTGTCTGTTTGAAAAATCTAACATTTAGAAAATTGACCCAGCAGAGTTCTGGCTTCACCTATAAGCTCTTCTCTTTGCTGAAGTGTAATTTACGCAGAAGGCTATTCTCTCCCCAGTATATCATTCCTGCTGGAAACCATGAAGTCTAACTTCACCATCAGAACTTACTGTTTTCTGTCTCTGCATACCTATAATTAATCTATACATACCCCTAAAAGCTAGTGACTATTATTGGTGGTTAAAGACAGCAAGTTACTTAATATACTGTATTCCCGAAAGAATGAGAGACAGGCTAGGATTTGAGATACTAAGTGAATTTTGGGAGGGGAAGACCCCGAGAGAGGGAGGAAACACTAAAAGGGCAGAAGGAAAAGCACTGAACCTTGTCTAGCCTACATCTTTCTTGTGTCTGGAACAAGGCCTGGGCTGTCTCCATAGAAGAGAAGGTTACCAGTTACCAATGGATGATTCAAGTTGAAGATTTCTAGACTTTACATTCAAGAGTAAAAATTAAAATTTATCACCATAGCAGAACTACAGTTTGCTTCCTGGGTTCCTAGGTATTCATAAGTCCAGATTCACAGTTTTTAGTCACAAATACTGTGAGTTGTTTCACCATATTTATATGTCCAGCTATTTTGTTAGATTCTTAGTCAGAAATATTTGAAGAATTATTAAAGGATAGGACTTTCCTTATATAACTCAACATTGTGATAGCTTCAGAGCCCTAAAACAAAGAAAAACTAAGTAGAACAAAGAAATCCCCCAAACCTGTTTTTTTTTTTAAAGGAAAGAGCCGTATCCTAAAAATCTAGGTAGGAAAAAAATTTCATGGAAAATTTTGATATTATGGCTAAAAGCCACGAAACTTTAACATTGTAAGAAAAAAGAAAGAAAAGTGAAAGTAGAAGTGCTTTCATATAAATGATGAAAATGAATCTGTAATACCTATCCATTCATCTATAGAGAATGTTATTAGATTAGAATGAGAACATCCTCATAAAGACAGGAAATTGAATAGGTACGTTATGAAGCATTACAAGATGCACACAAAATGGTTTGGATCCTCTACAGCTGCTTGAGGTGAATGCCATTATAACTTCCAAAATTAGCGAAACTGTAATTCTTTGCAAAAGGATATTTTCTCTTGAAGATGAGAAAAAGTCAAGAAATAAGGTCTTTGGATGAAACTTGGAAGTAAGGATAGCAGTAGGCTTTATTGATTCTTGCTGTGTTTCTTTTTCCTTTAGATTAAAACTATGTCTCTCCAGGGGGAAATGACTATATCTGTTAAAAAAAATAACATGTTTTTTCCAAGTGTCTTCTTTTAGTGGTTTTGATAGAGGCTATGAAGTTTTCAATGGAGGCTGTAGACTATATATCTATATATCAGATTCTGTGAATAACAGGAGACAAAAACCCAATGTCAAAATGTAAGCCTACTATATTGGCACATTGGTTTGGGAGTTTTCTGCTTCTGTAAGCAAAAGGTTGGCCGCTGAACTGAAAAATGTGCTTTTCAGAGTAATCACTTCTTGCCAGGGCAAGGTCAGCTGATTTAGAGGTAAGAGAATGCAGTTGAGGTGGAGTGCATCAGCGAGGACCCTTGAAAGGGAAGTGATATTATGGTGGACATTATCTTCTATTTTCTAACAGAGAATTCTAATAGGACTTGCAGGAGACTGAGTTTATTGCCTGCACACCTCTTATTAACATCTTGTCTTGATCCTCAGAGAGTATGTCCTGCCGAAGGTAAGAGAAGATGAAGGACTTGTAATGCTTATAATAATGAAATGTTAGTGTGCTTGACCTCTGCAGCTACCCATCATTAAAGAAGTAATTTTCCAGACCCCAATCCATTTATTTCCTCATTTTAGCTTAGGCTTAGTTATTAAGAAGAAGAGAGAGGAAAACTTTAAACATGGAAGCAGAAATAAAGTTATTAACCAGTCTTACCAACAACCCATTCTACATAATACAGAAAACATTGAACTACTCCTTAGATATTCCCTCTATAAGGTTAAATAATAGGTAAAATAAAATAGAGTAATGCACTTCTAAGAAGTAACAAATGGTGAATAAACTGAGTTCTGAAGAAATATTATAATACATTTTTTAAAAGAATAGAAATGCTCAGGGAATCCACTACTCAATTTATGTTTTCCTTTTTCACCTGAATGTGAAAAAAAAATACTGAATTGTCTTATTTCCATGTGGATACAAAAGTGCATAAATGAACCACAACGCAGCTAATAGAATATATTCTCATATACAAGGAGAGCATTCTGAAGCACTAAAACTTAATAATGAATTAAAAAATAATTTTATAGAAAGAACTTTCAGAAAGGTTATTGGTCTATGCACTGTCTATTAATCAGATTTCTCCAGAGAAACAGAACCAATAAGACATGTATATACAAATATATACATGTATATATATTTGAAAGGCATTCATTATAAGGATTGGCTTACATGATTATGGGGGTTGGTGAGTTCAAAATCTGAAGTGTGGGCTGGCAGGCTGGAGACCCAGGATAGCCAATGGTGCAGTTATAGTCCACCAGCAGTTTGCTGGATAATTCCCTCTTACTGTAGAAGCCATTCTTTTTGTTCTGTTCAGGCCTTCAACTGATTGGATGAGGCTCACCCACATATGGAGAACAATCTGCACTACCCAAATTCACTGATATAAATGTTAATCTCATCCAAAAACACCCTCCAGTTAATGCCTGAAACTAACCATCATCACCATGTATTTGCAAATGATGAAGAATTAGGATGTACGACCTTGTTACACAACTGCATTAGAAGCAAAATTTTCTACAAAAGGAATGAGTTAAAAATCAAAGCATATAAAGTATATAAATATGTGAGTTTTCCTCCTTTCCATCATTCAGTGTCATTTAGTTTCTAAGGATTTAGAAGAATAGTTAAAGAGGTATCAAGGACAGTGATGGTGCTCATTCCTCTCTCTCCACTGGACCATTTTGGTCTGACTTTTTTCTAGTTTAGAACAATCAAAAAATAGATATGGACCTGGGATATTAATATTTCATTCATAAATGTGTTTTGATATGAACATTAATGTTGACTTAAAATCAGGACAGTCAGCTTTCTTTTAGTGATTTAAAAATTGAAAAGAGATAAAACTATCTCAAGCCTAGGAGGACTATATATGTAAGGGATACATTTTAATCAAATGATTCTCTTTATGAAGAGGAAAGCTATAACTCAGTAGTGGAGTTGTGAGGTATATCTCATTTAGAAAAAAATATGCTAACTAACATGTAAGATGAATTTTCCTGCTAATTACCTGTATCTTATCTAAAACTCTTTCTCCAGCAGTTAATTTAATGAAAACCAGGGAGTCTTTTTTCTGTTATCCTGGTCATGTTTGTATTTCAGACATCCTTGGGTAGTTGGAGGAAGAATAATAATGGGTTATGCAGATATTTTTCCTAAATTCAGAATGTATGTCCCTTGCATAGAAATAAAAAATGGTATCATTCATATTTCTCTGTCAGACACTTGATTCTTTTTTTTTTTTTTTTGTGGTACGTGGGCCTCTCACTGTTGTGGCCTCTCCCGTTGTGGAGCACAGGCTTCAGACGCGCAGGCCCAGCGGCCATGGCTCATGGGCCTAGCCGCTTCGCATCATGTGGGATCTTCCCAGACCGGGGCACGAACCCATGTCCCCTGCATCAGCAGGAGGACTCTCAGCCACTGCACCACCAGGGAAGCCCTATTTGTTTTCCTTTTATCTTAACTCCTATTGGATAAAAACGTGTATTTATATTTGAATTTATTTGAACAAACTCTCAAATTTCACAAATGGACAGTATTTTGTAGGGAACTTTTACAGAGTGTAGCTCATGTATTTTGAGGAAGAACATGCAATACTAAATGGAATGACAAGCAAATACAAAAATGTGTGTATCAATTTAAGATATAAAATGCTACTTTTCACTAATATTTATCAGGTATTTTGGTATTATCATTAAAAAAACACTTCCTTTTACTTAAATCTCCACTATACATTCATTTAAAAAGCACAAGTTGTAGAAATTCTTTTTGTTTGTTGGTTTATGTTGAATGCATACCAAATAAGATCTTGAATTTACTTGTTCTGTTGCAATAAAGTGTAGAGTATATAATAAAGTGTAAAATAAAGTGAAGAGTCCCAGAAGCCTGCTGGACTCCAAATAATTTGTTTTTCAGTGGTGGTTAAAGTAGAAATTAAATGAATTACTGTTATGTATACCAATTTCCCTATTAAATTATGGGTCTGTAAAGCATTAGAGTTTGCATCTATACAGCACTCTAGAGTTCTCAATTAAACTTCATACTTTGGGGCAAAATGTAAATAAAGTGGTGTAGCCTGTTAACAATTATTAATATTATATCTACGCAAGTCCAAGCATCAAAACAGTGAATGTTAGTGCTAACCACCCGTGTTGATACATAGTGTCAAATATGTAACTTGACTTTATAGTAGTCTCCCAGAAAATGAATGCATTATTGAACAACTTAATTAAAACCAAAACGAAAAATGACATGAGGATTTTTTTTCCTGTTTGGTTTTTAATTTCTAAATTTCAAATATGCATGTGCCTGTGTATGAGTAAGGAAACACACATATTACACATACTCATATACTTTTTTTTTTTTTGCTGTATGCGGCCCTCTCACTGTTGTGGCCTCTCCCGTTGTGGAGCACAGGCTCCGGATGCACAGGCTCAGCGGCCATGGCTCATGGGCCCAGCCTCTCCATGGCATGTGGGATCATCCCAGACAGGGGCACAAACCCGTGTCCCCTGCATCGGCAGGTGGACTCTCAACCACTGCGCCACCAGGGAAGCCTGTCATATACCTTTTTTTTTTTTTTTTTTTTGTGCGGTACGCGGGCCTCTCACTGTTGTGGCCTCCCCCGTTGCGGAGCACAGGCTCTGGACGCGCAGGCTCAGCAGCCATGGCTCACGGGCCCAGCCGCTCTGCGGCATGTGGGATCCTCCCAGACCGGGGCACGAACCCGCGTCCCCTGCATCAGCAGGCGGACTCTCAACCACTGCGCCACCAGGGAAGCCCTGTCATATACCTTTTTAAGGCTTGTTTTCAACTGAATGACTTGCTTCTGTAGGGCAGAGTTTGTTGTCAATAAATTCAAGAGTTCAAGATTTATCAGGCCAAGTAGCTTCATGGTTAAATAACTATGGACTGATTGCTTTCTCTATCAAAGATGACACATTTTAATTTTTTTAAACTTCATCACAAAGCATATGTATGTAACTGATTAGGACTTTATAGGTACAGCAAAACATTGCATTTTAGAAAAGATTTAAATATGGACTGAACCCTGCCCTCTCCTTTGAAGATATACTCAGATGAAACAAATATAATTATTTATTACTTCCAAATGTAAATTCTGAGCAATCATGTTTTTGACTGTTACCCAATATTACTATATAAGAAGTTATTTCATATTCTCCATCTCTCTGCCTTTTATTTTTTTAAAGAAGGATCAAACATGAATTCTGATACGCAGCAAGCAATGCCAAACTTTCAGAAAAGCTTATGTATTTAAAAAATATTATTTTAAATACAAATTTAAAACCTTGTCATTAGAAAACTATAATTTTAGGGCTTCCCTGGTGGCACAGTGGTTGAGAGTCTGCCTGCCGATGCAGGGGACGCCAGTTCTCGCCCCGGTCTGGGAAGATCCCACATGCCACAGAGCGGCTGGGCCCGTGAGCCATGGCTACTGAGCCTGTGCGTCTGGAACCTGTGCTCTGCAACGGGATAGGCCACAACAGTGAGAGGCCCGCGTACAGCAAAAAAAAAAAAAAAAAAAAAAAAAAAAAGAAAACTATAATTTTAAAGTATATTTTGTCAGTTCTAACAAGGTGATGGCATTTATCATCAAGTGATGGAGCTCCAATCTTTCAGGGCAGTGTGTGTGGGCAGTATGGGTGTACGTGTGTGCACAATGTATTTCTGACCTAAATTATCTCCTGCTCTACAAGACAGGCTTTAAGATTTCTTGGGCTTCAGTGGTATTCTGAAGCATTTGAAAATCTTTAGTTCTGTTAGACACTAAATGATGTCAGAACCCAAATCCTCTGTAAAGGCATTAGTTTATGTCATCCAACATTCCAGAGACTTATCTCTTTAGCTATCTCATTGGTTGCCATTTAAGAAGGTCAGCTTACCTAACTAGGACCAAATACAAATATTGTTAAAAAATAAAATCCCATTGTACCATGTTGTTTTGTTCTTCATCTGTGCCCTGGGTCAAGTTTTGGTCCTCAGCGCCCCATGCCTTTAGGAAAGATCAGTTAATTCAAAGAGTTGCTTTATGGAATGAGATTTTAGTTCTTGGTATCTCCTTCCAACCCTTCTGAGCTCACCCTAGTTAGAATTGGGTAACTGGGAAGAGACAATAAAACCTGAACAGAGGAATAAGCTCTTGTTTGTGTGTATGTTTTTTTTTTCTCTCCCTCTGTAAATTAAATGTCATCCAATTATCTCTTACAGCTATCTACAGAATTGTTCATTAGTCAACATTATGATACAGATATTAGACACTGATTGGTCTAATTAGTTTTGTGAATATTTGCATATTCGGAGAGCTGTGAATAAATTGGGAATATTTTTGAATTTGATGTTCTTATAGACTGTTTGTATCCTTGGAGATGCTTTGATATTCACTCTTAAGTTTTTTGTATGTTTCACTATAGAAGCCAGAATGCTTCTTGCTAATAATAACATTTATAATAATAAATACTTTATTATTCTAGTAACACCACCAAAAGTAAAGCAGGTTTTCTAGACATCTCCCAAAGTACATGTCTTTTTGAAGATTGGAGGCTGTGAAGCTGTTAATGAGATAAGGAAGGGGCATTTTCTAAAAGTGATAAGTTATTTTAATCAAAAAGGTCATGCATGTCAGGTAGCATTATTGTTTCCTGAATTGGCTTGACTCTGCCTAAGTCAGTGAAAATTAAGATTTCAATTATACATCACTAATGGCTAGGACAGAGGGTGAGTGAAGTAGAAGTTTAAAACCTAAGCATTACTGAAATGTCTTCTTGATTTACTGGTATCACTGCTAAGTACTCCATAAATGCCACCATTTTACACTGTGTCACTAATGCACAAGAATAATGCCATGTTAGAATTACAAAACAGAAGGCATTCTGCAGTCTGAGCAGCAGAGTTAACTTCTAAATGAGATTTGAATACTAAAGTGAATGTCATCTTTGAGAAGGAAAGGCTTTTGAATGATCAAGTCAGTTCTGTTTAATTATTCAAGTGATGCTTCAGGGATACTTATGCTCTGTAGAACATCTGACCCTTCAGTGGACTTTCATAATGCTGAATTGGGAGCCAAGAAGAATGGAATAAAAGAGAGATGCCAGGATTAGTTTCTATGCTTCTTAAAGTTATCTTTTTTGTCTGCTTATCCTTCCCTCCCTTCATATCTCTTTTCATACAAGTGGTGGATGTCAAGTGAACAGGGGAGAGACTTTAATGGGGAATAACCCTTTATTATACGAGTCTGATAATATGTATGCAAATGTTTTAATCTAAGTATATAGTTTAACCAGTGCTAAAGAAATGGTGTCATCTAGTAGTGGGGGTTACACCTAGACTAGAATAGTCCTGATCATTTAGAGAGCATTTCTGACCAGAAAAACAAGATGTTTTCTGGGTGAGGGGGGCATGTATTCTGCATGCCCCATGATGCTGAGTTCAGGCTTAACATAGGTAAAGGCAGACCTTCCTGTTGGCCACTCTCTGGTCCCAGTCACTTCGGCTCCATCAAATATGGAAATTCAGCTTAATGTCCTCAGGAGAGGGAGGACAAGTATACTCCTATACAGCCTGTGGAGTTTTAGCTTATAATATATATCTCTTATAGGACTTCACTGGTGCTTCATCCAATGGCAGAATGACACAGGAAGGTGAAATATTGTCCAAACCTGCTTGTTGAAATTAATTAATGAATAGACAGCACTGGGTGTTGAGAGAGGACTGAATCAAATGGAGACGGTTAAGTCCAAAACACCATAATTTTCCTGAGGGGCGTGTGTGTGTGTGTGTGTGAGAGAGAGAGAGAGAGAGAGAGAGAAAGTGTGAGAGAGAGAGAGAGAAGAAGAAGAAGAAGAAGGAGGAGGAGGAGGAGGAGGGGAAGGAGGAGGAGGAAGGAGAAAAAGAAGAAAGAAAGAGCAAGGGAGAGAGAACAGAAGTGAGAGCTAGACCAAGCAGACAGAGGGAGCAGATGGTAGGGAGGGGATGTTTGTTTTGGGGCATCCAGATCAGTATGTCTTACTTGGTTCATATTTATTGAAGTTGGTCAGTAACAGAGTGGTCTGGGGGTGCTGATTACAAATGTGAGGAGCCCTGGAGCACTGCAATATATAAAGGGTCAAGTTAAAACTATATAACCCTCTTGAGAAGCAGAAACATTTTCTTTAGGATAGGTCTATCAAAAATGTAAATGCCATGTGACCCAATTTTTTTTTTTCTGGAAAAAAATCTCCAGGTTTCTGTCCACCATGTAGGTTGACGTTTGCAGAGCTGTTGTTGGCTCTCACTTGAGTGCTAGAGATACAAAGATGCAGAAATGGCCAGAGTCTGGTCAACCTTCAGAGGAGCTGACACCCTAGGGATTCCTGGACTATAAAATTATGTGCTTGTATTATTGTTGTATTTATCCCTTTCAGACTAAAATGAATACTGTGATAGACATAACCAAATTTTGTAGACACACAAAGAGGGTGGGATTTCTTAATTCTGAGGGTGTTGAAGGATTTATAGATGTAACTTTCAGGTTGACTCTTAAGGAGACATTAACTGTATAGGGTTTAGATGAGAAGGAATCAGGTTATGCTGTTTCAGTTTGTGAACATTGCATGAAGAGTGGCAAGGTTGCTGATTCCATTTCACTTGTGCCTTTGTATGACCTTCATGTAGATGGGAGTGGGAGGGGTAGTAGATGGGTTTGGGGCTGCCGGAGATGGAAATATAAAAGCATACTAAGAATTGGATTTAAGGGCCCAAATTAAGCTAAGGAATTTGAACATGATTTATAAATAGTGGGATCCATTAAATATATTTTAAACCAGAGGTAACCGTTACTGTTCTGATGGAACAGTTTTTAGAGATAAGAGAATTATGGACAGGTAGCAGGAGACAAGTTAGTAGGCTATTGCAGTAATCCAATTAAAAAATAGAAGTGCCTGACCAAGGGTTATCAATGTGGAAATGCAGTAGAAACAATGCAGTTTGGGCTCAATATATTCCCAAATTGAAAGAAACACCCTCCTTCCCATTCTCCCTTTTTCTCTCCCTCCCTTATTGTTTCCCTTCTTCCTTTCCTCCATTCCTTCTTTTTTCTTTTTCATTTACATGCTATTTCTCAGTGTCTGCTGTTTGCCAGGCCATGGGAGTGGGGAAGGGAGTGGGTCAGAGAGAATGCCACAGGCCCTGGCGTGGCACAGTAGTAGAGCTGTTAACTGTGACAGGGAACAATTTTAGAAAAGAAACAGTTTTGCAGCAGGGAATAAAATGACTTTGAATTTGGGCAGATTGATTTGGAAATGCCTGTGGGACTTTTTTATAGAGATATCCAGTAAAGAGCTGAATAGCTCCCTGACATTACCGTGGCCTGTGGAATGAATGGTCTGCCTGATGAGTCCATGAACTCCTATCACTAGGAAAGGACATGACTTGGCCAGATGGCCTTGGGTCAGATGTGCTAGATGGAACTCTGATGAGAGATTATTAGTGATCTTGAACCAAATGGGATACAATGTCCTTCCAACCCTACAAATCTATAAGACTGTGGAAAGGCATGCACGCGTGCATGTGTGTGTGTGTGTGTGTGTATGTGTGAGATTGGGAGAAAGACACACACACACCCCTTAGCTTCTTTTTCTTGTCTCTGACCATATCTGGTATCATAAGCATTATTACATCTGTTGATGTTTGTCATGTCACTTTTCTTCTTAACTTCTGCAGTGAATGATGACTGGACCATGAAGGATATTCTAATATTCCCTATTTTCCCACTAGCCACTTACTTCTTGTCTAATTAACAGATATTCATGGTATTTTCTGCAGCCTAAATATCATTTGTTACTTATATTCTTAGCCAAATTAGGGTAAATAGTTGAGGATATATTTTCCATTGATAATATTAAGTGTTAGGATAGTCTATTATAAATTAAAACTCTGGACATGTAGTTATTCTTGATTTTTTTTTTTTTGTAAATTTGCTATTAGTAAGAAACAAGGGTAAACCAATATTTTGTCAGAGATTCTCCATTCTCTGAAGTGAAGTCTCAGGTTTATTGTTGTTATTGTTGCTGCTGATGCTGTTGTGGTTATTGTTACTCCTATTAATTCTTTAGTTCCTGCTTTTTAAATAGTCATTTTATTAAAATATATATATATATATATATATATATATATTTGTATGGACTTCCAAGGCTTTGGAAAATGTGTGAAATGGTATGCTATTCATAACTTCAACATATGTATAAATACAATTGACATCTTACATGAGTCTAAAATATGGCACTCACACTGTAATATCAAAAACAAAAATGATATTGGGTCTGCTATCTTATTTTTAGTTTGTACATAGACTTCTGAAACTGTTTGTCTCCTACACATGAAAATTAATTTTAAATCCTGTGAGATTTTACTGGATTAGGTTTGGGTTAAGTGATGTAAAAGCTTAAAGAAACGAAATTGAGCTATTTGTAATGAGGTGGATGGACCTAGAGTCTGTCATACAGAGTGAAGTAAGTCAGAAAGAGAAAGAAAAATACTGTATGCTGACACATATATATGGAATTTAAGAAAAAAAATGTCATGAAGAACATAGGGGTAAGACAGAAATAAAGACACAGACCTACTAGAGAATGGACTTGAGGATATGGGGAGGGGGAAGGGTAAGCTGTGACAAAGCGAAAGAGCGGCATGGACATATATACACTACCAAACGTAAGGTAGATAGCTAGTGGGAAGCAGCCGCATAGCACAGGGAGATCAGCTCTGTGCTTTGTGACCGCCTGGAGGGGTGGGATAGGGAGGGTGGGAGGGAGACGCAAAAGGGAGGGGATATGGGAACATATGTATATGTATAACTGATTAAATTTGTTATAAAGCAGAAAAAAATAAAATTAAAAACTTAAAAAAAATTTAAAAAATTTAAAAAAAGAATAAATGCATTGAAAAAAAAAAGCTTACGTAAGCTGTTACTACCATTCACTTATCTTTTATGAATTTGATAGATAAGCTAAGATTTAAAATTTTGACCTAGAGGCTTGTGTTGCATTATTCAGTTCTCACAGTTATGTGAAATGAATCACTTTGGTCATTACTGAATGATTCATAGCAGTTGATACATGTATTGATTAAGGTAAATATAAATGGCTTTTTATAATAACAAAATGACAGTGAGTTAACACTTAACAAATAAAATAAGATAAAAAGATAAAAATTTAAACGAATTAACTCTATTGATGGAAATATAAATTGGAAAGAAAACTTATGGAGAAAAATCTGGCAAAATGTGTCAAAATTAAAATTAAATTTAAATGAGAAAAATTTTTGACTCAGTGATCCGACCTGAAGGAATCTAAGCAAATTAATGTACAGGTGACCTAATATGTATGTACAAGGATCTTGATTGCACCATAAGTTCCACTGGTAAAAAACTGTATCAAGATAATTGGTAAATAGGAGAGAATATAAACAAACAAAAAATTGAAATTCTATAAGTTGAACAATGAGTTAGATCTACATGTACTGACCTGGAAAATTTCATAACATTCTCTTGCATGAAAATAAACACAATATAAATGGAGTGATCCCATTTATAAATATATTTATATGCATTCAAAGTCTGGAAAGACATGCTCCATCTGGGAAGACGTTACTGAAAAAAAAAAAAATGATGTTTAACCGAAACCAGAAAGGGAAGGAAGAATTAACCACGGAAAATTTTTTAAGGCTGAGGAAATAACATCAAAGAAAGCCTACAGGCCAGAGTTATTTAATGTATTCAAGGAAAAAATACATTAAAAAAGTTAGGTATGAATAAACTGTAGACTGTAAGAGAGATTTACCTTTGGGGTTGGTATTATACATGCAAATATGCTTTCTATTTTATACATTTATATTTTTGTTAATGAAGGTGTTCCCATTAAAACACAAATAATTTAAAAACTAGCTTAAATTATCACAAACAGAAAAAGTTAATGAAACACTTTAAGTAGGATACAAAAAAAAAGACAAAAGAAGTTGGGAGCAATTAAGCTGAAGCATAAAACAAAAAAGATAACATTATATATATTAAGCTGAATGGAAGAAGAGGAAGAAGAGGAATAGGTGATTTTAGAAGATGAAGGTACTTCTTTTAAATAGGCTCATATAGAAACATTAAATAAAGCAACAGTGTAAATCTTTTTAAATTATACTGCTATTGTAGAAAGGCCCACAGGACTATTTGTATCAACATAGCTGTGAAACATTTAGCACATTTAACAAACCTTCTTTACAGTGAGACCTTAAAGCCTCAGCTGCCCAGGTGGATATCCTTGGGGCAAAAGCATTCCCCGTGGTCTATGTTAGTGTTTCCCTTTCCCCATTGCTCTCAGTCCAGATAATATTCCCTGTAAATTCCTTCCAAAATATGAGCCAACTCTACATCAGGGGTCTAGGGGTCTAAAAACATTTCAAGCTCAGGCCCCACTTGATAAATGATAATATTAAATCATTGTGTCTGGTGCTGGGACCCAGATAACAGATGTTTTAATGCTCCTGGGTGATTCTCATGTGCAGCTGGGGCTGGAATATCACCGCTTTAGGAAAGTTTAGCCTATTGACACCTTCAGTGTATAAACAAAGTGGCCTGCCAGTAAACTCAGAGGACAGCATATTCAAATGGGTAGTTTCAAAGAACTGAGTCAAGAACTAAGAATGAGAGGTCTCAAAATTCATTAACTGGTTTGGTGGTGAGGTTGTCTGGGATGTGGCTGTTTCAAAGGTGATATATGAAAACTGAAGATACAGAGACACTTTAGGTATAAAATATAGGAGAGATATAAGATTAAGAAAACATGAAATATATTAAAGATAAACTTCGAGGACTCTATTTTCTCATCTTTGAAATGAGGATATAACTACTTCATGGAGTTGGGACAGTTAAATGAGAATGTTTATATAACCAAAGTGCAAAGTATAGTTCACTCATAGTTCAGAAGCTTAATAAACAGAACGAGAAATAATGAAGTAGAGAATCAGTCTCTTTCATATTGTAGTGTTCAAATATGTTATAGCTTCAACTCTTGGTTTCCATCAAGCACGTTTATTTTCCCTTTGGTGGACACTGAGGGGCTTTTGTTCACAGTACAGAGCCCAAACCAGTAGGTAGGCAGTGTCCAGATTATCTTGGACAGGTAGAGGAGTAATGCCCTTTCAGACTTTTGGAAGGTACTCGAATTTCCCTAATGGTATGTCTGTGGAATGCATGTATATTAGTCTCCTGTTGCTGTATAACTAGTTCCCACAAACTTAGTGCCAGTTGGAGGAGGTCATCAAGAAGATGTGACGTGAGTTGACCACAAGCTGGACTCGGGCAATTGGAGGCACCTCATCCCTTCCCCTGTCCTTGGAATGTATGCTCCGGCCACCATTCCCACACTACGACCTGTTCTAAGGATGTAGCCTTGAGAGAGTAAAGTTTGTTGAGACCACCTGGACTTCATAGGTAGCTGAACCCCGTTAAAGCCTCTATATAAACTTTTATGATTCTGGCAGGTGGGTGTGGAGATTTACTTGTCTTGCGGCCGCCTGAGACAACCTCCCATGTAAGTTCCTTTGCTTAGTAAATCTGCCACCTGCCAATCTGGAGTGACCTGCCTCTTTCTTCAGTTTCTCCTTACCCTTGCTGTATGAGGGCTGGTTTACAAGCCCACATTGCCTTAAAACACCTGTTTATTATTATTAGCTCACAGTCCTGTAGATGAGAAGACTGGGCTGATAAGGCTGGTCTCACAAGGCTAAAATCTCTGCTTAAGGTCTCACAGGCTAAAATCAAGGTGTCAGCTGGGCTGCATTACCATCTGAACTCGGGGTCCTCTTCCAAGCTCACATGATTGTGGCAGAGTTTAGTTCCTGGCACTTACAGGGCTGAGATTTTTCTTTCCTTTCTGGCTGCTCTCAGCTTTTAGAGGCAATCTGCATTCCCTATCAGGTGGTCCCCTCCATCTTTGAAGCCAGTGACAGAGAATTTCCCTCTCATGCTTCGAATCTCTGACTTGATGTCTCCATGCAGATTTAAAGGGCTCATGTGATTGGATGAGGCCCACTGAAGAGAGGCATGCTTGCTTAAAGTCAGCTGAACCAAGTAACCTCATCACAGGATGCCCATCATATCACAGGTGTCTCATACCAGAGATGGAGATGATTTGACAAGGGTGTGGGTCATGGAGAATCATCTTAGAAAGCCGCATACCCCCACGTATAAAAGGTGTGCGTGGACGGCGTCATTTGTTAACGTTGTGGTTTCAGGCAAGGAGTGAGGAGTGCCGTCGAGATTTTGCTTTTTCGGTGAGTAATATTTTTCATTTGGTATTACTGTAGAGGGGAGAGCTGCCTCAATGTAGTTCCTACAGGAAAAATAGGGGGAAAACATAGAGATTAATTCATAAATTAAAAATATAAACCTTTTGCTTCTGATTTTAGTGCCTAGTAAAGGCCGTGTGCTCTCTTATTTTCTTCCTTTTCATTCTTAATAAGTAAAATTTCTCGTACAATTTCATCTCATGACAAATATATGATGAAAATAAACGTTCCTAAAGGAACTACATTCTACAAATAAAAATTGACACACATTTGGTTTTTTGGAGGTTGTGCCCATTGGTACTTTCAACTACATTGTGTGTATCTGTTTGTGGGAGTTCCAGGGATTTAACCACCGAACAAGGAAAGCCTCAGCTTGCAGTCTCCTAAAGCTGTAAAACCGCTCAACACTGCTTTAAGTACTTGGCTGCTTCCTTAATAATTCCCTGTAAACCTTTAAAAAATGTGTTTGTAACCAGGAAACATTGTTTAGGTTTGAGCCAATTTTCTATTTCTCAGAACCCAACTAAGGAAATACATCTTCTAGTTGTTTTCCAAAAATTATAGCTGAATGGATGAATGGGTATTACTGATAATGCATTGCCTTGTTTGGCTGATAAAATCTTGCTGAGGAATATAAAAACAAATCCTGGCGTTCTTTGGAAGACTTCTGCATAACTTGTTTTAAGACTGAATTAATTGTGATAGATATTTGAACCGTTAATGTGTGTGTGTTTATTTGCTGATAATAAAAGGAAGATCCTTGGGATATTTTCATTTATTTGATTCAAATCTGTGCTCTAGTTTTACTCACTAGTATACTTTTAGGAGAAGTGAACATATATAAATGTAATATAAATTGTCATCATGTTATTGTAGAGTAGACTTTAAACTGCACTCCCTGGGGTTATATGAGGATTTCTCACTGGTATATAGACTCAGAGCTTTGAGGATACCCACATCCCCCAATTCCCTATCTGCCCCATCCCCAAAAAAATGTGAGAGAGAAAATTTGGTTGTATTGACAGGTGGAATGGCTTTAATGACTGGTTAACAAATCCATTTGCGAGTCAGGTGGTTTACAGTTCTCTGTTTAAGCTAAATTGCAGAAGGGCCTAATTGAATTGTCAGCCAATATATGATTAAACTAATTTTTGATGAAAGATCACTGACTTTTGGCATGTAACTGAGAAGGAGTTCAAGGATTTGAGTGACATTGTTATAATAAATGAGTTTCTTCCATTTCCATCTATTCATGTGAACAAAGAATCTCCACAGTTATAGTAATAAAGATAAAACAAACTAAAAATATGGGAGAAAATTGATGCGGTCTCCTTTTAACAATAAGTAATAGTCACCCATGGAATACATGAAATAAATGGAAAAAAGCCAAACTATTCATCTCATTAAGAGATTAATTTCTAGTAATTATGATCTTTGTTTACTAATTATTCATCGCAACTTTAGATACTTTGTTTTGGTAATTGTGCTCTTCAAATAATTTTCATTATAACTCAATCCAGAAGAAAATTGTTTTACACTTAGTCATATGGTCATAAGGAATTTTTTTAAAAAGTAATTTTTACATATTTTTATTACAGAGAAATATCAATAAAAAGACTTTCAAGCATAAAACTTATTACATTAGGATAAAATTCAGTGGGGATAGAAATATGAATTCAAAAGGAAATAGGAGTGAAATAAAACTTCCAGCTGTAAATAATATCTTGTTCACGTCGTTCTCTCTAGTATTTAGATAACTTTGGATTTACTACAAGAATTATGTAAATTTTATTCCAAAACATTAATCTTTTTAGTGTGCCACAGCTTATATCTCTTGCTATTTAAACTTGCCATGAAAAAATTAAATGTCAACCTCAAAGTCTGTGAGGGGTACATGGTTTTATAAAATTACTTGAAAAGGGTACATTAAGTTTGAAGACAATGGCTGTTGTGGAGAGGACTATCCATGAAGCGATCAGCTTTCTCAATGCAAGGGGGAGGGGATATGGGGTTATATGTATACGTATAGCTGCTTCACTTTGTTATGCAGTAGAAACTAACACAGCAATCTAAGGGAATTATACTCCAATAAAGACATTAAAAAAGTAATAATAATGGTTGGAGACTAGAAGAGAGGCTTGGAAAGATCTTGAGAAGGATAGAGAAAAAAACCTGGAGCTTGTGTGGATTTCAAAGGAATAGGAAGATATAGTGCCATGTAATGCTTAGCAATTAAAATGGGGAATGAGTATGTCTACTGGAACTTTTTTGACTTAAAATATTTCCAAGGTCATAAAAAAATCAAAGGATAAAGGGAGGAAAAAGCCTCAATTTCTGCAGGTTGGATAGATAAAAAAAGATTTGGGGGTGGTCTTTTGTGGTTAGTCCTGTCATTTTATACAGTGGCTGATGCCCAGTTCTGTAGCTTCCCAGCTTTGAGAATCCAGACAAATTGCATAAACTCTCTAAGCATTTTGTCCCTATCTGGTAAAACGGTGATAATAATACATCTATCCTAAGGGTATTTTGTAAGTATAAATAGGATAAATTACATAAAGTTAGCATACTCTATGGCACATAAAAACTTGCTTAACAGTTGTGACATGTTGTTATTAACTTTCTTAATAAGGTTCTTAAGGCACAAGGGAATTCCCCTATTTCTATCCACATCATCTTCTGTCATTGTTATACTGTGCTAATTAATCTAATTCACTTCATTATAATCAGTGATAATACAACTGGGATATGAAAAGCTCATTTTGATAGTTATAAGGGAATCAATATGGTAACAGCTTTTCATTTCAGCAGTTTGACCAACATTAGATGAAGATCAGCTGTAGTCTATAAGTTAAAACTTTTATAAAACATGTTGATATATTTAAATGTTTTGTTCTTTAATAACTGCAAAGGACAGTTTGTTTTCAGGCCTCAAGATATGTATGGGTATAACCCATAAAGTAGTTTCACTGGCATCCAATTTGCTTACTTTCTATCCTTAAAAAAATATTAAACATTGACTCTTACTGTTGATTATACTAATACCACAGATTAAATGAGAGCCAACCAGGTAGTTATTCTGACAGTCATTGCTTGTTGGGTGAGCCACATCCAGTGTGCATGATTCCCAGAGTTACATTGCTTGTAAACTTTATTTATGACTCATATAAGGTTTTATGTTCCAATGTTTTTCCAAAGGACATCCTTTATGTCCATGTTCCTGCCCTCAGTTATACTGGTAACTGTCCATTTTGTATTAAGGATCACACTGGAAGTAGTTTTTATAAAATTTCTGAATTATGAAAGAATTTCATTCCTTTTCCAATAGAACGGTTCTGCAGCTGAGATATATTATGGCTGTGCTGTAAGCTAATTGTAGTAAAAATAATAATTTGGGTGACCTTCCATAGTATTAAAGTAGCTAATAAAACTCACTTTGTCTTTGGCTGTGTGGAGATTACAGGTATATAACCAGATTGCCCGCAGTCATCTCTGCTTCTTCCCCAGAGAGGGTTCAAATTGCTGGGCAGTTTTCTGTTGAGACTAGAATGTGTTTGTCCTTGGGCAATAGTGGCTCTAAATTTGGTGTTTCTGCCTACAGGGCTCCCTGAAATAAATTTCAGTTTGGAGAAGGGAGAGGGACAAAGAAACCAATCTTTTTTTCCTTCAGATTCTGAGACAGCATCCACCAACCTGCTCAGTGTACCTCTGGGGACCCTGAATAGTGCATAGAAAGGCTGTTTTGTTTCTGTTTGTTTTGGAAATCAATTTGCTTCTTAACTTCCTCAAATATTTACTGCAGTGGAAGGAAAGAGAATTTTTTTCCTCCCAATTTTGCCTTGGGGAGGAAACATTTCTGTGCTCTCTAGCCCAAAAGAAAGGGTAGGTATTAGTGTGTCTGATCTAGACATAATTTACCACTTTATTGTAGGTCAGCCTCAGCTGATCTGTAAGCGCACATTTTCCCCAGTGACATCTTCCCCAGGGGTCAGTCAGCTCTCCACTTACACCAGGGAGCCAAGCATAATCCAGTTACAACAAAACTGCCCTCTTACCACCTCCCTCACCCAGCCTCCAGTGGACTGCACCCAAAAAAGCTCCAGAAGTCTTCATCTTGTCTGTAGCCTTAATTAAAAACAGGATGTTTTTTTAAAAAAACATTAATTTTTGATTTACTGTTAATTGTGATTTCCCTCTATATACACTAAATATCTACACCTTTACAGAGATATGTGTCATATGTGTGTACCTGTGTTACTTTTTGTAGAAATAATTTAAAACCGATGAGCTACATTAGTCTGCCTTGTTATCTTAACATGGTCCTGAGAAACATTACATTTTGCCATCACTTTATGTTATGGCATATTTGTGATGGCTAAATGTTATGCACACTTTTTAGGTGAAAGCCCAACATAAGGACCAGCTTGATAAAGGGTTCAAATTCTGACTTTTTTAAAGTGTAAATTTAGTTTTTA